>NW_018742681.1:1853620-2480162 GCF_001683475.1 Chenopodium quinoa
AAAGAAAGAACAAGTGACAGGCCAACAACAATGAGAAAGTGTGACCCCACTATGCATCCCAACTTTCAAGGAACATTAATTACATAACTAATGGCAGACACTTTGAAGCTTGTTGATTGTTGTAAACATGTTAAAGCTTCATTGCTTCAGTTAACCAGCAATCAGTGAAGACTTTAACTTGGATATTCATTATGTATTCATGGCGACATTTTGAACCCTGCTCCTGGCAGAAATTGTGCATCATGGTTGTTGACTTATTGTGTGTTTATTAGTAAAGAGGATCAAAATTACTTCCAATTGTTTTTTTTTTTTTTTTTCACCATGGCAATATTTTAAAGAACAATAAAGACTTCTGTTTTAAATGACCATTACATACTTCAAATTTTTAGGGTTCAATTTGACATCAAACAAAAGAGTTATTCACAACAAACTTCCAATCATATGAGCCAATAAAAAATATAACAACAATTATTGACAAATATACAATACCTCGCCTTTGATCGAGCATCGATAAGCTGATATGTCTTTTCCTCGATATTATTTCTCACCTGAGAAAAGAAACTATTAGCAATCAAATAAAATAAAAAATGAACAAGAAACAAATGGTACCTAATATAACACAAGAATTTATTCAATGACAGAGCATGTTATACAACCTCGTATTTTGCTAAATCAAGGTTGCATTGTGTTTATAGCATTATAAGCATGATAGATAAGGAATGTTACCAACCAAACCAGCACACATTATGATAGTCTTCTTTTTACTGGCTAGGAGGGGTTCACTACTTACTAGATCCAATTTATCGTAGACAATGTAGTACATTGCCTAGTACTTTTTATTTCCTTTTTTCCAATTATATACAGGAATCAAGATGCGCTGAGAACAGTGATGCCTTCCTACATCATGAGAATAGATAGCATGCTAGGGGAGTGTAGGACTTCTACAGTGGATGAGAAGCGGGAAGGGGTTCAATATACAACATCCAAAGTTCAAAAACATCACTTCAATCTGTCATAATGATGTTACAACGATGAAGTCACTTTCTTTTCGAGAGAATGACTTCTCAGTGCTTAACACAGCAATACATGGTATGCGAAACTACGAAAGCAACATAGGTTACTTGCATAATTTTTCCCCTTTCTCTTTAAATAAGGATTAAATGAACTGCCTTCTTTAAGAAACTGATTAACTCCATGAAACTTTTCAGCAAGGGTGAATTATAAACTTATATGAAATTTATTTTTAATAAATTATTTATAAAAGCTACTCAAATAAATCAGGAGGATAAACAGACCTCATAGATCAACATACAAACATTGCTTCATGTTTGCCCAATTCCTTTATAGCTTATATATCTATTAAATAATTTGAGAAAGCCCCTACCACCTTTACCCATAAGAGAGCCAACAATTTTATTTTACCCCACAATACAGCACATGGGACAGCAACACCATTAAATATAAGACCATTCTACTCAAGCAACATAATCTGCAATTCTTGCCATAACTGCATTTTTACCTAAGCAGCTTCTTCTTTCACAACTATACCCCACAAAACACATCTGTAAGTCTGTAACGACTCTACGTTACAAGACTTACAACCATCTGCACAAAAGAAATCCAGCGCTGCAGAATTCTACAGACCTATCACCAAAATTAGCAAAAACATTTGTATGCTAGTGACATCACCTGGTCAAGTGTCCACACAAGATGAGGCTGATAGTTGGTCTGAAAGGTGATTGGCCCAACCTGGGAAAGCAAATGCAATGAGGTTTAAGGTTCATTGAAGGTTCTTAAAAAGCAATATATCAAAGCATAAAAGAGAAAGAGATTAGAGAGAAGATGTTTTTAGCAAAAATGGATGGACCGACTGAAACATGCAGCGACCTTCAAACACTTAGTTCACATAATAAAATATGCCACAGAATCAAAGATTTATTTTGTTGAGTGTCATTTTGTCTGAAGTGCATTTTTCATAGTTAGAAGATCCTTTTCTGGTTCTCTAATTCCTCCTTACATTATCTTTATGGAAATGTATCGATAACTGGGATTATGGAGAAGGTGGGAACTAATGAAAAGCAAATAACAAGTACCTGTTGTCCGTGATATACTTTTTCAATGGCCTCACTGGCAGCACTAGCTTTTAAGATAGCATCACCAGAAGCACTGGATTCAACATCATATCCTAACGCACGCCATCGGGGTAGACCTCCATCCAACACCCAAATTCTTTCATGCCCAAATACTCTAAACATCCTTTAAATTCAAGTAAACATAATTCATTATTTCCATAACTCGGGTAGATCCCCAAAATAAAATAAAAATTAAAAAAGGATCTCCCACACAAACTCCAGTCCTCACCACCAAACACGAGCTGCACTAAATATGCCCTTTCCATCATAGACTACAACTCCATCTTTATTCTCTATGCCAAGGGCTGAAACAGCAGCGGCAAAAGCTTCTTCAGAAGGCAACATGTGTGGTAGCTGAAACAATACAAAAACATAATCAAAATTCAAGAGTTTCTCATTTCAAACTCAACGACAATGTTAAAGTTTTAAATCAATTTTGACAGACAAGTGCACACAGAAGATCAGTTTCAAGTCATCAGTAATAACAGAGTTAACATAAGAAAATTAAATATACTTTCGTGTTACAGCCTGACATAACACAACTTTACAACCTCAATTTAGCCATATAATATTTATAGGGAGCGACGATCCAGGAGCGGATTCCCCACCGGCAGGGGGACAGGAGACGGCCATCTCAAGGTCGTTTTCCTCATGCTTTGCATAATACCAAATAACACAGCCCCTGGGCTTTTGCGCCTGTGTACATGTTGCGCTGAACCGAAGTAGCCATTTGCTCAGTCTTTTTCCTTAGCTTAAGATGAGTTCATAGGCACAGTACAGGTTTCGGGGAAAACATGAAAGCGATCACTACACTAGAGGAGGGCAAGACATGACCGCGACTTAAGATTCAAGTACCGTTAAAAAGACTAAAAGAACGACGAACTCATACTAATGCTAGGACTTGTCGTAAGAAAATTTGAAAATGAACAGAAAAGTCATAAAGCTAAGGTCTTCTCCTGTCGTCAATCTTACTAGTCGTTGTCTCCACTAGCTGTAGAGCGAAGCTAGGCATTCCAGCTAAAAGCAGCAGCAACTAGAGCATAGTTACAACCTCAGTTTTCAATTATCAAAGGAATATCAAAAAAATATCCTCTATCATAGAAAATTGGCAATAGGAAAGGAAACCTAAAACACTCGCTATATGCCAAAGGTTTAACCATACAAAGATTATTTACTTGATTAATTTTATTTCCATAATCTTCTGTCGGTCATAGGCCATATAAACAAGACTAACATTGTACATGTTTTTTCCAACAATTCAACCTGCTATGTAAACAAAGGCAGCTAGCAGATACTGAGATATTTTTTTAACTTGTAAAATAAAAACTTACATTTGTAGTTTGATCTGCAATGCCATCCACATCAAAGAAAAGGGCACCAGGAATATGTGCGACCTGTGCACACGAGAAATTGGTTCACTTGAGAACATAGACAATACCTTAAGGAGTTATGTACCTTGATAAAGTAGGCAATATACTAACGACAACATATAAAAAACTTAGCTAGCTAATAATATTACAATTAATATAAAATCAACCTGATACTCCTGAATTGGGTTCCTTTGCTCATCGGGCATGTACCAAGATGCATCCACCACCTGAAAATGAAAAGGGGGCATAATATATAATTGTAATTTAGATATTGCAAGTTTTAACAAACAATTCTAATAACTTTGTATCTTTTTTAAACCATGATTAAGAAATAGTAGCTGTATCATAACCTAACAATCAGTATCGGCTAATTATGTCATATATTATGTCAAATCTCTAATCAATGAAGACCGCTTACTATAAGTTATATAGAACTTTCTACATAAGGGTTTGAATTTCTAGCTTCGCCCCTGAAGCTAAGTACATAAAATCTGAAGCAAGTACCTTTATGTCAGGTTGCCTGAGATTAACATGAAGCCATTCAACTGAAACCACAGGTTCACTTGTAGACAAGGCCTGTGTAGAATAAGATTTTCCTCCAGAGTTCATCGATGATACTACACATGAAAACCAACGAGTTCGCGGTACTGAATTATAGCAACCTACTAGCCCGTTGCACCTTAAACTAAAAGCCCTTGTCTGCAAATTATTAATCAAGCTGCATTAATTGATGATAAACTTAAATACAAAATCCAAAATTTAGCATTCGAATCGACGAATTCCGAGCATAGCCCACCAAGATTCTACCCAATTGAATATGAAATTCATAGAAATTAAGCACATCAAAAAAAAAAAAAAAATCTACCCAATAGAATATGAAATTCATAGAAATTAAGCACGTCAAAAAGAAGATATGAGTTGCAGCATCTAAAAGACCAAGAAAACGGAATTGAAGTGACGAATCAATAATTACTGAAAACCCAACAAAAAAAATACATATAAAATCGGCATATTAATTACATAAATAAAAATAAAGAAAAGTAAAGCTTACATGGAAGAAATGAGGTGAAAATTGAGGTTTGAGGAAAAGAGAGAGGGAAGAAGAATGAAGGAGGCGAGTGTTAAGGAGAATTTTGGAGAAGAGGGCAGACGCCATGAATATGAAAGTAGTGGTGCAACAAGTATTGAGAGAGCATATAGAAGTAGCGGCAGATTCACAACACTTTGACGGAGCAGCGAGAGTCGAGAGGGGCTGAGGTCTGATTGATTAACGTTTAACGATTTGTTAGGTTCAATTATAACCAATTAATCCTATCACTTCACTAATAAATAAAGTCGGTCTCGCAATCAGGTCACGAGACAGCGATACTTGACATTCCAATTTTTCGCCAAGTGTCACATGCCACAAACACGTAAGCAGTTTTTAGATAGTTTTTGTAAGATAAGATTAAAAAGTTATTATATAAAAATATATACTACCTCCGGTTTTTTTTATGTGCAACTTTTGTCATTTTAGTCCGCTCACTATTATGGGCAACTTTCTCTTTTATTTCTATTTTGGGTTAAAAAAAACACTGAAAATTACTATATTACCCTTAATTAAAAATTCAGATTTTTATACTTTTACCCCTTATTACCCATAACCCCCACTTAACTCCATTAACCTAAATTACCCTAATCTAATCACTCCCTCCATTTATTCCTCCCAACCGACACAACTCTCCATCTTCCCAACCACCTGATTAAAACTGATCTAGATTCTTCTTCTGAAGAACCCTAGATCTGATTCTTCATCTTCCTCCTTTCTTTCGCCTTCCTCCTTTCTGTCGCCTTCCTCATTTCTTTCACCTTCCTCTCCAGTTTACATCATGACATCTCCCATTCCCTCATCTTTCCTTCCGAAACCAGAGGCCCACTTTTCCATGAATGACCTTGATCCACTAATTGACGCCCATATTGGCACCGACGACAACAGCGAGGCCACTTTTATCAAGTCCCTCATTAATGATATCAACAGAGGCGATGATTTTCCCCGTCGCCTATACGCGCATGAAGATGGGCCAAGCTGTTGTTCGCTGACCACTTTCAAGGCGTTAGGGGAAGTTCTGAAGAATATTGATGAGGCTGAGCAAAAAACGAAGGAGGAGGGTGTAGGCGAGTCCCGTGGCCAAAAAAAGCTTGATTTTGATGTTGTTCGTGTAGATCTGGGGTCCCAAAGTGAGGATGGTAGTGTTGCGCCCCTTCCCAAGGCCCGATCTAAGCCTTCCAGGCCACCGACGAAGATTAGGCCACGTAGGAAGGCGGCCTTGGTGGCTCTGAGGCGTATTTGGGGTTTGCCGGATCGAGACTTCGTCGTGCTTTCCTCTGATGAGGAGGCTGAGCACTGACCCTTGCGTAACTCTTCCTAACCCTAACTCTTTAATTTTTGAACTAGCTCTGGATTGAATCTGGCCAAAAGTAACCCAGATGTACTTGTTAACCTCTGGATTGAATGTGTCATAAGAGTCTTTCACCTTTTGAACTAGCTCATCTAAGTCTTTAGGAAAAGACTGATATTGCAATGATTGTATAGACCTAAACAGCCCTAAATCAAGCACATTCAAATCAGGTGATTGTGCTGGCTGAAAAATAAATTGAATGTTGAAGCTATTTGTGGTAGTAGCTTCAATGAACTCTGCATCCCTTGGAACTTGGTGAGGCCTTGCATTGTCCCATTGGATTACCACATCCTTGGCCAGACTTTCTGGCCACTTTGACTTGATGGCTGGGATAACTTTTGTGAGCAGCATCTTCCTGATAACTTCTCTGTTTATATTCTGGAGTGCCTTTGTTTCCAAAGTCCCTCTTGGCCTTTTCTTGCTTGATTTCTGTGCTACTTGTTGCAAAGTGAATGGGAAGATGCCATACTTCCCATCATGTAACATTTCTCCATTTATGCCATATAATGGCTTCCCTATAATTGCCATGAACATTGCCTTGAGTTTGAATCTTCTTGACTGAACTGCCATGTAAGGATCCTCCTCACTTGGCAGTAGATAAAACCTCCTTTTATCAGGGTTCAAGTAGAACCACTTCTCATCATAGTGTATGGCATTCCTCATGTCAACAAATGTGGGGTCCTGATTTCCTGTAAATGGATTTATGTGTGACAAAATCCATCTTAGTCTGGCCACCTTATGGCCTGATGACAATGCTGGCTTGTTGCAGGCTGTGTGTGTTCTTAGCCTTCCTCTCCTCTTCAAATTGTGAACTGTGCTATGACTGATCTTCAGTGCTCCTGCATAGCTCCTTTTAGTCTGCCTTAAATGTAATGGGACTGACTGTAGAATTTCATCAGAAATTTCCATTGGATTTCTCCCTGTTCTGCCAATTTTTTTAGTCCTGACATCAATCAAGTCCCCTTCTGCCAGCTGTTTCTTTATATCTGTGAATATTCTTGTTATTGTTGATTTGTGTACGTTGAATTGAGTTGATAACTGCTTCAAGTGACCCCTAGGTAATCTGCCATTGTTCATTTTCACCAATATTGCATCTACAATTTGCCTTTTCTTTTTCATTGGCAGTTGCTTCCTGCATACAATTTGTTGTTGCATTTGTTGGGGTTGTTGTTGCATTTGTTGGGGTTGTTATTGCATTTGTTGTGGTTGTTGTGGCATTTGTTGTGGTTGTTGTTGCATTTGTGAGGAATCAACCTCACCTTCACTGTCTAGCTGTTGTTGTTCTTTGTCTTGGCTACCATCCATGCTGTCATCTTCTGATTCATACCCCCAAAAGCCTGCATCCTGCATTTCTTCTTCTTCTTCAAACCACAACTCTGCCATCTGTTCTTCATTTAGTATGTGTTCAACATCGAAAAAAACAGAATCACCATACTCTGCCATGTGTTTGTGTTAATCAGCACAGGGAGATGATGATGAGGGGCCTGCTGATTTTTTGTGGGGTGAAGATGAAGATGATACCCAGATGTGCTTCAATGACAGCAGGGCAGCCTTTTTTTGTAAATCTTTGAACAGTGTAGTTAGTGTGTAATTAAACCAACCGTAGCGGTGAACGTAGAAATCTGTAATTTTTTGGGATGAAACTCTGATTTTTGCTGGAATGTTTCACCCAGCTTCTAACATTAATGGCTGTAATTAATTTTGTGACAATGGAGGCTGCCTTTATAGCCTTATTAAATGTTGAAATTTGGGGGGCAAAGTCGAAAAGGAGACTGATTTTATAGCCTCCCTTGATGTTTAAAAAAATTTCAGTTTGGCAGATTTTTTTGAAAAAATGGGGGGAAACAAATTTTACATGAAAAATTTGTCAACTTCTGTTTTTGTCAGATTTAATTGAGGGGGAAAATTTGGATTTGTACTTTTGGCCAGATTTTCCCACCAAAATACTTTGTGGGTGGCCACACTTTCTCTCTCCTTCCCCTTTAATTAAACCCACTCACGTTTATTAATCTTTGCCCTTCAATCTTTTGTTTCGTGAACCGCAAAAAGTCTCAAAGTTGCACATAAAAAAAACCGGAGGTAGTATATCCTCCTAAATCACATCATAATAATATCAAAGATATTTCCCCCTATAACAACTCCCATGTAACGTGTGATTAATTTTTCATTGCAGATGATGATTGCATTTGCTTTGAATTTTTTTTATTTTTTTTTATTTTTAATAGGCATACCTTATCTTATTTACTTTATTACTTTGAATTATTGCCATATATACAACTATATGCACCTAATAGAATAGGGAAAAATTATCTTTTTTATTGATAGAAAACTTTAGTTATAAGTTGACATCATATCCAACTGATAATAGCATTTTACTTAATGCAACACACCACATATCATAATTAATATGAATATCCAATTAACAATAGAATTTTACTACTATACGAATAACACGTATTCATAATTATAAATATGGTCATGAATCATTAATTTTTATTTGCCTACATTGAATTATCATCATAGCTTTTCAATCAAGTATTCTTCATATATTAATTTGTATATGTTTGTGATTTCTACTCTCGGTTTCAATAATTTTTGTTATGCTAATCATATTATTATTTTATTTTTCTTATTTTAAGAAAAATGGAAGCAACAAGATAAAAGGTACTACTAAATTTAATAATACAATTAGTTTTCTTTTGCTTTTTTTTTATTATTTATTAAAATTTCTCAATTTATATTTACAAAAATTTTGTCTAACCATTCACAAGCATATAACATCACATAAACAAGTAAATTATAATTTGATCAAGGACCTAGAAATCAATAACGACATACAATACTGGACTTTAAAAGTAAGAATCACTAGATTGTGGGAAGTATTAAACCCAAGGAGGAACAATCATTTTATGGGAATTGACATGATCCTAACTGATGAAGAAGTAAGTCTTCTACAATACTATTAGTTTGCTATATTTCACAAATATACCATCATCACACTAAACTATTAGTTTATTTATTAGTTATCATTGGTGTTTCGGGGTTTTTTGTGTCCCTCGGGAGAGTTACGTCACCTAGACTAATTTCCCACCGGCTGTACCTGCAAAACAACGGAAGCTCCGGGTGTTCGGAGTTCCGCCTCCAACGATCAATTTAGAAAGTGTTCGGAGTGATGTAAGAGTGCGTAAAGTAAAAGTAGATCTTCTCGGATTCTGAGATCTAGTGATTTCTCTATTTTCGAGAGAATTGATTCTGCGTAATAAATGAACGTGTCCCCAAAATGGGGGAAATCTCCCTATTTATAAGGTCATTGGTAAATGTGCCCTTACCTATGTCATTCTGACCTAGATTTGTGGCCTGCGCCGTTTTGCGGCTTTCTCGGGAATTGGGCCATGAAGGCCGTCTTTTTCCCTGCTGATTGGGAGTGCCACGTGTCAGCTGGGGATTGGTTCATTTTGAACCTCTCCTAAGGTGACACGCTTCACCTTCTGATTGGGCCTCATGGCCTGGGTATTTTTACCCAAAACATTTGCCCCTCACAGGGGTGACGTGGTGTGCCACGTGGCGCCTGTGACACTTGTCACACAAGCATTGGTGAACGATTTTAACTGATCACCTTCTGAGAAATTACAGGGATGCCCCTGGTTTTTACCCCTCTATAAATAAGGTTTTACCCCCCTTCCCCCTCATCTTTGACCCTTCTGAAAAGTCTAGAGAGAGAAATAGAGAAGTTTTTAGAGAGAGAGACTCTGATAACCGTCTGCACTTGCGTTCACAAAAATTTCCGTCTGCTATTTCTGTTTGACACAGCCGGTCACCGCTTGAGACCTCTTTGTTCCAGCAATCTTTATCAAGGTAATCGTTTCTCCCCTTCTCAGCTCTTTCAAGCTTTTTACCGTTTGTGTATATTATATTGAATAAATGGGTTCACCAACAACACACACGGCACAACCTAGGACAATTGTCAGCCGATCTCCAGGTACGGCTGAGTCTAGGACTGGGGGTGCCGTCTCTGGGTGTTTGGTCCACCTCTACTCTTCCCCGAATCCAACCGTCTCTGTGTCTGTGTAGGACACTATGGCTTGGACGATGTGGACGGCACTAGACCTAGATTATAGGTCAGACGACGCATTTGACGCGCAGGCTGAAGAGGGATTATACGGCCTAGTAGCATAATGACACGTGGCATCCCACCAGAGGCCCAACGGGATCCAATCGGATGCTGACACGTGGCATTGTAACCCTAATGGGGGAGCAGATCTTCATCTGCTATAAATAGAGGAAAATCCTCATTTATTAGAGATTCATAAATACAAACACAAAACCAAAACAATATTAATTGCGAAATCTCTCTGAATCAGTGAGAAACATTTACTATTTCCGTATAATTTACTACTCCGGACGTACACTAAATTGATCGTCGGAGGAGGAACTCCACCCAACCGGAGTTTCGTGGTTTTGCAAGTACAGACGGTCGGACGCGCATAGTCAGGATTGTAACTCTCCCGCAGGACAAATAAAAAAACCCCGAAACATTTGGCCGTATGTGGGGAGAGTACTTCTGACATGGCATCTGATACTGTATCGCCTGTAGAAGGCAGCCGGCCTACAGCTGAACCTGAGGTCTATACGGACCATGATAGTAGTGACGACTATGAGGTCGACACTTATGTGGCCCCAGACAGGTCACTTCGAACAAGGCGCGTCCGTTCCAAAGAAACAAGGGAACAGGGTCAGAACAAAGCTGGTACTAGTAACCTACCCGGCAAGCCTGCTGGGCAACCCCAACCGGCAGAGGGCGCAGCCCCCGTCACCAGAGACGAGCTCATGAAATTCATGACGGGTTTCAAGGAGGAGATAAAGGATATAATCAAGAAGTCAACTGGCTCAAACAAGGGTCAGTAGGCTAAGAAGCCTTCTCCCTCCAGGAAGAAGCAAATCAAAGACTGGGTGCCTACTCCTCACCCCAAGCCCAAGGGGACGAATGGGCCCCTGATCGACCTCTCAAAACTTCGTTTCCCTGAATCAGGGCAAAGGAAGGCCATCCGGCAAGTACAACCGGATGGGTCAAAGAAGACTTTCTCTGACGCCCGGATGTTCCTCCAGGAGAAGAGAAGTCAGCAAATGTCTGGGTTGGCCTCAACGTCGACTTGCCCAGACAGTTTCCGCAATACTTCAATGAAGCATTCGGAAACGCATCAAGGGAGTCAATCGCGCGGCATGTCCGCACGTACTGGCCCTCATATCATCTAGCCGGCTCCGTATGTGCCCCAACAGCCATACATGCCGTATGGATCCCTATAAATGCAGCCGTCCCCCTTTGGGAGTCAGGCGGCACACCAGGTCCAGCCCATGGACTGGCAGCTCCGGCTGCTCAACCTTGGAGAACAGCCTTCGGCTTTCTCCCGGGAGATAACCGAGGTGACACAGCCGACCAAGGTTAAAAATGTGTTGATAGGTACCTACGACGGTACCACCAACCCGGAAGACCACCTAATGGCATACACCAACCTCATGTTGACAAGGGTTAAATCAGTCGCTACAATCTAACTCTCAATCAAACAATACTTATACGAACACCCTATAACCAAGTACAATGGCAAATAAAGGTTCGGTCCACGAGGAACGAGAGTAATTGCAAATCAATCTTAAACCTAAGCTAGTTCGAAATCAATGGAAAATGGTGTTCTAAAATACTACTAATAAGATGGAATAAATCAATAAACTAAGACACTAGGGAGAACGGGAATCCGCCTAACCATTGGTAACTAAGCAACAAGGAATCACAGAGACAAACGGGATATGCAAAGACTATATGTCTGATCAATATCATGTGATAGGAAGACAACGGGCAATACTAAGCTTGGATTTCTCATGCACTTAACATTACTCGATACATAATCAAACCACATTCAATAATGAAATACTCAATTCACAATCTCTTGTTCAAATCAAGGATATCATGCAATCAAATTCAAGATTCTAGGTTAGCTACTCCTATTATAATGAATTAACATGCAATCGCATATAATCAATTTAATCACAATCCGTTTATCAAAATCAATCCTCAATTACATAGATTACCTAGGCCGGGTTTCATCCCGAAACCCTAGCTAGGAGACTACTCACACATATTCATAATCAAAGCAATAATGAATTCCAAAAGCATAATAGATATAAACATGAATTCTGATTAAGGAATAATAAAGCTTGATTAATAAACAAGAATGAATAATACCAATTGTATTGATGCGAATCAATGGAAAAGTTCAGAACTTTGATATCCGTCGTCAATGAATATACAAAGAATCTTCGCAAATCTTGCTTCAAATAAATCCAAGAAAACTAAAATCTCTAGAAATATCTCTAAGAAAACTAATGAATCTCTAATACTAAGAACGTTCTCCAATAACTCTCTACAAAGGCTCTCAAAACTATCTCCAAAACTGTCTTTTAAATCCTCTTAAAGTTGGGCCTTATATACGTCTTCTAATGCGGAGAAGTCAAGCGCGCAGTTAACCCTGGATCAGCACGGCCGTGCTGTATTTGGCACGGCCGTGCTAGCTTGTCAGTAAGTAAACCAGATTTCTTCTTCAAATTGGCACGGCCGTGCTATATATGGCACGGCCGTGCAGCTTCCTGGCACGACCGTGCTAAAAATGACACGGCCGTGCTGAATATGCTCTAGCACGGGGCTCATACTGAAGCTGACATGGGCACGGGCAACATCTGGCACGGCCGTGCGGGTGCGTGGATACTGACACGGCCGTGCTATTGGCTTGCACGGCCGTGCTGCCTTGCCTGGGGTTGCTTGCTTATAGGCCAGCACGGGTGTGCCTATGGTAACACGGCCGTGCTGCCTGTGCTATGTAATCAATGCACGGCACTTGAACTTCCTTAGCTCCTCGGACTCCGGTCAAGGCTAGCTCGGTTACGCATCAAGGGCTCGGGATCCAATTAAACTCGGTTGATATTACCTGAAAACACATCAAAAACAAACCGAAAACCCGTGAAGCACGTAATATGGGGAACGTAAGCATAGCAAGGTAATAATCGGCCAAAGCGGCCCCAAATACATCCAAAATCATCCTAAAATATGCTCTAAAGCGCGCCCTAAAGTGCGCTTGTCACATGTACCTACAGGGGTTGGATAATGCCGCCTGGTGCCGATGTTTCCCGGCTACATTGAAGGGCATAGCCCAACGATGGTTTGGCAACCTGCCAGCTAGGTGCATCAACAGCTTCAAGACGCTTGCATACCTGTTTGCGTCCAACTTCTCCATGAACATCCCTGCCAAAAAGACAAGTCTCGACCTTGGGGCTATTCAGCAGGGTGACAAGGAGGGACTACGGTCCTACGTCAGGCGGTTCAATCTGATGAGAATTCAGATTCAGGGGCTGTCTGACGAAGTTGCATACACAGACTTCTTCAAGGGTCTGAAGGATGGGTCGACCTTCAAGTTCGACCTGGTCCGCAAGAGGGTTGCTACCTTCCAAGAGGCATTGATGGAGGCCGAATCCTATATACAGGCGACGGAACTCTGTGCCGTCAAGCATTCGTTGGAACCCAAGAGGTCCGATAAGAGAGACAGCCGGCCTTCCCAGCCGGCCAAAAAAGAAGAAGGGAAGAAAAGAAAAGAAGTTTGGGCAGCGGACTGCTCTGGTCAGCCGTCCCAGAAGAAACAGAAAAAGTTGGAACCGTACGTCCCCAAGTACGAGTTCAATAAGGACTGCTCCTCCATCCTCCTAGAGATTAAAGACCGGTTGACCATTGAAAAACCGGCTGCAATGAAAAGTTTCGTCAAGAACCGGGACAAGAGCAAGTATTGTCAGTTCCATGAGGATGTCGGTCACGACACCAATGGTTGCTATAACCTCAGGCAGCTATTGGACCGTCTGGCTAATGAGGGGGCTTTGAATCCTACCTGGTGAAGTCCAAGGGTAACCCCAAATCCAACAGTGGACAGCCGTTAAAGAAGCCGGCTGTGAGCTCGGATACTGATGAAGAGCACATCTTCACCATAGCAGGTGGCTTCGCAAGCGGAGGTCCTACCATCTGGGGTACCAAGGATAACATCCGAAAACTATCCAACCCAGAGGATGAGGGCCAGGCGTCGAAAAAAACCTTCTCTGAGGTCTTCATCTCTGAGAACGATCGGGGTACGGTTAGGCGGCCCCATGATGACCTCATCGTCATCGAATGCAAGGTTGCTAATCAACGAGTTGGCCGTATCTTAATTGATACCGGGAGCTCGTCTGACCTAATTAGCTATCAGTGCTTGGCAAAGCTCAAGTACAAGCCTAGCAGTATGCACAAGGCTCCTCACCCCCTAGTCGGCTTTGTGGGAGGAGTAGTGCATCCGGTGGGAAGGATTGACCTACCCATCCGGCTAGGAGAGAAAGGGGAAGGACGGCACATGGTCGTCAAGTTTTTGGTGGTCGAGGAATTGCTCGCCTATAATCTCATTTTGGGTCGTCCTACCCTCAACGAGTCCAAAGCAGTCATCATCCCATCCCTCATGCTGATCAAGTTTGAGAGGGATGACGGGTCAGTGGGGGCTCTGAACGGGGACCAGAAGACAGCTAGGGGTGCTACCTCTCAGACGTCAAGCCGACTGCTATTGTAGCCGGCCATAACGAGGAACCCATTGACCTCGATGACAAGGAAGCCACGCCTGCTCCAAAAGCAGCCGACAAAAAGAGAAAGGCGGACCAATTGGCCCCCGTAAAAAAAGAGAAATAGCAAGCACTAACCGGGGAAAGGTCGGACGACTCCCTACCCCAGCCGGCTGGTGAGAGCATTGATGTCGTCCTAGACGACAGCCGCCCCAATAGAACCGTCAAAGTTGGGACGGTTGCTTTTGAAAAGTTGGGAGCAGGCTTGCTCCAACTGCTGAAAGAGTTCAAAGACATTTTTACCTTTGAAGTGGAAGAGATGTCAAGCGTCAGCTCGGATCTAGCTGTCCACAAACTTGTTGTGGATCCCAAAAAGAAGCCGATTAGGCAAAAGAAGAGGGACCACGACGAGGAAAGATCTCAGGCAGCAGCCACTAAGGTCAAGAAGTTGTTAGATGCTGGGTTCATCCGGCAATGCCACTACTCGGATTGGGTAGCAAACGTTGTCCTGGTCAAGAAGCCGAATGGTACCTGGCGAATATGTGTAGATTACACAGATCTGAATAAGGCATGTCCGAAGGATAGCTATCCACTTCCTAAGATCGACAGACTAGTCGACTCTACAGCCGGCCATGCTTTGATGAGTTTCATGGATGCTTACTCAGGCTTCCATCAGATCCCCCTATGGAAGAAGGATCAGGAGAAGACGGCCTTCGTCACTGATCAGGGTTTGTTCTGCTACACGGTGATGCCGTTTGGATTGAAGAATGCGCCTGTTACCTTCCAACGGATTATTAACACGGTTTTCATCAATCAAATCGGAAGGAATGTAGAGGCGTATATTGATGACATGATAGTCAAATCCAAGCTAAAGGCGGATCACCTAGTCGATCTCCGAGAAACCTTCACCATCCTCAGGAGACACAAGGTCATGCTTAATCCTTATAAGTGTGTCTTTGGTGTTGAGTCTGGGAAGTTTCTCGGATTTCTGATTGATCAAAGAGGCATAGAGGCCAATCCGGAAAAAGTACAGGCGGTAATTGACATGAAGTCACCCCGCACTGTCAAGGAAGCCCAAAAGCTAACTGGTTGCCTGGCGGCATTAGGAAGATTCCTCAGCCGGTCAGGCGACAAGTGCCTCTACTTCTTCCAAGCAATCAGGAACGGGTCTAGATTTGAATGGGGAGAGGAAGCTGAGGCAACATTTCATAGGCTAAAACAACATCTGCACTCTTTGCCAAGGCTAGTGAGCCCCCTGCCCAAGGAGGTTCTCTACATGTACCTAGCCGTCTCAGATCACTCCCTTAGTGCTATTCTCCTTGCTGAAAGAGACGACAATCAGCTCCCGGTGTATTTCATCAGCCACATACTCAGAAATGCTGAGCTCCGGTACCCAATGATTGAAAAATTTGGGCTGGCCCTTTACAAAGCAGTCAAGCGGTTGAAGCCCTACTTTTAAGCACATCCGGTGATTATGTATACTGATCAGCCACTCAAGCGTTCAATGACTACTATAGAGTCATCTGGCAGAATGATCAAGTGGGCTGTTGAAATACAAAGCTTGGAGATAACTTTTGAACCTAGGCGGGCAGTGAAAGGTCAGGAATTTTCCAACTTCATTGTCGAAATGACTAGGCCGGCACAGCCGGAAAACACTGATCAGGTTTGGAAGTTATTCGTAGACGGTAGTTCTACAATGAATGGCTGTGGTGCAGGCGTAATTTGCAAATCTCCGGAAGGGGATACATACAAGTATGCATTACGGTTCAAGTTTCAAGCTTCAACAATGAAGCTCAGTATAAGGCCCTGCTAGCCGGTATACGCATGTGTAAGGCGGCAGGGGCAAGAAAAGTTGACGCCTGCTCGGATTCTCAATTGATTGTTAGCCAATTCAATGGTGACTATGAGGCCACCCATCCGGCAATGATTAAGTTTTTGCAGGCGGTCAAAGATGAGGCTGGGACTCTTGATGAATTTCATATAAGTTAGGTGCCCCGGTCAAAGAACAATCAGGCGGATGCTTTGTCCAAACTGGCCTCATTCGACACTTGTGATACGCCTAGGTTAGTCTTTTGGGAGGTCATGGAAAAGAGAAGTATTGAACATGATCCCATTGGAGTCCTTAACCGAAACTCTACCTGGATGGACCCCATCCGATATTATTTGGTAGACGGCACTCTGCCGGATGCCCCTTCAGAGGCGACATCATTGAAGAAGCGAGCTCTGAGCTTCGAAATGTACAATGGGGAGCTCTTCCGAAAAGGCTACCTCCAGCCGTTGCTGAAGTTTGTCACCCCTGAAAGGGGAAAAGAGGTGCTAGAGGATCTACACGCGGGCTTTTGTGCTTCACATATAGGCGGCAGAACTCTAGCAAAGAGGGCCAGGCGGCAAGGCTATTTTTGGCCTACCCTTGAGGTAGACGCCATGGATCTGGTGAAGAAATGTGACAAGTGCCAGAGGTTTGGCCGGCTCATACACCGTCCGGCAACAGATCTGACGGCTATCTACAGCCCGGTTCCATTTGCAAAATGGGGCATGGACATCTTAGGTCCTTATACGCCTGCATCCGGCGGAAGAAGATACATTCTAGTGGCTGTAGATTACTTCACCAAATGGGTTGAGGCAGAGGCGGTCAAGGGCATTAAGACAAAGGATGTCATCTCCTTCATTTAGAGAAACATCATCACCCGGTTTGGGGTCCCTATGTCTATGGTCTTTGACAACGGTCCTCAGTTTGAGACGCCTACCCTCAAGAGTTGGTTAGGAGATCAGGGGATCTCACATTGTTTTGCATCCATTGGCCGGCCCCAAGCAAACGGTCAAGTTGAAGCCTTCAACAAACTCATCACAGACGGCATAAAAAAGAAGATTGAAAGAGCTGGCGGTCTATGGGCGAATGAGTTACCTCACGTCCTTTGGGCCATCAGACCAACTGAAAAGGGGGCAATCGGTGAAACCCCGTTTCTCATGACATACGGCACTGAAGCCGTCCTGCCAATTGAACTTTATGAGCCAACACTCCGAGTCATGCTTTATAATGAAGAGGCTAATTGGGAGGCCATGCGTCTTGCATTGGATTCACTCCCGGAGCGCAGGGACAATGCCGCCTTGCGTCATGAGATATACCGTCTGAGAATGACGAGGGCCTATAACAAAAGAGTGCACAAACGGCCCCTCAAAGTTGGGGACTTTGTGCTACGAAAAATGGAGGCAACTGGTAGGGCGAATGAACAAGGAAAGCTAAGCCCTAATTGGGAAGGCCTCTACCGGATGTTTGAAGAAGTTAGAGGCGGCACCTACCGCCTGGAAACACTAGACGGCAAGCAGCTAGCCAGAACCTGGAATGTAGATGACTTGAAAAAGTACTACTTCTAAGGAGTTGTAAATATTTTTGTAAATAGTATATTAATGAAAAGAAACTTTACTTCAGTTGTTTTTATATAAAGTCCCATGTGCAATGCACAACTGGGCACCTGCTAAGTACCATGTGCAATGCACAACCGGGCATCTTCCAAGTCCCATGTGCAATGCACAACCGGGCATCTTCCAAGTCCCATGTGCAATGCACAACCGGGCATCTTCCAAGTCCCACCTGTGCAATGCACATCCGGGCACCCGTTTGCTCAAAATGAGTAGAAGGCTGAGTACCTACCTCAACTATTCAAAAGGCCCAAGGCCAGCATATCTTAGACCGCCTGCTCTAACCATGAGCAGGCATCCGGCGACGCCCATTTGGGTGAATTCGTCAAAGAGAACATCTCCCTTCCGGGTGGTACATTGTTCTACGTGTCATAAACTCAAACGGCTTTAATCGATTAGGTTAAAGATAACCCACGGCCGTTCGAATGACCTATAGAAATCAAGATATACACGGCTATCGCCCCAAGGTGGTACAGACGGTGAAATAAATCTTGATCAGCAGCCGGCTCTTGCCGAAAAGCATTACAGCCAGCCCTAGCTACCCTAAAGAAGATCAAACCTTGTTGACTTCATCATCCACCCGGTTATTGCCCCAAGGTAATACAGGCAGTGAATTATATCTTAGATTGCATCCGGCTTTTGCCAAAAAGCATTACAGCCGGCTACGTTCTCCATTAGCAAGGTCAAAACCTTGTCACGATATTTGCACTTGGTTGAAATGCATACGTTCGGCCACAGGCCGCCTACATACCAACAAAACGGCATTATCGGGCACCCAAGGGGCAACCTGCAACCGAACAAGCGCGTAACCTGAGTTTGATTTAGCCGGCACAGCCGGAAGATTCAACTTGGACCAACCCTGTTGTAAAACGGTCAAGGACCGTCTATTCATTCATCCGGATGTTTATGGACGGTTCCCCGCTTAAAGTTGGTAACTATAAGCAAACAACCATCCAGGGGCAGACAGAGCCAATGCATCCGGCATATCGCAAGATATTTCATTCAAAGCAAAATTGCAAAAATTGAAGTAAAAAAGAATTGAAGTGACAACGCAAACCGACACAATCGGCATATATACATAAATTAAAATTTTAATGTTAACCGGACTCCTGTCCGGAGAAAAGTGATACAGAAATGCACAGCTCGCAGGCCGAATGAAACTAAGTGTTAGAAAATAAAAGCTATTGCTGTTGTTGTTGTTGTTGTTGTTGTTGTTGCTGCTCAGACGACTGGTCTTGACCGGCTAGAGGAGCTTTTTGAGTTTCCTAGGTATGGGCTTTTTCAGCCACACCTGGTACATTCTCTGCCGCCTGCTCCTCCTCTACGCCGGCCCACTCCTCGAAGGGCGCCGGCTGCTGAAGCCCGAGTACTTGAGCATCAAATACCTCTGTTGCGTATCTGTACCTCAAGTCGAAGTACGCATAGTCGGTACCCGGGTGGATCATGGACCATGCCATCTTCATGCGCGCTTCACAGTCGCGCTCATTCTCGGTCACCAGCCGGTTCTACTCAGCCGACAGCTGGTCCAGATGCTCTTTCTTAGTCTTGACCAGCTCGCCCTTGGTCTTGTCCAGCTCTTCTCTTAGTCGGGTGACCTCGTCCTTCAACCCAGCTCTCTCCTTTTCAGCCTCCTTCAAAGCATCAAGGTCCGCTTTGAGTTGGTCGATTTGGAGTTGCCGGTCGGCGGCAGCTTGGTTGGCTGTGTCAGCAGCAGCCGTAAGCTCCCGGATGAGTTCCTCCTGTTTCATCTCCCTGGCTTTAGTTTGGATTTCAAGCATTAGGGAATTGTATTGACAGACATCAATTAATTTGGCTGCCCGTTTCTGAGAATCCCTTACCTCCTCTTGCTTATTCCGCAAGGGGGTCTTCATCCCATCCACCCTTAGCAACACATGTAGAGTCAGCCGGAAAAGAAATTAGTTTCAGACAAACTGGAAATTAGCAATTTTGCACAAAATTACCCCATCCGGTAAATCAGCAAAATTGCACGAAGCTATCCCAACCGGTATTTTACCTCAGCCAGCAGTGAGGTGATACGGTCAAGGTTGACCTGGTTGACACCCGGCACCGCCTCCTTCTCGGACCGGGTGAGGGTCCTCAGCATTCTCTTGGCGTAATTTTGCATATCTGGCCAACGAGAAGTGGTATCTGCATCATGAGAGATATTGGTTAAGTGTTGGGCATAAGCGGCTCCTATATTCAGCCGGTTGCCGGAAGAATCTCCTGACTGAGAAGCATGAGACTTGACTCGAACTGGCCTAAGCAGCCAGGGGGGGTCAAAAGCGAAATCCATACCTTGGTTATCAGGCTGAGGGGTGCCACCAACCCCAGCCGCATTTGAGCCGGATGCAACAGTAAGCACCCGGCCAGAAGGAGCCTTAGGCTCCTTAGATCCGGCCTCAGCCGACCATGAGCTCAGACCCAGGCTTTGCAGACTTTTGCCTGCGGTTGTGGGCCTATCAAGAGCCGGTGTTCTACCGGCTGAGGTTGGTGCGGGGCCACTTGAGACCCTTCGCCTTTGTGAAGCAGGTTGAGGGAGTTCCTCCCCCGGTCTCCTCACCATTTGCCTCATGGAGCGAGGAACGTTCTAGCTCCCCGTCTGTAAAAGATAGCAAAGCAACGGGTTAAAATCAAAATTGTTTGCAAGACATACAGGCGGCAAAAGATCAGCCGGTGCTTACCCCACCGGCTCGGGCCGCAAGTTGGGCCTGAGTCTACTCAAGTTGCTCCTTCCTTATTTCGGTAGCTGATTTAGCCGGCGTTTTCTCTGGAGGAGTCATCTCGAGTCCTTTCTCTACAAAATAACAGAGAGAAATGTAAGAGCATTCAAACACCATACAGGCGGCAAAACATGCCAGTTAAGCAGTAAACCTACGTTTGTCCCAAAAAGTGCTAAGACCGCAGGCGGACAGAAACGCCTCGTCTCTGAACCAGTCCGGATGAGGGACCCAGAATTTGGGGACAATGATTTTTGTCCAGTCATCAAGTGGCATGGTAGTTTTCTTGAACAACCCCGGCTCCATAATGGCATCCCGGGCTTCAGCCGGTATATGGGGAAGGGCGCATTTCTTTCCTAATAGAGCCGAGTTCTTGTTGTAACGGCACATCCGTTGATTAGCAGCCGTAGATGGGGAAGAGACGAAATAAAATTTGCTCTTCTAGCTTGACCATTTAGAGGGCTTCTCTAATGTCATCATATATTTCGGATGCGTGGTCAGTGTGTACCACGTATTCCAGCCGCCTGGGGCACGACTCACGTATTCCAGCCGCCTGGGCGTGGTCAGTGTTTACCACGTCACGTCCTGCATCTCGCAGGCGACTAATTATCCAATGATGTTCACCCAAGAATTGGGTGTTAGCTGCCAGAGTGCAAGGTCATAACCCCTTAGTATGGCTTTGATGGTTCTGTGGAGGGGGAACCGGAGGCCGGCTTTGAATGCCGCCTCATAGCAGCCGAAATAATTGTCGGCATGTTTCAAGTCGTCATCCCAGACGACGGTTGCATCAGCAGGCGGGATGCCGACCTCCCAGCCGGCCCCTACAGGGCTCTTCTCCAAAAAAACCAGGAGGGTTGTGTTTAATGTCACAACATCCTGGGCGCTCATGTGCGCCTCCGTTGGATTATTTGCTGAAGGCCAATTGTAAGGCTCTTCATCATCTTGAGGGGCATTCAGGGTCATTGTAGACTCAGTTGAGCCGGATTCCTGGTCGGTTTCCTCACCGCCTGAGCTCCCGGATTCCTCAAGGATCTCATCACCGGGCGTACTCGGGACGCCCGATTGGTCAAAAGGAACATCCTCAACCGGAGTTTCGGCTGAATCATTTGTTTGGTACTCGGGGTCAACAGCCGTTTTCCTTGTCCGAGCCATACTGTCCTGCACATGAACAAAGACGGTCGGATTCGTAGAAGAGTAAGGGTGGTCCAAACACCCCCAGACGGCATCCCCAGTCCTAGATTCAGCCGTATCCGGTGAACGGTTGACAACTGCTCTAGGCCGTGCCGTGTGTGTATTGGGAGAGTCTATTATTCTCTAACAATCTATACAACCAGTAAACTCAAAAAGGTTACAAGGGGGCAAAGGTGATACCTTAAATTTGTGAAGATGTTTGTAGTAGACTTGGCTGAAATCCCAAAGTGTGGCTTGAAGAGGCCACAGACGGAGTAGTCCGGTTGTGTAAAACTGAAGCACAAAACAAACAATCAGTCATTATTTCAAGAAATTTGCTCAAAGATACCCCAGACGGTATCAAAGAAGCTTGCTCAAAGATACCCCAGCAGTATCAAAGAAGCTTGCTCAAAGATCCCCCAGACGGTATGAAGACCAGCTGAGGGTCTAATGAATTCAAATTAAATATCGTTCAAAGATACCCCAGGCGGTATCAATGAAGATTGTCCAAAACCCCAGACGGTGTTAAGACCGGCTGCGGGTCTATACAAAGCAAATTATGAAGGTTGCTCAGTAATGCCCCAGACGGAACATTTTCGGCTGAGGGTCCATTGAATGGTTTATTGAAGACTTCTCAAAGATACCCCAAACGGTAACCGTGAAGAATTTCTCAAAGACCCCCCCAGACGGCATAAGGACCGGCTGAGGGTCTTACAAATGCAGGTCAAGAGCAAGTTATAAAGAAAATTGCTCGAGCATACCCTAGACGGTATAAGCCCGGCTGAGGGTATAATTGATGCAATCTTCAAGGATCATTTGTTTGAAGATACCCCAGACGGTCCATAACCGTCTGTGGGTCTGGCTTTGAAGATTATTTGTTTGAAAATACCCCAGACGTTCCATAACCGTCAGTGGGTCTAGCTTTGAAGATCAATTGTTTGAAGATGATCTAGGCGGAATACTTCCGGCTGAGGGTCTATTGAATGCAAAATGTTAAAGACTACTGTCTGAAGGCGCCCCAGACGGTATGAAACCGTCTGTGGGACAACCCCTTGAAGACAGTGTTCAGAGATGCCACAGGCGGTATATCACCGTCTGTGGGCCTATGGAATGCATTATTGAAAAAGACCAATTTGAAGACACCTCAGACGGTCCATAACCGTCTGAGGGTTTACTTTTGAAGACAATGGATTGAAGATACCCCAGACGGTCCAAACCGTCTGTGGGTATATTAAATGCAAGACATGAAAGAAAGGGCCTAAGATGCCCCAGATGGTGTAAGACTGTCTTTGGTTCTACTCAAATCAAGAGAAAATCAAGAGTCAGACGGTACCTAAATAAGTTGATTGAAGAAGCGCTCAACCGGTATCCGGATGCGTTCGAAAAAAGAAGCTGGTTGCACAAAAAGCAACCGGTATCAGAGCTCTCAAGAAATTTTTGGGAAGTTTGTAAAGTGAAGAAGAGAGAGGGGGTTGTCTTTATTTATAGGCAAACCCAGAAGGCGAACTGCCACCTTCTGCCTCAATCTTTCAAAATTCGAAATCACAAGAGAAGCGGGAAGTGGCCCAACCGTCACTTCCCTAGAGTTTGACACCTGTCACAGGTGACACGTGGCTAAGCCACGTCACACCTGTGAGGGGCAAATGTTTGGGGTAAAAAATACCTTATGCCACGTGGCCTAGTAGCATAATGACACGTGGCAGCCCACCAGAGGCCCAACGGGATCCAATCGGATGCTGACACGTGGCATTGTAACCCTAATGGGGGAGCAGATCTTCATCCGCTATAAATAGAGGAAAATCTTCATTTATTAGATTTTCATAAATACAAACACAAAACCAGAGCAATATTAATTGCGGAATCTCTCTGAATCAGTGAGAAACATTTACTATTTCCGTACAATTTGCTACTCCGGACGTATACTAACTTGATCGTCTGAGGCGGAACTCCACCCAACCGGAGTTTCGTGGTTTTGCAGGTACAGACGGTCGGACGCGCATAGTCAGGATTGTAACTCTCCCGCAGGACACATCAAAAAACCCCGAAACACTCCGGGTGCACCCTACACCCCGAGTGATAGCATCTTGGAGGAATCTGACCATGGAGACGGCGTAGAGGCCGTTCAATCTAGCTCTGAGTCGAGTTCACTTCAGGCGGGATACCGACAGTGAGAAAGACGAGGCGACCTCGTGGCCGGATAGGGGAAACCCTCTTGAGACCCATATGTCTACCAAGGATAGGTCTGCTATAAAGACGAGCTTTCAAGCCTTTGTAGATAGACGTCCCATAGGGGACGGCTGGGAAATAATCGTGCCGCCTGCAGAGGCCACAGTCACTTGGGAGTATGATATTGACCATGCCGATAACTATTTCGGCTGCTATGAGGCGGCATTCAAAGCCGACCTCCGGTTCCCCCTCCATAAAGAAATAAAAGTCATACTAAGGGGCTATGACTTAGGTTTATGGCAGCTCACCCCTAATTCGTGGGTGAACATTCTTAGTTGTATTGCCGCCTGTGAGTTGCAAAACATAGAGCCCAACTGGGAGGCGTTTGCTCACATGCATTATCTAAGCCGTGCCCCAAGCGGCTTTAAGGCGTGGTATACTTTAACCACGCATCCGAAGTATTTGATGACGCTTGACAAGCCATCAAAATGGAGCAACTGGAAAAGCAAGTTCTATCTGGTCTCCTCTCCCAGCAAACGTCAAAATCATTTACTCCGCCGGTATAACAAAAAACCGGATCTATTGGGGAAGAAGTGCGCCCTGCCGCCTGTCCCTGACAAGGGTTGGGCTTAGATACTAGAGACGGAGTTTTTTAAGACGACCACCATGTTTCTGGATGATGGCGCGCAGATAATCGTACCCAAAAATTGGGTACCCCCATCCAAACTGGCTTAAGGACGCAACGTTTCTCTCCGCCTGTGGCCTAAGTATCATGGTTGAGAAACTTACGTTGGCCGCCCAACCGGCACCCTAATGCCGCTTCTATTCACTAGTAGAAAAACGCAAATGGCCAGCGGTTCAAAACCCCATATGGGCAGCGGTTTTGAACCGCGGGCGCTAAGGGGGTCGCCCATTACCCCCTTTAAATGGGCAGCGGTTCAAACCGCTTCCCATTTGTTGAGAATAGGCAGCAGTTCATTGCCTAAACCGCTACCCATAACAGATACAAAGTGGGTATTATAAATTGTTATGGGCAGCAGTTCAGCCTCTAAACCACTGCCCATAATGCCTAAAAAAAATATTGCTTTTTTTTCACCTAAACTGCAGCAGATACGTATATATACTCATAATATACATAACTCTCATATATTTTCTATAATTACTTGTAATTTTACACTTTAAAAAAGAACAAACAAAATATAGTTGGAGTATTCACAAGTAGTAGCTGCTCCAGCACAGCATAAGTAACAGCAGGCAGCAGGCAGCATCAGCTCCGGCAGAGCAGAAATAGCAGCAGCAACAACAGATCCGGCCGAGCAAAAATAGCAGCAGGAACAATGGCTTAATTTTGACACCTGAAACTAGTGAAATTCACATTTTAGTCTCAGATTGATTATTGACACATCACAATTCACAAAACTACTCATTGTTGCATAAAATAACATATTAGGTGTTGAGCCATGCTCAAGTGTAAAATTAATAATTAATCCTGTACTTTGAATGGTTGAAGTACAACATAAGTAAGGTTATTTTAATTTGTCAATTCAAGTTGTGAATCTGTGACAGCCACGAACACACAACATTAGAGCTATGAGATGGTCCTCCCATGACCCCTAAACCATTAATATGATTAATTGACCATGGTCCACAAGCCACATTTTTTCATGACTACACTCAGAAGAAATGCAGATTATGTGATCGCTAAATCAGTCAAATATGTGAATAGAGATGGAGTCTCCGAACTACATGAATAACATTACATCAGAAGCATTGTATGAGTTCCACTGGGAGCTCTATGGTGTATGCTAAGATTGGCTCACCTACCCTTACATTTGCTCACTTCATTTAATGTAGTTGCAATGATTTCATTACACCAATTATACTTTATCACAAACTTAGATCATTTAACACTATAAAATGCAGGCAATAAAGTCTTAATGGAATGGGTGTCCAAGTTTCATGCCACTAACAAACTCCTGAACATCCAACTCCTCCTATCCAATCAGAATTCAGGAGTACATGAGCATATGAGCATACTATCAATAAAAAAAGCACATGCCTTTCCAAGTGCAATACGAATGTACAGGCGTACAGCCTCTGCCATTGATAACGATTTTGCGACAACATTGCAACTCTTTGCATCATGGCCCATTGTAGGAAAAGTTTCACCCCTCTCTGAATGACATTGACCATGAGTTAGAAAACAAACAAGAATTAATCAAGTTAAAAGCTAAAGGTTGCAATAATGACCCAACTCCTTCGACACACATATCAATACTCCACTTTCTGAGAATGAGAATAGGACATCCTCAATAAGGATGCAATAAGCTATATATATATATAGTTCCCTTTAAATTATACAGCTTCAAATGTAATTAACAAAGAAACATATCAGTTCCAGGGAAAACAAACAGATTCAATTCATACATGTCCTTGCAATGCATTGTTCAAAAGAATAATGAAGACTGCACCTTGATGGGCTGTATGCTTTTTGTTTATGTATGATGGAAGTCAAACCCATTGCAATATTATGTGCAGGTTATATTGTTCAAAGTCCAATAAGGATAAGTTGGAATCAGTGGATATGCGTGGACTATGCTATATGGCTATTTGTGAAAAGCCCAATTAGCCAAATTCGTGTGAGCCCAATTCGTGTGATAAGTTATTGTTGTGGGCTGGACGGAATTATGGACTGATTTTATTTATTCTTATTGATAATTATTCTGCTTATTTATCTCTAACAAATTTATCTTGTGTTATGGATATTTATCTTATGTTAAAAATTTGACCATAACTTTTGATAAGATTAAATATCTTTAACTAATTCTGTTTTGCAGAGATAGAGATAATAATAACAATATTCTGTTTTATCAGAATATTTGTTTCAAGGGATAAGTTTCATATTTAAACTTAATTCTAATGCTAACCGATTTCCTTGAAGTTTAAATATCTGTTTTGCAGAAATCCCTTGAAGATAGGCTGAATATTTCTGTTGCAAGTTGAATGTTGAATGTTGAATGTGAAGCCCAAGAATAGCACAAGACCTATTCAAGTAAACTTGAAAGTTAAACGGCTTTTCAAGTTCAAAAATCAGAAATTCAAGCCTCCTCTCAACTCTATAAATAATGTTCAAGTGTGCTGAAGAAATAACAACGTAGAACAAGAACACACAAGAATTATCGAGCTTCATACGTTATTCAAGAGTTGTTAAATATTTTCTCTCTAGTATTGTACTACTTTATTGAGTGATTAGTTTGAGAGAAAAGAAAAGGTATATCAAGAGTGCTTAAACTTTGTTATCAAAAGAGTGATATACTATGAGTAGTATTATAATACTCAAAGTATAATAAAAGTAAGGTAGCTTTTTATTTCTGGGAATTAAGTTGCTAAGGTGTAGCTGGGTGGCTGCGGAAAGAAGATGGGAGATCTTCTAGGTGCTTTAGGACTCTAAAAGAAGAAATAAAAAGATTTAAAATCCTACGGGTTAGAAACCCTAGGCGGAGACGTAGACTTATTTGCCGAACTTCGTAAAAATATCGATGTGCCTTGTCTTGTTGTATTTGCTTTACTTTACCGTTTTTATTTCTGTTTCTAATTCGTAATCCATATTCTGCCTAAGTTTCAAAGTTTTTTTTTAAGCCTTGAAGTAAATCTCAAAGCCTTGACTCTGATAAGCAAATCAGTTTATTCCACCTTGAAACTGATTTCAAGACCTTGAGATTTATAGTTTTTGCGAAAAATTCCCATACTCTATTTAACTCCCCTCCCCCCCCCCCCTTCTAGAGTATACTTGTTATTATTCCATCACCCTATTGATCCTTCAAATAGGTACCAAAGGGGGAGTCCCCTATCCCTAAGAAGACTGACCTGCTTTGATAATAAGAAACTTTACAAGAACCAAGGATATTGTGAAGTGATAAAAGAACAATAATGTGGTAAGTCAAGATCAATAGAAGTTTTCAAGAAACAACTAAATGCCAAACTGGAGGCTTTGATATTCAATTTATGCTTTATAAAAACAAGTGGTATAGGATAAATCAACCTTAAATCAATGTATATAAGCTAGATAAAGTCAAATAATAAATTGCACATTTTTCCTACCAAGGAAAGAAAAGGGGCCATACCGCATTACCGCATAATATGGGCATCCATAGCCGGTCTTCAGAAAATGGCCATCTCTCATAATGTTGGTCAAACCAAAATCTGGTTATCTTCACAAACATTTTGATGCAAATCTAATGGAAGATTTTCAGGCTTTAAGTCTCTATGGACAACCATGTTTCCTATGACAATACTCTACTCCTGATATAATCTGCTCTAATAAAACACAACAAAAATAACTTAAAAATAAAAGTAAATTTAATTTGAGAGATATGACAAGTAATAAAAGAATTTTAGATACGGAAGGAGTATTATTAATCAAACAATGTCAAACAATGATACAGAGTATTATAGAGTAGTAGTTTGTAATAACGATACTAAATAATTGTCAAACTAAATTGAGTTATGACTACAAATAGCTTTAAATGGAATTGAATTATACTTGTTTTAAATTAGTCATCAGTAAGCACCACAACACATAATTTATAAGCAAAAATGAGAGCTTATCAAATTAGAGTTTAATGGAGGAAAGGACATACTTTGAATAGCAAACCTCTGCATTACCCCCACAACACAATATTGCCATATCTGTGGCTGTTCACATTAGCATGCCTCCATTAACAACAAACTAAATAGCAGAGTCCAAAAACATAGACGGCGAACCGTAAGGAACCTGGCAGCAAATCAACATCACTAATTAGTACATTCCCTAAGAAAAAGAAAATAAAAAACACAAAATAATAAGAAAATAGGACTTCTTCAGCTACCAAGCCAAAATAAAAAAAGTAAGTATTCAATACATTTCCTTAAAAGGTCGTGACAGTGAATTTTGAAACCAAATCCACCAAGATTCTCTAAGAGACTAAGAAATTTAATAAACTAAGACAACAAATATTGAATAAAAGCATAACGTCTTTTCTATCCATTCATGAGCATGTAGGTACGATCGTACTAATATAGAGCATCAAAAATTTAAAACAGTAGCATAACTCCAAATTAGCAGACACACCAGCAATGACACATGTCATCTCCTGGTGTGTCCCTTAGTTTTTTTTTTATTATTATTGAATATCTATATAGGAAAGAAATATTACCCATAAATCAAAGATTAGAAAACATTTAGTATATCCTTCCAATTATATATTAATACCATAAACATGAATATTCTAATATCTTATCTTGTGATTTTGAAGCAATATATAGCATTTGAAATGGTAATAATTCCAAATAGAAACTATTTTATTTAATTGCAACTAAATAACGTTACGTGCTTCCCATTTTCTCCACTAAGTATCTTTATATATTCGATTATTCGCTATCTTAAAAAATCCATACTAATCTATGACTTACTGTAGATAATAATAAAACCACGAAGTTAAGAAAATCAAACAATTATTCAAATCAATAATTTATTTGTAACATGAATATCAAAATATGCCACCCTTTGTCTATATAGGTGCACGAGTGTATCCTCCATATGTAACCACCCTTTGTAACATCTATTTTTATTATTTAATATCTATATTGGAAAGAAATATTACACAATACTGTAAAAGATTTTCCTTAAAAAAAAAAATTAGAAAAGCTTTAGTGTATCCTTCCAAATATATATTGATACCATAAACAAGAATATTCTAATATCTTATTCTAAATTATTACGTAAAATATTATGCAAAAAAAAAAAATAGAAAAAAATATAATTTCATAGACACACCAGCAATGACAGGTGTCATTTTCTAGTGTGTCCGATCCCTAAGTCTTTTTTTTTTTAAAAAAAAAGAAAAAAAAAATTTATTTAGGAAACAAATTTTAAACAAAAATAAAGTATAACAAACTTATGCATAAATAAAAGATTTGATGTATCCTTAACAACTATATAAACTTAAGTAAAAGAAAAAAAAAAATCAAACTTCAACATAATTTTTGCCAAACACAGTGTCATGTACTTCAATAATTACATATATTTTTTTTGTATATATTTATAAAATAATACAGTATATTAGAAGCTTCAAGAAAGTAATTAGAATATTAATTATTTAAAATAAAAGATTTGATATTTAACCTTCTATAAAAAAATATTAACAACTACGGAGTATAAATTTAAGAAAAAAAAACCAGATTTTTAACATGTGACATACTGAGTGTAATGTACTACGTTTATGTAATGTACTACGTTTATTACAGCACCAATTTACTTTCTAAAAAAATTAAAATAGAAATCTATTTACGAGTTGAATACTTAGTATATAGTTTTAAGAAATTCATTTGGTTAAAAAAAATGAAACCAATTTGTTGGTGAAATATACAAAAATATATAGATATTGTCAAATGCGTATATTAAAATTCCTATCTGGCTAACAGGCTCTTTCATTATAAATTCATTATAATATTTTAAACAATTTTTTTTATAATTAAATTTAGTTTTAATTTAAGAATAACTATTTAAAATTACCGTACATGGCACGGGACCTAACCTAGTATAAATCAATAAAAAGCTGCAATTAAGTATGCCTTCATAAGGGCTTACAATTTGCAAATTATTGAAGAAATAACACTTGCAGGACATACTTTCAGAATATAATCACGACCTAAATCATCCAATTACAAAAACACTAACAAAAATCCAAAAAAAAAAAGCACAAATTTTAGATTTAACAAAAAAATAAATCACTAATATACGAATTCAAGAGAAAATTGAAATTGCTAGCCTTCAAGACGTTTGAGCTCATCTGAGATTCGTTGAATTTCCTGCTTACGATTTTTCGCCCAAATTCCAGAATAAAGTCGTCAATCAGAAATTCAGAGTGGAGGAGAGAAAATTGTGAGCGTTTACCTTTCGCTTCCAATGGAAGGTACGAGAAGCAGAAGAGGAGAGAAGAATGAGGTTGAGAGAGAAGCTTAGATCGTAGAAGAGCCATGGCAATTACAATCTTTATCAACTCATTCGAGTTTATCGCCGCCGTAGGTTCCGCCATTGACGATGTGGTTGCAGCCACCACCTCTCCTCCTCAACCACCACCACCATTACCCTATTCACTAAAACCCTAACCCAAAACCTAAACCCCTAAATAAGAAGAGAACCCTAACCTCGAATGTGATTATAATAATGGGGTAGATGGTTGATCTGGACGCCATGAAGAAGAGGAGAGAGAAGAGTGGGCCAGCAGCGGTGGGAGGCGGCGGTCGAGTCAAGAGACAGAGGGAGTGCAAGGAGGGTGGGGAGAGGGGGAGTGAATGCCAGGGTTTTTTTTATTTCCCTTTGTCTGTTATGGCCAGCGGTTTGAACCGAAAACCGCTGCCCATTAGTGTCTTTATCATTTTTTAAGCTGAAGTGAGTTTTTGGGAAGCGGATTTCATTAACCGCTTTCTATTTGTGGCCGCCCATTTGCTTTTTTCTACTAGTGATTGTTTTGTGTAACAGAAATTCTTGCGTGGACCTGAGATTTATATACATGCAGAATTAATGTTATTTGGAATATAGTGACCGTAACTTTAACATAATATCCTTATTTTTTAACATAGTAACCTTTATTAAAACTTGTGTGACCTTTAATGTTATTTCTGTTTACATCCCAAAAAAATAACCTTTTATAGCTTTTATAATGTCAGAATCGCTTTTATTTCAACATAATAACCTTATTTTAATGTCGTGACCTTTTTTTTTTAATAATAAAACAATCATAGTATCTCTAATGTTAGTGGTCCACAATAAATTTGTGTGAACCAGATCCATTTAAGAATTTGTATTTGTGTAATTTATTTGCAAGTTTGTCTAACCAGCCGGTGGTTTTGCAGAAAAAGCTCTCACAATGGTCGATGCTGAGAAGACGTCTGCCAGGTCTGCAACCCAGATCAGGAAAACTCAGCTGGAAAAGAAAAAGGCCCAACTGGCGGCCAAAAATGATGGGGTAAGCTCCGCCTGCCCCTTTTTACTTGCATATATATTTTTATGATCCTGGGACGACATATCACCGGTTGTAACCCATGTGTTCCGCTTTTAGGGTGGGAGCAAGAACATCCCAAAATCCATCACCAAATTGCTCAAAGCCTCAAACGGAAGCCTAAGGAGTCTGCCAAAGGCTTCTCCAAAACTAGGAAAGCACAGCAAACCCAGACAACATCTTCCTTGCCGTCTAGGGAAGACCGACCTACTTCCGCAGATAAGAGCCTTAAAGATCTTGGCCTGAATCCAGACTTGGTTGGCAAAGAGTCGGGCGTCCCTATGGCGCCGAAGAGTGGCATGCCACTCGATGCTGCATCCAGTTCTGCAGCGGCTGGGGTGACCAGACCCTTCAGCAAGAACCTTAAGGTATGATTGCCTTTAAACCCCCATGGCCGCTTGGGCCTAATACACGAGTCAAAACTCAATCTTCTCAGTCGGGAGGTTCGCCCTGCAACCGGTACTCTATACGTGCCGCTTATGCTGCTTTCTCACAACCCCCTTCTTGTGGTGTAGATGCCTCTCCTAGGAGGCCGGACGTCGCGTCCAGCAATATTCCAAACGGATGCTGATTATCATCACCCGGTCCGAAAAGGAGTTAATTCCTGGGCTACACCAGATTAACCTGGAACGCATCACCGCCTTACTGGCTGGGCTAACTTGTCTTCAAATTTTATTTTATTTTTTTTTATTATTTTTTTTTGGGCAAGTGCTTGTGTTTATCATAATGCCGGCTAATTCATTTCTTTGCCACCTGTACCCTTGCAGGCAATGCTTAGGGTAGACGGGCTCAAGACTCCATTTAACAAGAGACAGGAGGAGGTAAGAGACGCCAATAAACGGGCGACTGAAGCCCTTAACTCTGCTCAATATCGATCTACCTTGAATGATATTAAGTCTAAAGCCAAGGAGATAAAACAGGAGGAGATCATTAAGGAGCTGACAACTGCCCTAGAGAGGTCCAACAAGAAGACGTCTGACCTCGAGCTCGAGCTTAAAAATGCTCAGTCGGAGCTCAAGGCTTTGGAGGCAGCCAGGAGTGAAAATACCGAGCTCCGAGAAGACGTTGGCCGGCTCAAGGACGAGATAACCAGAATGCAGAGCGAGTACAAGACTGAGCTCGAGTCAGAGCAAGAGCGGCTGGTGGATGAGAATGAAAAGGATTGCGAGGAACGCATGAAGATAGCGTGGAACCTCATCCATCCAGACTTCGACTGGGACTACTTCGGTCTGAGGTACAACCGTACAAGTATGCCACTAAGGAATATGATGCCCAGACCCTAGGTCTGCTAGAGCCGGCTCCGTTTAACGAATGGGCCGGCATTGAGTCGTCTGATGAAGAGCAGGAAGAGGGCGAGGGCGAGCTCAATGATCAGCAGGAGGACCAAGTGCCGGTTGACCCTAACCAAGTTCAACCAGGGCAAACGAGAGATGAGCTCCCCTTCGGCAATGACCAGTCAGTGCCTCCGCCTCAGCAAAATCAGTAGGATTAGTCTCCATCTCTCTTTCAGCCTTGGGTCGTCTGTATCCGTGCCAAATATTTGTGTTGTACTTTTAAACAATTTTTGCTTTTCCGGATGTGGATCCAGTATGTTAATCATTCTCCCGTCCTTTTGGTCGGGTTTAGTTATGAAATAGCCGACTGAGTTGGTTTTATCAATTTTTTCAATTCTTGCAATTTTTTGATTTTTCTATATATATATATATGCTTCGATCTTGCCCAACTTATTAATTTCATGCGACAACTAACAAACCGGTTGGCCTTTTGCCCCTGGGCGGCTGTGTGGTTGGTTTCAAAATGGATTGATTAACTAAGGAACTTTTGATACTTTAAGGAGTATGAGAGGTTCCTTGGTCAATCAATCACTACCATGATTGCCCCAAACCAAGTACAAAGCCGTCCAAGATTCAAGCAGTATTATCTTGAACACCCAGGCGTTCACCGTTTGGGTCATCTGTGAAATTGGACTTGATTATCCATAAATATACTCAAGCATCCTTTTTCCCCATTAGGGGGATGTCTCGAGTTATAAAATTATTATAAGTTTTTAATCTAAGTTGGAATAACGGCCGAATACCGGGTGGTGTCAACAGGACATGCGGTTTTATTACGCTGTCTAGGTTCCATTTTAGATTATTCAGGTCAAACGACTATGAACTAGGCCCTATTGGGTTAATCAGTCTTTGTCGTTTGTGTTTGAGTTTATAGAGCAATGTGCCACCCAAATGGGAGATGCTCTCTGCGACGAAAAATCACCCAGATGGGCGTCGCCGGATGTCGTACTCATGTTGGAGCAGGCGGTTGGTTTAGATTTGGCCGTCTGCACATTGCACAGGCGGTGTTCCTATTGGGAGACATATCTAATAAAGCATAAATAATCAAAATTGAAAACAAAAAGCAATTTTTCAATGATAGGCTTTTCATTTACAAGAAATTTACAAGTCTTAGAAGTAGTACATCTTTAGATTGTCTACATTTCAAGTTCTAGCTAGCTTCCTGCCGTCTGGAGTTTCCAGGCGGTAGGTGCCACCCCTTTACTTCTTCATAGATCCGGTAGGGGTCTTTCCAATTGGGTGCAGTGTCAACTTGCCTTGCTCATTGCCCTACATGTTACCTCCATTTTCCGTAACACAAAGTCCCCTACTTTCAAGGGTCGTTTGTGCACTCTTTTGTTGTAGGCCCTTGTCATTCTCAGACGGCAAATCTCATGACGCAAGGCGGCATTGCCCCTGCGTTTTGGAAGTGAGTCCAATGCCAGCCGCATGGCCTCCCAGTTTGCCTCTTCATCATATAACATGACTCGAAGAGTCGGCTCATAATGTTCAATAGGCAAGACGGCTTTACCACCGTACACCATGAGAAATGGGGTTTCACCGGTTACCTTTTTTGTTGTTCTGATGGCCCATAGGACATGAGTTAACTCTTCTGCCCATAGACCGCCAGCCCCTTCAATTTTCTTTTTTATGCCGTCTAAAATTAGCTTGTTGAAGGCCTCAACCTGGCCGTTTGCTTAGGGACGACTGACTGATGCAAAACAGTGGGAGATCCCTTGGTCTCCCAGCCAATTCTTGAGGATAGGCATCTCAAATTGAGAGCCATTGTCAAAAACCATAGATATAGGTACCCCAAACCGGGTGATGTGGTTCTTCCAGATGAAGGAGATGACGTCCTTTGTCTTTATGTTTTTTCCGCCTCTGCTTCTACCCACCTGGTGAAGTAATCAACAGCAACTAGAATATACCGCCATCCGCCTGGTGCAGGCGTATACGGACCCAGAATGTCCATGCCCCATTTGGCGAATGGTACTAGGCTATGAATGGCCGTCAGATCAGTGGTCGGACGGTGTATGAGTCTGCCGAATCTTTGACACTTATTACACTTCTTCACCATTTCTATGGCGTCTGCCTCAAGAGTGGGCCAGAAGTAGCCTTGCGGCCTTGCCATTTGTGCTAAAGACTTGCCGCCTATGTGTGAGGCACAAAATCCTGTATGCAAGTCTTCTAGAATCTCTCGCCCCCTTTCCGGGGTGATGTATTTCAGAAGAGGCTGCAAAAAACCCTTTCTGAAAAGTTCTCCATTGTGAATCTCAAAGTTAGCCGCACGCTTTTTCATTGCAGCCATCTCTGGATACGTATCCGGTAGAGTGTCGTCTAGCCAGTAGGCTCATTGTGAATCTCAACCTGGAAAAGTTCTCCATTGTGAATCTCAAAGTAGGCCCGAATGCCATCCATCCAGGTTGAGCTTCGGTCCAGAACTCAAATGGGATCTTCTTCAATACTTCACTGCAGCCATCTTTCGATACGTATGCCAGAAGACTGACCGAGGTGTATCATAGGAGGTGGACGATGCCAACTTTGACAAAGCATCCGCCTGATTGTTCTCTGACCTAGGCACTTGACTTAAATGGAATTCGTTAAGTGTCCCAGTTTCTGTCCTGATTTTCTTGCCCCTGCTGCCTTACAGATGCGTATACCGGCTAGCAGGGCTTCATACTCAGCCTCATTGTTTGAGGCTTGAAACGTGAACCGTAGTGCATATTCATACTTTTCCCCCTCAAGAGACTGACATATAATCCCTGCACCAAAGCCGTTCATAGTAGAGCTCCCGTCTACATACACTTTCCAAACCTGATCAAGATTTTCTGGTTTAACCGGCCTTTTCATTTCAACAATAAAGTCGGCGAACGACTGACCCTTCACTACCTTCCTTGGTTTAAAAGTGATTTCAAGACTTTGCATTTCAATAGCCCGTTTGAGCATTCGACCGTATAACTCTAAAGTTGTCATTGATCGCTTGAGGGGTTGGTCTGTATAGACTACCACCGGATATGCCAAGAAGTAAGGTTTCAACTTCTTGACTGCCATGAACAAGGCGAGACCGAATTTTTCAATCATAGAGTACCGGAGTTCTACATTTCAAAGCATATCTGACGAAATAGACCGGGAGCTGATTGCCGTCTTTCTTAGCAAGGAGAACAGCACTGAGAGAATGATGTGAGATGGCTAAGTACATGTAAAACGTCTCCTTGGGCAGAGGGATAACAAGCCTTGGCAAAGAGTGTAAATGCTCTTTCAATTTTTGAAAGGTCGCCTCAGCATCATCCCCCCATTCGAACATGGTCTTCTTTCTGATTGATAAAAAAAAATAGAGGCACTTGTCACCTGACCGACTGAGGAATCTCCCCAATGCCGCCAGACAACCGGTTAATTTCAAAACTTCCTTTACACTGCAGGGAGATTTCATGTCAATGACCGCCTGTATCTTCTCTGGTTTAGCCTCTATCCCCCTTTCATCAATCAAAAATCAAAGAAACTTCCCAGACTCAACACCGAAGACACACTTCTTGGGATTAAGCATGACCTTGTGCCGCCTGAGTGTGGCAAAGGTTTCTCGGAGGTCAGCTAGATGGTCTGTCTGTAGCTTGGATTTGACTATCATGTCATCAATGTACGCCTCTACATTCCTTCCAATCTGATTAATGAAGACCGAGTTAATCATACGTTGAAAAGTAGCAGGCGCATTCTTCAAGCCAACAACATCACAAAATAGCAGAATAACCCCTGATCAGTGACGAAAGGTGTCTTCTATTGGTCTTTTTTCCACAGGGGTATCTGATGGAAGCCGGAATAGGCATCCATAAAACTCATCAAAGCATGTCTGGTTGTTGAATCAACCAGACTGTCGATCTTTGGAAGCGGGTAACTGTCCTTCGGACATGCCTGGTTCAGATCAGTGTAATCAACACACATGCACCAAGTACCATTCGGCTTCTTTACAAGCACAACATTCGCAACCCAATTTGGGAAGTGACATTGCCGAATGAACCCGGCGTCTAACAACTTCTTGACCTTGGTGGCTACCGCCTGAGATCTCTCCTCGGCCGTGATTTCTTTTCTTTTTCCTAACAGGCTTATTTTTTGGATCCACGGCGAGCTTGTGGACAGCAAGATCCGGGTTGATGCCTGGCATCTCTTCCCGTTCAAAGGCAAAAATGTCCTTGAATTCTTTCAGCAGATGGTGCAAGTCTGCACCCAATTTTGCAAAAGCATTCATCCCAACCTTTACAGTACGCTTCGGACGTGCGTCATCCAGAACGATATCCATATGTTCTCCAGCTGGCTGGGGACGGAGTTCATCTGACCGTTTCCCGGTCAGTGATTGCTATTGCTTCTCTTTTTTTACATCCACCAGCTGGTCGGCCATTCTTTTCTTACCGGCTAATGGTGGGGCAGGCTCTTGTTCTTTGACATCGTCAAGGTCTATTGGCTCCTCACCCTGGCTGGCTGCAGCCACCATAGGCTTGAAGTCTGAGTGGTAGCACTCTTTAGACGTCTTCTGGTCCCCGTTCAGGGAGCCAACAGAACCGTCGTCTTTCTCAAACTTTAGCAGCATGAGGGATGGGATGATGACGGCCTTGGATTCGTATAGAGTCGGACGACCCAAAATCAGATTATAGGCGGTCAGCTCCTCCACGACCAAGAACCAGACGACCATGTGGTGCCCTTCTCCTTTCTCTCCCAGCCAGATGGGTAGATCAATCCGACCGACTAGGTGCATAACTCCACCCCCAAAACCAACCTAGGGGGGAGTGAACTTGTGCATGTTGTTGGGATTGTACTTTAGCTTGGACAGGCACTTATAGCTGATGATGTCAGACGAGCTACCAGTATCAATGAGGATCCGGCCAACCTTCTAGTTGGCCACCTTGCATTCAATGACAATAGGGTCATCATACGGCCGACGGACTTTGCCCCGGTCCTTTTCAGTGATGATGACCTTAGGGAATGTGTCGGTAGACGCCTAGCCCTCATCGACAGAGCTGACATCCAGCCGTCTGACATGGTCCTTGATGCCCCCGATAGTCGGCCCCCCTCTGGCAAAGTTGACTGCTATGGTGTAGATCGGCTCCTTATCAGTGTCCGAACTACTGGTAGGCTTTGCTGGCTTTTTTTTACGGCTGTCTAGGGTCCGTCTTTAGGGTCACCTTGGACTTGAGGATGTAAGACTTCAACACCCCCTTATCAGCCAATCTGTCCAACAACCGCTTGAGGCTATAGCAATCGTTGGTGTCATGGCCAATATCCTCATGGAAGTGGCAATACTTGTCTTTATTCCGGTTTTTGGCCGGACCTTTCATTGATGCGGGCTTCTCAATAGTCACCCGGTCTTTTATCTCCATGAGGATGGAGTAGCAGTCATTGTTAAACTCGTACTTTGGGACGTACGATTTAAACTCTTTCTTTTTCTTCTAGGACGGCTGATCAGAATCCTCAACTGCCCAGATTTCTTTTCTCTTCTTGCTCTCTTCAGCTTTGTGAGCCGGCTGTTCTTGCCGACCCTTTTTTTGTTTGTCGGACTTCTTTAAGTCTGACTGCTTGCCGGTGGAGCAGAGCTCGGTCGCCTGTATATAGGCTTCTACCTCCATCAGCGCTTCTTGAAGAGTGGAGATTCTCTTCCGGACGAGGTCGAACTTGAAAGCCGACCCGTCTTTCAAACCCTTGAAGAAGTCTGTGTAAGCAACATCGTCAGACAGTCCTTGGATCTAGATTCTCACCAGATTGAACCGCCTGATGTGTGAGCGGAGCCCCTCCCTGTCTCCCTGTTGTACCGCGCCCAAGTCAAGGCTTGTTTTTTTGGCGGGTATGTTCATGGAGAAGTTTAAGGCGAACAAGAATGCAAGCGTCCTAAAATTGTTGATGCACCCAGCCGGCAAATTTTCGAACCACTGCTGGGCAATGCCCTTCAGCGTGGCTTGGAAACACCTGCACCATATGGCGCCATCCAACCCCTGCAAGTACATGAGGTGGGTGTATGCCAATAGGTGGTCTTCTGGGTTGGTGGTACCATCATAAGTACCCACCATGACATTCTTAACCTTGGCTGGCTGTGCCGCCTCGGTTATCTCCTTGGAGAACGCAGAAGGTTGTTCTCCAAGTTTTAGCAGACGGAGCTGCCAGTCTAGTGGCTGGACGTTATTGGTCGCCTAACCCCCAAAGAGGGCGGGCTGCAGGTAAGGCTGGGCAAACGGCCTGTATGGCTGCTGGGGCACATACGGGACCGAGCCTATCATCTGAGGACCTGTATGAATGGACGGGCCGCCTGACAGGCTCTCTGTACAGATTGAGAATACCTCATCGAGGTATTATTGAAGGTGTCTGGGAACGTCGATGTTAAAGCCGAGTCAGACAGTTGCTGGTTCCTCCTTTGCTTGATAATAATAAGCCGAGCATCAGAGATAGTCTTCTTGCTGTCATCCGACTGTGTTTGCCGAATGACCTTCCTCTTCCCCGGCTTAGGGAGGCGGAACTTGGTCCAATCAATCAAAGGCCGGGTCCCCTCCTTCGTTTTTGGATGAGGAGTGGGCTCCTTATCCTTGATCAATTTAGCCTTCTCAGAGCGAGAGGGCTTCTTGGCCGACTGACCCTTGCTGGGACCAGTCGTACTCTTAGAGATTAGGTCCTTCATCTCTCCCTTGAAACTTGTCATGAATTTCATGAACTCGTCTCGAGTGATGTGAGCAGACTATCCTGCCGCCTGGGGCTGGCCGGAGGTCTTACTTGGACCCGCCTGACCATCGCCCAGTTCCTTGTTGTCTTTGGAACGGATGCGCCTGGTAATGAGGGATCCATCTGCGACCATATATGTTTTGACCTCTGGATCCGTATCATGGTCTGAATAGACCTCAGCCGTAGGCTGCTTATCCTCAGGAGGTGGTACAATCTCTTGAGAAACCATCTTAGAGGTACTCTCCCCGCAGACGGCGCCAAATGTTTCGGGGTTTTTTGTGTCCCTCGGGAGAGTTACGTAACCAAGACTAATTTCCCACCGGCTGTACCTGCAAAACAACGGAAGCTCCGGGTGTTCGGAGTTCCGCCTCCGACGATCAAGTTAGAAAGTGTTCAGAGTGATGTAAAGTGCGGAAAGTAAAAGTAGATTTTCTCGGATTCCGAGATCTAGTGATTTCTCTGTTTTCGAGAGAATTGATTGTGCGTAATAAATGGACATGTCCCCAAAATGGGGGAAATCTCCCTATTTATAGGGTTATTGGTAAATGTGCCCTTACCTATGTCATTATGACCTAGATTTGGTGGGCTACACCGTTTTGCGGCTTTCTCGGGAATTGGGCCTAAAGGTCGTTTTTTTCCCTGCTAATTGGGAGTATCGCATGTCAGCTGGGGATTGGTTCATTTTGAACCTCTCCTAAGGTGACACGCGTCACCTTCTGATTGGGCCCCGTGGCCTGGGTATTTTTACCCAAAACAACAGGTTTTTATATATATATATATATATATATATATATATATTTACATAATTTTGATTTAAACACAATTTAACTAAACTTCCAAAGGATCTTATGTTGTGTTTCTATCTCATGTAGATATATTAGGCCAACTACGAGGGGTTGGAAGCATACAAACACCACCAGGTAGGTCTGCATGTCTGCATTCAGGGGTTGGAAGCATACAATCAAATTAGAACATACAACGTATTTGTAATGAATTTGTTTATTAATCTTATCAAGTATTTACTTGATGACCTCATGTTTTAAAACTTCGTATGCAGTGGTGAAGCTTTCTCAATAGCACTATGGGGAAAATTATCAGAAACTTTCAACTACCATCTCACATCAGACAACATACCAATAGTACTTATTATTACATCTCTCAGAATAAGGACATATATGGGTAATTTTTGAAATTTAACAAACTAATAGTATGCATTTTCTTTCTACTTTAATTGATATATGAAGATTACATCATACATGTTAATTATACTCATTTGTTTACAAAAATTATAAATTATTACCATGTGTTTCTCACGGCAGGTAATATATCTTTTGTGTCAAATGGCGCAACAAAGATTTACACGGATGTTGATATACCAGAAGTGAATGAATTCATACAAAATTACGTTATAAATTTATTAAATTGAAAGCAACTAAATTTATTTCCCAATCTATTATGCATCCTAATTTAGACCTTTGTTCTATTATTTTATTAGGAGAACCGCAGCTGCAATAGATTGTTGAGTAGAATAGATTAGCTCGCCAAACAAAGGGGGAAATAATATGATTAAGACTCTCAAATTAGATGAACTTACGCAACTAATATTTAGAGGGCGCTTGGAATGGGGGTAATAAAAGTCAAATTAGGTAAATTGTAATTGATTAAAGGTACTATTGTAGGGAGACAAGGTGTTTATGAATGAATTAAAGTTGTAGTGACATAAGGAAAAGAGAGGGGTGGAGGAATCATTACTCTCAAAATGAGGGTAATAGGTTATCCACCCTTCCCATAGTGTAACCTATTACCCCCAAAATAAGGGTAATAATTCCCTTTCTTCACCTATCACCACACCATCACTATATAAATCTTCTTATAATCACATCATCACTAGCTCTCCCTCTCCTATGTTTAATTTAATTTTGCTTGGTTTGACTTTTATTACCCCTTAATTAAATACTCCTAATCCAAGTGCACCCTTAGTGATAGATATTAAAGATGGTACTAAATTAGCATGCAAAGCAACAATATCGGGGATCAAAACAAATAGCGATTGGTTGTTTTCCTCATGTTCTAAGTGCAGATCAAAACTCCAAAAAGATGGCGGGCGATTTTTTTGTTTCAAATGCATGGAAGCACAAGACTTCCCTATATTAAGGTAATATTAAATATATATCCTATAATTTCCAACTTTAATATTTACAATACAATAATAATATATAAACTTTTAATACAACTCAAATCAAATTTACAGATACAGAATAGAAGTTGAAGTAGAAGATGATACATCAAAATCGATCATTATTTGTCCTATTTGACAAACATGCAGAGAAATTGATTCAACTTCCAGTAACTATGCTTGAAAACACAATGAAAAAGGTACTTAAATCCTGGATAATAATATGATTTATATTTTTCATGTTTATATATAACTATATATACTATGCAATATCGTATTTGCAGGACATCGAGGAGCGAGTGATCCCCTAGGCTATTAAAAGAATAATTGGTAAATCTTGCGACTTTGAGATAAAGTTGAATGACTTCAACTTAGTGTGCAAAATAAAATTGATTTTATTTTAAAATTCAATAAACAAATCGGGCATTGCCAACAGAATTAAAATTCCAAACAGACAATCGTCTTTCAAAAAACAATCTTAAAACTCTAGGAGTCGAAGACTTACTTTTGAACTGAGGGTTTTGAATAAAGTCTATAAGTACTCAAACTGCTAAATGTCAATGAAACCATGAAATTAAATTACTCATCCGATTATAAACATTTAAAACAACAAATATTTCAAACGCGGATAGATTTAGCCAATTAAGGATTTTTTAAACATAAGAATATACAAGTATATTGCGGAGGGAACCCGGGGCATCGCCCGAGGTACATACTAGCGTATATATAAAGGGGAATTTTTTCCCGAGTTTTTAGAGAGTTGCGTACGATAAAATTTTCTTAACGCGCCATGTAAGATTAAAAATTTAAGTAATAGTTAGAGGTGATCATTAGGCGGGCCGGGCCAAGGCTTAAAATTTCAGCCCATATAGCGGGCCGGGCCAAACTTCAGGCCAAAAAGTTCGTGCCCAAACCCGCCCAAAATGCTCGGGCTGAGCGGGATTTTCGGGTCTGGCCAAAAAAATCAACTAAATTTGCGTAAATATGCATTCCCAAGCCCGCCCAATTTTTTTGAAAAATCGGGTCGGGCCGGGCCCAACCCGATTTTGGGCCGGAAAAGGCTGCCGAAAACCAACCTAAAATCGGGTCGGGCTGCATATGATCAGCTCTAGTTATAGCCAATCAAATAAGAGAATTTTAATATTTTTAGAATTAAATAATTCAAATGCCACATAACTAAAATTGGCAAATGAGATTTTAAAGTTTAAATTAATTACATATTAAATATTATCTTTTGATATTAGAAATTTATCTAAATATATAGCGAGAAAATTCCCAATTTAATATATATATATATATATAGTAGGCATTTTTGGAGAGCATTCGAAGCGCCACGTAAGAAATATACTTATTTCGACCAATAAGAAGAAAGATTTCTATTTTATTTTTGAATTAAACATTATGTCGCCACCTAGATAAAAGTAATGAATTAGATTTGATATATATTTTAAATTTTAATGCCCTAGATTATAATCCACGAATTAAATTATTTTAATGAAAAAAATAAAGTAAAAATATAGGAAAAGATAAATTTATTAATTCAGTACTACGAGTATAAGAAATCCAAAAAAAATATACTAAAAAATATTTAAATGATAAACGCTTATAATAAAGTTTGATACCTATCATTATAAGTTAAATTTTGATAGTATTTATGATAAGAAATACAAATTGTTCGTTGATTATAATTAAATTAAAATTTGTGATACCTACCATTATAAATTGACACATCATACAACACAAACAAAATTTCATATCAATAAAAAACTCCATCAAGCGAATTTTGTGTTAGTAATTTTGTGTTAATATTTGGTCATCAATGACCGGGTAATTTTTAGCTTAATTTTTAAAATCCTATGTTTAAATTAGTATTTCTAATTATTACTTACATTGAATTTATTTGGGATACTCAACGATTATATGTTTATGTTTTATTTAGAAATGTTTATTTACATGCAAATCTAACACATCATACGACACAAATAAAATTTCGTATCAATACAAAACCCCATCAATCGAATTTTGTGTTAGTAATTTTGTGTTAGTTTTAGGTCATCAATGTCCAGGTAATTTTTAAAATCTTATGTTTAAATTTATATTTGTAATAATTATTAGTTACATTGTATTTATTTAGGATACTTAACGATTATTTGTTTATGTAATGACATACGATTAGATGTTGTGTACTTAATATATGGATGACTTTGGTTATTTTTGGAGATGGTGAAAAAATTCCAATGCATAGATTTTATTTTATATCGCAACACGGTTCAATTTATCCATTGATGTAGTAGGTTGGTTGTGGACGAGGTTGGTGATTCTATCGAAATAAAAAATATGGTAAAACAATGAATAATGATATAGGATTTAAATTATTAAAAATTTATCATTTCACATTAAAGATTTTGTATAACGGAAAAAATATCATATTTACAATTTATTTATATTTAATAAATTCATTATAAATTATAGTAAAAAAAATTATATTAAACTTTTGTAATTTTGTCTAAAATTATTAAATACAATAAATCAAATAATTAAAAATCTTAGATGAAAAAACCGTGCATCGCACGGACTTCAATCTAGTTTATTTTATAATGAAAATAATAAATAATATACTACGTTTACGAATAAAATGAAAAATTTAATCACATACATAAAAAAAAAAAAATTCTTAAAAAAATATAAACAAACCGTGTATCGCACGAGAAAGGGAGTTTTTTCCCGAGTTTTTAGAGAGCCACGTAAGATTAAATTTTCTTAATGCGCCATGTAAGATTGTAAATTTTATTAATATCCAATTAAATAAGAGATTGGTAATTTTTTTTTTAGAATTAAATAATTCAAATGTCACATAAGTGAAATTGGCGAATGAGATTTTAAAGTTTAATTGAATTAAATATAAAGTATTGTATTTTGAAATTAGGAATTTTATTTAAACATATAATGAATGAGAGAAAATTCACAATTATCTTAAAATAAAATATTAAATGATGTACTACATACAACAAATAAAATACGGGTAACAAATTTTATCACATAAATACAAACATACTAGTTGAAGCCCGTGCGATGCACGATTTATTTTATTTTTTAAAATAAATTTTATTCGTTGTACATAATATATCAATTAATATTTTTATTTTTCAATAAATTGTAAATTTCCTTCCCTTTGTTATATATTTAGATAAAATTCCTTATTTCAAAAGATAATAATTTATATTTAATTAATTTAAACTTTAAAATCTCATTCGCCAATTTTGCTTATGTGGTATTTGAATTATTTAACTCTAAAAGAATTTACAAATCTCTTATTTAATTGGATATAACTAACGTTTATAGTCCTACATGGCGCGTTAATAAAATTTAATCCTATGTGGCTCTTTAAAAACTCGGGAAAAAACTCCCCTTTATATATATACTAGTTTCGTGCCCCGTGCGATGCTCGGGTTGTTTATTATATTTTAAGATATTTTTTTTTTTAATCTATATGCTTAAATTTTAAAACATATCATTAATATAAACTTTTTATCTATCCAAATAAATCATATGTGTCAATAATGATTATTTGTTACCTACGTACACCACACTTATGAAAAGTTGGAATGCCATATCTCGTCCCCTGCTGGCTAATCGAACCGCTTAAGTTTTGTTATATCGCGTGACTTTGATTAATCGTACAACTTTATATATTTATTAATGACTAACTTATTTTTTATGTCAATCAACAAAATATATCATAAATAGATTTATTTTGAAGTATTCTTTTGTTTTTTTTTTTTTTGAAGGAAATTTTGAAGTATTCTTTATCACAAATATTATAATAAAAAAAATTAGGATAATCATAGAGAGTTATAATCTAATTATTAATTTGAATAAAATTATACTTTAATTTATAATATTGTATTTTATCAAAAATAAAGCTTTAAACCAATAATTTTATCCTAAATTCTATCCAAATTTTATTGAAATTAAAACTATAAACCAACTTTTTTTATCGTACAAAATCTATCCAATTTTTTTATTAAAAAATACATTCAAATAAGTCGTATGTGTCAAAATAATTATCCTTATATGGCGTCTATGTGGCTCAACACTTGGCGAAAAGTTAAAATGCCAAGTGTCGCTGTCTCGTGGCCTTGCTGCGAGACCGACTTTATATATTAGTGATATGATATTAGATTTGTGTAAAAAAAAAAAAAAATGCATCGCATGGGCTTCATCTAGTATCATTTATGAGACAACTAGATGAAACCAGTGCGATACACGGTTTGTTTGAAATTTGTAAATTAATTTTTTTTTTTTTTTTTTTTTTTTTGTATTTATGTGCTAAAATTTGTTATATATTTAGATAAATTTCCTAATATAAAAAAGATAATATTTAGTCTCAAGTCAGTTGGAAGCTGTCTCTTTTTTCCACTTTGTCAAATAATATAAAATAAAACAACACGCCAAAAACTGTTAGAAGTATCAACATTTCTTTTTGGCTCACATTGATTTATGGATACACTTTTGGTAACTACCTGAGAGTTTCCGGTTCCAGGATTAGAGGCTTAGAGCTACGAATAACTTTACAACACCCAGAAGCAAAACCCACAACCTGATGCAATAGGACGGCTCATCCAACTAGGGATGTCAGTGAGGCGGGTCTAGTAGGAGACCCGCCCCGATGGGGCGGGGATGGGTCTAACTTTGGCTGGTCGCGGGGCGGGGATGGGTCTAAAATCCATACCCGCCATGGGTGATAGGGCGGGGGTGGTTTTTATGTAATACCCGCCCCATACCTGCCCCGCCCCGCCCCGCCTGACCCACCCCATACCCGCGTTATACCCGACCCATAGCATACAGCACACAAAAAAAAAAAAAATACTAAACCTAATGAAGTCTCTAGAACCCAGTAACCCATACTCATTCTCAAAACTAAACCCTAGCCTACTCTCTCAGTCTCTCCTCTCACAATCTACCACCTCTGAATCTTGCCGCTCCGATCAAATCTCTCCTCTCAACGCTCCGATATGCAATTCTTACAATTTGCTAGATAAAGATTCATCAGATAAACGTTTATTAAGCTGGATTAAAAGCGAATACAGTTGGAGTTCCATTTATTTTTCTCCTGGTGTCATTTTTTGTTTCCGTGGGTTTTTATGGGGTGGGTTTTGATTCTTTGAAGCCTTTCAATGAATTTTCAGATTAGTATGTGCATTGGATTGAATCATAATTTTAATTCTAGACCTTTGCTATGTGAACATGTGATAGATGATGATATAAAAAAACAAATAATGCAGTGGAGGATTAGTAGGAAAAAAACAAATAAAGCAGCAGAGGATTAATAGGAAGAAATAAATAAGACAACGAAGGACTGGAGGAGTAGTTTGGCGGGTATGGGGTGGGGATTTGGCGGGTATGGGGCTGAGACGGGGATGGGGTGGGGGTGGTTTTGGAGTTGGATCCGCCGGGGCGGGGATGGGGATGGGAATGCCAAAACCCGCCCCGCCTCGTTGACATCTCTACATCCAACAACCGCCAGGATCCATTTTCCAACGGGTAATCTATTTAACTAAGCATTAATTTGCATCCAATAACATAGCACATCACCTATTCAGACATCTCCAAAACATATGATACCAAAACCTGGTCTAGGAATGAGCCGAAAACGAACTGCGAGAATCTACATGGTGAGTAATAGGATACTCTTTACTACTTTATTTTCCACTTGTGTGATGACCGAGGTGCTGTGTTTATGCCGCTGTAGTACTTAGATTCCAGTTGTTTAGAGTTCCAGACCTCTACAAATTCGGAGAACAATTCTCGTGTTTGTTCAGAGGAAAGATCTGAAAAGAACTTCCATTTCTCCTCCTTCAGCCATGTAGCAAATTCGTTGTTCTTGGAGTAGTAGTCATCATTTGTAATTTCTTTGAAATCAGATATCTAAAAGGTAAAAAAAAATGATACGAAGGATTAGTTTTGGCAAACAAGGACATTAAAACTAGTGACTAATACGGAGTAACTTCAAAACTCAGCCTACTACCAAGTGCAGCGACACAGAGATAAAATACTCACTGGATGCTGGCTGGATTTAGAACCTTCAGTTTTGTGCTTTTTGTCTGACTTCTTTTCTGCAGCAGTATCCACAGACCAGTACAATGATCCAGCATTATTTCATTAATATACTAAACAAGAAATTTTTCTACAGTTTACAGACAAGAATCATTACAATTGGATGAATGCAAAGACCAAAATAAGTACAAGAGATGCATTATAATATATTTGAGTAACCGATTAAGCTATATAACAGCAACCTTTCACGACAATTGCTTCAAAACGTATTGGGACAAATAGTAAAGCTCATGAAAATCTTTACTATTTTGCCCAATTGTAAACAGCAACCTTTCACGACAATTCCTTATGTGACCACTTTACAAAATTTTATTCCTCTCCCTAGTGCACGAATGACATCAATAAAAGTAGCAAAGTGAAACATAAAATACAATCCGTCTGTTCATTAAAACACAAATTATGCAGGTGAAGGAGGAAAAAGGCTTAAGGACATTCTTATAGGTGGCTCAATGTTTTTGCACTTCATATTTCATAGCAAAAAAATAATTAGAAAACTAATTAAAAGCTCTGCAATCCTGATTTTTTAGACAATGCGATGTAGGTATTTATAGTTCCGACTTTTTCTCTCTTTCTGTCTTATATTCTATATATTTGCGCTCTCATCTCCTGTGCTTCTCCTCTGCTTGAACAACAATGGAAAATGTTGTAATTCACGATATCTTGATTTGCTACTCATTTTCGCTGAGTTTTCGAATTATATCTTGGTTGAAAGTTTATTTGCGTTTTAGAACCAGTTCTGTGCTGCAAACTAGGGTTTCAATTGATTAACAGTGTGTTTAGAACTGAAGACTTTGGGGAGAAAAGAAAAGATAAGGAGGGAGGGATTTCCAATGTTTGGAATTTTGGATAGTACATTGAGAAGATGAGAGAAAAGGAGGGAAGGGGAAGGGAATGGGAAGAATTACAACCATGCAGCCAAATGTCTCTCACAAATCACAAGATTTAAAACCATCAGCAGCAGCAGCAGCAAGTGACCATAGGCATACCGATACATCCCAGCATCAAAGCCACAGTAAAGTGTTAACCTTCTACACAAGACAACCTGCATCTGTTTTGCTCATAAATTTGATAACTCCTGCTTACAAAATAATCAAACACAACACAGCAACCAACAAGTCCTATATGACAGCTCCCTATGACGTCAGCATGTGCACCTATATTGATGCTTGTGTTCTAGTGCATGTTAATATATTATGTGTTAGCTGTTTTTATGTGCAAACAAGGAAAGATGTTAGGGAGGGCAATCCATAACAATATGCTTAAAATAAGATAAAATAAAATTAATGTTGTCATTGTGACTTAATAGAGTTAATGTAACATGCTTGGAGTCTTTGATATTAGAGTATTTGCAAAAACTACAGATTGAGAAGTATCACTGAATAAATTACAGCAAAACTCCAAATTTAGACATGGTTAATAGTTAATACACTGCATCAGAATATGTGAAATTCTCAACACCAAATCAAGTTAAGAAAAACCTCTGCAAAGCCTGTGTAGAATGCAGATGCACTAATTGCAGCCAAATGCCTTTCACAAGTCACAACCATTAGCAACAGCAGTAAGGGATCATAGGCATGACGATACATCCCAACATCAAAACTACAGTAAAGTGTCAATGGCAACCTGTATCTGTTTTGCTCTCAAGTTTGGTAACTCCTGATTACAGAATAATCAAAGACAACACAACACCTAATATACGTCAATGATTTACTGTAACTAGCACTACAAGGAAGCCGAAAAGAAAAGGAAGTTCAAAAGTACAACATTGATCAGTTAGCAGTTTAGCTCAAAAACCTTGCATCAATCAGAATAGGGAATATTCAAGATAAAGCCTCTGGATGTGTATCTTAAGACTTTCAGAAATTGAGAATAGCTACATCACACGCTATTTTCCAAACAAGAGAGAAAGTGCAGCTCGTGAAAATGTTCTTTTGCAGAGCAGCTTCACAATAATCCAAATGGTGGCAGTCAATTAACAAAAGTTATAAGTTATAACACTGACCAAGAGTGTACAAAGACCAAGAAACAACAAGCCTCCAATCATCCGTGACTGTATGATTTGCAGCTAGATGAATAAGTTAAAGGCCATGCCTTATAATATCAGTAATACTTCAAGCAAGATATCCAAAATCCATATAGAGGTGACAAAACTAAACCAATAGGGTTAGTTTAAACATCCCAGATTTGGAAGCTATGTGTGATCCACTTCATATCCCAGTAGGAAAGATTCATTCAAAGTGAAGTAATGATACATCGCTACATTAGGAGTAAAAGGAGAGAGTGCAGACTATAGAAGTTAATAGATTAATCTCTCCAATATTGGAGAGATTTGGTAAGAAAATGGTAACAATCCTCACATAAGTTCTGCCTCTCCTCTTTCACTAGCTTCTACTCTCAACTCCTTTCCCCTGCTTCTTTGCCCACTTTCCACCCCTTTTTACTTTCTCTCTCTTTTCCCCGCTTCATACTTCCCTCCAGTTCCCTCCTACGCTACATCATCCAAACAATGATATTAACATTTTTTCATCCTTTCCCTCCCCATTTCTCCCTTCCTCTTCGCTCCCTTTCTTTTCTAATTTTCTGTCAAAACACACAGTAAGGTGCTTTTTTTTTTTTTTTTTTTTACCTTTTTATTTCCTGCTTTACAATCAATTTAGGACGCAAGTCGGGAACAATTGGACTTGTATTACTATTCTAGAGGCTAATACTTCAACGTCGTACCCCAATTATCAACTTTCACCTCCCCTTCCACATCCAAACAAGAGAAGTTGAATTTCTTCCTCCCACCTTCCCTTCCTTCCTTTTCCCTACCATTCCTTCAAATAGTGCTATCCAAACATGCTGTCATCATGCTTTGAAGGAACTTTCACAAACATTTCAAGTTAAAAACTCCCAAATTCCAATTCGATTTTTATTACTATCCAAGTAAATCCATTTCATCTCGCAAACAACTAACAATCATTTTGACCCTTAGAAGAAAATTCAGCAATTGCACAATTCATGAAACAAATAATTATGCACAATAACATGGCATAAATTTTACGAGAGAAAGAATAAACAACGGTAGATGGTTCTAACCTTTTCCAGAATGACGTTTAGAATGCCTGTCAGAATTGCTATGACGGGATTTGTCTCTTTTCTTGCTACCTTTGTCATAATCATCTGATTTTTTGTGCCGTTTGCCATGACCTTCATCTGCAAAATTACAACATCAACAACAATACAAATAATCTGGTACCTTAAGAATGCAAATATTAACGGAAAAGAAATTAATTAAGAAGTAGAAGCAATAATTTACGAAAAGAACCTTCGGAACGAGAATCTGCACTTCTTTTTCTAGTTTTATCCTTGGATTTTCGATCACTCCCCATTATTGCGGCCTGTCAATTAGTTAGTTCGATTAACGATTTTGTCCACCAATCCGAATTAAATTACTGCACTGACAATTAAATTAAATGAGATCAAAGATGAACCCTAGATTGTGAAATTGATATGATGATTTCTAAAAGAAACAACAACTTACCTCGGAAGCTGCTTCAATGGAGGATACAAGTATTCGATGGAGAACGTGAGTGCGATGTTAAGTGCGCTTCAATGGAGAACTGAGAGAGAGAGGGGAGCAAGAGGCACTAGCTAGGCAAGGCTATGGGCTCATCAGCTCATCCGTTTATTTTTTCCCTTGTTGACAGAGCATTTTTAACGGGTCAGATCCGTCCTATAGATAATTGTGCTGGGTCTTTATACGATTGCCCAATTAGTCAATTATGGGTCTTTGATGGAACGGGTTGGATTTATAATGATTTCAAATGAAAAATAAACCTCTTTCTAAATTTCTCTTTTACCTTTCTATTTTCTCAAATATCATTTTTTTAACAAGAAGAAATGATTTTCATTTAAAAAATATAGTCAATCGGCGGTTACATATAATTCCTAATAAATTAAGAATTTCAGCACAAGTACATAACACCTTAAAACCAAATAAATCGCAGATTCGATCAACATTTACCTAAATAAAAAAACTTCATCTGAAGCAATACAATCGTTGATTTAGCACTGATTCGGCTTGAAATCTACTTATGCATAATCGTTTGAGCGAAAATACTCTTGTGGTCCTCTGGACTCTTATGGAGATTATGAAACTTTAGATCTTTAATTCTCGCCCTACAAATTGAAAAAGATAATAAATACAAGAGAAAAACCATCATCTCAAGGGGGAGATCTATTTATTAAAAACAATTAAAAAGTTTTTGGGGTTTACCACCGATAAGAACACTAGTGAAGCCACTACAAAGATTCATAATCAAGACCAAGAGGAAAAGAGATGGTAGTGATGGAGAGAAAGGAGAGAGAAGGAAACCCTTCAATAACAAAAAAAAACCTAACAATAGAGGCTTGGAAAATCTTGTAATACCCCATAATTTGAAAAGTATTTTCTAATCAATTAACTATTTATTATTCTCTAAAAAGGGTATTTTTGGTAATTTATTTTTTATTATTTGAATTTTGGACTAAAAAATATTTGAATTTTGGCGTCAAATCTATTTTCAAACAAAATTATTATTTTAGATTTTGGATAGAATTAATTATCCACTTAATTATTTATTAAAATCAAATATATGTATTTATAAGACATAATTTTTGGATATTTTAGTATTTATTAAAACTATTTCTTATTTAATTAATCCATCCGAATTTTATAAAAGAATATCCTAGACTAATTAACTTAGGATTTTTGGAATTTCTAGTTAAAGAAAATCTGATTATTATAAAGTTATTAGGTTAAATTAATTAAGGGATTGGCAAAATTGGCCTCAACACCCTAAACTATTTTTTTTTTCTTTTTTGGTGTTTAGAGAACCACAAGGACGGTGGTGAAAATCGATTTCAAGATCTCCTAGAACCGGAAGGGAAGCTCAAACCACTTGAGCTATCCTTCACTCTGAACTGTTATTTAAGTGCACTCAGCACCTTGTACTTTGTATAGTAGCCAAAATTGACATCAACACTTTGAACTATTGTTTAAGTGCACCCAACACCTTACACTTTGCATAGTAGCCAAAAACACCACAAACTAATGACTTGGGTGTAAAGTGCACATCCACCATTTTCGCAGAGCGGGTAAATTAAATTTTGATTTGTGTGACGAAAATGTCCCGTTAAAGTTTCGGGGGTCACTTTTACTCTTAAGGGACCAAATTGAGAATTTAATAAGAAAAAAAAAATATAGCGTAAATGACTCAATTCGGCTTAAAAATCAATGACACGCAAATCGAGATATTTTATAACACACAAAACGAGTAATTTACGCTATTATTTTGCTTATTATGAGCTCTATTTGAACCTTTAAGTTCAAAATGACCCCCGAAACTTTAACGAGACATTTTTCGGCACGCAAATCAATAGTTAAAAATTTAATTTACCGGCTCCAACGAGAATGGTGGCCGGAAAGCTTACTAAAGGCACACTTTGCACCCAAGTCATGAATTGGTGGTGTTTTGCCTACTATTCAAAGTACAGGGTGCACCCAAGTTATAGTTCAGAGTGTACTGTTGAGGTCAATTTTGCCTAACATAATACGAAGTATAAATAAAATTAAATAAAACAAAATAGAAGACTAAACTAAAACAAATAAGAAAATGAGAGAAATGAGATATAATTAACTAAAACTGCGAAATTAAACTAAAAACTAGGAAAAACGACGCAAATAATCAAATTAAAAGATAAAAGACATGAAAAGGAAAATAAGTGAAATAAAGATTAAAACAAGGGTGCTTAAAAAAAATATATAAAACAAGGGAAATTATTGGAAAAAAAAAACTCTCTTAAAAAAAAAAAAAAAAAAAAAAAAAAAAACTCCTAAAAGTATCATAAATGTTACTTATTAAGTTATTAGTTGCTTATTCCACTTGTGAGATTTCTAAGTATTCATTAAGTTAAGGGTTGGAACTTGGAATCTACATTTAGAGGATTTGTATAAAATGACAAAGTCTCAAATTGATATAAAACAAAACCCACTAACCTGTCAAAACCCGCTTAGAATCTAAATTCAACCCAATAAAGAAGAAACCGATGAATCAAATTGACCCATTATTTTTTTCAACGACCCGCTAATAGATTGAACTGTTTTAACCTGACCTAATGTAACCCGAACTGACATGAAACCAAACTCACATTACCTAGGTAAACTCACTCCAAAATGGACTCGTTTCAAACCAACTCGATTATGACCTAAATTGTTTACAACCCCAAACCGTTTACGAATCAAACCAATTTGAACTCGAAATTACACTAACCCAAATAAACCTGCTCCCAAATTGACCCGTTTTAAACCAACCCTATTATGACATGAACCGCTTTTTATCCGAACTGTTCACGATTCGGACCAATGGGAACCCAAACTCGCTTGAACCTAGGTAAACCCGCTCCCAAACCGACCCGTTTCAAACTAACTTGATTAACACATGATTTTCAATTCAAACAGTTTGCAACCCAAAACGACTTAAAACTTCACAAAAATAAATGGTAACGTTTGGGGTAAAAATTACCCCTGCCACGTGGCCCAATGGGGGACTGACACGTGCGTGTCAACCTCGTAGAGGCCCAAGGGGATCCAATCAGAGGAAGCCACGTGGCATTGTACCCCTAATAGGGGAGCAAATCTTCATCTGCTATAAATAGAGGAAATTCCTCATTTATTAGGATTCATAAATAAACAAACACGAGAACCGAGCAATATTAATTGCGGAGTCTCTCCGAATCAGGGAGAATTATTTACCATTCGTACAGTTTACTACTCCAGACGTATACTAACTTGATCGTCGGAGGCGAAACTCCATCCCACCGGAGTTTCGTGGTTTTGCAGGTACAGATAGTCGGGCGCGCATACTCAAGATCGTAACTCTCCCGAGGGACTCCAAAAACCCCGAAACATTTGGCGGCCGTTTGTGGGGAGAGTACTTCTGAGATGGCATCTGATACTATGCTTGCAGAAGGCAGCCGGCCTACGGCTGAACCTGAGGTCCATACGGACCATGATAGTGGTGACGACTATGAGGTCGACACCTATGTGGCCCCAGACGGGTCATTTCGAACGCGGCGCACCCGTTCCAAAGAAAAGAAGGAACGGGGCCAAGACAAAACTAGTACCAGCAACCCAGGCGGCAAGCACGCTGGGCAACCCCAGGCGGCGGAGGGCACAGCCCCCGTCACCAGAGACAAGCTCATGAAATTCATGACGAGTTTCAAAGGGGAAATAAAGGATATAATTAAAAAGTCAACTGGCTCAAGCAAGGGTCAGTCGGCAAATAAGCCTTCTTCCTCCGGGAAGAAGCAGATTAAAGACCGGGTGCCTACTCCTCACCCCAAACCCAAGGGGACGGATGGGCCCCTGATCGACCTCTCAAAGCTTTGTTTCCCTGAATCAGGGCAAAGGAAGGCCATCCGGCAAGTACAGCCGGATGGGTCAAAGAAGACTTTCTCTGACGCCCGGATGTTCATCTAGGAGAAGAGAAGTCAACAAATGTCTGGGTCGGCCTCAACGTCGACTTACCCAAACAGTTTCCGCAATACTTCAATGAAGCATTCGGAAACACATCAAGGGAGTCAGTCACGCAGCATGTCCGCACGTACTGGCCCTCATATCATCCAGCCGGTTCCGTATGTTCCCCAATAGCCATACATGCTGTATGGATCACCGTACATGCAGCCGTCCCCCTTTGGGGGTCAAGCGGCACATCAAGTCCAGCCTATGGACTGGCAGCTCCGGCTGCTAAACCTAAGGGAACAGTCTTCGGCTTTCTCCCGGGAGATAACCGAGGCGGCACAGCCGGTCGAGGTTAAGAATGTGTTGGTCGGTACCTACGACGGTACCACCAACCCGGAAGACCACCTAATGGCATACACCAACCTCATGTACCTACAGGGGTTGGATGATGCCCCTTGGTGCCGATGCTTCTCGGCTACATTAAAGGGCATAGCCCAACGATGGTTTGACAACCTGCCAGCCGAGTGCATTAACAGCTTCAAGACGCTTGCATACCTGTTTGCGTCCAACTTCTCCATGAACATCCCTGCCAAAAAGACAAGTCTTGACCTAGGGGCCAGCAGGGAGACAAGGAGGGACCGTCTGGCTGATGAGGGGGCTCTGAAGTCTTACTTGGTGAAGTCCAAGGGTAACCCCAAACCCAACAATAAACAACCGTCAAATAAGCCGGCTGTGAGTTCTGATATTGATGAAGAGCACATCTTCACCATAGCAGGCGGCTTCAAAAGCGGTGGTCCTACCATCCGGGGTACCAAGGATAACATCCGGAAACTATCCAACCCAGAGGATGAGGGCCAGGCGTCGAAAGACACCTTCCCTGAGGTCTTCATCTCTGAAAAGGATCGGGGTATGGTTAGGCGGTCCCATGATGACCAAATTGTCATCGAATGCATGGTTGCCAATCAACGAGTTGGCCGGATCTTAATTGATACCGGGAGCTCGTCTGACCTGATTAGCTATCAGTGCTTGGCAAAGCTCAAGTACAAGCCTAGCAGTATGCACAAGGCTTCTCACCCTCTAGTCGGCTTTGGGGGGGGGGAGTAGTGCATCCGGTGGGGAGGATTGAACTACCCATCCGGCTAGGTGAGAAGGGGGAAGGACGGCACATGGTCGTCATGTTTTTGGTGGTCAAGGAATTGACCGCCTACAATCTCATTTTGGGTCGTCCTACCCTCAACGAGTCCAAGTCAGTCATCATCCCATCCCTCATGCTGATCAAATTTGAGAGGGATGACGGGTCAGTGGGCGCCTTGAACAGGGATTAGAAGACGGCTAGAGAGTGCTACCTCTCAGACGTTAAGCCAATTGCAATAGCAGCCGGCCATACTGAGGAGCCCATCGACCTTGATGACAAGGAAGCCGCGCCTGCTCCCAGAGCAGCCGGCAAAAAGAGAAAGACGGACCAAATGGCCCCCGTCAAGAAAGAAAAACAATAGCAATCACTGACCAGGGAAATGTCGGATGACTTTTGACCCCAGCCGGCAGGTGAGAGCATTGATGTCGTCCTAGACGACAGCCGGCCCAATAGAACCGTCAAAGTTGGGACGATTGCTTTTGAAAAATTGGGAGCAAACTTGCTCCAACTACTGAAAGAGTTCAAAGACATTTTTGCCTTTGAAGTGGAAGAGATGCCAAGCGTCAGCCCGGATCTAGCTGTCCACAAGCTAGCCGTGGATCCCAAAAAGAAGCCGGTTAGGCAAAAGAAGAGGGATCATGGCGAGGAAAGATCTCAGGCGGTAGCCGCCGAGGTCAAAAAATTGTTAGATGCTGGGTTCATTCGGCAATGCCACTACCCGGATTGGGTAGCAAACGTTGTCCTTGTCAAGAAGTCGAATGGTACATGGCGGATGTGTGTAGACTACACAGATCTGAACAAAGCATGTCCGAAGGATAGCTACCCGCTCCCAAAGATCGACAGCCTAGTCGACTCAGGCTTCCATCAGATCCCCCTATGGAAAAAGGATCAAGAGAAGACGGCCTTCGTCACTGATCAGGGGTTGTACTGCTACACGATGATGTCGTTTGGGTTGAAGAATGCGCCTGCTACCTTCCAACGAATGATTAACACAGTTTTCATCAATCAAATCGGAAGAAACGTAGAGGCGTATATTGATGACATGATAGTCAAATCCAAGCTACAAGCGGATCACCTAGCCGACCTCCGAGAAACCTTCACCACCCTCAGGCGGCACAAGGTCATGCTTAATCCCAAAAAGTGTGTCTTTGGTGTTGTGTCTGGGAAGTTGCTCGGATTTCTGATTGATCAAAGAGGCATAGAGGCTAATCCGGAAAAGGTACAGGCGGTAATTGACATGCAGTCTCCCCGCACTGTCAGGGAAGCCCAGAAACTTACCGGTTGTCTGGCGGCATTAAGAAGATTCCTCAGCCAGTCAGGCGACAAGTGCCTTTATTTCTTCCAAGGAATCAGGAAGAGGTCTAGATTTGAATGGGGAAAAGAAGTTGAGGCGGCATTTCAGAGGTTAAAGCAACACCTGCACTCTTTGCCAAGGCTAGTGAGCCCCCTGCCTTAGGAGGTTCTCTACATGTACCTAGCCGTCTCAGATCACTCCCTTAGTGCTGTTCTCCTTGCTGAGAGAGACGGCAAACAGCTCCCGGTGTATTTCATCAGCCATGTTCTCAGAAATGCTGAATTCCGGAACCCAATGATTAAAAAATTTGGGCTGGCCCTCTACAAAGCAGTCAAGCGGTTGAAACCCTATTTTTTGGCTCATCTGGTGATTGTCTATACTGATCAGCCACTCAAGCGTCCATTGACTACTATAGAGTCATCCGACAAAATGATCTAGTGGGCTGTTGAAATACAAAGCCTGGAGATAACTTTCGAACCTAGGCGGGCAGTGAAAGGTCAGGCATTTTCCGACTTCATTGTCAAAATGACTAGGCCGGCACAGCCGGAAAACACTGATCAGGTTTGGAAGTTATTCGTAGACGGTAGTTCTACAATGAATGGCTGTGGTGCAGGCGTAATTTGCAAATCTCTGGAAGGGGATACATACGAGTATGCACTACGGTTCAAGTTTCAAGCTTCAAACAATGAAGCTGAGTATGAGGCCCTGCTAGCCGGTATACGCATGTGAAAGGCGGCAGGGGCAAGAAAAGTTGACGCCTGCTCGGATTCTCAATTGATTGTTAGCCAATTCAATGGTGACTATGAGGCCACCCATCCGGCCCATCAGGCGGTAAAAGATGAGGCTGGGACGCTTGATGAATTTCATTTAAGTCAAGTGCCCCGGTCAGAGAACAATCAGGCGGATGCTTTGTCCAAACTGGCCTCATCTGCCACTTGTGATACGCCTAGGTCAGTCTTTTGGGAGGTCATGGAAAAGAGAAGTATTGAACATGATCCCATTGGAGTCCTTAACCGAAACTCTACCTGGATGGACCCCATATGGGATTATTTGGTAGACGGCACTCTGCCGGATGCCCCTTCAGAGGCGGCATCATTGAAGAAGCGAGCTTTGAGCTTCGAAATGTACAAGGGGGAGCTCTTCAGAAAGGGTTACCTCCAGCCGTTGCTAAAGTGTGTTACCCTAGATAGGGGAAAAGAGGTGCTAGAGGATCTGCACGCGAGTTTCCGTGCTTCACATATAGGCGGCAGAACTCTAGCAAAGAACAACTGAAAAGGGGGCAACCGGCGAAACCCTGTTTCTCATGACATACAGCACAAAAGTCGTCCTGCCAATTGAACTTTATGAGCCAACACTCCGAGTCATGCTCTATGATGAAGAGGCAAACTAGGAGGCCATGCGTCTTGCATTGGACTCACTCCAGGAGCGCAGGGGCAATGATGCCTTGCGTCATGAGATATACCGTTTGAGAATGACGAGGGCCTACAACAAAAGAGTACACAAATGACCCCTCAAGGTGGGGGACTTTGTGCTACGAAAAATGGAGGAAACCGGTAGGGAAAATGAACAAGGAAAGCTAACCCGTAATTGGGAAGGCCCCTACTGGATTTTTGAAGAAGTTAGAGGCGGCACCTACCGCCTAGAAACACCAGACGGCAGATAGCTAGCCAGAACCTGGAATGTAGATAACCTGAAAAAATACTACTTCTAAGGATTTGTAATTTTTGTAAATAGAGTATATTAATGAAAAGAATACTTTATTGCATGAAGCTTTTGTATCAAGTCCCATGTGAAAGGCACAACCGGGCATCTTCCCAGTCCTATCTGTGCAACGCACATCCGGACACCTGTTTGCTTGAAACAAGCATTAAGGCTAAGTACCTAACTTTGTTATTTTAAATGGCCAAATGCCCACATTTTTTAAAACCGCCTGCTCTAACCATGAGCAGGCATCCGGCGACGCCCATTTGGGTGAATTCGTCAAAGAGAACATCTCCCTTCCAGGTGGTACATTGTTCTAAGCGTCATAAAGTCAAACGGCTTTAACCAGCTAGGTTAAAGATAACCCATGACCGTTCGAATGACCAATCGAAATCAAGATACACTCGGCTACTGCCCCAAGGTAGTACAGACGGTGAAATAAATCTTGACCAACAGCTGGCTTTTGCCAAAAAGCATTACAGCCGGCCCTAGCTTCCATAAATGAGATCAGATCTTGTTGACTTCATTATTCACCCGGTTATTGCCCCGAGGTAATACAAGCGGTGAATTATATCCTAGATGGCAGCCGGCCTTTGCCAAGAAGCATTACAGCCGGTGGCTATTTTAATAAGCAGGGACAACCTTGTCGCGTAATTCGAAATCGTTTGAAATGCATACGTCCGGCCACAGGCCGCCTGCTTACCAACAACGGCTTTGTTGGTTACCTAAGGGATAACCCGCAAACGGTCAAGGACCGCCTATTCATTCATCCGGAAGCTTATGGGCGACTGCTTGCTCAGAGTTGTTTAACTATACGCAAACAACCATCCAAGGGCAGACAGAGTTACACCATCCGGCATGCTACTAGAATCAATGAAAATTGCAAGCTATTCCATTCAAAGCAAAATTGCAAAAATTGATGCAAAAACAAAATGGAAACAAACAAGTGCAGCAAACCGACACAGTCGGTATATATATATGTATGCAAGGTGATCCCATATATGTATGTATGTATATGTATATAAATTCGTTCAAATGTTAGCCGAACCCTTGTCCGGAAAAGTGATACAGAAAGTACACGGCATGCAGGCCGGAAAGTTGAATAACAAAAAGCTTAAGAGTGAGCCGGGTCATTGGAGGCGGCCTCGGAAGCAGAAGGGGGGACGGTCTCTTCTTGATTCTCAGCATGGGGCTCCTCCCCTCCGTCTGAGCCCATCTCCGCCTGCATGGCTTTGATCTCCTTCTTAGCCCACTCTTTATACGGCTCCGGAGCCGGCTGGTTTGTCTCTTGAGCCTGAATGGCAAGATCGGCGTATTTATAGGCAAGTTCCCAGACGGTGTAGTCTGCGTCCGGATGTACCAGGGACCAAGCCATATGCATACGGTTAGCACAATCTTTCTCATTCTCTTCGATGAGCCGGCTCTGATCTGCTTCCAAGGTGGCTTGGAAGTTCTGACTGGTCAAAGCCGCCTCTTTCTTCAGGCGGATGTTTTCAGTGAGCAGCGAGGTATTCTCCTTCCTGGTTAGGTCCAGGAGTTTGAGAGAATCTGCCGTCTTCTTCACCTCCTCTTCCGCATTGTCGTTCTCTATTTGAAGGTTGTGGAGCTTAGTTTGAGCCTCGTTGAGGGATTTTTGGAGCGTCTTGATGGAGTCCGTTTGTTTCATGATTAAGCTTTTAGTTTCTAATTCATGCACAATCATGGAATATTAGGCAACGTTATGTGCCTCAGACGCATCCCGTTTAGCCCGTCTTACCTCCTCTTGCTTGCGGACGTAAGCTTTCTTGAGTCCCTCCACGCGCAACATGGACTGCAAAGACACAAACGATGTTAGAAGGTTCAAACGGCAAAACAACTTGGAAGCATTCAGCTGGGAGATACATACCTCAGCCAGGCTGATCATTACCCAGTCAGCGTTAAAGGTGTTGATCCCTGGGATCGCCTCCTTCTCCTCCCTTGGGACGGCCTTCAGCATGGCCCGGGCGTACTGCTATACATCCGGACAGCGAGGGGAGAGATCTGCACCAGAAAGAGATGGTGAGAAAGCAACATACGCCCCTCCTATTGACTGCCGGCTGCCAGAAGAGTTTTCTGGCTGGAGTTGGGAGTGCGACTTGACCCGCATGGGCTTGTCAAGCAAATAGGGGTTGAAGGGATCTATTGTACCTTGAGAGGTTGGTTGAGAGCCTTGATGACCCTCAACCGGCATAGAAGCGCCTGAAGTCCTAGGCGGCGCAACCTCCCCGGATGCCTCTGGGACATCCGGCTGCCTGGGAGTTAGATCGAACCCCAGGCCTGTATTCATGACAGATTTTCCCCCAACCGTTAGTCGGCTGGGAACTGTCTGGGAGGAGGTCTTCCTCACCTTATTTGGAACAGTCGTCTTCTCCCCTGGTCGGGGTCAGATAAGCTTCGTAAGGGAGCGAGGCGCCTTGCTCCCGTCCTGAATAAAAAAGCAAGTACAAAGGTCAGCCGGCAAATGTTCGCAAACAATGAGAAGGATAAAGGGGCAGGTGTATATACCTTATTCTTTACCGCCTGGGAAGCCTTTTTCTTTTCCGCATTTTCTCTGCGGATGTCGGCGGCAGACTTGACCGGTGTCTTGTCTGCGGGTAACATTGCCAAAGCTCTCACTGCAGAAAAGGAATCGTTTGGATTAGAAGAATGACTAAAAAAGTTAAAAAGCATGAAATAAGCACAAGCGGCATAATTGGGCCAGGCACTATTACGACCTACATTTCGTAAACTGGGTGCTTAGCCCACAGGCGGATAAACACGCCTCATCTCGAAGGAACTCATGTTTTGGTACCCAATTCTTGGGCACACTTATTAGTTCTCCGATTGAGAGGGCGGTTGTCGTGAGTTCGAAAAACCCCGCCTCTATTATTCTCTCGTAGTCCTCGTCCGGGACTCGAGGCTTTTTGCATTTTTGGCCAAGAAGCTCGGGCTTCCGATTGAAGGTCCTGAACTCCTGGTTTTCCTCCTTTGTGGGAGCAGAAACCAGATAGAACCAGTTCTTCCAGTCTGACCATTTGGACGGCTTGTCCAGGGTCATCAGGTACTGGGGGTAGGTGGTCAGCGTATACCAGGCTCTCCACCCGCCTGGGCTCCGGCTTAAGTAGTGCATATGGGCGAAGGCCTCCCAGCCGGGGTTAATGTTCTGCATCTCGCAGGCGGCAATATAACCCAGAATGTTAACCCAGGAGTTGGGGGTTAACTGCCAGATACCTAAACCATATCCTCGAAGGATGGCCTTAATGGTGTTGTGGAGAGGGAAGCGTAGACCGGCTAGAAAGGCCGCCTCGTAGCAGCCGAAGTACCCGTTTGCATTCCGCTGGTTATCTTCCCAGACTATTGTGCTTATCTCAGGCGGCACTATAATTTTTCATTTCTCTCCTAGAGGCCGCAGGCGGATAAAGTCTCCAAGAATTCTAGCCATGCTGGCCCGGTCTTTAGCAGAGACGGCGATTAGGAAAGGATCGCCCTTATTATTCCATGTGGGTCTCTCCTCCTCCTCGCTATCTACAACCGGTGTAAGATAGCTGCTGCTGCTCCTTTGCTCGGAGTTTGATGAGGAGGCGGTCTCTCCACTGCTCTAATCCCTAGAAGGTCTTTCCTCCTCAACCCTAGAAGGAGAGGCGGCATCTTCACCGCCTTCATTATCTAACCCCGGGATTCCATCACTGGGAGTGCTTGTGGCACTTTTCTGGGATTCCCTTGTTATCTCAGCTTGAGAAGGGCCAGGCGGCAATTCTTTAGAGGTTTCTCCTCTGTATTCTGGATCTATGGCTGTTTTCCTAGTTCGAGCCATTGCGTCCTGCACAGAGACAGAGACGGTCGGTTTTGGAGATGAACAAGGGGAACCCAGTACCTAGAGGCGGCACCCCCAGTCCTAGACTCAGCCGTACCAGGTGACCGGCTGACCTCTAAATCGTGGTGTGCCGTGTGTGTGTTGGGAGAATCCATTATTCTAACAACCTATGCAGTCAGAAAAACTGTAAAAGTTTCAAGGGACAAGGAACAGAGACGGTACCTTGTAGTAAAAGAAGCTAGCTAGCGAAAGAAGCTTGGGTTCGTTGCTTGAAGATACCCTAGATGGTATCCCTTTGAACAACTGAAAATTGGCAAAGAAAGTAATCGTTATTTACCAATAAGGCCAAAGATACCACAGGCGGAAGAAACTTGTGGTTGTATCGAAAATTATATAGAAAGCAAATGGGCTGGCGTTTTTGGAGAAAATTGCCCCAAGACACCCCAGGCGGTTGTAATACCGGATGGGGATTATTGCAAGCATCTCATAAAGAAAATTGCACAGAGAAACCATAGACGGTATAGAGCCGGCTGTGGTTCTGCTAAAGGCAATTACTAAGAAAGCCGCTCAGAAGCCCCTCAGACGGCATAAGACCGGCCGAGGGCCTGATAAATGCTGACTTTGAAGACTGCTCAAAGATTCCCCAGGCAGTATGAAACCGGTTGTGAATATGCTGAGTGCAAGTCATGAAAGAAATTGCTTACACATGCCCCAGACGGTATAAGACCGGCTGAGGGTCTAGCAAAGCAATTTAAAAGAGAAATTTATTAAAGATGCCCCAGACGATATAAACCGGCTGTGGGTCTGTTGAATGCAATTCATGAGGAATTGCTTAAAGATGCCCCAGACGGTATAAAACTGGTTGTGGGTCTATTGAATGTAATTCATGAGGGATTGCTTAAAGATGCCCCAGACGGTATAAGACCGACTGCGGCCCTACCAGAAATCAAGATGAAGAGACTGTTTAAGTCAGAACTGTACCTTAGTGAGACGAGCAAAGAATCACTCAACCGGTACCCGGACGTGTTAGAACTAAAAGCTGTTTGCAAGAAAGAGCAGCTGGAATCAGAGTACTCTCTTTTTCTCTCAAGTAAATTTCTCTCAAAAGATTTGCAAAAGTGTGGAATGAGAGGAGGGAGGTTCCTATTTATAGGAAATCCCAGAAGGCGAACTGTCACCTCCCCGCCTCGCAAATGTTGAAATTTAAAAAAATAGAGGGAAGGAGACGAACCGTCACCTTCCCAGAATGTGACAAGTGTCACAGGTGCCACGTGGCAAGCCACGTCACACCTGTGAGGGGAAAATGTTTGAGGTAAAAATTACCCCTGCCACGTGGCCCAATGGGGGACTGACACGTGCCAAACTTGTAGAGGCCCAAGGGGATCCAATTAAAGGATGTCACGTGGCATTGTACCCCCAATGGGGGAGCAGATCTTCATCTACTATAAATAGAGGAAATTCCTCATTTATTAGGATTCATAAATACACAAACACGAGAACCGAGCAATATTAATTGCGGAGTCTCTCTGAATCAGGGAAAATTATTTACCATTTCCGTACAGTTTACTACTTTGAACGTATACTAACTTGATCGTCAGAGGCGGAACTCCATCCCACCGGAGGTTCGTGGTTTTGCAGGTACAGACAGTCGGGCGCGCATACTCAGGATCGTAACTCTCCCGAGGGACTCCAAAAACCCCGAAACAATAACGATAATAATTTGAACTGAACCAAATTAACACGTCGACCAAATCAACACGTCTAAATTCAACCCGTTTCTAACCGAAATGATTTCATCCCAAATCAAAACCGAACAGTCAAACCGTTTTAATAGTGCTACTATATTAATAGAGAAATTGGGGCTTGCTTGGTGAATGAATGGCGAATAATTTGAATTTTCTCCAACCTACAGCAGTGAGCAAAAATTTTGCCCACGGGCTAATGTCTACGCTTTTTGTACATATGTTCGTGATTTTGCTTTGAATAAGCTTGGGGGTGTTGATATTTTTGTTTGAGTTTTGGTGATAACTTGGTTACGGTGTTGAGAATTGGCCATTCTTATGCTTCACAATTAGGTATACCACCAATTTTCAAATTTTTTAACCTACCTTTCCCCTTTTTCCCATACGTTACAACCCTTCAAAGACCTTTTGACCTTTGTGGTTGAGTCACAAGTCGGTGGAGGGAGATGGGAGTCAAGCTTATGGAGCGGTTTGCATAGTCAAGATGTCGAGTAGCTCTAAAATCTCTTCTTTTCCGGTTCCTTAGTAGAATCATTGAGATGCTCACTAGAGGTGAATTTGAAACTAGTAGGGAGAACGCGGTAAGATCGTTTGGGATGAAGGTGAATTGTGTCTTATTAGTTCTCTATGCTTAGCATTTCTTATGTTTCAATCAACCTTGGATATCTTGAAGCGTGCACTTCTATATTGTTTAGAAAGACTTGTATTCATTTGTGCTTGTTCATTTGCAAAAGTCCATTCATGAACATTTGTTTTCCTTCCTTTTCTTTTGATTTCCTTTTTATGCTTTGCTTTGTTTTGCTTGTTTTTTTAAGAGTTGTGGGTTAAACTCTTAGGAAACCCTCACGAGAGCACACTCGTACTCTAGAGCGATCTAGGGGTTTAAAGGGCTTGTCTTTAGTTGCTAAAATTGACCGTGATTCCTACGAAAGTGAGTTAGTGTACATTCTCGTCTCCTTTAGTGTGCTAGTCTTGATTGAGTAAATCCTTCTCCTTTTTTCTTTTGGTTTTGTCTTGCTCGAGGACGAGCAAGACTTAAGTTTGGGGGAATTTGATAAGTGTCATTTATGACACATATTAGGGCGTTTTTCTCCCTTAGTTTTAGGTTTTTTTCGGTGTTTCTTTGTTATTTCTATTCCTTTTAGTCTTATTTTAGTTATCTTTGTCTTAGTTTATGGTTTTAGGCCTTATTTGTGAATAATATGCTTTTTGCTCGGTTTCTAGCTTGATTTGCATGTTTTTCCATGTGTTCTTTCACTCTTTTCTCTCTTGGTCTATTTGTGTAGGTGCTTGACGCTTTCTTCGATGCTTATGACCCAAGAAAAGTCAAGAAAGTTCAATAGAAGAAGCTTGAAGCTAAGAAGCTTGAGACAAGAAGCTTGAAACTCGTAGAAGGCCTTAAACCGGTCTTGTTCACTCTTTCAGCCATAACTTTTTATCTACACATTTTATTAAGGCGATTCAAATTGCTTTGGAAACTAGACTTGAAGAGCTTTCCAACGGTAGGTCGCACACCTCAAGAGGCCTCCTAGAACAAAAGTTATGGCCGTTCGAATCTGCAAGACGCTGTCAGGTTGCGCAGCCGCCGCGGGCGCGGCCCTCTATTCTTCCCAACTGTTGCAACTTTCTGGAGATGCCTTGCCGCGGGCGCGGATTTCTGGGTCTTTTTCGAGCTTAATTTCCGGATTTCTTGCTTTCTCTTCTTGTAATATAAATAGAGGACTTCTTAAACTTCCTTAAGACAAGTTTTACATTTCCTCTCTCCTCAATTAGGATTAGTTTTAGATTAGGAGTATCTCTCTCTAGTTTAGGAGTAGTTTTAGAGAGAGAAAGATTGGATTTCAATGGAGATTTTGGGAGGTTGAAGAAGCAACTTTGTGGATTCTCTTCTCATCTATTCAATGAGCTTTTCTAACTTTCTCTCACCTTTATTGCTTTGTTTAATTCTTGTTTTGGTTTAATTCATTGTTGATTAGAGTAGTTAATTAGTTTGGTTGTTTGAATCTTTCTTTTTTTCTAGTTTTATCTTGTTTTCCATGTTCATCTTCATTATGTTTGCTTAGTTTTTGTTCTAGGGAAATGGATGAAGGTTAGGTTGATGGATTGAGTGATTGGTTGTGATTAGTATGCAATTGATTCTTGATTATTGTGTTTGGATGATGCTTACATTGACTAGAATCTTTTTAGCTAATTGATTCTAGGTTCTTCATTGTGCTTGCAATCAATTGTGCGGAAGTGAGTTGATTGAGAGTCTAGATTCTTCCATACCTTTGCTAGGCTAGTTGCGCGGGAGTAAATTAGCTTAGTAGGATAATTAACATGCTTAATTGCGCGGGAGTGAGTTGAGTGTGTTGATCGTTCCTAATTGAGATCACGATCATCTAATTGTGACTTTTCATTGAATTCATTAATGTAATTGGATTCCCCTTTCCCTAGTACCTTATTAATTGCTTTAAGTAGTGTTTTAGTTGTTTCTCTCTCTCTATCTCACAACCTTCTGACTAGTTTAATTACCTCAAATTAATACACTTAGTCCTTGTGGTTCGACCCTAACTTGCCACTATCTAGTGTGAACTTGATAGAGTTAGGTTAGGAGATAAAATTGTATATTTCATCTAGGGTAGTAGTAACGACCTATTATTCACCGATCAATTTTTTGGCGCCGTTGCCGGGGACTAAGGCGTTCATTAGTTTGTGTTAATTAGATTATCTAGGTTCTTGTGTATAGTTTTGATTTTTGTTTGCTTTTCTTTGCTTCGTGTAAAATAAAAAATAAAAATGGCATGCTTATCTTTTCCTCAATTTGATGATGAACCCTTCTATGCTTACTTTGAAAGACTTGATGGTTTCCTTAGTTTCCATTGTTGTTCTCTTAGTGATGCTTGTGGTATAGCTTATTGGGGCATGAATGAGTATACTAGGGGAATGGTTGAGAATATGTATAATGGTAGATTCCATCTTTTGCCTATGCATGATGCTTGGAATTTCTTCACATGGCTTGCTAGAGATTCTTATGATAGAGAATGTCATGTTTCTTGTTTTGATTCTCAGTGTCAAGATTCTTTTAATTTATGCATGAATTCTCCTGATGCTTCTATTATGCCTTGTGATGATCCAAATATGCGTGTTAACCCCTTTCCCTCTTATGCTCATTGTGATAAGGTGTGTTCTAATGTTGATGATATGCATGTTAATGGTGATTGTGAACCTCAACCCAATAACATTGATGCCCAAATTCTTGCCCAAATGCAATATCTCACCCAACAAGTCGAAGAGCTTCAAGAGGAACAAAAGTTAATAGAAATGAGACTTGCCCAACTAATGAGTGCTAGGGATGTTGGAAATGGATGCGAGGCACCTCACTTGGAGTGTGAGAGTGCTTTTGAGGATAATATGGGCCAAGGGTGTAAAGGTGAGGGGAGATTTTCTTGTGATGAGAGGATTTTTGAGGATTTTGATCCTTTTCATTCCCCTTTTGAGCTTGAGCACTTTCCTTCCACTTATTTACCCCCTTTGATAATGCTTCATGGGAAAGAAATGAGTTTGAAATGAATTTGCATTCTTTCATGCATGGTGAAAAGAACACATAGAAAAACATGCAAATCAAGCTAGAAACCGAGCAAAAAGCATATTATTCAAAAATAAGGCCTAAAACCATAAACTAAGACAAAGATAACTAAAACAAGACTAAAAGGAATAGAAATAACAAAGAAACACCGAAATAAACCTAAAACTAAGGGAGAAAAACGCCCTAATATGTGTCATAAATGACACTTATCAGCTAAATGTTGAGCAAAATACATAAAATCGTATTGAAAGCAGTGAGCAAAAAAAAAATTTGCCCGTGAGCAACTCTCAATTTGCTCAAGAGATGGGCAAATTTGCTGATGAATAGTGCACGTGGGACCCATCCAGAATAGCCAACCAAAATCCGCCACATGTCCAAGCAAAATCAGAAAAAAAATAAAAAAGGACCAATAATTTGCTGACACTTGTCCCAGCAAAATCAGTAGAAAAAAATTAAAACAACCAACCACAAGCCGCCACGTGGCTGGCGAAAATTAAAAAAAAAAAATTAAGAGAACGCTGACTGGGCGCGTAAGGGGAACCGATCCCCTACCGCCACGCGTCCCAGTTAGGTTAAATAACCAATCAAATTTTTCTATCCGTTTTGCAACGGTTATTTTATTTAAAATGATTTTCGTGCTTTATAAAATTAAAAAAAAAAAAAATTACCAACGGTCATAAAATATTTTTCTCTATAAATAGACATCCATTTTCATATTTTTTTGGTATAATTTCCGAAAACACAAAAATCCTCTATAATTTGTAATTTTCCAATTCTTCCTAAATTAATATAATTGTTGTTAAAAGCCTAAATTCAGGTATGTAAAATTTTTTTCACCATAATAACAGTTAATTAATTTTTTTTTTTAATATATGTTGTAGAAATTAATTTGTTGTTTAAATATTGTTATTTTGAGCATAATTACATATGTAGAAAAAAAGCAATTTCATTATGTGGTTAATTATTTTGAAATATGTTGATGTAATGCAAATAATTTTCAAATGGATCCGAACAACCCAAATTTTCGTCAACATTTTTCTAATTTAAGTGATGATTTCCTAACCAATCCCCAATTTCAAATGTTCTTGCAAAGATTAGGAAATACGTCTTTGCATTCTCCTTCACAACATCAAACACCCACTGAATTCCCCAACGAAAACAATGATGACGAAGAACGTACACCTCCAACTTATCACGGGAGCAACTCCCAATTCGTTGACACTGAAGAGGAAAACGTACCAGAGATGCCTCAATACCCTCCCCAAGTTCCCACAATACAATCCAACCAGGTTGCTGCACAAGCATCTCATGTTTGGTCTGTTGCGGAAGATGAAGTTCTAATTGGGTTGTACCTACGAATAAGCGAAGATGCTATTGTAGGTACGAACCAAAAAGCATCTGACCTATGGCGCAATGTACACGCAGCATATCAAAGAGCTCAGGCGGAAAAGCCGAATATACTCCCGCCAAGGCAAATGAAGAGTTTGTCGTCACATTGGAGAAGGTTGGCAGCAGACACACTACAGTGGATTACTTGCTATGATGAAGCAGGTAGACTTCCGGAGGGAGGGAGTGGTTACAACGAAGCTGACCGCGTAAAAAGTGCATCAAAGTTGTTTCATCTTGCCACTGGTCACAATAATAGCTTTCCTCACGCAGTTGAAATGCTTAATCAAGATCCAGGGTGGAGGCCAAAGCTTAGATGGTCCTTGTCCAGAGAGGAAAGAAAGGTTGCTTGTGTTGAAGAGGAGCAAGGTAGTGCTGGTAGTGGGAAGAGGTCGAGAGATGAAATAGGGGATGAAACCCCTACGGATGGTTTTTCATCTGGAGGTATACGACGACCTGATGATGTGAGGAAATCAAAGGCTAAGCGTAATGGAAAAGCAATGGCGTCAGAAAGTGTTTCGTCTTACAATTGGAGAGCGAATGAAGGAATTCACTACAATTCGAGAAAGGGAGGCCATTCTGAAACAAGAGAGGATGCAAATGGAAAAGGAAAAAGAACAGAGGAAACGGGAGGAACTTCACATTCGTAAGATGAAAACCATGTTTAATATGCTGCAAACTCTGAAGAATTCGCCTACGCCACTTACTCTTCAAGAAGAGGCGTACAAGAATTATTTACTCCAAAAATTGAGCGGCATGAGCGATTGAGATAGGTGTTGTGTTGTGTTAGTTAAGTATGATGTTGTTGCTTTAGTTTTTTATTATCTAAGTTTTTTAACTAGTTTTTTATCATCTAAGTTTTTATTATCTAAGTATTAAGTATGATGTTATCATGTTATTTATATTAGTGAAGTTTTTTACTATCTAAGTTTTTTTATCAGTGAAATCGTGTTTATTACAACATTTTCTGTTTGACAATTAACAGTGAGTAGTCAGTTTTGTTGACATAATTGGACAAGTTTCATTGAGTAGTAACTGTTATTGACAGAATTGGACAAGAACCATTGAGTAGTCACACCAGTCTTGCAGCTTCTCATTGAATGTGCTTGTCAATTTGCATAGACTCCCAATTTTATGGTTGAAATTTGATTCTGTTAATTGGTATTCAACTCAAATTTGTAACCACATATTCATTTTATATTTTTGCTACATATAGTGAACATACCACCTATCCACAACAACACCCCTCAAAAAATTTTACATACCCAAATAATGTATTTCAGACCATCATTAAGCTCTAGCTCATCTTCTTCAAATAATGAAGAATATGATCAACTTGTTGATGAACTATTCACAATCCACTACCCAACAATGATAATTCCCCAAACAAAATCCCAACGTACAACGGAAAATGTACCTTACCGTGAAACTCCAAGATGGGATACGAATAGGAGAGATAGGGAAATGGGGCATGAGAGGCTGTATCATGATTATTTTTCTGATAATCCTGTCTACAGCAGCAACCAATTCAGACGAAGATTCCGAATGCAGCGACCTTTGTTCTGCCGTATAATGAACAAGGTCGTTGAAGGTGATGTTTACTTCCAGCAACGTAGGAATGCAGCTGGAAAGTTGGGGTTATCACCTATGCAAAAATGCACAGCCGCTATAAGAATGTTAGCTTATGGCTTGGCTGCAGACGCCGTGGATGAATATGTTCGCATAAGTCAATCAACCGCTCGTGTTGCCCTTAAACATTTTTGTGCCGGGGTCATTGATCAGTTTGGAGCCAAGTACCTAAGAAATCCCACAACTGATGATCTGTCACGAATCTTGCATCAAAATGAAATGCGTGGTTTTCCAGGCATGATAGGAGCATTGATTGCATGCACTGGGAATGGAAGAACTGTCCTACGGTTTGGAAAGCGCAGTACGCTGGCCGGAATAAGAAGGCAACCCTAATACTTGAAGCCGTTGCGGATCAAGATCTATGGATTTGGCATGCCTTCTTTGGTATCCCCGGATCTTGTAATGATCTGAATGTGCTGTACCATTCACCAGTATTTGATGATGTTCTGCACGGTTGAGCTCCGCCAATAAGTTTTACGGTTAATGGCCATGAATACAACATAGCTTATTACTTAGCCGACGACATTTACCCAAAATGGGCTACTTTCATTCAGGGTATTACGCATCCTCAAATTTAGAAGGACAAATTGTTTGCTCACCACCAAGCTGCTGCTCGGAAGGACGTTGAAAGAGCTTTCGGTGTTTTACAAGCTCGGTTTTCAATACTACGAAAACCGTCACTTTTGTATGATGAAGACATATTGGGTGACATAATGAAAGCATGTATCATTATGCACAACATGATTGTCGAAGATGAGCGCCACAACTAGACTCGAGTCGAAGTTCTAAGAAGCTACTACGAAGAAGATCGCCCACAGTTAACAACAACAACTACGTCTACAACAATAACCAATAACGAGCCGTTTGAATTCAACGTTGGCCGACCTCCAAACTTCGATTTCGACTCGTTTCTACAACGCAAGACTTCCCTACGTGATAGAGAAACTCATGTTTCTTTGAAAAGGGATTTAGTTGAACATATTTGGCTTAAATATGGCCCTACTAATCACTAAACAATTAAGATGTACTAAATAATTCCGGTAGAATTTCTATTTTTTGCTTTTTTTATTAATTTTCAGTACTTTGTCGTATTTTCCAATTTTTCGTTTTTTATTTAAATTTCTTGCTTACGGTAATTTAACAATGTATGATATTTGCAATGTAATCGAATTATTAAAAAGGTATTGTTTTTTTAAATATTTTAATTTAAGTATGAGATTTTAATTTTAAAATATTTCCGTTTTTTTAAAAAATAACAATTTTTGTAAATGTTCTAAATTTCGTATGTACGGCTTAAATTAAAAAAATATTCATAATATTTAGTCTACTTTTATTTTATTTGGAGTAGTATGGTTAAATTTAAAAACAAAATAATAAATTAATTATTGGTGTTCAGGAGAGAGAAAATAATAGCGGGGTATTGAAAAAGTAAGAGAGAGATTGGTGAGCAAGCATTTTTTTGCTCATTGGTGCGATAGTTATTGTGAAAAAACTTTACTCATGGGCAAAATGATATTTGTTGAGAGAGAAAGTAGGTGGAGAGAGAGAGAGAGTGAGCATATTGTTTTTTGCCCACTGCTATAAGTGGTCTAATAGGGCAAATACACCTAAACACTCATATTTTTTATTATTTTTTTTTTATAACACAGGGTTTAGGGTTTTAGAATATTCAGTCTAGCAAGAACTCCAGTAATCTGATCTCTGCATTTGCAATTCAACAATAATTCCCCTATTATCCGTCCATGTTTCGTTGCAGAGTTTTATGGCGGAGAAATCTCACTCTCAGCCGCAAAAATCCCACTTCTGCAGCACCATTTTGTGCGCATAACCCCATTTCAGTCGACATTTTGGAAAATGAGCATAATAGATTGTTCACACCGATTACAGTATCTCTATTTTCCAGTTTGATTGATCACAGGCTCAAAACCCACGATTTTGTTCGAAGTTACTGCTCTGGGAAGCCGAATTCAGGTGAATGGAGTGAGGAAATAGAGTATTTAGATGAGAAGGGAGGTGTTCTTTACACCGGTAAAGGCGTTCGTTCTGTCGAACCAGGTGTTGATGATCATGTAATGTCAGGTGGGGTTAAGAAACCATTTCTGAATGCTTCTGCAGTTGCAAAACTTGTGGAGATAGTGAGGAGGTGGAAATGGGGGCCTGAGATGGAAACCCAATTGGACAAACTTCAATTTGTTCCCAATATGACGCAGGTAATTCAAGCTATGAAGATAATCAATGATGGCGAAATGTCGGCTAGCTTGTTCCAATGGGCAAAGAGGCAACAATGGTATGTTCCAAATGATGAATGTTACTTGTTATTGTTGGATGAATTGAATAAAAGTAGAGATTATGATAAAATACAATTATTGTTTGATGAGATGATTCGCGATTATGTTGATAATGGTAAATCTTCTTTTAGTGCATATAATCGTGTGATTCAGTATTTAGCTAAGGCCGAAAAATTAGAAGTGTCATATTGTTGCTTTAAGAAGATTCAGGAAGCTGGTTGTAAGGTTGAGACACAAACTTATAATCATTTAATAACCTTATTTTTGAACAAGGGTTTGCCTTATAAGGCGGTTGAAGTGTATGAGGGTATGGAAGCAAGTGGATGTTCATTAGATAGCTCAACATATGAGTTAATGATACCTAGCTTGGCACGATCTGGTCGTCTAGATGCTGCTATTAAGCTTTTTCAAGAGATGAAGGAGAAAAAATTTCGTCCTAGCTTTTCTATATTTGCATCGTTTGTTGATTTGATGGGGAAGGCAGGGAGGCTGGATATGTCTATGAAGTTGTATATGGAAATGCAGGGCTTTGGATATAGGCCATCAGCCACTATGTTTGTTTCACTAATAGAGTCTTATGTCAAGGCTGGAAAATTAGAAGCAGCTCTTCGGCTTTGGGATGAAATGAAAAAAGCTGGTTTCAGGCCAAATTACGGACTTTATACGATGGTTGTTGAATCTCATGCAAAATCAGGAAAGCTTGAGACCGCAATGTCTGTTTTCCAGGACATGGAGAGAGCAGGGTTCCTGCCTACACCCTCTACCTACTCTTGCCTATTAGAAATGCATGCTGCCTCTGGACAAGTGGATCCTGCCATGAAGCTCTATAACTCAATGACAAATGCAGGTTTAAGACCGACACTCAGTACTTATACTGCACTTTTGACCCTTGTAGCCAGTAAGAAGCTGGTGGATGTGGCTGCTAAAATTTTGCTTGAAATGAAAGCCATGGGTTATCCTGCAGATGTTAGTGCCAGTGATGTTCTTATGGTCTATATTAAAGATGGTTCTGTAGATCTTGCATTAAGATGGCTTCGGTTCATGAGTTCATCTGGGATAAGGACTAATAATTTTATCATCCGACAGCTTTTTGAGTCCTGCATGAAAAATGGATTGTATGATTCTGCCAAACCTCTTCTTGAAACATACGTGAACTCAGCTGCAAAAGTTGATCTGATACTTTACACATCAATTCTAGCTCATCTTGTCAGATGTCAGGATGAGCAGAGTGAGAAGCATTTAATGTCCATTCTTAGTGCTACAAAGCATAAGGCACACGCCTTCATGTGCGGTCTTTTCACTGGCCCAGAACAAAGGAAACAACCAGTTTTACTTTTTGTTCGGGATTTTTTTCAAGGAATTGATTATGAACTAGAAGAAGGGGCAGCTAAGTACTTTGTTAACGTACTCCTCAATTATCTTGTTCTAATGGGACAGATAAATCGTGCACGTTGTGTTTGGAAGGTCTCCTATGAGAATAAACTTTTCCCAAAGGCAATTGTCTTTGATCAGCATATTGCTTGGTCCCTTGATGTCAGAAATTTATCGGTTGGAGCAGCACTCATTGCTGTCGTGCACACCCTTCATAGGTTTAGAAAACGCATGCTTTACTATGGCGTTGTACCCCGAAGGATCAAACTTGTTACTGGGCCAACTCTGAAGATTGTGATTGCCCAGATGTTGAGCTCAGTTGACTCTCCTTTTGAGGTTAGTAAAGTTGTTTTGAGAGCTCCAGGTGATTCTGTCCTGGAATGGTTTAAGAAACCTATAGTTCAAAAGTTCTTATTAAATGAGATTCCATCCCGAGCTGACATTCTCATGCACAAGTTGAATATATTATTCCCCAGTTCTGCACCTGAAATGCGATCTTTATCACCACCTAAACCTCTTCTGGAGGGAAGACGTCTTGAATAGTATGTACCTATTATCAATGAAATGTTGTGCTGTTTAATTTGTTCTTTAATTTAGGCATTAAAAAAAAAAAAGGTTAGTTTATAGACATAGAAATAGAAGTTTTTGGTTCTCCTGTATTGGTGTACTCATATATGTTAATTGGGAGGATGTCATTCTCCTGTTCCATGTAAATCCTGTTACCTTGTGGTTACTTTTGTTTGTCAATCTACATTTTTTTTCACACAAGGGAATTTTCTTAAAAAAGAGAAACTCTATTCTTAGTAGCATAAAAAGAAGAGATATTGCCCTTGTGAGGTGTGTCCATTAGTAGTTAAAAGATTGTTACTATTTAACCATCATCTATTAACAATTCAGCCTTATTATTTATCACATTATAATTTATTTATTTTTTTCGTAAAAAAAAAGAGGAATTAATGTGGGTGATCTGCTATTGATTATTTAACTTGTACTATTTCATTGAGTACAAATCACCACACCGTTAAAAAAGGTAAAGTCTTCATCCCATTCTTTCACTGTTTTAATTCGGTGCTCAATTAAGTGCGGATGTTGGTCATTGAGGTAGTATCACACAAATTACAACCTCAGAAAAGTTGGAAACAAAGAATTTTCAGGTTTTCTGGAGTTCAGGGGAATCCTTGCTGTGGGTGCTGCAACGTGACCAGATGTCGAGCTTACTGTGACAGTATGGTCATCGAGCTTACGTTGACATTATATTTATGTTGTGAGTCTTGTGACAGTCAAATCATCAACATCGTCGTGGTCACTGCCACGACCTAGTTTTGCCACTGTTGGCATTCTAGCATGTGATCTCATTGCCTCAATTGATGCAAAATCTTTTGTGTTCAGCATTTTCTGCAGATTTACCGTGACAAGGTTGTCATGTTGTGACAGTCAAATCGTCCACATTACTGTGGTCAGTTTTTGCCACTGTTAGCATTATAGCATGTGCATCTTATTGTCTCAATTGATGCAAAAATCTTTGTTGTTCAGCATTTTCTGCATATTGTGTTTGTTCTAATAGGTTTTGCTTATTGCTACACAATCTCTCTGATTGTATAATCTGGCACCTTCTCTTTTATAAGATACTGTTACTTGTATTAGGAGCCACATACTTTTTGGCTTAATTTTGACTCTATATTAAATTTACTATATATTCATGAATACTATCATAATATGTTGTTATGGAAGTACTTTATATTGTGATTGTATTGCTACAATTTTTATCAATATACTTTTAGCTGTATGGTCAAAATTCATTCTTGAAAGTTAGGTTCTTAAAATAAGAGGCTATTTTTGTTTTGTTCTTCTGATCGTTTTTGCTTTCTCAAGCCATGTTATGGAAGCATGATGTAAAAATGGTCTGATATCGCATTGTTTGGGGGGAAATTGTCACGCTTAATCCTGTTCTTAGTTTTCAAGAAAAGTAATTATCTATGTGGTACACATCATACCTTTCATGCATGGTTAGTTAATCTTATTAATGTCTTTTCTGTTGTCCCATTTATCTCCGACTGTTCTGTTGTTTCAAGCTGATTCTGCTGTGCTATTGATCGGCAATTTGTAAGTGATCATAACTTCTGGCAGCTTAACAGTTTATGATGAGACGAAAAGACTTGAAAGAAAAGCAAGATGGTATTTCTGAACTTTTTCTTTCCCTTTCTCATGGAATTTCTTATTCGGAATAGAATATAATGATTTATGTATGTGCTCATTATGGTATTATGGCTCGGACAGTCACGTCAACTTTCTTCATTTATGTTGGAATCTTCTCAAAATTCTGATGGAAATGTTGAATCATCAAAAATAAATAAATAAATCATACACTTTGTTCTGCACTTCTGGTGTTTTGACTGATAAAAACTGCAGCAACATGTTTATGGTTAATTATATAGAAGAGAAATAAGCAAATATTCAAGGATGGTACACCATAGGAAAGCTATGAGCTTTAGGACTTTTTTTTCCTTTTTTGGTACAAGCAATTTCGTGCCTATGAACAAGCTGATGAATTCTGTTTTGTTTCCAATTATTGCTATATGGACTTGTCCAATAAAAAAATAGCTGAGTTTATGTTAGGTTTTCAAGTAATTCAAGAATAAGAACTACTTTAACAATTGTGGGAACAAAACCTAACTATGTATAATTAATATCAAATTATACAACAATCCTAATACAAATCAATGTATTACAACCAAACACCAAAATATCAAAGTATTCCAGAAATTACAATGTAAACACTAGTGTGAAAGATAATAAACTTGCATCTACTCTAAGCCTTAGAAAACGAACATGAACATGATAAATACCGGTGGTCACTTGAGTCTCAATCCTTAATACACTGTCTTAGGCGTATGAATACTTTCCTAAAGAGTTTAATTTCCCCCACAACGGTGCTTGAGTTTGATCCGGAAATACTCTTTGAGATACAAAAGACAGCCAATCGTTCTTTGCACTAAGAATCGAATTGAAGATGAATAATTCACAAAAAAAAAACAAAAATCAAGAAGATTTCTCACAAAAGTTTGCAAGATTTTTGAGAGAAATTATGGAGAATTTCTTAGGGAGAGAATGAGAGAAAAATCTGTATCTTTTTCTTAACAAAAAAACCAAGCCTTTAAAGAGACTTAACTGTCAAAAAATTTGCGAAAAACAGATGGGCGCGGGCGCTCCAATAGTAGGGGACGCTCCTCTTCTGGAATCCCAACTTTCTGATTTTCCAGAAAGTTGACGCGATTTAGGCGCGGACCGCGCCTAATAGTGGCGCGGGCGCGCCACCTGGAGGAGCGGGCGCTCCTCCAAAGAATTGCCAGATTTCCAGAAACTCTTCACGGTTTAGGAGCGGTTTCATCGCGGGTCGCGCCTAGCTAGCGCGAGCGCGATCAATTAGTAGAGCACGCTCCACTCCGACTCTCTAAATATTCCAACAATCCTCCCCCATTTAGAGTGTCCCTTTAAACATTCTCCAATTCTATCATTTAGCCACATCTCATGCATCAATGTTAATGTCCCTTCGGATTGAATTAACACCTAGTACAACACACTTAACGATGATCATATCCCATGATTTCCATATGGATTGAATCACACGGATATATCCAACCATTCGAAGGTGAAGTACACATAAGATAAATCGAATCATTCATCACTTGACACTTTTAAATAGCCATGTGTTCGTATCTTTCATAAGTTCATCAAAGTCTATATGTCCATCTAGACTTTTTGAAGCGGCTAAACTTCGAACTTATATAGGTAGGCTCTCATATACGTAAATGTGCCCTTGTGACAAGACACTTACATTTAGAGCTTCTCAACTCTAAACCTTTGAGAACTTTTAAATGACACTACCTTACACATCACAAGTACCATAGCAATATGGGTCATCAAATATTGCTAACAAACATAAAAAATGCAATTCAACCACATTGAATCTAAGACTTGATGTTTCTTCAAGCGTTAGATTGGGTTTCACAAATTTGTGTTTTTGGACATAACCCCATTCCACTCATAGCAAATATGATGGAATGTCTTGGCATTGCCTTTGTAAAGCAATCCGCCAAATTCAGATTTGTTGGAACATAGTCAAGACTTATGACCCCATCATGGATAAGCTCTTTCACTAGGCTATGCCTTAGTGAAATATGCCGAGACTTACCATTATACACTTGACTATAAGCCTTTATCAATGCCGAATTGCAATCACGATGGATTGCCACCGGTGGCATTGGCTTTGGCAATAAAGGCAACTCTATCATGAGATTCCTCAACCACTCAGCCTCTTTACTAGCTGAAGCAAGAGCTATAAACTCTGCTGCCATAGTGGAATCCGCAATGCAAGTTTGTTTCTTAGAAGACCATGAAATGGCACCTCCCCCAAACATGAATACCCAACCACTTACAGAAGAGTCATCTTCTTTGTAAGTGATCCAACTTGCATCCGAAAAACCTTCCAAAACCAAAGGAAAACCACTATAAGTTAGACCATAGTCTAACGTACCCTTAAGGTACCTCAAAACCCTCCTAACTGCAAACCAATGCTGTGCTCCCGGGTTACTAGTAAATCTACTTAGTTTTCCCACAGCTAATGCAATATCCAGTCTTGTACTAGTCATGGCATACATCAAGGATCCAATTATCCTTGAATATTCCAATTGGGAAATTGTTTTCCCCGAATTCTTAACCAATTTGACATTAGGTTCCATGGGGGTGTTCACGGGACACTTATCAAACATGTTAAACCGTTTGATCATTTTCTCAATGTAATGAGATTGACTTAAAATAAGTCTTCCATTGTCCCGAATTATCTTGATGCCCAAAATGTCATCTGCCTCCCCCAAATCCTTCATCTGAAAAGATGAGGATAAGAATTCCTTGGTCAATTCTACTTGTTGTAGACTTGTACCAAAGATAAGCATATCATCAACATATAGACAAATGATGACACCATGACCATTGTCATCAAATTTGCTATATATACACTTATCAGCTTGATTCACCTTGAATCCAAAGTACAAAATCGTGTCATCAAACTTCCGATGCCACTGCTTTGGTGCTTGTTTAAGTCCATACAATGACTTAAACAATTTACACACCTTAGTTTCTTGTCTTTCCAAAACAAACCCTTCGGGTTGTTTCATGTACACTTCTTCCTCTAGATCTCCATAAAGGAATGTCGTTTGACATCCATTTGACGAATCACTAGATTATATACCGAAGCCATTGCAATAAACAACCTTATCGAGGTTATTCTTGCAACCGGTGCATAGGTGTCAAAATAATCAACACCATGCTTTTGCCTAAAGCCTTGGATAACCAATCTGGCTTTAAATTTCACTATGGAGCCATCCGGTCTCCTTTTCCTAGTGAAAATCCACTTGCAACCAAGAGGTTTGCAACCGGGAGGTAAATCCTCTAAGACCCAAGTGTTATTTCCCATGATAGAATCCATCTCATCATTTATAGCCTCTTTCCAAAAAGCACTATCTTGGGAAGAAATTGCTTCACTATAAGTCTTTGGGTCACTATCCACATTGAAACAATATGGAGTAGTAGAACTAAGGGTATCCCGAGAACCTTCAACTAGGTAGATTATAAAATCATCACCATAGTTCTTAGGTCTCCTTTCCCTAGTACTTCTCCTAACTTGAGGAGTTTCAACATTCTCTTCATCGAATGTTTCTTCATGAGGAGGATCAAGTTGTACATCCAAATCTACTCTCTCCTTATCATTGGCACTTATTTGTAGATCTTTTGGTCTACTCATTGATGAAAAACGGTTTTCATAAAAAATTGCATCTCTTGACTCTATAACCGAATGAACGGAAATATAGTCATTTTGTTCTATTACATAGAACCTATAGGTTTTTCTAAACTCAGCATAACCTATAAAAATGCATTCCAAGCCCCTTTCACCGAGGTTTCTCTTCTTGTTGCCGGGCACTCTTACGACTGCCCTACAACCCCAAACCTTGAGATACTTCAAGTTTGGCTTTCTTTTGTACCAAAGTTCATAAGGAGTAGATTCTTTTCTCTTTGTGGGAACTCGGTTAAGAATGTGACATGCTGTCAACATTGCTTCACCCCATAACCCTTTACTCAAACCAGAGTAAGATAACATGGAATTAACCATTTCTTCAAGGGTTCTGTTTTTCCTTTTAGCTACACCATTTGATTGTGGTGCATAACCAGCTGTAGTCTCATGAATTATACCCAAAGATTGGAAATAAGCTGGATCAATGTATTCCCCTCCCTTATCAGTTCTCATTCTCTTAATAAATGAATCTACTTGCAATTCTACTTCTCTTTTATAAATATCAAACTTGGTTAAAGCTTCATCTTTGGAATGCAAAAGATACACGTAACAAAACCTAAAATAATCATCTATAAACGTAACCATGTATCTTTTGTTCCCCAAAGATGGAGTACTATGAAAATCACACAAGTCACTATGGATTAGTTCTAAAATGTTAGAACTTCTCTCAACTCTCTTAAATGGAGTTCTAGTGATCTTGTTCAACATGCAAGTAGAACACTTATTAGGAGAAATATCACAACATGGAATCAATTCTTGTTTGGACATAAAAAGCATTTTATTATAATTAACATGTCCTAATCTAGAATTCCACAAGTCAAATAAACTTAAATCAACATGATTATCACTTGCATCAACATTCAAACAAACATCATCAAATCCATACATGTCTTTCAAAGAAAGCTTAAATAATCCATTACATAAATAACAACGACCTATGAAATTTGTTCCTCTAGTAATAATACACCTATTAGCTTCAAACACTAGTTTATAGCCAAGACTATTCAGGGAAGGCCCCGATACAAGATTCCTACTAATATCCGGAGCATACAAAACATCCCTAAGAATGATTGCATTCCTCGAACTAAACATTAGTTCTACTTGTCCTCTACCAAGGACCTTGATGGTTGAATTGTTCCCCATAAAGAGATCTTCTCCATCACCAACCTTGTGAAAGGTTTTGAACCAATGCCTCATCTAGAATACATGCCTTGAAGCCCCCGAATCAATCCACCATGAGTCATCATCCTGCACCATAAAAATGTTAGGATCTGTTGCATTTAAATCCAAACCGGAATTAAATTCAACCTCATGAATCGGATTACCTTTGGTGGGTTGGTCCTTGCTAGTGCTAGCATGGCCCTCCTTGGCTTTCTCCATCCTTTTCTTAAAAGAAAAGCAGTCCTTCTTGCGGTGACCAACTTCACCGCATTCCCAACAAGCAAACTTGTTATTGTTTGCTTGCTTCTTGGACTTTCCCTTGAAAGAGGTATTATTCTTCCTCTTTCCACTAGTGGAAGCACCAGATTTTCCTTCCTCTACCAAATTAATGGTAGATGAGCTAGGATTCCCATCCTTAGCACTTTCCATGGCTCTTATCCCTTCTTCAACTTGAAGATGGGTGGCCAACTCGGACAAAGACATGTCCTCTTTCTTGTGTTTAAGCTCATGCTTAACACTTTTCCAACTAGAAGGTAACTTGTCAATTATACTTGAAACAACAAACAAGTCATCCATAGATATACCATGTTGTTTCAAGTTCCCATAGATTCGTTGTAGTTCATGAAATTGATCCATTATGGACCGACCATCAACAAACTTAAAATTATTAAAATTACTTACTAAAAACTTTTTACTTGATGCATCTTCAGCCATATATTTGCCTTCTAAGGACTCCCAAAGCTCCTTAGCCGACTCCACATTTTGATAAACATCAAAAAGATCATCCTCCATACCATTCAAAATATGACCACGACAAAAAAAGTCATCGTTGTCCCATTTCGATCTTTCCCGAACATTCTCCAAGGATTCATTCTCATGTTCACTAGGTTTTGGAGTACTAATTACATAGGCTACATTCAAAGATGTAAGAAGAAAGTACATCTTCTTCTTCCATCTCCGAAACTCCACACCGTCAAACTTCTTGAGTTTGACAAAGTTTGTGGTCAATTCTTTCACACTATACATGCTTTCTAAGTTTGTTTAAACTCTTTAGATTGTTAGGTTTTCAAGTAATTCAAGAATAAGAACTACTTTAACAATTGTGGGAACAAAACCTAACTATGTATAATTAATATCAAATTATACAACAATCCTAATACAAATCAATGTATTATAACCAAACACCAAAATATCAAAGTATTCCAGAAATTACAATGTAAACACTAGTGTGAAAGATAATAAACTTGCCTCTACTCCAAGCCTTAGAAAACGAACATGAAAATGAGAAATACCGGTGACCACTTGAGTCTCAATCCTTGATACACTGTCTTAGGCGTATGAATACTTTCCTAAAGAGTTTAATTTCCCCCGCAACGGTGCTTGGGTTTGATCCGGAAATACTCTTTGAGATACAAAAGACAGCCAATCGTTCTTTGCACTAAGAATCGAATTGAAGATGAATAATTCATAAAAAAAAAACAAAAATCAAGAAGATTTCTCACAAAAGTTTGCAAGATTTTTGAGAGAAATTATGGAGAATTTCTTAGGGAGAGAATGAGAGAAAAATCTATATCTTTTTCTTAACGAAAAAACCAAGCCTTTAAAGAGACTTAACCGTCAAAAAATTAGCGAAAAACAGATGGGCGCGGGCGCTCCACCAGGAGGAGCGGGCGCTCCTCAAGGTGGAGCGGGCGCTCCTATAGTAGGAGCGGACGCTCCTCTTCTGGAATCCCAACTTTCTGATTTTCCAGAAAGTTGACGCGATTTTGTCGCGATTTAGGCGCGGACCGCGCCTAATAGTGGCGCGGGCGCGCCACCTGGAGGAGCGGGCGCTCCTCCAAAGAATTGCCAGATTTCCAGAAACTCTTCACGGTTTAGGAGCGATTTCATCGCGGGTCGCGCCTAGCTAGCGCGAGCGCGATCAATCAGTAGAGCACGTTCCACTCTGACACTCTAAATATTCCAACAGTTTATGGGTGCTTATGTAGATTTATATAAACCTTATGTTGTGGAAACTAAAAAAAATAAATAATCATGAGGCTATTCAAGATAGGGTGATTGTGACTTTTTTTTTTTTTTTTTTTGTTCAAAATAAGATGCCTGATAAGAATTTTTTGGTTTGAAATTTAGATAAAGGCAGCATTAAAGATACAATTGGAAAGGTCTAGATGTTGAGAATATGAAGATACTAGGGAAGGGGAACATTGGATGGAATTTGGCTTAGCTAAATTTATTAATTTGCCTTTTATGTCTTCTTACACGTTTGCGGCTGACAGTCCTGCGGATCATTATTGCTCATTTTAGTCGTGTTTTGCTTCTTTCGTTTATGCTGTACTGATTTATTATTATGTGTTTCTCATGCCACTCTACTAGACTACTAGCATTTGGCCTTATATTATAATTTACATCAATCAGACATTCTTAAGATTACATTTACTAGTACATTTTCTCTATTACCAGCTATTTCATCTTTTATGCATTATAATTTCATTTTAATTAATTCTGATTGGGGTTTATCAATAATCTTTATCTTGTATTCAATCTATTCATAATACTATTATTAATTTTATTGATTGATTAATGTCCAATTTTCAAAAAACATTTCCATTGTCGAAGTTTCGCAAAATTAATTTGAGTAATATGATTTAATGGGGAAAAGGGTTCAATGGAGATGGAGTGTCAGGTGTGTATCGACAGAGCAATCATAGACGTGAATCGGCAAAATTTTTGCTGTGCATGCCAGTAAGGACAATTTTTTTTGTCAGCCTCTCTCTTGTGATTGATTTCAGGTAACATACTCTATACCTTTGCGGGCCTAAAGCTCTATTTTCAACCTTCTTAAATGAATGTGCTCCTTACAAGCCCTGGTGATAAGCATCTGATGCATAGTACAAAGATTTACCATGCTATGTTCTTAAACTTCCTGCGCTTTTGGTGGAAAGGTGAGAAACAAGGAGAGTGCCCCCATTACTCACAGTGAGTAACAGGTTATGTTACTCACAGGGGTATAGGCGACTTTTCACCTACTATAAGTCACTTGGTGGATGGGTGATGTGGCCTCATTTTGCTGACGTGTTTTACTTGGTTTGCCAATTGTACTGACGTTGGGTTTGTCACAATTGACGCCGTTAACATTGGACGTTTATGGAGTTTCTTAAAAACTCCGAAGCCCTAGTCGAAGAAAATTTCAATTGGACTTCGTTGAAGCTGAACTGGAATTCTGGGCGGAACCGAACCCGAAGAGGCTCGAAGAGGTCCAACTTGAATTCCGGGCGGAACTCAAGGCGAGGAGGTCCTAACTCGAGTTGTTGTTGTATTCAGGTTCTCATTCAATGTAATTTCGAACTGGCTTTTTGTTTTTCGGTATTTCGGAGTTTTTATGGTTGGGGTTCGATGTTCTGTATGTCGATTGTTTCTGTTGACAGAAATAATTCGATGCTAGGGTTGCAGTTCCACTTCGGATCTGTACAAGCAAAGGTAAAAATGGTAATAGTTTGGCTGTAATTGATAAATTGTGGAATTAGCGGAATGTAAGTGAAACTTGTTAAAAAATGCAATAGTTGCGATTATGTTTGTTGATTGGATGTAAACGGAATAAATTAATGGAATGTGTGGAATTTGCGGAATTTAATTGGAAATTTTAAATTACGGGTGTAATTATGCTGGTGAAACTTGTTAAAAAATGGAATTGTTGCGATTATGTTTGTTGATTTGATGTAAATGGAATAAATTAATGGAATGTGTGGAATTTGCAGAATTTAATTGGAATTTTTAAATTACGGGTGCAATTATGCTGCTCATTCCATTATTAAGTTTCATGGAATGAGGTGAATTGTGCAATCATTGGTGGTCACTGTTCGTTCGTTCTATGTGATATTGTGTTGTGGTGTGAAATCGTATGAATATTCGATTCGTTTTGATTAGTTATTGTGGGTTTTCTTATGTTACAGATTTTGAAAATGTCAGCGGGGAATGGTAAGCGTAAACGTACAATGGTGAGGGTTATTTAAATTTAAAAGATAGTCTGTAGGCTGGTGATGTGTTGATGTTTTGAATTGTGGTTTTATGGGGATGTGATTATGTTTTGAATTATGGTATAATGTTTTGGTATGTTGTGGTTATGAAGGTTGGGGCTGAAGATGAAGAGGGGTATGGGCTCATTAAGAAGAGTAATGTACGTGAGCAGAAGACTATGCCTTTGTATCCAGAATTGTTTAAGGTACTACATTACGTAATTTTGCGTGTGTGAAATTGTTTTGTTAGCACGGTTATGGTTTATGCATGAATTGAGTTGCTGGTGTGCTTAGGATGATGGATTAAGTTATGGAGGGGCCGTGAAATGTAGGGCGGAGGTGATGGCTGAACATTCAAAGGCCAGAAGTCGGGTAAGTTTGCTTGTTAATTCAGTTGTCAGTGGGTGTGGGATAGCAACATTAACTTAATTACTGTAATTTCATTGGCAGCCTCCTCACATGAGTTGCCGCATCGAGTCATTTGGGCGCATATGTCAGAAATTTGATGACAGGCGAAGACGTTGGGTTTGTGAGATAGGATTTGGCAGTCTTTTACATCTTGCTTTAGATATGCATTTACCTAGGCAATTGGCATACTGGGTCATGACACGGGTGGATCCAATCAGTAAAATGCTTAGAAGTCCCAACGGACTTGAGTTTCGGCTTTCAAAGAATCAGGTTCGGTGGGTACTAGGGATACTAATGGGTTCAAGGACTGTTCCTAGTACTAAAACCATGACCCAACATGATCGTGTGAAGGTTCAGAGATTCATTCTCAAGTATGGTAAATCGTGGGAGTCCAAGTGTAGTAGACAATCTGGTCAGGTCTACACGTCTGTAGGCATACCTTTAAGTTCAGATATGCTGAATCGGTTGGAGGGGTACTTTGATGCTGGAGAGGAAGAGGAATTCAAGACGTTGTTCTTGATAATTGCTTTAGAGATGGTGTTGTGTCCCACGCAGTCACCTCGGCTTGCGTCTGACCTACTACCTGCAGTAAGCTGTGCTATGGAGGCGATTGAGTACGATTGGTGTTCTTTAGTGTTGTCGAAATTGCTAGAGAGCGTACAAATTTTGCTCGACGTTTCTATGCTAATGGGTTTGCCAGTGGATGCGGCGGGTGTGCAATGTTTGCCGTAGTATGTGTTTCAGTGTATTGTTGGTTGTTCTTTTTTGTGTTGTGCTTTTGTGGTTTAGTAATTGCTTGTTTTGCTTTTATTATGTGGCAGATATTTTACTTGGATCGGTTGGATAGGGATCCTATTCAGTGGGATGTTTTTCCAAGAATTAAAGTGTGGACAATGGAGTAGATTGGCAAGGCAGCAAAATCAGACAAATTGCTGCGACTACGGGAAACTAGGGGTAAGCACTTTTGTATTTGTATTATATTGCATAGTATGCATAGTGTTCTGATTTAGAGTAACCTTTTTTCCATTGGTAATTGTGGCTGAAGCTATTGGATGTTGCTTACGGTGAACATCACCCAAGGGATGCAAGGGATAGTGCTGGACCCCTACAAGCTGGAGCGAATAATGTGAGGTTTAACCTTAAAGTAGCTGTTTCACCTGTGTACATTGAATCTGAATCTGATGTAACTTTTTTTGGATGCAGATGCATAATTTACCAGTGCCTGGGGTTAACTTCAAGGCCAGGCAAAGGAGGGGCCGAATGCCTGAGCTGACAGATCAATGAGCTCAGTTACACTTGTATTTCTATTCGCTCATTTCTATTTGTATTTCTATTTGTAATTTTTTCAGTGTGGAATGTTCTGAATAATGTTCTATTTGTATTTTTTTCAATTTGAAAAGTGTAATGTTCTAGGATATGGTTATTATTTTCACTTTGTTTAATACTCAAAAAGTTTGTTAGTTGACGATATTCATTCCTATTGTTGTATTAATAATATAGAATATTGTTCCAATTGTCAATTGTTTTAAGGTCTTGAGATTATTTTCGAGGCTTTGTAAAATAATTCGTACAGTGTCTTCAAAACTAATGATTGAATGAATCAGTTTTGTACTAAAGTGGCCTTAAAGAAATAGAAATCAATGAGCTCAGTTATTTGTATTTCTATTTGTATTTCATTGAAGGGTTGAGGTGAAGACCTTGAGCTAAGTGAATATTTTAAGGTCAAGGCCTAGAGCTAAGTGAATATTTAATCCCAATTTGTTTTTTTAAAATTAACCCGATTATAACTTTGAAAACATACTTAGAAAATATTGGACTTGAACAATACAACCTGCATTTTGAAGTAAAAGCAGCAACATAAAGCAAAAAAGCAGTAAAAGAAACAGATACTATTACGAAGTTCGGCATAAAGTGCGAACGTCTCCGCCTAGGACCGTTCAAAGGTGTAGTAAGCTGATTTAACTTTTCAGTGTCAAGGCTTTGAGATTTAATTCAAGGCTTAAATAAATGGCTCCAAATACTCATGGATCCAAATACTCTTAAAATACCAAAGCGCCAAACAAAACGATAACACAAAAGAAAGAAACAACCAAAAAATCACCCAATTATCCCACATCATGAAAATAGTCTTCGAATTCCCCCTAATCACCCACTGAACTTAACCTTTACCTTAAGCTTTAACATATTGTGTAGATTACACAACTAAACATAAACAAACCAAGCTAATCCCAAGGATCGTAAAAGCTGGTAGGACTGGGCCGCCTGTAAGCATCTGAATCGGCTGAGCCGCTGTCGTCATCATAAGCGGGATACTCACCTCCACCATCATCAGAGCCAGAAGACCAGCACCCTCCATGACCAGTTTCAGAATCATGTTCTTCATCATCTTCAGCAGCTGCACCCCGTCCTCATCCCCATGTTCATCATCTTCATCTTCATCTTCTGCATCTTCGTCATCCTCATCATCTTCATCGTCGTCGTCCTCATCATCTTCATCCTCATCATTAGCATTCCCCTCTTGATTCTGGTCCTCCATCTCCTCATCACCATTACCATCATCAGATCCCCTGGAAACAGCCACAACACCACCCCTGTCATCCTCGATAATCTTTTCAACAACTTGGTCATTTCCAACAGCCGTGTCATTTTCGGCTTAACCTGGCATTGAACGGATTGCGTGAATTTCCCTCTGAAGGCGTGCAATTCGCTGTTCCCGGAGCTGGTGCAAACGGGCCGACAAAACCCTCGCTTCTTCTAGCTTTGCCATATGTAATGCTCTAATCTTAGCTACTTCTTCTATCTTTTTCTTCTCCTCTGCATTGATTTCGTCCAACTCTGAGTACAACCTTTCAAGATGCCCTTTTACCTCAGTCACGTCCCAGTCAGCCATGGTAGCTTCTCTGACAACTAGAGACAAAATTGAGAGGATAAATCCATGTTTCTAAATTGGTATAAAACAGGGGGTTTTTGTACCATCATGACTAAAGTGGTACAAAAATATCATCAATTAATTGTACCACTATGAACAATTTCATATCATTGTGACTTTAGTGGTACAAAAATCGCCCAAATAAATTTACAAAAATCATAAACCTGACATTAATGGTTTAAAAATTGGGCAGAAAGGAAAAACAAATATTTCAGTCCCTTCCCCCTCCACTTCTTTGACAGGCAAAAATTGATAGGGTAAATCCATGTTTCTGAAGTGGTACAAAGCATCGGGTTTCTATACCACTGTGATTGAAGTACTACAATTTCATCATCAATGTCATGTACCACCGTTAACAATGTCGCTGCATCGTTACTACAGTGGTACAAAAATCCCCCACTTAAACAATATCAAAAACACCAACAAAAAGGAAACTAACAATAACACCACGAAGTACAAAAAAAAAACACATTATTACAGAGAAAGAGCAGGAAACATAATTAAACCGTCCCAAACCAGTAAACGGCTATTAAGAAATAGGAACATACCTTGGAGCAGAATTCAGTTGGCGTGGTTTTTTTGAGGTTTTCAAGAGGGTTTTGAAGGGGAATGAACAGGTGTTTTACTCTTCGAACAAAGCATGGAAGTAAAATGAATACGGTGATGAACCGGAGTAATTAATGGTTCCAATTCTCGAGGGGAGGTAATGATGGCGTTTCATTTAAGAATTTTAATTATACAATTTCACTCTTGTTTTTATTTTATAATTCTTTTTTTTTTGGGAAAGCTTACCAATTTCTAATTGTATCAATATGGGTGTGGTAGTTATGTGTAACCCCCGGAAGTGCCTCGATGATGTTTGCAAATCATTGTGCTAATTCATACATCAAGGACCGTAATGGAAATCGTAAATAAACATTCATTGTTCAAATTCATTCATCAGGGATCAAAATGAAATTCGTAATTAAACAGTACATCAAGGATCATAATGAAAGTCGTAATTAAACATTCAATCAACTAGCTCATGATTTTCAGCTGATGGTGTTAGGTTGTTGGTTAAACATGAATCAAATAATTATTACCCATACGCTATCAACCTTTGCACAAACAGAACTTTTTAGCGACTCAGAAAAATGGGAAAAAGGATTCCCCAAAAATGGTACAAGTGCAACCATTACGTAAATTAAAATTACTAAGGAGTAAAAGTGGGACCACCCAACACAGATTCAACCCCATCATAGTTAACAAATCGGAAATAAAACCCTACAAACCCTCCAAAGCCTATATCCTAAACCCTTCAAACCCTAATGGTTAAAACCTTACAAATGATCAAACGCTACCGGATTAAATTTTTATGCAAATCTAGTAATGTAACTACTTTTTGGAAATAGTAGTCCGCCTTCTATTCTAAATTATACATTTAATAATTGACCTTATTTCGCTTAGATAATAGCTTTTAAGTTGATTGAAGTCGGGTATGTGGTAGTTGAAGTAGTGAACCGTTCATGTATTACTATCTACTTCAGCATCGAAAACCAAATGTTACTGTTCTTCACACAATGATCGTGTTGTGCCATTCATTGCTCCTTTGGATGACTACTTTGTGCAAGTTGATCGAAGTTCCGATGCTCCAGTCATTGCTCCTGTAGTTGTTTATATTGTCCAATTTAAAATCATGTAACGGTATTAGACAATTGTTGACTCGCTCATAGTTGAACTAAGCACCGTTGTTAGTTACATTCCCTCGTCGTCATCTGACGTGGTTAAATTTAACTAATCTACTAGATCGGAATATACTGTTAATTTTTTCACAGTGCACTAGTGTGGTACATTTCTTTAATTAAAGGATCCATAATATATGAAAATTTGTTTGTTACAAATGATTTTAATAAATCGTACTAAGGTTAGGCAATGATTTAATAATTATTTGTTATTTAATATTTTGAGGAGCATTACAAGTTTGTTACTTAACTCTTGAGTATTGTTTCTCCTTTAAAATTGTTCTTCTGATTGAGTATTGGTTTCAACGAATTTACGGTTCGGTTCCCGATCCAATTTCAACATAAGGTTTCGGGCTACGTTCGAATAACAACCTTTACATATTAACTTACATATTCTCTTACTGAAATAAATACCAACTTCAACTATACTTGTACATTTTTTTATCCGACTCAAATTACCTTCGTATTCTAGTGCCAGTTATTTATAAACCTCATAAACGCAAATTTATAACCCCGAATATATATACAAGGTGAATTGTTGAATTCTTCTACGCTCCCGCGAAGAATTATTATTCCTTCACAATTGCATTGCATAACCAACATTGCAGATACGATTTACAAATGGGTGTATGAGATATTTGAAACTATGAGTGTGGTATAAGGACATGGAACTGCTGTTGTACAGTATAAGGACATGGACATGGACACACTTCCTAGTGATTCAAATATTGTTGACAATGACAACTCAATGCCAAGCTGTCTGACATATTTGTAGGCAAGTCATTCGGACTGCTGTTGTACGGTTTTTTCTGCCAATGACTACAGTGACGGACGACGCGGACTGCTGTTGTACAGTTTTCTCTGCCAATGACTACAGTGAAGGACGACGTAAGTTGACAGTGAGCAGAGAACCGTCATAAAATTGGCTTCGTTTGTTGATATTTGTTTGTCCCCTATGCACTTATGTGATGAAATATTCATTTTTTACCAAACACTGTTTCAATAACAACACGAAGTCACGAACCCTTTACAAACGAACCCTTTACAAGAAATGAAGTTCAATGACTATGTCTATTTTATCTACAAATTTGCCATTGCGAGGTACAATTATGTAGCTTAGTTATTTGTATTTCAACTTGTATTTCATTGAAGGGTTGAGGTGAAGGCCTTGAGCTAAGTGAATATTTTAAGGTCAAGGCCTAGAGCTAAGTGAATATTTAATCCCAATTTGTTTTTTTAAAATTAACCCGATTATAACTTTGAAAACATACTTAGAAAATATTGGACTTGAACAATACAACCTGCATTTTGAAGTAAAAGCAGCAACATAAAGCAAACAAGCAGTAAAAGAGACAGATACTATTACGAAGTTCGGCATAAAGTGCCAACGTCTCCGCCTAGGACCGTTCAAAGGTGTAGTAAACTGATTTAACTTTTCAGTGTCAAGGCTTTGAGATTTAATACAAGGCTTAAATAAATGGCAGGTTAGTAAAGTGTAAAGGCTTTGAGATTTACTCCAAGGCTTAAAGAAAAGTTGCGTAAGTAAAAATAAAGCAAAAAACTGAAAAAGAAGTAAAAAAGACATATTATTACGAACTTCGGCAAAAAATGCCTACGTCTCCGCCTAGGGTTGTTCAACCCCTAGGTTTTTAAACTTTTTTTTTAATTTCTCCCTTTACAGCCCTGAAGCACCTACAAGATCACCTCTCTTATACCCATAATCACCCGATTACACTTTAGAAACAATTAGTAAAAGAATTCAAAATAGGAATAACAAAAATGCGATGGAGGAAAAATGATCATATGCGTGACTGTGGGTTCTGTAGTCTGGATTGGTGTTCCAGATAAGAGCATCGCAAGTGAAACCTTACTGATAAATTTCTCCCACACCGCGTACTTGTAAATATAGCATCTCTTTCAAAATCCAAGTACATCATTCTGGTTATATCTCCCGTCAAGTATCGATAACCAATTTTCCGCTGTTTCCGTCTTATCTGTTAAAATCTTCTGCTGTATTGGTAAATCCTCTTTCTCTTAGTTTAGGACCTGAATCATTTCATCTTTCTCTCTCAAATATTCCCATTTCTCCCTCTCAAAAACCTCCTTAACTTCCTCAATTATGGTAGGTTTTTTCAGGGTAATGACGCTATAAGCCACCTTAAGAAATACCTACAGAGGTACTTCCCCAAGAACCCAATTTCAACCATTTACCCCAAAAACCCAAAATCGATAGCTAAAGTTCGTCACACATTCAAACATCACTTTCGATCTGGGCTCTGGCGCGACTACTATTAACCAAATAAATCGTATTAACAAAATTAACAAAATCAGCTACCAAAATTAAATTCAAGAAATTTTAAGCACAAGTTGGATAAAAATAGTAGAAAACCAATTACCAATTTACAAAAAAACAAATACCCAAAAGAGTAAATGATTAAATTACTCGGAAAATAGTATAAAAAGTGAGACATTTAGGTTCAAAACGTACAGTAAATGGGTATAAAATTTTAGGAAGGGTTCTGAACCCAAAAACTCGTTTTGGTGGGATGTAAATAAAACCACTGGGCTTTAATTCTTGAAATATATCACACAAATAAAATGTCAATTTTTGTAAAAAAATCAGTGGGTTCAATGAACCCACTTTGGACCCGCCCTGGGTGCTGCAGATTATTGAAATAAGCCGGAACGTGATAACAGCATCCTTGACAAGGGCATCATCTTCGACGATTTGATTGTCAAGGGCGCTGTTTTCACTGATCCAGGGTGATTCCAATGACCTGCTGCGTAGCTCTCGACGGATTCCTTAAGGTGGCGTATAGCGTCATTATGGAGGAAAAACCAACCATAATTGAGGAAGTTAGGAGGTTTTAGAGAAGGAGAAATTGGAAAGTTTGGGAGTGAAAATTGAAATAATTCAGGAACTAAACAAAGAGAATTAGGATTTAACAGGCAATGGACTTTGTTTGGGGCGCCGTTGCTTAAAAAATTGAAGCTTTGAGGTGGAGATGAAGGTGAAATGGGTGGAGACATCAGATAGAGAAAAGGGGGGCTTAAATAATGGTTACAATGACGGTTTAAGAGGAGTGAAAAGGTGAGAATGTGGAGTGAAGAGTTGTGATTTGACAAATCAATGGATGAACGCAATAAGTACATATGCATGTACTCCGTACTTCACAATAAAAGGACACAGGAAACAAGGTTAATAAATACCTTGAAAATCGGAAAGGTTTTATCAAAAATTTAAGTTATTTCCAAATAGAATTGTTCAAAAACTAATTTAGTAAATATCCATAGATATGTTCATCAAATATTATGTTCCTATTTTTAAATCACTGCCATTTTTCTGGTCCAATATTCATCAAATTTTCTGTTTTAGCTTGTTAAGTTGTTTTTTCGTCCCCTGCTTTTTTATGGCGTTAATACCTTATTTTCATTTTTAATATAGTATTAAAGTTATGATTTCAATTATTATTAAGATAAGTTTCATTGAAAATAATACTTGACTATTAATTGTAATTGATTTTGACATTTTTAATATAGTGTTAAAGTTATGATTTCAATTATTATTAAGATAAGTTTCATTGAAAATAATACTTGACTATTAATTGTAATTGATTTTGACTATTGCAATTAGTCAAGCGTTGTTGTCAATTAAAATAAACTCAGAACGTATTGAGGATTAATTTAGGATTAAACTATTTTTGATTAGTCAAAATAGGTTGAGGAATATTATGAAACTTTAATTCTATTCATATTTGGTCTTAAAGTAGGTCAAACATGTGTACACATAATTAGAACACTTTGACAACATAGTACATGGTTATTGTTATTGGGATTTGATTGCATATAAATACAGCCGAATATTCACCATGACATATTACATGGTAATATCCATAACGCAATGGCCTTGAATTCCAACAAACATACAGAAAATCACATATTATCTCACATTATTTAATTCCGGCAAGGATGAAGGTTCAATAGGGTGATGGAATAATAAGTAGATCGGGTGGTTGAATAGATTACGGTCATTTGTCGCAAGTATTAAATTTCAAAAGTCTTGAACGCAGATTCAAAGTATAACAAATTGATTTTACTATTCAGTATCAAGGCTTTAAATTGATTTTACTATTCAGTATCAAGGCTTCAAAGATTAAAAACAAGTCGCGTAAATAAAACTAGAGTAAAATGCGGTTGTTCAACCCGTAGTGTTCAAACTTTTTATTTATTTCTACTTTAGCTAGAGTAAAACAATTTTATTTACTGCCATTTTCCTGTTTCGATATTCATCCGAACGGTTGAACAAGGTTAGTAATTATTTAAGTTATTTCCAAAGAGAATTTTTCAAAACATAAGTATCACATCGGAAAGGTTTATAAGAGGTCATTTCTAAAAAGAATTAATCAAACCCTTATTTAATAAATATCCAAAGACCTATTCATCAAATATTTTGTTCCAATAATTTATTTACTGCCTTTCTTCTCTTCTAATATTCATCAAATATTCTGTTTTAACTTTTGAAGTTATTTTTTATCCCCTTCTTTTTAATGGAGTTCATACCTTATTTTAATTCTTATTATAGGTTTGAAGTTTTGATTCCAATTATTGTTAAGATAAGTTACATTGAAAATGATACTTGGCTATTAATTAAAAATAGCATGTACACATACGTTGGAATTGAACAATACAACTTGCATACTATCAGGCTTTGACGTCGATCAATCATAAAAAAAACGCGTACAACCCACTCCCAAGTCACAATCACAACTGATATAAACGACAACAAAATTATAGTGTAACCTATAAATAAGACTACAACAGAAAATGGTCAAAAGGTTGTTATAGTCCCCTTTTTGAATTCCGGCAAGGATGAAGGGTCAATACTTAATATGTATGGCCAATAGGTTCAATAGCATAATAACAAGTATACTCTACAAGGGGGGGTTGTATAGAGTATGGCGAATTCTACGCAAGTATAAAATTTCAAGTTCGTGAACGCAGTTTTCAAGGTGTAGTACATAAATTTATCTATTCAGTGTCAAGGCTTTGAGATTCATTTCAAGGATTAAAAACGAGTTGCGTAAATACAACTAAAGTACAGAACATAAAATCAAGTTCGGCATAAAATTCAGTGTAAAGGCTTCGAGATTTAATTCCAGGCTTAAAAACAAGTAGCGTAACTGAAACTGAAGTAAAAGCGGTAAAGTTAAGCAAAACAGCAGGAAAACAAACAGATATTATTACGAAATTCGGCCAAAAAAACCTACGGCTCCGACTTGGATTGTTCAAGCAGTAGGTTTTTAAACTTTTTTTATTTCTTCCTTTAGAGCCCTAAAGCACTTACAAGATCACCTCTCTTCTACCCGTAATCACCCCATTACACTTTTGAAACATTTAGGAAAAGAATTCAAAATAGAAATTAAAAAAATGCCATGGAGGAACAACGAAAATTTGCGTGACTGTGGCTTGTGCTGTGCGGATTGGTGTCCCACTAAATGTTCTAATGACACTCATCTAAACTTTTCATTACATCAGGATGCTCGTGTGAGAAGTTACAGGTATGATTCCCGATGTGACAGGGAGAACGATGACACCGACTTCCATCTAGATGGGATTAAGCTGCCTGGGCATGAGTTGGCCGTGACCGAAATCTGCAAGTGATAATCAATCAAATAATTAAACCATGTCAAACAGATAGTAAGGCCAGATATTCACATCAGAGCATTGCAAGTTAGACCTTCATGATAAAATTCTACCTCATCGGGTACTTATAAATATAAGTATATAACATTCTCTTTCTTCTGGTCTCACAAACTTTCCAATTTCACCCTCTCTAAAACCACCTTAACTTCCTCGCGCATGATAGGTGTTTCCAGGATAATGACGCTGTAAGCCACGTTAAGAAATCCCTCGAGAGATACTGCTGAGTGGAGGAGCCAAGCGAGTCAAATTGGGGGGACGGATTATGGATATCATATAATTTGACAAAAATCACAACCAAAAATCATTAAAACCAAAAAAAAAAATCCAAACACAATAATTGGTCAAAACTTAAATTTAAAATCTAAAAATAAAAAAATTAGTCTTACAATTCAAAGTGAAATATTAACTAAAATAACACTTGCATCCTTCTAGTCTTTAATTATTCAAAGCCTACCGAAAACAAGCTAAACCAATACACTAGATTTGTTGAAAACAGACCAAAGAATATGGCAAAAATAGATTTTCTATTCTAAGTTTCTCAATTAGAAAAAAGCATTAAAAAAGTAGACCACCATCCTTAAAAAAATGCCGAGGAAATCAACTTTCGAAATTAAAAAAGTAATCCAACACATTTTCCAATCCCAGAAAAATTAGATAAGCTCTCACTTTCTCTCTCTTCCTGACTCTAATTTTCTTGCTTTGGCTCTCTTGTTTAATGGCGGCATCAACAACATTAACAATTACAGAAGAATCTCAATTAAAAAACAAGACATGTTACTCAACATTCTTGGGGGTTAGGTTTGCAGTTTTCATGTGATACCAAATAACGCAATTTTATTAATTTTATAATAAAAAAAAATTAGTCACCCAACGTCACTTAATTAGCCCCGCCAGTGATTGCGGGCAGCAGACGATTGAAATTTTCAGGAACAGTTATACCAGCACCCTTAAAAAGGGCTACATCTTCACCGTTTTGATTGTCAAGGGCGCTGTTATAACCGTTCCGACATATTTCAATTATCTGCAGCGTCAGTATCTGTCGAGGGATTTCTTAAGGTGGCGAATAGCGTCACTATGGAGAAAAACCAACCATAACTTTGGAAGGTCGTTTTAGAGAGGGAGAAATTGGAAGGTTTGGGAGAGAAAAACGAAATAATTCAGGAACTTTGAGGTGGAGATGAGGGTGAAATAAGTGGAGTTAGAAAACGGGGAGCTTAAATAATGGATGAAGTGACGGTTTAAGAGGAGTGAGAAGGTGAAAATGTGGAGTGAAGAGTTGTGATTTGACAATTCAATGGGTGAAGGCATAAGTACCGCTAATTCCCTGTACTTGGCAATAATGACATATGCATGTATTTGGACGCGGGAAGCGCGGGAAACAAGGTTAATAAATACCTTGAATATCATAAAGATTTTATCAGATACAATTTTAATTACTGCCATTTTCTTATTCCAATATTCATTGGAAAGTTTAAACAAGGTAAATAATTATTTCAGTTATTTCCAAAAACAATTTTACAAAACCTTATTATCACATCGGAAAGGTTTATAAGAGGTAATTTCCAAAAAGAATTTTTAAAACCCTTATTTAATAAATATCCAAAGACATATTCTTCAAATATTTTGCTCCAATGTTTTATTTACTGCCATTTTCCGTTCCAATATTCATCAAATATTCTGTTTTTAACTTTTGAAATTGTTTTTTGTCCCCATCTTTATAATGGAGGTCATACCTTATTTTCATTCTTATTATAGGTTTAAAGTTTTGATTTCAGTTGTTGTTACTTGTCACGATAAGTTTCATTAAAAATAATACTTGACTATTAATTGTACTTGATTTTGACTATTACAATCACTCAAGCGTTGTTGTCAAACAAATAAACAAATAAAATAGAATTATTTAATTCAGAATTTATTGAGTATTAATTTAGGATTCAATCGTTTTAGTCAAAATAGATTGAGGAATATTATTAAACTTTAATTGTATTCAGTCTAATTAGGTCAAGCATGTGTACACATAATTAAAATACTTTAACAACACAGTTCATTGTTATTGGTATTTGATTGTATATAAATACGGATACTAACATACTAATCATAATTTCTAAATTGAAAAGATGTACAGTTACCTCCAATGTCATACTGTACATAAGTTTAGCGTCACATAACTGATTTGAAAACATAATCCGGTATTAACGACACTTGAACGAAATATATCATATAATCCAACTAGTTAACACCAAATAAACCACAACATGTACCCACACGGAGCATTACATCACGGATCATAGTCAAAAACATAATGAAACATCCATACGCAAAGGATCATTAGACATCCTACAAAAGGGAAGTTGATTTTCGTTCACAGACACAAACACGTAAGGGTTCCACATGCCCTATTTGTCTGTGAAGCAAAAGATTTCATCGCCATTCCTCATGGCCGCACCCCTAACATCCATTAATGACGAGACCTCCTTGTTCTCGTGAATCATGAGGATTTTACTTGGGCACACATTCACCTCCTCACTCTAAGCTCGAAACAGGCCGTCTAGAGAATCAACCAGATTGACTAATACCTTCTTCTTAACTGCACGTGTTCGAAACTCTCGGAGATAGACTAGCTTCTTACGAACATCCATGTTGGCCTCAGGGTCCTACGTGAAAACGACATTTAGCTTCACAATGTAACTAAGTTTAAACACGTAAATACTGGAGTTTTATTTCAGCAACTAAAACGTATTTTAATTAACGGGTTAAATTAGTATTGTTAAAGCACAAATTAAACGAAATGAATAACTGTATAATTGACTAAGTGTAATACTCCGAAACAAGCCACTGTACTTATTCCACTATACGAATATGCCGTACTTATATTGAACGACAATAATCACTTAAAAAAACAGGATGTTAAATTTAGATGGAACAGCAAACGACAGTCACAATGCAAATTTCACTAAAATTTAATGTATAGTCAACGTTTCTTTTTTTTAGGCGACCTAATTTCAAGAGGAATGAAATAACACTAATGTTAACAACTATATTTTGTGGACATAAAAGTCATCGAATTTCATCAAAAAACAGTTTTCTCCATTAACCAAATTACCCACACATAAACAGCGAACCTCAACCTATGTATAAGTCCATAACTACAGTATTTACTAAAAGACACACCATCAATGACACGTGTCATTTTCTGGTGTGTCCCTTAGTTATTTTTTTTTAAAATATCTAAATAGGAAAGAATTATTATACCAAATAAGATGTTGCAAAACAGTTTCTAAAAAAAAAAAAGATTAAAAAATATTTAGTGTATCCTTCCAAATAATAATTGATATCATAAACTTCTTAACTTAATTTAAGACATATGTAAGGTTATGTACTAGTTTACAATTAATAACAACAAGTATTTTTTTTGAAAAACCAGACTTTTGTATTTAATTATGTATGAAAAGCTTGCCAAGAAAGATGTGAAAAAATATTTTTAAGTTAGTTGATTCTTGAGAAAAAAAAATGCAACATACATAACAAAGAATGAATAATAGTTTGCCAAAAAGAAATCTATTTATAAGTTAAGTACATATTGTTAAGAATTTCATTTGATTAAAAAAACAAAACGCTATTAATTTGTTGGTAAAATTATTTAATAATTAAATATAATGTTAATTAAAGAGTAGTATTACGGTGCATGGCACGGGACCTAACCTAGTTAAAGATAAATGACAGACTTCAAACTACGGAAGGATAAGAACCGAACCTTGCTCCGAACCCACAGGACAGCCCCACTCACAATCCCACCCAACGCTGGACTGTTATTGGAGTGAACGATGCCGCGAGCGTTCACGATAGTAATATCAGCCGAGTGACAGTCTACCCTCCTAGCATAGTCGTAGTAAATAATCTTGAAAGATTTATTGATCTTCAGTTCATACTCGAGGCCGGGATCGTCGTCATTTAGGCTCCGAACCCTGAATGAGATCTTTGGAATTAAGTTGCCGGGAGTTGGATGACAAACCCTTGCTTGCTTAGCTGCAGACCGACGATTCGCAGCAGGCTGTACAGGCCCTGACATTACATTGGCAGGTGCCAGGACAACCACATCATCGACGTCGTCATCTTCTACCCGAACGGGGTCCTCACCTGGAATGTCAATAACTTGCTGAACAGCAATACCTTCACAAGCAACGCCCTTATTTTCCTCAACAGGACCAACGACGTCCGTGTGCTCCTCCTCAACAGCTACCTCAGCGGGAAAATGCTTGTCCTCACCATTCAATTTCTTGGTTTTCTGGGTTTGCTCAGAAACAACCTCTTCCGAACGAACCTTGGGCAGTTTAGGAGGGCGTCCTCTTTGTGTCGTTTCGACAATCGGAGCAACATATGACTGGCACACTCCGTGTCGTCCTTTTGGACCGGCGCCCTTGACGCCGCACGCTAGATCCGCTAATAGGCTGCGACGGCGGCTCGTGGTCTTCCTTTTCCACAACGGCAGACAGGATTTGGAAAGGATCGGACTACGGTGGTGGTTGGGATTTGGAGGCGTGGAGGAACTCATTTGGATTGAGTTTGTCTGTGTAGGTGAGACAGTTGAACTAGTTTTATGCCAATTTTGGTTTTCTGTGTAGTGGTTGTGGCCTTGTGGGTGTGATATAATTTGTTCATTTGACCTATTAGACCCCTGCATTGGCTGCATTGCAATACGGGTCGCTGCAAACCGGATGCGGAGTGAAACGGTTTGTTTTCTCGACATTTTCAAGTCGGGTTAAAAAGTTTTTAATCCGATTTGGTTTCTGTTTATTTTTTAGTTGTTCTAATAATATTTTGGTTGCAGTCGATCCGGGTAATAAAGAATTAATTGGTCAAATTATTTACTAGTTTTAGGAAATTTGAGGGTGTTTCTCCACTGGAATTGTTATTGTTTTTGTGTGTATTGGTTACAACGAATTTCGTATCTAGGTTCCCATTCAGTTTTCAACAATGCAAAAGGGTTCGGTATGTGCTCGGAAAACAACCCTTACGTACGACCCAACGCATACAGATATTATCGTAAAAACATAAATAACAACTTCAATTACCATTATACGTACATTTTATTATTATCCGACTTAGATTACCATCGTATTCTAGCACCAGTTATACATAAACCTCATTATCACAAATTTGTAAACTCGAATATGTATATACAATATGAAGTCTTCTTTTGTTAAATTCTTCTTTTGTTGAATTCTTATACGTACAAGAATTATTATTCCGTCACAATTGCATTACCAACACTACATATATCATTTATGAATGGTTGTATGAGATATTACCATGTATGAGTGGGGTAGAGGGACAATTACATGGTTTCAAGAATTGTAAGTCACCTTAATTTAAGTGACACTTTTTTGGCCAATGACAAAGCAATGCCAATACACACATCATCGTGAATTGATATATGGTTGACACTGACAACTCAATGCCAAAGTCTCTGAGATTTCTGAAAGCATATCATGACTACTGTTGTCTACAATTTACTACGTCAATGTTCATAATGTGACTACAATGTTGTAGGACGTACTCTACGAAAATGTGCAGTAAACCGTAAAAACAATGGCTCCGACTGTCGTGACTTGTTTTTAGAGCATAAATATTGGTGAGGATGGTTTTGTCCTCTCAAACATTCTCTCTCCTTACCCTATTTTGACACCTCATACTATCTTTCATCCACCTCATTTCCCACTATCTCTTTCCTCTCTTCCATCCTCTTCTATTTATTTTTCCCACAGCAAAAGGTATCCTCTTGATATATTTTATACTATAAATATGGCCCCACCTTCAAATTTTTTCTTTGTGAAAGATTATTTTTTATTGATTTCTTTAATGATAAGGTCTAATAATGATAATAATAATAATAATAATAATTAAGATTCGATAATTAGCATACATAATAAAAATTACCACACTTTACCAATATTTTGATACAATAACACATGAAATTAGGAATAAAAACACTAATTGATACACTAAAGTACAACAAATACAAGAAATTAAAGACAAATAACTAATTATCCTCTTTTTTCCTTACCGATTACTAGTATGCTCAAATCTTGCCCACAAATATTCTGCCAAATTCATATTTCTTCCATAACTATGATTATTTTCATCCATTACAAAAGAAAATTATATAAAGAGAGGAAGGAGTGAAAATGATGCAAAATTGAAGTGCATAAAAGATGGCCAAAATTAGGTTCATTTTATAGGGAAAAAAAAATACAACCGTTGGTAAAATTAGTTTTTAAAATTATGTTACCGTTTGTGATTAATGACCGTTATAATTTTTTTGAGTTAGTAAAATTATGTAACAAAAAAGCAAATAAAAGGTTGACACTTCATCCCCTTGGCACAAAGGACAAGGTGCTCAATCCACAGGCCAGAAGAGGATTGTTGTTGAGAGTCCTCTTCCCCTTGAGGATCCTATACATTACCCAACATCAAAGTGGACTACTCCAAATTAGCAAAAACCCCACACAAGAGGACATATATCCTCTCCAATAATCTTGCTCTTAGGGAGGATTGAAAAATAGTCTGCTGGTGAACCCTGAAACTTTGAAAATTGATGTGTACTATAGCTGGATTAACACGATTCAAGCTAAGTTCCCACACCGTTAACTCAGTAAACAGCAGTTTACTATACAAAAACGGTTAAAAAACAAGCAATTATAACGGTTATTAACCAATTCACAAGGTTCAAACAATAAATCAAGGTAAATCGTTAACATTAATTGTAAAGTTAATCAGTCAGGTAAAAAACGTTTAACATAAACCAAACCCCTAAGCCTTGTTCAAAATACCGTGCAATGATTAATTTCGTTTAACAAACCCAACCCGACCCGTATTATACCCTCCTCCTAGGGATTTATGTGTTACCCTAATTATTATTCTACACATAATTGTGATTGCTCTTCGTTGTATCTCCTAAGGGATTTCGGGATCCAGGGGTTGTAGTTTAACAGTCGAAATATTACTTTTGGGAAACTGATTCCGTTCACGCCTGAAAGATTATTATTTTTTCCCGATTTCTTCTTTGTCTCCCTGTTTTTTAATATAATATCCCCAACACAAACAATCGTGAGTTAAAATTCTCGTGCGATGTAGCATTCCTACACTAAAGCATTCCTAGAACCTACGAAGTATGTGACTTAGTTGTTAGAATTAACGTACACTATCATCCAATAGTTTTTCAAAGTGTTATTCTGTCAAGAGGTTGTGATTTAAAAATCAAAACTATACTTGTAATAATGCATCCCAGTGGCATTTCTCAGTGGTTCTTTTTATAAGATATTTTATACCACCCAGGAAATAGTGATACCAATGTTGTGTTAGTGGGTAGGATGCACGGACACTTCGTGCAAAAGTCGTGTCCGTGTCCGACACCGTGTCGGACGCCGACACCGTGTCGGACGCCGACACTCGTTCGACACACGATGGACACACATAAAAACTACATCCAGGTCTTTAATATATTTACACACTTTGAGATGAATTGTATCCTACTATGATACGATCCAGTTTACATTTTGATATGTCACCTCATCTTTCTAACCTTTTGAATTAGAAAGTTAAGGTAAAGTATGAGAGAAAAAGGTAAGACTTATAATATGATCGCCTTCAAAACACATTTCATAGCACATTATTGTATGTGAATTAGGAAAATATTATTTAGCTACGGTAAGGAACTTGTTTTCAGGTTAATTATTTAGGGTTTTGTTCAATAGGTTGTCAAAATCTTGATTTTTTGATATATAATTTGTCTTGTTATTTTCCGTACCCGTGTCCCCTATTTTAGGATTACCGTTTTGTCGTGTCCGTATCGTAACCGTGTCCGTGTCTGTGTCCGTATCGGTGCAACCTATTGTCTTAGTGGTGCCATGCATGTATCACATGAGATGGTCGTCGTGGATTGTTATGCGACAGTACCCATACAACGTGTCAAGTTCATAGTCTACCTTGTCATCTGTTAAGATAAATTTAGGGTAATTACATAATATTTAGGGTATATGGATTTTGGATAATATTAGGAATTATCTTTTCCTACTTTATCTAGGTTTTCTAGACTTTTAGAGAGGATAGTAGATCTTATTCATTGTACTATAAATTGATTGGTTTTGTGTTAATGGAAATCAAGTTAAAGTTTATTCATAAATCATTTTGCTACATCATCTGATCCAGGGTACCACTAGGATACATAGGGTACCACTTTTGCATGGGTGGTACTAATCCCCTTACAAAAGAACCACTATAAAAGGAAATGGATGATATTTAGGAGGACGTTAGCAACTTACTACTCAATAATTACTATAGTCGAACTCGTTCCCTATTATCCTTCGTAATCTAACCCATTCATAATCCCTCAACGATTTGTTAAGCACACCCTGTTTAAGGGTGTCCATTCCAAAAGTCGCCACCGTAACTGAAGGTTGAAGCTTAAACAATACGTACAGTAGAGTGGTACATTTACTTCTGTACTAGAAGGCTTATGGTTCCACAGTAGTCAAATGTACCTGGGCACAATGTCCAAGACGTTGTGCTGTATTTGACAAGAAAATACACAATGCAATTGACGCATCAGCATAAAAGAATTTGAAACATTTACACCAAAAATAAATTCACTTCCTACCGTATTTCTGCATCCATTGCCTTCCATTTATCATTACAAGAAACAATAATGGCCGGAACTTCCGGTGTGTAATACTATGTCTCACCTCACCAACCCTTACCCCACCCGGAACAACCGATATTGTATTTTCAAAAAACAGAGAGGGGGGAATCCGAATTAAACCTGAATTTAGTTAAGTATTTTAGAAATTGCTACACCTTTTACAATGGGATATACCAGCCTGTGCAGTCCATTAGAGCACATCTCCTCCAGTCAATATGCTGCCAAACTGAAGGCATGGTGTTACAAGATGGGAGGACGACGTCGGGGCACCTTCCTCTTTTAGAGGACTTGGTGGGCTGCTACGACGAGGGAGCTTGTGTCCTGCTGTACTGCCTCATAGACAGGTTCTATTCCTCGGCGTCCCCACTCACAGTACCACCTGAAATAGAGGAAGCAGTTGACTTGAAGCCCAGTCTTAGTACCGACTCCATAGTTGCTTACAGTTTCCCCACGACGAGGCGCACAATATTTGTTGGGTCATTCACGGATACCCTCCACCTGATGACGGTCGATACTAGTAACACCCACCTGAGTTTCCAGGTTGAAGGTTGTACCTTTAAACCCAGTGTTAATCATCGGTGGCCCATTCGTAAACGGTACAACCGTGTTACCTATAAAGGAGAGCATCTTTTGTCAGCCACCGAACAGTTTGGCATACTCGCTCGGGGGTCGAACATTCTAATTTGGAATGCCCGAGGGTGCACAAGGCCCTCCTTCACGGAACACTTCGCAGCCCTGCACAATAAATTTAACCCGATGTTGTTCATCATTTTGGAAGCTCGTGTTGGAAAACATGAGGCGAGCGACCTCGTTGTTCGTAGCCTACCTGGTGATTATGAAGCACAGATATGTGGTCCGCAGTCATGCCCTGGTGGAGTTATTGTGTGTTGGCAACAACATATGTTAAGGGCCAATTTCTTCCACATATTGAGTGAGCCGATTTGGGTGGCTGTTGATGCTTTTTTCCAGGTGATTTGTCTGATTTATAATATTGTGTTGAATTGTACGTTAGTGGGAGTTAAATTAATTAGGCAACTTATTGTTGTTTACGATTACAGGCTCCACCACCACCACCACCACGACCGTCGTGGCCTCCGAAACCAGTTCATTTTAACAATGACCCGTTAAGCTCGGACGAGGAGGCAGAGCCAGGTAGCTACTACTTCAATTCTAGCTTGGCTTTCGACGGCTCCGTCCACCACCTGGGATTGGGGAAAGACCTATGAAGAACCAGGGATCCAACCCTCCATAATGCTCTGTGTCTTTGTTGAACTTGTACTGTAGTTGAGTAGCCTTGTATCTGTTTTGATTGACTTTGCCCCTGAATTCTGTTTGGCTAAAATTTTATTCTGTCCATGTTGCAATGTTGAGGCTTGAGGTACATCTCAAAGCCTTAACTATGATAATTGAATCACTTTATTCCACCTTTGAAACTAATGCAACGCCTTTGAGAATTGTAATGTCCGAATAGTAATGTCCTTCAATCTCTTAGCAATTTAGCATTGATACCAAAATGAACACTACAAATTATTATGTTTTCCTTCAAAATTTTCATGACTAACTTAGATTTGTACCAATAGTTGTCGTATTCTAAGAGGCCCCAGTGCCTCGCAGTGAGATACATAAATGTATCTCAAAATGTATCTCACAATCAAAAATTTGTATTTTAATTCAACTTCTTTTATCCACTAGAGAAACGGTGGTACGACCGTCGTTACCTAAAAGTTCCACCATATTTTAATTCAACTTTTTTTATCCACTAGATTAACGCTGGTACCGTTACCTAAAAGTTCCACCAAAATCAGGGAGGTACAAAAACTCGCCTTGTTAGATGCAGTTATGCAACTCACTGTGAGAAACGACATGCCAGGTCATTTCTGTTGTATGTTTGTGAAAATAATCATTCATTACACTAGATTTCTTGTCCGTGTATAAAGGGTTCATGTTGTACTTCAAATACTGTTTGGTAATAAATTAATACGGAGTACTTCAGACGGCCCGCAGAAGTTCATAGGGCCCATACAAGTCACGAGAATCTAAGCCAATTTTACGACGGTTCTCTGCTGATTGTCAACTTTCGTCCTCCAACACTGCAGTGCAACTGTTACCATTGGCCATATTCTCCGAATTTTGTCTCTGAGTTGTGTCGTCAACAGTAATGTAATGCAATTATCATTGTCACTGGACATTAGTTTTCATCTTCCTTGCGGAGTACTTATTAATTAATTGTCAAAATCAAACCTTCTCTCTCTTTATTGCTATGCATGCATTTCTATTGGACTACTTATTAATCAACCCATTCAATTGTCAAAATCAAACCTTTTCACCTCATAGCCGTCACCTTCGTAACTTAAACCCAATTTCTTTCTCTCTCTTCACTGTATAAAGTATGATTAGAGGACAACTGTATTCTTTCATTTATGTCACTTCATTGGAAGCTGAATTTGTTTGGCAGGAGAAATATTTTGGCGGAGGAAATTGCTTTGGCAGACGACTGACTTCTTCTCCGATATTTCCGACACTATCTCCTTGTATTGTCATTGTCAACAAATAAATTAAGTCATTGTCCACAATATGCAGTTGTCATTGCGTTGTCGTATCCATGGTGAATTACCATGGATGTCCTTGTACCACAGCCATAGGTTCAAATATCTCATACACGCATGCGTAAATCGTATCTTCAATATTGGTAATGTAATGCAATTGTGACGGAATAATGATTATTCGACAGAGCTAAGAAGAATTCACCAATTAACCAACCTTGAATATATATTCGGGGTTATAAAATTTCCGTTGCGTTCATGAGGTTTACAAATATCTGGCACTAGAATACGATGGTAATTTGAGTCGGATAATAAACTGTACACGTACAATTGAAGTTAAGACCATATTATTGGAGCAATTCATTAGATTAGTACAAAAAGTACAATGCTCCTCAGGATATTAAATAACATATGATTGTTAAATCGTTGCCTGACCTTAGTACGCCTTATAAGTATCATTTTTTACAAACAAATTTTCTACCAATATGGATCCTTTAGTCAAAGAAAGTGAACCACACTAGTGAACTGTGAGAAAATGAAATGTATATTCCGATCTAGTAGACTAGATAAATCTAACGATGGTAGATGACGACGAGGAAAAGTAACTATCCCACTAACAAGGGTGCGCTTAGTTCAAATATGAACGAATCAACAATTATCTAATACCGTACGTCGAACAACTTGCACAATATAATCATCCAAAGGAGCAATGACTGAAAAAATACGATCAAATAGAAAAGGACAGTAACATTTGGTTTCCGATGCTGAAGTAGATACGAATACTTGAACGGTTGGCTACTTCAACTGCCACATTCCCGAGTTTGATCATATGTAACTTATGTAAGGTTTTAGCCATTAGGGTTTGAAGGGTTTAGTTTTTAGGGTTTTGGAGGATTTGATTTTCGGGTTGTTAGTTTATTTTAGAACATAATATTCAGTACGATGGGGTTGAATGTGTTTTTGATTGTCCCACTATTACCCCTTCGTTATTTAGATTCACGTAATGGTTAGCGTTTGGGTAATACAGTATTCTTAGCTGTTGGTGCAGTGGTAGGTTCTTGACTTCGTTATTTAGATTCACGTAATGGTTGCACATGTACCATTATTTGGGAATCCTTTTTCCCATATTTCTCATTCGGAAACACATTCTATTCACCCAATGGTTAGCGTTTGGGTAATACAGTAGTTAGTTGATTGTTGTGACACCAACAAGTCAAGAACCTACCACTGCACCAACAGCTAAGACATTAACAGCTTTTAGGTTTGGTGAATTTACACGTCGTCATCATTGTTTTTACTAGTATTATTATTTATCCACCATGTGTCCTTTAGTTTGTTGTAATTATTTATGCAAATAACGCTTTAACTACAAAGAAGTATGATAATGGGGTATACAATTGCAACATAATTCCGTAACAGATTTAAAGTGTAGTGGACGGATTAATAGTGTAGTAGACTATGTTAGTCAAGTAATGTTGCTAAATACACAATGCATAAACGAGTCTTTTTAATCACATAATACTAAAAATAAACACATTTGCGCTAAACCTGACTACAGGGTCTACTGTAAATCACTGAAACCAGAAGTACAATAAAGTCACCGCACGGTTTCTCACTTGTAATCGTATCAACTGGCAAAAAAAGGTAAACTCAAACTGCAACCGCTCTACATCGAACCGTATTCCAATGCAGATGTCTAATATGTCAATTTAACATCAGTAACTATATACTAAATGGCACACTAGCAATGACACGTGTCATTCTCAGATGTTTAAAACTAACAAAAAAATATTTAGAAAACAAATATTATGTATAAATATAAGATTAAGAAGGTTAAATGTATTCTAGCACTATATACATTGATACCATAAGTTACAGTTAATAAAATAAAAATCAAATTCTTAACATAATTTGTGACATACATAGTGCTATATACTACTCTTACATTTTTACAACAAGGATTAATTTTTTGTAAAATACTTGTGTATTTAATTATGTTAGAAAAGCTTGTTAGGAAAGATATGAATTTTTTTAAGCAGTTGATTATTGAGAAGAAAAATAAGTACTGCGTAAGAGGGAATTAATTGATTAATAGTGTGTAAAAAGTAAATCTATTTACGAATTAGATACGTATACATAGTTGTAAGATATTCATTTGGTTAAAAGAAGAAATGATATAAAATAGTTAGTGAAAATATATAAATATACATATATGTGTATTTTAAATTATATATTTTGCTAATAATAGACTCTTTCATAATTAATTCATTTTACAAAGTAGTAACTTAAATAGTTTTTTTTTTAATTAAATATAATGTTAATAATTATAGAGTATTTATTGAAAGTTACCGTGCATGCGGGACCTAATCTACTAGTAATTATATATCACACCCACAAGGACTATATTCTTATTCCTATCAGTGAAAGTGAAACGAGCGAAACAGAATTGGCAAAGAACTTGGAACCCGCTACCACCAATACACAGTTATTCAACCAATATGAGTTCCTACATCCCTTCAAACCTAAACCCTTACCGCGGTCCGGTCCATTCCAAATCTTGTCCACCGCTTAGGAAAAGGAAGGCTATGTCAGGCCGTCACAGCCCGTTGGAGCAGGTCGTAGCTAGTGGCGTGAGGGTCGGCGGGCGAAAAGCCGGCCGTAGAGTGTGTCAGTCTCGACGATTTGTTGCTTCGATCATCGAAGATCCTGTACTTGACCTAACGACACAAGCAGGACGTGCTGCTAAACTACCCCAGATTGTTTCTGAGGATACACACCAGACCCAGACAATGAATGCCTCTAGAGGTGTTGCTCCTCAGCAAGTGATTAACATACCAGGAGACGACCCCGTTCAGATAGAAAATGATGATGTTGATGCTGTGGTTGTCATGGCACCTGCCACTGCTAAGCCAGTGCCCGTACAGCCTGCTGCCAACCGAGGGGCTGTAGCTAAGCAAGCAAGGGTTGCCCCTCCAAATCCCGGCAACTTCTTTCCAAAGATCTCGTTCAGGGTTCGAAGCCTAAATGACGACGACCCCGGCCTCGAGTATAAACTCACGATCAATGAATCATTCAAGATAATTTACTATGACTACGCTAGGTGGGTAGACTCTCACCCGGAAGACATTACTATCAGGAATGCTCACGACATCGTTCCCTGGCATAACAATCCAATGTTGGCCGGGATTGTGAACGGGGCTGTCCTGTGGGTTTGGAGCCAGGTTCGGTTCCTTTTCCTTTCGTAAAATGAAGATAAAATTTAATGTCATGTTCTGAAAATTTAGTATTTCGTTAAAGTGCGGTTGTTATGTAATTTTTATTGTGGTTTAATTGAAGTTGCTGTTAAGGTGGCAAAACTGTAGTGATTTACTGTAGTTTGGACTAGCTCTGTTCTAAATAAAATGTGCCACCTTGACTACAGTGATTTACTTTTATCATCCATTTAACATGTCAAAATGTACCAGCATTATCAAAGTGGTACATTCTATTTACGAAACTACCACTGCAAGAAGCAAAAGCGATTCTCACATGTTAAACTAATTACTCTTAATTATACTTGTTAAATTGGTTGGTTTATTAGGCTCTTACTTAGGCTATTAATTAGGTAGGTGATGGGGGTGTTGATGGCAGGTCCAGCTATTTTTGCACTCTAGTGTATTTCAAAGTTAACATTTAATGTCGTTATATTAAACTGATGTTAATATGTGTTAATTTCCTTATTACATAATCTTTTATGTCGGCTAAATTCTTCTTGGTAATTCATAAAATTACAGTTATGTATCGTATAATTATAGTGATTGATGTTGTTGAGTTGTGGTTCGATAAATTTGTATAATAATGGTATAAGTATGTGGTTCAAACTTATTTAAATTGCGTTTCTTAATTTTGTTTACACGTAGGTACCCGAGGCCAACATGGATGTTCGTAAGAAGCTAGTCTATCTCCGAGAGCCGCGAACACGTTCGGTGAAGAAGAAAGTACTAGTCATGTTGGATGAGTCTCTGGACGGCCTGTTTCGAGCTTGGAGTGACGAGGTGCGTGTGAGTCCTAACAAAATTTTTATGTTTCACGAGAACAAAAAGGTTACGCCAGTTATGGATGTTTGGGGTGCGGCCATGAGGAATGGCGACGAAGTATTTTGCTTCACAAACAAATAGGGCATGAGGAAGCCTAATGTCATGTGTCTGTGGAACCAAAATCAACTGAATCCCCTTTGGTAACAACCCTAGTGATCCTAGTCGTATGTTTAATTATGACTTTGATTATGATTCCCGATGTAATGTTTAATTGCAATTTTCATTCTCATCCTACCTCTTTGAACTTGAACAATGATTGTTCTAATTAGATTTTAATTATGACATTTGTTGTATGAATTAGCACAATGTGTTGCAAACAGCAGTTAAGCACTTCCGGGGATTACACATGACTACCACAAACAAAACAGTAAAAAGGTTAAAACCAACGAGAAAATAGGATAGTTAAAATTGTAAAATGAAATGCCATAATTACCAACCCTCGAGAATTGGAACGATTAATTCCATAGTTCATCACCACCGCCTTCACGTAACTTCCATATTTCGTCCTATCGGTAAAAACACCTGTTCATTCCTCTTCAAAACCTTCTTAGAAACTTAAAAAAATAAAAAAAAAAATTATTCGACCAAAAAAAAAAAATCGCCAATTGAATTCTGCTACAAGGTATGTTCCAATTTAATTCGTCGTGTACTGGCGTCAGACTCTTTACTTATGTTCCCTGTTTTTTCTTTGGATCTCCACTCTCCACACTGTAACACTGTATTCTTGTTATATTTTTCGCCCTTCGTGTTTTCTGGGGTATTTTACCTTTTCATGGTTTTGTTTATATCTTTAATGTTCCGTTGTTTTTGTGTCGTTTTTCTTAATCTTTCCGTTGTGTCAGGTATTTTCATGGATTTGTGTTTTTTTTTTCGTAATATCGCCATAAATGGTGTGATTGTTTCCTGCTTTTTGTGTTCTTTTTCCTCATGTCGCCATTAATGGGGTGAGTGTTTCCGGCTTTATTACGACAACAATCGGGTGGGGTGGGAAAGGGGATGAGAATTATTTGCTTATCCCTTTTTCCCACTTTTCTGTGTGGGATTTTTGTACCTCTTAGTTCGGATTAAACCCAGTTGATGTGAATTGTAGTGTTTTCCTTTTTGCCCAAAACTTTAACCAATTATTTGTGTTTATGGATTGTTACAATTTATGTTGGGGTTTTTTGTACCACTGTCACGCAACGGCACTGTTGTGGATGGTACATGAAATTGTACTATTTTAATCATAGTGGTGCTGCTTTATACCACTTTAGAAACATGGAATTACCATTTCAATTTTGTCCCTTTTGCCCAATTTTAACACCATGATTTGGTTTATCTTTTTGCCCAATTTTTACACCACTATAGTGGTACTACAAATGAAGAGTATATGTACCACATTAGTTATGATAGTGCAAAAACCCCATGTTATGTACTGCTTTCCAGACATGGTTTGACCCTTTCTATTGTCTTTGGTTGTCAAAGAAGCTACCATGAGTGACTGGGAAGTGACTGAATTAGAAGGGCAACTTGACAAGTTGTACTCAGAGATGTCCGAACTCGCTGGGCAGGGGAAGTAATTGGTAGAAGAAGCAGAGCAGGTTAAAGCAGTACATGCGGCTAAGCTGGAAGAAGCAAAAAAGGTTAAAGCAGTACATATGGCAAAGCTGGAAGAAGCGAGGGTATTATGGGCCCGTTTGAGCCAGCTTTTGGATCAGCGTATTGCACGCGTTCAGAGTGAAATTGTTGCTTGCCGTCCATCGCCAGGAATTGCCGGAATTGACACTAATGTTGGGAATGAGCCACCTGTTCAGAGGACTTTCGAGGAGGACATGGGTACTGCTGTGGCTGTTTGTGGTGCTCGTGATGGTAATGGTGATGAGGAGATGGGAGACCAGAACCAGGAGGGCATTGTTGAGGATGAGGATGAAAATGATGAGGACGACGACGAAGAGGAGGACGATGATGAGGATGACTAGTTTCGTGTTATTATGATTGTCGTAGTTAAATTAGTTTTGTAACGTGGTACGTTAGTTTAATTGGTGTGGTCGTGTTCATACCCAGTGATGTTTTAAAAACATTAAAGTCCACGACAGTGGTACATTTTTCGTTTCAATTGGTAAAATGGCGTCACAACCTACGTTGAGTTACAAATAACCAGTCGGGTGATGTCGACGGCCTTGTACGACCCAGGTATTGGTACCACCATTATTATTATGTCACTGAAGAGAACTATAGTTACAGGATTGGGTTGCGATTACAACGTGAATAGTAAACAAAGGTTTATGTGTCCCAATTAGGACATTATTCAGTTTTCATTGTCCCATAGTTACATAACATTGCAAATTCTACTCTTACAATACAAATAGAATTTCGCACAAGGATTAAGCATATCTTAGTGGTACATTGAAAAACGTAAACATGTACCATTAATTATTATATGCATGCGTAAGTGAGAAATGGAAATTTCCAAGAGTTTTCGCGCCGGATTCCTAAATATATGTGCTTAACATTCACATTTATTACCTGTTCATCATCATTATCACTTCTCCCAACCCATCACTTCCACTCCCCATGCAGACTACTTACATGATGCAAACATTTTATTTACAAAAAATGTAACAATCTGATGTATTTAATTTAATAACTCTAATTGAAATATAGTAAACTAATTGTAATAAGTTTAATCAGTGTAATGTATCATCAGAATCATTTGATTCTTTATGTTAATGGTTCGAGCAAAATATTTCCCCTTTTCAATATTTGCGATCTTGTCATTGAATTTTATAATTTGTCATAGGACAAATTATTCCGTTTGAATGATGTGTTAGATATATTAATAACCTACCCTGTCCATCTACAAATCTTGGATTATTGGTACGTTTATCGGTTAATAATTGAACCATTAATTATTATGTGCATGGGTAACTTCTGATTGGCAGTTTCCAATAAATTCTCGCCGGATATTTGAATATCCCCCAATAATTCAATGAACCGCCATCATCATCAAAACTCCCAACCCACTACATCCGACCCCATGCATGAAGGAAAACCGTCTCGTGGAAGTCTATTTATATGTCAAACAGTTTTTGCAAAAAGCTTAACTTCCTTCTATTCGAACAAAGCGATCTCCCTCTGTAAAAAATTAAAAATGGATGTAGAAGCGAAAAGAAAATTCTCACCTTCTATTGTTGACATCCTGCCGCCAGATGTGTTGGCGAACATTCTAAGTTGCGTTGCTAGGTCATCTCCTGCTGATTTATTTCGGCGCAAATTAAGGTACGCTTATACTTGGAAAATGTACTCTGTTATGTTCTCTGTTTCTCATCCTATACACATAGACTGTAGTAATCTAATTTCTGCCGTATAACTTGATAAAAGTTGTAAAACCCTACGATTGATAGCCGAAGAAAAGGGGGTCGTTCAACAAATTCACCTCCCCTGGGTTAAAGCACGGATGTCAGGTATAAGCCGAAATAAGGCGAATAGGTTCTGGAAAAAGTGCGTGCAGAATGAACATCCCGAAGCTCTGCTTGAGTATGGATTATTGGTCAACGATGGACTGACGACGTTGGTAAGAGCAACTGAGTTGCACAATTCGATGGCAGACTATGTACTAAGCCTCATATACATATACACTGGACAAGAAGAAAGTGGTGTAAGCCTTTTGGAGAAGACTATCAACCGCATCGGATCTGGAGGGATAGTCTAGTGCAGACATAGGTTATGTGAGTTGGCGAGTGATAATTGGATGCGCAATCATATGATTTTACATTATGATCCAAAGCCGAACATATTCTGCAAACAAAAATTACAGCACGAGAAGAACTTAAACCCATGGGATCGCCTTTATGACGAGGATTCGGAAAGTACAATAACCTGTATGACTTGTAAATGCCTTAGGGAGATAAGCGTATTTTATTTTCTACTGCAAAGCCGACTCACCGGTCGTGTGCGACGCATATCTGTACCACCCTAGTACTTGTTCCACACTAGTTAGGTGATGTAAACGTTCTCCTACGACTCTAGTATTTGTACCACCCTGGTTGTTTGTAATTTACTTTCTTTTACAATTGTTCATTCAGGATTTTCAATTGTATTTTAATTATGAGGGTACAGCTGTTGTCTTAGTGGTACCCTGGATCACATAACAAGGCGTACCGCAATCTTGACACGTTTGATTGGCAAAAAAGTTTAACAACCTTCTTCGATTATAAGTCAAAATTGAATGACTAATATTTAGTCACTTAGAAAACTATACTGTTGGTACATGTAGGTGTTGAATGAACCCGCTCATTGCCGTCGAAGGTTTTTAACAATGCTCTACGGTGATCGTAAATATCCAAAATCCTAAATTACAAATCACTAAGTTTGTAGTGTACTACTTATTAATTAGTAACTTCACTAGAAATTATTTCTAGTAAGTTGGGTGGGTGGGTGATGTAAACGTTATTTTACGACGGTGGCAATTTTCCACCCTGGTTATTAACAATCCATTTCCTTTTTGTAGCTGTTCATTGCCATCTGATCAGAGTTTAGAAAAAACGATTTTGATGGACATTTCGGCTGACAAGAAATATAGTTAACTAATTCTAATACGTTTAGTTACTCGAATGTATGACCAGAATCATTTGATATTTTTGGGTTAATGCTTGGAGCACAAAACGAATTTGTATCAGTAACTCTATACTAAAAGACACACAAGCAACGGCACGTGTCATCTCTGCCGTGTTATTGTGACTTTTTTCCTTTAAAAAAACTATTAGTTAAGGTAACAAATCATGTACCAAAATAATATTATGTTTTGTACATATTTTATGTCACAAAAATGGTCAGATTTTTTAAAATAATCTTATATTCTTAAAATAATCTGTGACCTGGTTTAAAACAAACACAAAAAAGAATGCTCAGATTTTCTTGCCAAATTTTTGTTTCATTTCTGTATTAGATGCTACAATTTAAAAATGTAAATACCAAATCAACCTATCACACACTTATTTCTGGACTAATTTATGATTATAATACTTATCAATCAATAATGTATAACTATACATAACAACTAGGTTTGGTCCCGTGCCACCAACGGTACGTTATTTTATATACTTTTGACAAATTAGTTTATTTATAGCATAAAATAAAAAAATTGTTTAATATCTTGAACAAAATTGAAGTAACATGAAATATTGAGTGTCAACATAAAAATGGTAATTATTATTGCTCATCTATAGAGTTGACAAAATCAAACTTTTTTTTATAAAATAATTTCATTAAATAAAATTTAGTATTTAATTATTAAAAAAATATACTAAGAACACACCAGAAATCGACACGTGTCATTGCTGGTGTGTCTTTTACTCCGTAGTATATAGTTATTGATTATTGATAAATCCCTGAAAAAAAAAAAATTTACCTATTAATTCCCAAAGACTGACATTATAAATCTCCCCCACTATTTATATTTTCAACCATCATCATCACAACTCCCAAGTCCGCTACATCCAATCCCAGGCATGAAGGTGAACCGTCACTGATAAATCTACTTTTTTATGTCAAACAGTGTTCGGAAAAAATTCACTCCCGTCTGTATGAACAAAGCGATCTCGGATCTACCTATCTAAAAAAAAAAAAAAAATGGATGTAGAAGCGAATACCGCTACAACCTCTATGGTTGACATCCTTCCGCCAGAAGTGTTGGCGACCATTCTAAGTTGCGTTGCTAAGTCATCTCTTGCTGATCTATTTCGGTGCAAATTAAGGTAGGTTTGTACTTGCAACGTGTACTCTGTTCTCATCATATACACAGCGAATGTAATAATCTAATTTCTGCCGTATCACTTGATAACAGTTGTAAAACCTTGCGACGGATATCCGAAGAAAAGGGGGTCATTCAACAAATTCACCTCCCCTGGGTTAAAGCACAACAGTTAACGCCACACCAAGAAGCAGCGGAGAAGTTCTTCGTCAAGTGCGTGGAGAATGAACATCCTGAAGCTCTTCTTGAGTTTGGATTTGTACGTCTCCTTTCTCAATTATTGGGAAGTTTATCAGTAAATTTCTGTTACTCACTATGTGAAACGGTTTTGTTTTCCAAAGTGGCAGTTTTATAAATCAAATGTACCACCAATACTAAAGTGGTATAATTTTATCATCCTTTTTCTAAATAATATGTATCACCACAACAGCAGTGGTAGTTTTCGAATTGTAATTGTTAGAATTTATGTTGCGGACTTATAGTCAGTGTTTTATTATTTCTCTTTAATGTAGCGACAATACTTCAACACCATGGTGTTGGACGAAGGATTGACGATGTTGTCAAGAGCAAATGAGTTGCACAATCCGACGGCAGCATATGTACTAAGCCTGATATACATATACACCGGAGAAGAAGAACGTGGTGTTAAGCTTTTGAAGAAGACTATCAACAGCATCGGATCCGTGGGGATAGTCCAGTGTAGAAGGAAGTTACGTGATATGGCGAGATATAATATGATGCGCAATCATATGATTTTACATTATTTGCCAAAGCCGAAGATATTCTGCAAACATAAACTAGAGCACGAGAAGAACTTAAACCAGTGGGATCTTCACTATGACGCGGATGCGGAAAGCACAGTAACTTGTATGACTTGTAAATGCGTCAGGGAAATATGCGTATTTTATGAAATACTAGTTGGTCATCTCACCGGTTTTGTGTACATATGATCTGTGTTAATGAACTCTCTTTTTCAAACTGGTGGATTATGATTCCTCTAAGTATATATAATGTGCAAATGCTCATGAATATATATATAGACCCTATGCTGAATATAAAACATTTGTTCTCTCTCACCCGACATAAGATGAAAATGTACACCGTAAGTTACCCGGCATAAGCTTTATTTGCCTAGCACTCTAGCAATAGCCGCGTACTAAAGAAAACAAATCAAATGCAGTATATTTAAGACACTGCATAATTAACAATAGAATAATGTTGAAAATCCCAACACTGTTATTCAATACGCAGAAACTGTCCAAAAGACACTGCATAATTAAGCGAACAATACCAAATTGTTTCTATTCAGCACAATACCAAAATTATACAGTTAAAGCAATGTTATCAGAAATTCAACAGCTACTTCAGACATAAACGACACAAGGTTTCAAAACACAAATGATATCTTAGTTACCATCATCACCATCATCAAAATCTGGTAACACAGTAGTTTGGAAAACCCCCTGACCAACATAACGGACACTAAGAGTATCACCATGCTCAACATCATTGTCCGCCACAAAGTTCTCCCAACCAGAATAAAAGAACAGACCACGACCGTCACTAAGATTAGAACCCAGCATTCCCACACTCCACGATGGCCCATCCGGTCCACGTCGAACACGAACAGGAGCCGAAAAACCAGCCGCAACAGACTTCCAACTTCTAGGAAGAGGCTACGCACAAGGAAAACAGTACAAGCACTATATTAGTCACACACATATTATTATTCCACGAATAAAGAGACAAACACACATACGCAAGTTAAACGCAATACCAGGGCATTTTTGTAGCGATTCTTATATTTAATTACGCATTCCAAAGGATCATGACCACCACCAACCTCATTCCGTTCTCCAGGACCTCCTCCAGCACAAATCACAATTGGTTTCTACCAAAACATTATGATTAGCTAAAATAAGCGTTTACAATTAATCTCCATATTTTTCCTATACCATTATGATTACCTAAAACCTTAAGTTTACCTATACATCTAGGTGATTTACCTAAAACATTATGTTTACCTAACAACTTTATGTTTACCTATACATTCAGGGGGGATTTTAAATGTACCACTATATTACGGTGATATAAAATGGCTCCATTTTGTACCACTCTCGAAACATGGTGTTACCGTTTCAATTTTGGTCTACGCTTCAGAAATAAGTGGAGGAGGGAGGAAGTGAATTATTTGTTTATCATACTTGATTACTTGCCCTAGTGGGTAAAAAATGTATTCTGGTGTTTATACTTTGGAAATGTTTTTCGAAGAATTTGTTTATAAATAACTGGCACTATAATCTATGAGGTTTAATTATAAATAACTGACACTATAATATGCGTTTACGAGGTTTATAAATAACTGGCACTATAATCTATTTTGAGCCAATAATAAAATGTACAAATTTAATTGAAAGACGGTAATTTTTTTGTAAGATACTTCGTGTTAATATGTAAACGTTGTTATTCGATCGTAGCCCGAGACCTTATGTTGAAATCGGAATGGTTATCGAACCGTAAATTGGTTGAAACCAATACTCAATGATAATAACAATTTTAATGGAGAAACACCCTCAACCTAAGAAAAGTCGTTCGATACTTTGACCCACTGACTGTTTATTAGCCGGATCATTTACTAATATATGACATCATTTACCAACACGGTGTTAACGAAATACACTGTTCCAATACTTACTATAAATATTTTATAGCGTAATTTCCTAACATTCTCTTAAATAGGTTTTAAAATATCTGTTGAAAATATATTTTGGAAAGATCTCGTGAATATGTTTTTTGGAAAACTTCCTTTTAAACTGACTTCGCATTTAATGACGGTAATTTAATGACAGTACTATACTCACTGAAGTGCCATGATTATCATTGTCAGAGGAAATATTTTGGCAGCGGAAATTGTTTTCCCAGACAAAGGACTTCTTTTTCTATATTTCCGACAATGTGTGTTTATATTGTCATTGTCAACAATATCTGATCCACTATAAATGAAGTCATTTTCAACAAGATGCAAGTTGTCATTGCATAGCCATTGTCTAAAAAATTATCGCCATTACCATGGACGTCCTTTTAGGCTTTTACCACAATCATAATTTCAAATATCTCTTACACCCATTCGTAAATCCTGTCTGCAATGTTGGTAGTGCAATGCAATTGTGACGGAATAATAGTCTTTGACGGAAAGAATCCTGGAGAATTCGCCTTGTATATATTTTTGGGGTTACAAATTTGCGTTTATGAGGTTTATAAATAACTGGCATTATAATCTATTTTTAGCCGCTAATAAAATGTACAAATTTAATTGGAAGTCGGTAATTCATATGTAAGATACTTCGTGTTAATATGTAAACGTTGTTATTTGATCGTAGCCCGAGACCTTATGTTGAAATCGGAATGGTTATCGAACCGTAAATTGGTTGAAACCAATACTGAATCATAATAACAATTTTAATGGAGAAACACCCTCAACCTAAGTTAAGTTGTTCAATACGTTGACCCACTGGATCAGTTACTAATAATAGACATCATTTACAAACACGGTGTTAGGAAATTACCCTATAAAATATTTACAATAAGTATTGGAATAGTGTATTTCGTTAACATTCTCTAATAAATAGGTAACAATAGTGAAGTAGCACATGCATTATTATTTCTTCCTCGTTTCCCTGTCCTCATCTGTATTGAAATTCATGCATTAATCTCCCATTGAATTGCCAAGTCAATTCAAACCTTTTCCTTTCAACTTGACACACCTCCAAAACCGTCACCTTCTAGTATTAATTAAACCCAATTTCTTTCCCTATCTTCACTTTATAATGTATGATAAGTAACGAAATGTATGTTTTCATTTATGTCACTTAGTCATATTTGTAATAAACATCGCAAATATTCACATATACTCGTATGTTTGACGTCATAGGACCAGATTGTTATTAGCAGTAAACATATCGCATTAGTTCACATATCACAGTTGGTTTCTAGCTAAACATTATGATTACCTAAAATAACCGATTACAATTGATCTCCATATTTGTCCGAAAACACTATGTATACCAATACATTTAGGTGATTTTTGTACCACTAGAGACACGAAGATACGTCAGGGAGGATATGAACTTCTACCACTTTACTGACGGTGGTACAAAACCCACCCGTTTTGCACCACTCTCGTAACATGGTGTTACCCTTTGATTCACTTAATATTGGCATAATATTTGATGAATATCAGGATAGAAAAATGGCAGCAAATACAGTAATAAATTGGAACAAAATAATTGATGAAGATATCTTCTTATATTTTCTATAAAACCTGTCTGATTTTCAAATATGGCAGTAAATAAGGATTTGATGAATATATCTTTCGATACTGATTAAATCAAGTTTTGAAATACTCTTTTGTGGAAACTACCTCTTTTATAAACCTTTCCGCGTCCCTATTGCCAAACACATGCACATGTCATTATTGCCAAGTACAGGGAATTAGCGGTACTTATTGCCTTCACCCATTGAATTGTCAAATCACAACTCTTCACTCCACTTTTTCACCTTCTCACTCCTCTTAAACCGTCACCTCATACAATATTTAAGGATGACCCCCCTTCACCGTTTTCTAAATCCATCATATCTCTAGCTCAAAGCCTCATTCTTTTTAGCAATGCCACCCGAAAGAGTCCATTGCCTGTCAAATCTTAATTCTCTTTGTTTAGTTCCTGAATTATTTCTAAATTCTCTCCTTAAACTTTCCCATTTCTCCCTTTGTAAAACCTCCTTCACTACCTCAATTATGGTTGGTTATTTCTCCGTATTGATGTTGTACGCCACCTTAAGAAATCCCTCGAGAGATACCCGTTTCGCGATTGCACTTCTCTGACGAACTGTAACATCCCGGTTCGGCACTTTGCAATCCATTCTCTTTATTTATTTGTTGGTTTTTACTTCCTTTGAGAGGTAGTTTCAGGTATGCTTTTGTGAATTTTACGGCCCGCTGACTATCAAAACGGTGAAGATAAGAGTATTATATCTCCCTCAAGTTTCGATTAGGCGACAATTGGTTATCGAAACTTGAGGGAGATATGATACCCTTATCTGGCCTTACTATCCGTAATTTTGATCAATTGGGACGGTTGTCAAAGGGGATTCAGTCATCTGATGGAGAGCCAAACTATAAAATCTTCTGCTCTATAACTAAATCCTTAGGTTGTTTCAGGATAATGACGCTGTAAGCCACCTTAAAATTCCCTCGAGATACGCTGCTACAGAAAATTGAAATAAGCCGAAAACCGATAACACCATCCTTGACAAGGGCTTATGAAACATTAATTCAGAATGTATTGAGTATTACTTTAGGATTCAATCATTTTAGTCAACATAGATTGAGGAATGTTATGATACTTTAATTGTATTCATGTTTGGTTTTAAAATAGGTCCAAGATGTGCACACATAATTAACTCACTTTGACAACATAGTACATGCATTGTTATTGTTATTGGTATTTGATTATATATAAATACGGATACTTCTTAAGCAGAACATATTCATCATAACTGCTAAATCTTAGAGAAGTACAGTAACCTCCCATAGTCCCATGTCATATTGTTGTGTTTGTAGATGGATGTAGACTTACATTGGATGTAGCCTTACATTTGTTTCTCATCATAAGAGGTATTGTACCGACCAAATTACAGTGGTACAAATGTTATCGTAGTTGTTAAATGTGCAATAGATCTTGTACCACTAGATTACAGTGGTATTAAATTTCCAACTAATGTCCCACCTTGAAAAATGTCGTACGTTCCGTTCTTAAGCACGGACAAAATTAAAAGGGTCACATCATATTTCGGGGATGTTTTGTACCACTGTGATAAAATACGACAAAATTGAATGGGTCAGACCATGTAATGTTTCGAGAGGTACAAAACAGGGGGGTTTTGTACCACTTTTACAAAAGTGGTACAAGTTTATATCCATCCTGAACAATTTCGTATGTTCGTATCTAAAGTGGTACAAAAATCACCCAACTGTATAGGAAAACATAATGTTTTAGGTAATCATAATGCTTTAGGACAAATATGGAGATTATTTGTAATCGGTTATTTTAGGTAATCATAATGTTTTGCTACAAACGAACTGTGATTTGTGGACTAATGCGATTAGTTTACTACTAATAATAATCCGGTCCCATGAGGTCATACATACGAGTATATGTGAAGAGTTGCGATGTTTATTATAAATATGACTAAGTGAGATAAATTAAATCATACGAGTACGTTTTTTCACGGATCATATATTATAAAGTGAAGAGTGAGAAAGAAATTGGGTTTAACTCCGTATAAGTAATTGGGTGTAAGTAATAAATGGGGTTGAGTAGGAGTGTGAAGTTGAAAGGGTGAAGTTAGTGAAAAGGTTTGATTTGACAATTCAATGGGAGGATTAATAAATGGATTACCCACTTGTCTTTTCTATGCAGTAATGATGGAATACATGTGGCTTTTCTAAAATGTGGCTTTTCAACGAAAATTGCTTCGTTTATTGTGTTTTACATAATTATCAATTCTCGACAAACGAAGCCAAATTTATCACGGTTGTCTACTTCTTTGCACAGAAGGGTAGTGAGCTCATCCGTCACTGTTGTGCAGAGAAAATTGGCCAACAGCAGTCCTAATGACTTGCTTGCAAATGTCTCAGACACTTTGGCATTGAGTTGTCATTGTCAATAATATTTGAATCACTAGGAAAGTAGGAAGTGTGTAAATTTCATTGTCAGAAAAAAGTGTCACGTGAATGAAGGTGAATTACCATAGTTTATTCATGTCCTTTTACCACACTCATAGTTTCAAGTGTCCCATGCACCCATTCGTAAATCGTATTTGCAAAGTTGGTAATGTAATGCAATTGTGACGGAATAATAATTCTTCGACGGAGCTTAGAAAAATTCAATAATTCACCTTGTATATATATTCGGGGTTATCAATTTGCGTTTATGAGGTTTATAAATAATTGTCACTACAATACGACGGTAATTTGAGTCGGATAATAATTAAATGTACAAGTATAGTTGAACCTGGTATTTATTTTTGTAAGATAATATGTAAGTTAATCTGTGAAGGTTGTTATTCGATCGTAGCCCGAAAACTTATGTTGAAATCGGAACGGGCCCCGAACCGTAAATTCGTTGAAACCAATACTCAATCAGAAGAACAATTTTAAAGGAGAAACACCCTAAACTCAACCATACTCAAGATTTAAGACCATATTATTGGAGCAATTCATTGGACTAGTTCAAAATTACAATGCTCCTCAAAAAATTTTATAACAATTAATTATTAAATCATTTCCCTTGTTATTTTAATTTACGTAATGGTTGCACTTGTACTATTTTTGGGGAATCCTTTTTCCCATTTTTATTATTCGCTAAAAAGTTCTTATTGTGCAATGGTTGATAGCGTATGGGTAATACCTAGTTGATTGATGTTACACCAACAATTTGGTTGTTGAAATAAAATATTTTATTTCTTTATAATTATAGCGTTTTTTGTAAAAAAATTTACAACAAAATAAAGGAAACCTGGTGAAAAAATAATAGTACGAAAAAAAAATGATGACGACGTATTTGTTTCAAACCGTAACCGCTCTGCATCGAACCGTATTCCAGTGTAAAGGTCTAACATGTCAAAATAACATATTAAATAAATATCACAAATTACCAAAATCAACTTAATCCCCCTCTGTAACAAGCGTAATGATCCTTGCCGTATGAAATAAAATCAACTGAATCCCCTTTTGTAGGAAACCTAATGATCCTAGACAATGAATTACAATTGAATGTTTAACTACGACTTTCATAATAATCCTAGATGTAATGTTTAATTGCGATTTTCATTATGATCATTGATGTTTGGATTTGAACATTGGGGATTACACATAACTACCACAAATTATTGATACAATTAGAAATTGGTAAGGTTTCCTAATTAAAAAATAAAGAAATTAAATAAAAAAAAATAACAGGAAAATTGGATAATTAAAATTCTTAAATGAAACACCATCATTACCTCCCCTCGAGAATTGGGAGCATTAATTCCATAGTTCATCACCGTATTCATTTTACTTCAATACTTCGTTGTAAGAGTAAAACACCTGTTCATTCCCCTTTAAAGCCGTCTAGAAAACCTAAAAAAACCTCGTCAAGTGAATTCCGCTCCAAGGTATGTTCCTATGCATTTCGCCGTTTACTGGTTTAGGACTCTTTAATTATGTTTCCTGCTTTTTCTCTGTAGTAATGTGTTATTTGTTTACTTAGTGGTTTTGTTGGTAGTTTCCTTTTTGCTGGTTTTTTTGATTTCGTTCTGCATGTGGTTAACTCCAATGTTTTCCTTCTTATCAGTAATGGTTTCTTGTTGTAGTGTGGAGTGTGGTGAACATGTGATCATGATCATGATTCTGCATTTGCTATATTGTGTCTGGTACCCACTTGTTTTTGTGTTGTTGTTCCTCATGTCGCCATTAATGGGGTGAGTCTTTCCTGCTTTATTACGACAACAATGGGGTGGAGGGGGAAGGGACTGATTTATTTGTATTTCCTATTTAGACTTAAAAAAGCGGAGGGATTGAAACTAATAATTTCGGGTTTATGAATTTTTACGGAGTATTGTTGGGGTTTTTTGTACCACTGTAGTAAAGATGCAGCGACAATGTTCAAGGTGGTACATGAAATTGATGATGAAATTGTACTACTTTACTCACAGTGGTACAGAATTATCTGTTTTTCCTTTCTACCGAATTTATAAACCATTAATTTCGGGTTTATAATTTCTGTAAATTTATTTGGGCGATTTTTGTGGTACAAGTAATGGATGAGCACATTGTACCACTTTAGTCAGGATGGTACCAAAACCCCCCTGTTTCGTACCAATTCAGAAACATGGATTTACCCTCTCAATTTTGTCTCAAGGTTGTCGAAGAAGCTACCATGGGTTACCGGGACGTGACTGAGGTAAAAGGGCGTCTTGCAAAGTTGTACTCAGAGTTGGACGAAATCAATGCACAGGAGAAGATAAGGTTAGAAGAAATGGATAAGATGACAACATTACATACGGCAAAGCTAGAAGAAGCGAGGGTTTTGTCGGGCCGTTTGCACCAGCTCCGGAAACAGCGAATTGCACGCCTTCAGAGTGAAATCCACGCAATTCGTTCCACGCCAGGTTATGCGGTTGGAAATGACCAACCTGATGAGAGGATTATCGAGGAGGACAGGGGTGGTGATGTGGCTATTTGTGGTGCTGATGCTGGTAATGCTGATGATGACCAGAATCAAGAAGGGAATGCTGATGATGAGGATGAAGATGATGAGGACGAGGACTACGACGATGAAGATGTTGAGGACTACGACGCTGAAGATGATGAGAATGAGGAAGATGCAGAAGATGAAGTTGATGAGGATGAGGAAGCGGCAGAAGATGAAGATGAAGATGATTAACATGGGGATGAGGACGAGGGTGAAGCTGCTGAAGATGATGAAGAAGATGATTCTGGGTCAATTCAGATGCTTACAGGCGGCGCAGTCCTCCCCCCAAAAATGATCCTTGGGATTAGCTTGGTTTGTTTATATTTAGTTATGTAATCTACACAATTCCTTTTAAGTTTAAATTCAGGTTAAGTTTAGTAGGTGATTAGGGGGAGTTTGAAGACAATTTCCATGATTTAGTCACTATGAGAAGTCTACTGTTGGTACATGTAGGTGTTACGGCAAAAATTGGTACTGAACCCGGTCATTGCTGTTGAAGAGTTCCCAAGTATGCTTTACGTTCGTCGTAAATATCCACCCGTCCTGAATTACAAATCACTTAGATTCTACTGTACTACGACGACTTAGTTATTAGTAACTTGACTAGTCATTAGTTATTAGTAACTTCACTAGTTGGGTGATGTAAACGTCCTCCTGCTACGACGCAGGTATTACCACCCTGGTTATTAACAATCCATTTCCGTATTCAGTGGTTCATTCTATAGGTTCCAGTGTACCATCGTTTCTTCAACGGTATACCGAAGTTTACCTAGTGGTACCCTGGATTACAAAACAAACAAGGCCTACTTCAAACTTGACACGTTTGATTTGTATAATGGTTTAACCACCAACATCGATCTAAAGACATAATTTAAGGACTAAGACAACTCTACTGTTGGTACATGTATGTGTTACGGCATAAAATGGTATTGAACCCTTTTCAGTGCCATTAGTTGAAGAGTTCCCAACAGTGCTCTCAGTTCATTGTAAATATCACTATGTCCTGAATAACAAATCAGTAAGATTCTAGTGTACTATGACGACTTAGTTATTAGTAATTTGACTACTAATTAGTGATTAGTAACTTGACTAGTACTTAATTATTAGTAACTTACCCTGTCCATCTAGAAATATTGGGATAGTAGTACACTTATTACGTAAGATATGTAAGATAAATTAATATATGCATGCGGAACTTCTAATTAACTTCTAATTGGCAGTTTCCAAGAAATCCTCGCCGGTTTATAAGTCTCCCCCACTAATTCAATTATCCACCATCATCATCACAACTCCCAACCCACTACATCCACTCCCGTGAACCGTCACTTTGAAGTCTATTTATGTGTCAAACTCTTTTTGCATCAAATTTAACTTCCTTCTATTCGGACAATGCGATCTCCCTCTCTAAAAAATTCAAAAATGGATGTAGTAGCGAAAGGGCGAAAATTTACAACCTCTATGGTTTACATCCTGCCGTCAGAAGTGTTGGCGACCATTCTAAGTTTCGTTGCCAAGTCATCTCCTGCTGATTTATTTCGGTGCAAATTAAGGTACGCTTATACTTGGAAGATGCACTCTGTTTCTCATCACATACACAGAGAATGTAGTAATCTAATTTCACCGATATAACTTGATGATAATAGTTGTAAAACACTGTGACGGATAGATGAAGAAAAAGGGGTCCTTCAACAAATTTACCTCCGCTGGATTAAAACACGAATGTTCTGGCCACACTGAGAAGCGACGGAGAAGTTCTTCATGACGTGCGTGGAGAATGAACATCCTGAGGCAATGCTTGACTTTGGATTTGTACGTCTTCTTTCTTATTTATTGGGAATTTTATTCGTCAGAAAGGTTGTTGTAGACTTCTAATCACTGTGTTAGCATTTCTCTTTACCGTAGCAACAATACTTCAACACCCTGGTGCTAGACGAAGGCTTGACAATGTTGGAAAGAGCAACTGAGTTGCATAATTCAATGGCAGAATATGTAGTAAGCCTCATATACATATACACCGGAGAAGAAGAAAGGGGTGTTAAGCTTTTGGAGAACACTATCAACAGCGTCAGATCTGAAGGGATAGTCCAGTGCAGAAGGAAGTTACGTCAGATGGCAATGTCAAATTGGATGCGCAATCATATGATTGTACATTATATGCCACAACCGAAATTATTCTGCAAAAAAAAAAAAACTACAGCACGAGAAGAACTTAAACCCATGGGATCCTCTTTATGACGAGGATGCGGAAAGTACAATGTCTTGTATAACATGTAAATGCATTAGGGAAATAAGTGTATTTTATGAAATACTACGTGGTCTACTCACCGGCCCTGTGTAATGAATATGATCTGTATTAATGACATATCTTTTTCAAACTCGTAGATTATGATTTGTCAACTGTGTGTTGAGGTTACACGTAATGATATGTTTCGCAGTTCGGAACAACACACACAAACACTATAAAGTGTTACAATTTTATCATCCATTTCATAAATAAAATGTACCACTGTAAATAAAATGTACCGCCGTGACAACAGTGGTACAATGTTATCATCCATTTCGTAAATAAACTGTACCTCCGTCACTAAAGTGGTACATATTAATCATCCATTCCGTAAATAAAATGTACCACGATGACCGAAGTGGTACATGTTATTTACGAAACTGCGTCTGTGAGAAACAATGTTCAAACAACAAATATCCATCTCTTTTACCACCCTAAACAATCTCTTTATGACGAGGATTCGGAAAGTACAATGTCTTGTATGACATGTAATCCATCTTTTTTACCACCCTAAATAATCTCATATGTTCGTGTCTAAAGTGGAGCAAAGATAACCCAAATAAATTTCCAACGTACAGATACCAAGAAAACATAGTTTCACACTTGAGCAAGTAGGAAAAACAAATTCAGTCCCTCCGCCTTCTACTTCTTTCACAAGCAAAGGCGAAATTGAAAAGGGTAACACCATGTCTCGAGAGTGGTACAAAATATGAGGTTTTTATACCACCGTATTAAAAGTGGTACAATCTTGTATATTTCTCTTACACCACCCTGAAAATTTTCGTATATCGTGACTAAAGTGGCACAAAAATCACCCAAATGTATAGGTATACATGGAGTTTTAGGTAATCATAATGTTTTACGACATATATGGAGATTAACTGTAATCGGTTATTTTCAAAATATACTTTCAAAAGATATTTTAAAACATGTTTACATGATTTGTGAACTAATGCGATTAGTTTACTGCTAATAACAATCCGGTCCTAATCTTAAACAAACTTTATAAACACAGTAAGAAGCACGCAATAATTCTAGGGCAAAGCCCTTAATAACTATTACATCCTAATGTCCACAGAATAGCTCATATGCAAAATGCATTCTCTGCACATAGTCCAACCAATGTACCATATGCTACTACACTTCTAATATTGTTTTTCAAACAGACAACTAGATAAGTACGGAGTATAATACAACCAGAAAGAGATAAGTGGGGTGAGGGATAGCACTGAGATCAGCAACAGTGGAGAAATTACTAATTAATGGGGTTGTAGAGCTTTCGTAAGTTCTTTTGGTGTTTCTTTCCCACTACATGCTTCTTAAGACAATCATTGCTTGTGCACCCGATCTTGCAAACATCACACCATGGTTCTTCGATTTTTCGTTTTTTTGAAAGGTTGTGTTGTGCATTGTTACTCACTGGAAGTACACATGTTATCAAGCAGTAAATCTAAACGTTATCAAGAACAGATGAAACTCAATCATAACCCATAAAATCAATTAAAAAAAACAAACAAACGTATCTGATTTTCATAGAAAACGAAAGCATACCACAGAATAAGGAGTAAAAGGGGTAGATTGTTTGACAATCCAGTTTGCTGATGCAGCACCCGGGCCAGAATAAACAGGTTGTGCTCTAAAACCCGAAGTATAACCATAAATAGGAAGAGAGGCAGAAGGGTTAGAGAATAGGTATGAAAATTGATGAGTGTATGAGAATGAGGTGACAATCCTTGATTATTAGGTTCAGACATTTTTGTTTTTGGTAATTCCGAATTTAAAAGGGGAAACAAATTTGGGAGAAGAATGATGAAGAAACTGAGTACATAGGAATGATGAAGAAACTGTATGGCCTCCAACACTTTATTTCACTGCGAAATAGTGAAGTAGCACATGCATTAAAGACCCTATACACAGGTTTGATTTGACAATTCAATGGAAGGATCAATGGGAGAATTAATTAGTAGACATGCATCAAAAGCGGTAAAGAGGAAAACCGGGACACGAGAAGAAATAAGATTGAGAAACCAAATGGTTTTTTTTCAAGAAAATTTCACAAAAGTATTTTGAAGAGCTACTGTCAAAAGATATTTTCATTAGCTATTTAAAAAAGTATTTCAACAATATTCACCAAATATGCCGTTCCAATATTTAGTTATTCACGATATATATCAAGGACATGACATAAGGGTCAAGCACTTGACATACTGTGCAGCGGGACACATCTACTAAATAATACGATAGGTATAGTGTACCTTTAGCATCCTCAACTCCAGTTGAATAAAATTGAATCGTTCTTCACTTAAAGGCTTAGTAATAATACCGGAGTATCAGCTAATTGATAAGTAGCAGAGATAATATGGATGGTAAAATTCAGTTAATAATTTTAAATTGGTCTTTCTTAAGTGATCTTTGTGTAATTAATTATTTTCCAAAGCTAATTGTGTTTTCTTCAGAATTTTAGGCCACGTCTTGATTGAGATGAATTGGGGGTGAAAAATTAAGAGATTCAATTACCACGATTGCATTACCAACACTACATATACGATTTACAAGTGGGTATGTGTCATGTCTGAAAATATGGGTGTGGTAAAAGGCCGATTCAAAATCATGAAGATTTGGCTAAAGTGATACTTGACGACAATGAAGACACATTGACAATGACACACTTTCTGAAACGCAAATAGTTTTGACCAGTTGACAATGACCTAACACTGCTAGAGTTCATGGGAAACAAGCGTAATATTTTCTCTTTCTAACATTGCTTCGTTCATTGCCATCAGACCCATTTTTGTAAAAACCCCTTCACTTGTCTTTTCACTTCTCCGTTTTCTTTATCATTTTTCTCAGTTCTCCGTTTAGGGTTAATCCAAATTGTAAGAAATCTTTTGCTGTAATTCCAATCCTACGACACCGAAACCATGGCGAACAACTGTGAAGTCAGTGAGTTGCAAGAGCAGCTTGAAGTGGTGTACACTGAATTGGCTAAAATTCTTGCCCAGTGGAAGGTCAAGGCAGAAGAATTGGCTACAATTAGAGCGGCACATAACGCAAAGCTACAAGAATTGAGGGTTTTGACGGCCCAGTTGAAGCGGCTTAGGAATGTTGGTGTTCGAGGAGGTCATGTGAGGGATGAAGGTGGTGTTGGAGGAGGTCCTGGAGAACGGAACGAGGTTGGTAGTGTTGATGCTGAGATGGAATGCATAATTAATTATAAGAACCACTACAGATATGCTCTGGTATTGTTTTTAACTTGCGTATGTGTGTTTGTCTTTGTATTCGTGGAATAATTATAGGTGTGTGCCTAATTGTTTTCCTGTCCTGTTTTCCTTCTGCGTAGCCTCTTCCCAGATGTTGGAAGTCTTTTACTTCTGGTTTTTCCGGTCCTGTTCGTGTTCAACGTGGTCCGGGAGGGCCATCGTGGCATGTGGAATTGCTCGGTGCTAATCTTAGTCACGCTCGTGGTCTATTCATGTATTCTGGTTGGGAGAACTTTGTGGCTGACAATGATGTTGAGTATGGTGATACTCTCAGTGTCCGGTATGTTGGTCAGGGGGTTTTCCATATTACTGTTTTAACAGATGTTGATGATGGTGATGCTGGTAACTAAGAAGTCAAATGTGTATTGAAACCTTGTGTTTGTTTATGTCTGTAGTAGCTTTTAATTGTGTTGGTTTATGTCTATTGAAACATTGTTTTGTGTATTGAATAACAATACAACACTAGTTCTACTATGTATTTATTTCTCTTCTAGAGTAGTCTAGTCACGTGACAGAAGTCATCTATCTCCTCCTTTTACTGTCTCTCTTTACTCTTCCCTTATTCAAAACCTTGATTCTTGTAAGGAGCTTTTGGGAATTCCAGCCTTTTTCGAATTCCTACCTTTATTACACTTAAGCCCATTTCACTTTCTCTCTCATCCGTCACTTCTCTTCTCCAATTTCTCTGATTTTTTTCGTCTCTCTGAACTGTTTGGGAAAAAACACCGTAATTCTGTGGTTCGGCGCCAATGGCGCCCAAAAGAAAGACCAGTTCTTCGAAACCTTCGTCTTCAAAAGCTGCTCGAACCGCTTCTTCCTCTAAGAAGAAGGTTACCGTGATCTCGTCTTCCGAGCCTTCCTCCTCATCGGCGTTCTCCTCAGATTCTTCAATTCCACGGTCTCCAGTTCACAAATGTCCGACAGAACCCGAGGTAATTTCTTCCCTTCCTTCATCGTGGTTTAGAAATAACCAAACACTGGGTCAGTGGAAAGATGGGTATCATTCTCGCGGACTCTATTTTTCCGCAATTATGAACACTGACCTAATTGATTCTGCTACTCTCAATTGTTTTAAGGTCTTTAGAGAGTCTTTTTTATTTAAAATGTCATCTCTTTGTGACATTGCATACCCGCGTCTTACTTGTCTTTTTTACATAAACATGGTTGTTTCCAAGAGTCGTGGTGGGGAGACTAATCTTAAAACCCTTGTCAAAGGGAAACAAATAATCCTGAATTCGTCTACATTGGCCCAAATTTTAGAGACTACCCCTGATTTATGGACAGACTCTCATCCCCCTCGTCAGGAATGTGTTTCTAAGGCAAGAAAACAATATTTGCTTCCAGACCTTCCACAATCAAGGCAATTAACTCATTCCTCTCTGAAACTCGAACCGAAAATTATCCTTACATATCTTGTTCGATGCATTGTTCCCCGCATAACTTCCAGGGAACTCGTCACAGATCAAACCCTTGAAATTATATTCCTGCTTCTTAATGATTACGCCCTCGATTTACCTAACATAATCTTGAACCACATGGTTCACTGCTATTCTTCGTCACGCCACCATACTCCTCTTCCTTACGCCAATCTGCTTCCCAAAATATTTGAGTTCTTTGAAATCGATTTAGGGAATGAGGAAGTCGAAAGAAACCGAACCCCTAACATTGGTATGGATTCTTTTAACAAAATTGGGATTTTCTATCTTCCTGATGGTACATGGAAGCTCCGATCTGAGCTATCCTCTGATGAAATGTCTGCCCTGCCACCGTCTCTGTCCAAAGGGAAAGAGAAAGCCCCTGCTAACCCTCCTTTGTCTTCCTCTCGTCTTGATGCCCTCGAATCTCGTCTTGATGGCCTCGACTCTCGTCTTGATGCCCTGGAATTCTGTCAAGATGAAAATCGTCGTGATATGATGCTTGAAATTCAAGACCAAGCAAAAAAATTGGACTAGACTCATGAACTTTTGGCAATTATTAATGCCAAGATCAATCAAATGTTCTATCTCAATGCCTTAACCTACACAGCCACTGGTAGCATAATGCCCTTACATGAAGATGTTGCTCAGCAGGCGCGAGATAAGTCTGCCAATGTTCTATTGAATTGTGTACGTAGTGTGAAGGACAGGCCTATTTTACGACCCCAACAGACCGAACCTACAATTATTACCGTTGAGGAATATGGGGTTGTAAAAAAATACAGGGAAGCGGAGGAGCAACGGAGGATTGATGAGATGATGAAGGACAAAGTCTTCGCAGAAGCTCATAGGCGTTGGTGTAAAAAGGCAAGGGATGATGTTCGCTTTCAACGATCTAGGAAATGAAGGCCTGAAAGCTGTGTTGTTTAAACAATGTTTAATTTCTTTGAACCTTTTTAATATTTGGTCTGTACTAAACAATGTTTTTGATTTTTGTTGCTCATTTCTTCTCTGATTGACTGGATGTAATGTCAAAAAAGGGGGAGAGTGTAATGGTATTTGTCTTAATATCTTATAGTTATGAAGACCAATATGTGATGTGCTACCGCACTCGTCTGTTAAGTTTATAGTTTATGTGTGTGGTTTCAACACCTTGAGTTTATATCTATCTGTGGGAATTGCGAATTGAACCTCTCACTGTTCAAATCCGTTTATTGATCTCAAGACCTTGAGATTATATCTGCGAGAACTGCGAATTTAACCTCTCACTGAAGTAAGAATTGCATTCATAATAAGGCCTTCCAGGATTGGCTGGTGGACTTAGAAAACCTAATGTCTGCAGATCTTGGAGTTTGGCAGTTGCTATCCATTTCTATTGGTTGAAGATGGAAAAAATCTTACCATTGTATAAATTAAATCAAATTTGGCAAAATTGAAGTCAAATCTAAGAAAAAATCGATGAAGTACGTAGCTTGAGTTATCTTCGGCTTTGTACCACTGAAGCTTAATGGTTCACAATAACGTACCACCAAAAATTAGTGATACACTTAAATGTACCACTGGTCACTAATGGTACTTATCAATGTACCACTACAGATAAAATTAGATAAAAAAAAAAGAATGGAAAACCCCAAAACGCCCTCCTATATACATGCTAAATCAGTAGCTGCTACGCGCCTATATGCACTCATTCTGTTATAGTTCGGAAACTAATAAATCAATTTTTTGACATGAATTTAATTCTAGGTCTTGAAATATTATGCAGCGTAACACACCTTTGCTTCCCCTGAGAGGATGCACTCTTATTTAACATGCTCAACTCCAACTCGACATTTAAAAGCTGTTAAAGCCAGAACGTGTATTTGAATAGGTCTTGCGGTTCACTTGGGGTTCAAAAACAACGTCCAATTTTCAACAGAAATATTATCTTTAAATATCCCCCCTCAACAAAGCTAACTATTTAGATATAAATTTTCATACCTCTATTGTTGAAGCTAATAATAGACCACTGTTAAATACCGATGAAAAAATAGACCACTGTGTTGCATTATTATTTTGCAAAATGCATACCAAAATCTTTCAACAGTGTCAAATATATATTTAAGTTTCAAATTACCTCTAATAATGTTTTATTCATAAAGTCCAAATATAAAATTACATAAATTTATATATCCTAATCTTTTTGAATAGGTTCAATACTAGCAAGTCTTTCAACCATAGCCGGAGAAAAGACCCTGACATAAAATGTTCTATTACCAGCATAATAAACAAACATTATCTCACCATCAACCAAGTAATTTTCATTAACAAAACTTTCCCGAGAACAGAAAGGTCTTGCCAGTTACGGATGTTCGGGGTGCGGCCATGAGGAATGGAGACGAAGTATTTTTCTTCTCAAACATATAGGGCATGAGGAAGCCTAATGTTTATGTGTCTGTGGAACTAAAATCAATTGAATCCCCTTCTGCAACAAGCCTAATGATCCTTGACGTATGAGGTAAAATCAAGTGAATCTCCTTTTGTAACAAGCTTAATGATCCTTGACGTATGAGTTAAAGTCGAGTGAATCCCCTTTTTTTCCTAAGAAGGCTAATGATCATTGACGTATGTTTAATTATGACTTTTATTATGATCCCCAATGTAATGGTTAATTGCGATTGTCATTATCATCCTTGATGTTTGAATTACTCGAGCATTCCCAGCAGTGAGGGAAAAACTCCTCACGAGGAGAAATAAGGGTTGAAAAAGAATAAAATGCTCCACACTAGTGAGGAGTTTTAATTCTCCTCATGAGGAGAACAAGAACTCCTCAAGTTTTGAGGAGTTCTGAAAATGAATAGTGCAGCAGCGGGCCCCAATAAAAAATGCTAAAAGTAATTTTATAAAGGCTATAAATAATATTTAAATTGATCATAATTTTTTTTTCTTTATAAATAGACATCCATTTTCATATATTTTGACATATTTTCAAAAACAAAAAAAATATCCTATATTCATTAATCACTCAATTAAATTTAAAACGTAATTAACAAAGCTAAAAATAAAAACTTATGAGTTTAATTACATTTTAATTGTATTGGAAAGTTAAATATGCAGTATAAACATTTTTAAAATAATAAAGAGAAAATAAAAAAGGTGATGTTTATTATGATGGGGTATAGTAAATAGTGGAGGAAAAAGTGCTGAGGAGTTTTTTTTTTAGCATTGATGTAGTAAAAAAAACCTCTCATGAGAGGAATTGGATGGGAAGAGTGAGAAAGTGGGTAGAGAGAGATTGAAAGGTTTTTTTTCTCCTCATTGCTGATAATGGTCGAACAATGATTTTTTAATTAGATTTTAATTATGCTTTTTGTTGTACCAATTAGCACAATGTGTTGCAAACACCACTTAAGCACTCCCGGGGTTACACGTGACTACCACAAACAAAAAATAAAAAAGTTTAAAACAACCGGAAAATTGGATAGTTAAAATTCTTAAATGAAACGCCATCATTACCTTCCCTCGAGAATTGGAACGATTTATTCCATAGTTCATGATCGTCTTCATTTAGCTTCCATACTTCGTTCTAACAGTAAAAACCTGTTCGTTCCCCTTCAAAACCTTAGAAACGTCAAAAACAAAAAAAAAACAAAAAAACCTCGCCAATTCAATTCTTCTCCAAGGTACATCCCAATTTAATTCGCCGTTTACTAGTGTCGGACTCTTTATTTATGTTCCCTGATTTTTCTTTAGATCTCCACTCTCCACTCTGTAACACTGTATGTATTTTATTTTTTTTCCACTTCGTCTTTTTAGGGGTATTTTTCCTTTTCAGGGTTTTGTTTATATCTCCAATGTTTAGTTTTATTTGTGTCGTTTTTCCTAATCTTTCCGTTCTGTCTGGTATGTTCATGGTTTTGTGTTTTGTTTCCTGATATCGCCATTCTTGGGAAGGGAATTATTTGTTTATCCCTTTTTTCCTCATTTTTCGTGTGGGATTTTTGTACCACTTACTTAGGATTGAACGGAATTGATCTGAATTGTAGTGTTTTCCTTTTTGCCCAAATTTTTAACTAATTATTCGTGTTTACAGTTTTTTAAAATTTATGCGGGGGTTTTTGGTACCACTATCACGCCACGACACTGTTATGGATGAGACATGAAATTGTACTACTTTAATCAGTGGTGCTGCTTTGTACCACTTTAGATACATGGAAATATGGAATTACCATTTCAATTTTGTCCTGTCTGCCCAATTTTTACACCATGATTTGGTTTTCCTTTCTGCCCAATTTTTACACCATTGATAGTGGTACAAGAAATGAAAGAGTATATTATACCACTTTAGTCATGATAGTGCAAAAACCCCATGTTATGTACCACTTTACAAACATGGTTTGACCCTTTCTATTGTCTTTGGTTGTCAGCGAAGCTACCATGAGTGACTGGGAAGTGACTGAATTAGAAGGGCAACTTGACAAGTTGTACTCAGAGATGAACGAACTCACTGTGCATCAGTTGAAAATTCTAGAAGAAGTCGGTAAGCTTATAGCAGGGCCTGTGGCAAAGTCGTATAAAATGCTAGTACAAGTATATAAGGTTATAGCAGTAAATAAGGCAAAGCTTGAAGAAGCGAGGGTATTGTGGGCCCGTTTGCGCCCGCTCCGGGAGCAGCGAATTGCACGCATTCAGAGCGAAATTGATGTAAGCCGTTCATCGCATTCACAGTGAGTTACTATTGCTACGTGTCGTTAATCATGTGCGGTGTACTACTCACGACAACTGATTTCAGTGCTATCCCTTACCCGGCTAAGGTCTTTCTGGTTGTATTATATTTATCTATTTGTCTGTTTTAGAAATAGTATTACAAGTGTAGTGTTGGACTATTTTAAGAGAATGCATTTTGCGTATATGCTATTCTGTGAAAGTATAATCCTTTTCTTTCTCCATTGTTTCTCATCATAAGAGGTCTTGTACCACCTAACCTTTAGTGGGGGTTAAAATTTTGGAAGCATATTTATTGGTAACCCATAGCAATCATAGTGGGGGTTAAAATTGCTTTAAGGACAGTGTAATCACGTCCCTTCATTCCCATAATTATTTTTCTAACATTTAAATAGTCTCTCTTCCTCTTAAGTGATTTTTATTCGTGATCTTTACTCATCCATTCGTGATCTTAATTGTTGTTTTTTTTAACACAGAAACTAAAACAACCGTCCTAAAGTACGTGTTTAATTTCCAACAATTATAGTCGTTCACAAATCACAATTGCATTAGCAACGCTACATATACGATTTTCAAATGCGCGTGTGTCATCTTTGAAAATATGGGTGTGGTAAAGGGACATTACAAAATCGTATCTTTCTGAAGCGCAAATACATTTGACAGTTTGACAATGACCTTACACTGCCATAGTTCACGGGAAACAAGGTTAATATTTGCACTGATGTGGTACTTCACTATTTCGCAGTGAAATGGTCATACAGTTTCTCCCTTAATCTCCCAAATTTTTTCACAATATTAAATCGGGAATTACCAAAAACAAAAATGTCTGATCCAAATAATCAAGCATTGTCACCTTCAATTGTTAATCCAAAATTCTCCTACCCTCATCAGTTTCAATATCTTCCCTCTAACCCTTCTTCCTCTCTTCCTAATTATGGTTACACTCCGGGTTTTGGAGCACAACCTGTTTATTCGGACCCGGGTGCTGCTTCACCAAACTGGGTTCTAAAACAATCTGCCCCTCTTACTTATTTTGTGGTATGTTTTCGTTTTCTGTGAAAACCGGATACGTTTGTTTCTTTTTTTTAAATGGATTTTAGGGTTTATGTTTGAGTTTTATCTGTTCTTGATAACATATGTAAACTATGGGTAGTTGCTTAGATAAAATAACTTCACCCCTGACTCCTTTTAGTGAAGCTAATTTTCTGAATTGTGTACTGTGATATTATCAACATTTCCTTTTTTTTTTAACGTTTAATATTAACAACTATACTATAAATTTATAAATTCGCTTACATTAATGTTTGTGAATTTCGAATCCACTGTCTTTTGTTTTTTTCTGATTTATTTTCTGACAATCGGATTGTACAGATAAGAAAAAAACGATGACACTCGCTGTGATGTTTGTAAAATCAGCTGCACAAGCAATGAGTGTCTTAAAATGCATTTGGGGGGAAAGAAACACCGAAAGAGCTTACGAAAGCTCCAGCACCCTAATCCCTTGATTACTCCAACCACAGCTGCTGCTAAGACACCGGTTCCAGTGAGTTACAATTCACAACACAACCTTTCAAAAAAAAAGAAAAGTCGAACAACCATGGTGTGATGTTTGCAAGATCGGGTGCACAAGAAATGATGATCTTAAGATGCATTTACGGGGAAAAAAACACCTAAAGAGCTTACGAAAGCTTTACAACCCCTTCAATTAATAATTTTTCCACTATTGCTATGTGCCGTTAATCATGAGCGGTGCTGCTACTTACGACATCTGATCTCAGTGCTATCCCTCACCCCGCTAAGCTCTTTCTGGTTGTATTATATTTATCTATTTGTCTATTTTGGAAACAATATTACAAGTGTAGTGTTGGACTATGTTCAGAGAATGCATTTTGCATATAAGCTATTATGTGGAAGTATAATCCATTTCTTTTTCCATTGTTTCTCATCATAAGAGGTCTTGTACCACCCAGCCTGTAGTGGCTCCAATGTTGTCTTAGTGGTTCATTATGTAAACGGTCTTGTACCACTCACACCTCAGTGGTACTAAAAATCCACTAATGAACCACCGTTAATAAAGTCGTATGTTTCATTCTTAAGCGAGGACAAAATTAAAAGGGTGACACCATGTTTCGAAAGTGGTACAAAATCAGGGGGGTTTTGTACCACCTTGACAATAGTGGTACAAGTTTAAATCCACCCTGAACAATTCGTATGTTCGTGTCTAAATTGGTACAAAAATCACCCATATAAGTAAACATGATGTTTTAGGTAATCATAATTTTTTAGGACAAATATGGAGATTAAGTGTAATCGGTTATTTTAGGTAATCACAATGTTTTGCTAGACACCAACTGTGATTTGTGAACTAATGCGATTACTTTACTACTAGTAACAATCCGGTCCTATGAGGTCACACATACGAGCATATGTGAAGAGTTGCGACGTTTATTATAAATATTACTAAGTGATAAATGAAATCATACATTTTTCCACTGATCATACGGAGCCACATTTTTGAAAAGCCACCTGTAATCGGAGTACATTATAAGGTGAAGATAGAGAAAGAAATTGGGTTTAAGTATCAGAAGAAGGTGACGGTTGAGGAGGAGTTCGAAGTTGAAAGGGTGAAGTGAAAAGGTTTGATTTGACAATTCAATGGGAGGATTAATAAGTACAAATGCATGAATTGCGATAAAGAGGAAAATCGGGAAACGAGCATAAAGAGTTGTCTTTTCTATGCAGTAATGATGTATTACAGGTGGCTTTTCAAAAATGTGGCTTTTCGATAACATTGCTTCGTTTATTGTGTTTTACAAAATTATCAATTCCCATCACACCTTCTTCTTTAAAAACCCCTTTACTTGTCTTCTCAGTTCCTTCGTCTTCATTGTCCTTTTTTTCGCACCTTCTAGTTAATTGGTAGAAATGTTTTCCCCTTATTCATATCCTACGAACCTCGAAACCATGGAGAACAACAGTGAAGTCAGTGCAATGCTTGCGCAGCTTGAATTGGTGTTCAGTGAATTGGCTGAAATTCGCACCGTGTGGCAGGTCAAGGCAGAAGAATTGGATACCATGACAGCGGCACATACGGCGAAGCTACAAGAAGCCAAGGTTAATGTCTTAATTTATTTACCATCTACGCATCAGGATTTAATTCACATGTAATCAAGCATTTTAACAGTTATAATCACGTTCTCAGCTACTATACTATTAATAAATTTTGATAACGTCGTGTCACCTATAATTATCAATTCTAATTACAATAATAATAGACCGATCTCGTAGAGAAAATAATACTAAAAATCAAATTACTATGCAATTCGTTTACAGTAAATCTCTGTTACTCACTGTGAGAAACGTTTTTGTTTCTCACAATGGCGGTTTCGTAAATAAAATGTACCGCCGTGACTAAAGTGGTACAATTTTATCATCCATTTCGTAAATAAAATGTACCACCGTGACTAAAGTGGTACATTTTATGTACGAAATTGCCACTGTGAGAAACAAAAACGTTTCTCACTGTGAGAAATAAAACGTTTCTCGTTTCTTTACCTTATTGGACTGAGAGCTCACACTTGAAGCTGTTATATCGTTCGGGAGAATATGGGGGAGACGGGGCGGCAGTTCAACAGAGGGATGAAGTTGTTAGAGGAGGTCATGTACAATTGAGGGATGAAGGTGGTGTTGGAGGAGAACCTGGAGAACGAAATGAGGTTGGTGGTGTTCATGATCCTTTGGAATGCATAATTAAATATAAGAATCAACATAGATATGCTCTGGTTCTGGTTTTAACTTGCATATGTGTGTTTGTCTTTTTACTCGTGGAATAATTATATGTGTGTGACTAATTTAGTTCTTATGTTGTTTTCCTTGTGCGTAGCCTCTTCCTAAACGTTGGAAGTCTGTTGCTTCTGGTTTTTCGGCTCCTGTTCGTGTTCAACGTTGTCATTATGGGCGATTGTGGAGTGTGGAATTACTCGGTGCTGATCTTTGTGACTGGCGTGGTTTGTTCATGTGTTCTGGTTGGGAGAACTTTGTGGCGGACAATGATGTTCAACATGGTGATACTCTTAGAGTCCGTTATGTTGGTCAGGGGGTTTTCCAAATTAATGTGTTAATAGAAGTTGATGATGGTAGTCTCTAGTGGTACAAAAATCACCTAAATTTATTGGTATACATAGTGTTTTCGGACAGATATGGAGATAAATTGTAATCGGTTATTTTAGGTAATCAAAATGTTTATCTAGAAACCAACTGTGATATGTGAACTAATGTGATATGTTTATTGCTAATAACAATCCGGTCCTATGACGTCAAACATACGAGTATATGTGAATATTTGCGATGTTTGTTACAAATATGACTAAGTGACATATAAATGAAAACATACATTTCGTTACTTATCATACATTATAAAGTGAAGAGAGGGAAAGAAATTGGGTTTAATCAGTACAAGAAGGTGAAGTTTGAGGAGTTGGGTCAAGTTGAAACGAAAAGGTTTGATTTGACTTGACACTTCAATGGTCGGACTAACTAGTAGTAATGCATGAAGTGCAAAACAGAGGAAAACCGGGAAACGAGGAAGAAATAAGTCTGACAAACGAAAAGCCTTTGTTGTCTAACAAATTTTCCCACACTACCAATGGTGAGCTAAAAATTTGCTCAAAGGCATTTTGGGTGGGCATAAAATTTGATCATGCAATACAATGGTGAGCAAATGAGAAAAACCCAAAAAATGCTCATGAGCATTTTTGAAATGGCCCAAAACTTGATCATTTTTGAAGATGAATAGTGCTATGGTGGGCCCCACTATTTGCAATGTTTTATTTTTTGTAATGCAAATTCTGAAATACATATTCATTTAAAAAAAAAAAATTACCAACGGTCATAAAATTTAATTCTCTATAAATAGACATGCATTTTGGTATATTTTGGTATAATTTCAGAAATACCATAAATCCTCCATATTCTTTATTATAACGATAAAAACGACACAAATAAAAAAAATAAGTTGCACAAATTTTAGACTAGTTTTTATTTATTTGGAGTAATATTGTTAAAATATAAATGAAATTAATAAATAAAGAAGTGTTGGGCAAGAAAAGTAAGAGAGAGCCTCGCAGTCGTCCGTCGTCGCAGCCCCTCACTCCCTCAGCCTCTCGCAGAGCCTCTCGCAGCCCCTCAGCAGTCAGCACTCAGCGGTAGTGAGGTAAGGCCGTATAATGTAATTATGTAATTTACTCTCAATTTGTGGATTTTTTTTGCTAAATCGTTAATTTCATAAGCTACCGTAGTAATATACATTACGAATTTACTTCTCAAGTTCTCAATTTGGGGATTTTTTTTGCTAAATCGTTAATTACTTAATTTCATATGCTAATAGCCTAATATAGTAATATACATTACGAATTTACTTCTCAAGTTCTTAATTTGGGGATTTGTTTTGCTAAATTGTAGAATTTCATATGCTATTTGACCGTATATTTGACTAATTTGAGTATTTGAGCCGTAATGCCGTATAATAGTATAATTTCTGTTTAATTTATACTGATTTATTACTTGATAATTTGATATTGTCATATTGATTATTGAATTTATCATTCATTCATTGATTTCATTCTGCAATCTGCATTTATCATGTGTGAGTAGGACTGAGCAGTATATGCCATTATACCATGAGTTTAAAGTCATTTTGGAAACGTGCCGGGAAGTCACAGTTTAGAATGCTTCTGTAGTTTTTTTTTTTTCATTTTCCTATGTGTAATCTATTTGTAATTCATAGTTTGAACTTATGTACTGAACATTTAATTATTATATTTTTATTCCTTTGTTAATTACAATTTCAAACTTCCGAAGTTTCGAACCCACACTTCGAAAATCATGGAGACGCCACTGGAGAGAAAGTGGGTGGGCATTTTTTTGGCTCACCATTGAGATTGTTGTAATTACATCGTAATCTTTTCAGTGCAATTGCTTACGTATTGCACGCTTATTTTTTGTATGCAGTTATGATGGATTAGTTCTGTCTTTTCAAAAATGTGGCTTTTGAAATTCTCTGTTTCTGACATTGCTTCGCTTATTGTGTTTTACAAAATATTCAATACTCAAGAGACCTTTTTTTAAAAAAGAACCCTTTAGTTGTCTTTTCAGTTCAAACAATTTTCTGCCATCTTCTTTTTCGGCACCTTAGGGCAAATATCCACCCAAATCAAATCAATTGCAAGGTAAATTAGGGTTCTTGTTCTTGTAGTTTAACAATTGAGGGGACGAATTCACCATTGTAGCGCTCAATCGTTCTTCTCTTCTCTGTAATTCTTCTGTTGTGCACTAATTGCTCTGTTGCTGTTGTTAATTTTGTAGGTGAAATGGTGAATTGTGCATGTGGCATTCCTTGTGCGAAGCAACATTCCTGGACTCATGAAAACCCAGGAAGAAGGTTCATTGGTCAACGTCCCCCTACGACGCAGGTTTTTGTACCACCCAAAAGACGTATAATCCATTTCTATTTCATGCGGTTCATTGGTTTTACATCACCACGACTTTAGGATAAGAGGTACCTTTGATCACATGAAAAATGACATTGTATAACAGGTTTTGTACCTGAATTTAGTGCTACCAAAGTTGTCATAGTGGTACCCTTGATCACATGACCCGGTGTAGTTGAAACATGACACGTTTGAATGGTAAAATGGTTTAACAACCTACGTCGAGTCACAGACATGATTCCAGGAATGCGATATGTAGTCACTAAAGACAACTCTGCTATTGATACATGTAGCTGTTGCGGGACAGATTGGCATTGAACCCGCTACCAAAGTTGTCACAATGGTACCCTTGATCACATGACCCGGTGTAGTTGAAACATGACACGTTTGAATGGTAAAATGGTTTAACAACCTACGTCGAGTCACAGACATGATTCCGGGAATGCGATATGTAGTCACTAAAGACAACTCTGCTATTGATACATGTAGCTGTTGCGGGACAGATTGGCATTGAACCCGCTACCAAAGTTGTCACAGTGGTACCCTTGATCACATGACCCGGTGTACTTGAAACATGACACGTTTGATTGGTAAAATGGTTTAACAACCTACGACGAGTCAAGGACATGACCCCCGGACTGCGATATATAGTCGCTAAAGAGAACTCTACTATTGATACATGTAGCTGTTGCTGGATAAATTGGCATTGAAACCGCTTACTGCCACTCAATGGTTTCCAACTGTGCTATACGGTCATCGTAAATATACGAACGTTCTGATTTGCAAATCACTAAGATTGTAGTGTACTGTGACTTAGTTATTAGTAACTTGACTAGTAATTAGTTGTTACTATCTTCACTACTAATTAGTTATTAGTTACTTGACTAGTTGTTACTTATTAGTCAGTTGACTACTAATTAGTTATTCGTATCATAACTAGTAAGTGACAGGTGAACTATGTTAGGGGTAATTATTCAACTAATACGATGATGAAAAGTAAGCAACACTACAGGCCAAAATATTACTCAAAACAATACTTTCAGGACAACTTCTAGGTTAATGGTACATTATAATTTCATAACATACGTAATGGATTGTTATTTTGTACCACCGTAGAGTCAGCTTCTGTCCATCAACTTGCCGAGTTTACCTTGTTGCCCTTCCGTATACTTTGTAAATACATCGGGACTGTAACAAATTAAGATTTAAATATACAATCCTTGAATGATGGTGAGGTCCACGTCACCCCGTTGTTGTTTGAACTATTATGGATGCCCGTTTTTGTCATTTTTTACATTCAGGGGTTTTGACTTTCAGTTTCAATTAGGTTCGAATTTAGTCTCTGCCTATTCCTATACCCTTTCATTGAAATTAATACTGTGCTCTGTTCCAAAGACGAGAAAAAGACGGTGGTGCTGTCGTAGTTACTGTGCTCCGAAGAAGAGACTAACACAGTTGTTGCTTCCGTATTTACTGTGCTCCGGAGAAGAGACTAAGACAGCGGTTGATGCCGTTGCCGAACAGGAATTTTGGTTCTTCGGTAGTTCGGTCGATTGTTTTCCGTCATTTGTCGCTTACTTTGTCGCCGTTAAAGGTATGGACTGGAATTGTTTTCCGGCAGCCGTTGCGTCCGACAGTCGTTCATTCCTTTGTCTAAATTGTTTACTACGGACTCAATTGTTGCATTTTAAGAAATTTAAAACCAAGTGCAGAATGAGTTAAGTATACCAATTGTTTTATATGTTTTAATTATTTTGATTGTCCAGTGAAATTAGCGAAATAGGGTTTCCTTTGCTGATCAATTTTATAATTGGAATTCATTTGAGGATGTGATACACGATCGTCGAATATGCTACCTTTTGTAGTGTAATTCAAATCACCAATTCCAATCTTTTTTTTTTTTTTTGTTTTTTTTTTTTTTTATGAGAGGTATGAGTGTTGATTGAAAGTTTTTTAATTTTTTGTAGCCTAAATGAGTGATTAATTGTGAGTTCCTTGTGGAAGACGTACTGAGTTATGAAGAAGTCATACTTTTACATTAAGATATAATGACTTTAATGTGAAATGGTATGTAAGCGTATGTTGATCGGGTTTTTTGTAGTTGGGAAATCCGATTTCGGATCTTTAACTTCGCTGGAGGAAATAATGCCGCGTAGGAGGACCAATGCATCACACATGGTGAGTTATTGTGTGTGAGTTATTGTTTGTTGATATTAAAGAATGTGTGTTTGGTGGATTTTGGTAGTACCCGTTGTGTGTTGTAGTTGAATTAAAATTGCAATTTTTTTTTGGCTTGTGTAGGGGCGGTCTAAAGGGAACGAAGCGGGGCCAAGTAAGAAAGCAGCTACTAAAGGGAAGAAGACACTGAAATCAAATCCTTTTTGTGAGGAAGAGTATATAAAGGACTCTGATGAACCGGGATATGATGATCGTGGTAACACTGAATCAGTTTCTGATGAAGCTGCGTCTAATGATGTTGAATCCTCATCTGCTAATTATGAGGAAGATGAGGATGTGGACTACGATGGTCAAGGTAGTGAGGACGAACCAGAACAGGACAAAGTGAGCTACCAGGATCTCCTGATAAAGTTATTGCGGGAAAAGGTTGACAAAGGGAAGCGCAAGCGAGGTCATTTTGACAGACGGACAACAAAAAGGGGCAAGCTAAAGGTATGTCATGTTGGATTGAATTAGTGAAAGCTTATTGATTCTGTTACACTTGGATGGAGAAATGAAATGTGTAATGTCATGTGTAGGATGAGAAGACGAAGGGAGACGTGGTGAAGGAGAAAGGGGTTGTCGTAAAAACCCAATCAAGAAGTACGCAGAAGGTACTCTCTGAAATATATTTGATAAAATCCATGAAACGAAATTGTCTGCTGAGTTCTGTGGTTGGGCATTTGGTTAGTGAAGGGGGTTGTTTGGTAATTAAACTTGATTAGTAAAGATGAATTGTAAACTGTAGTTGAGTTGCAAGTTAAGTATGACTAATGTGACTCCGTAAGTAGGGTTAAATTTCGCTGGACGACGATAATCGCAACTTCGCAAGTACTTTTAATGGGATTTTAATCAGTTTTTATGTAATTTTGGTTGTAATGTGGTTCGAAGTGTTAAAAATTGAGGCTACCTACAAAAGGAATTGAAGAATTTTCAGTAACTTAAAAGAAATTTAATCGGTCATTTGACTTGTTTGAATGTATTGTTGTAGGCCCCAAATATGCATGGTGTGAAAGCTTTTGCAACTGCAGTGAACAAGTTTGATGACTCTAGGAAGAAGGTGGTCACAGAAATGGGTTTTGGAGGGTTATTAAGTATTCCCCTCACTTATGTACCCCGGAAGTTTGTGTACTGGCTGTTGACAAGGGTGATGGCAGATGGTTCCATAACTTTTGGAGATGAGTTTGTGCTTCCTTTGAGCCCTGTGCAGGTTGAGTACGTACTTGGGATTCCCATGGGGTCGCAGGAATTGCCGTGTAAGATTCCTGAGGACAAGCAGGCAGAGCATAGCCGAATCTTGGAGAAGTTTGGAAAGAAGGAACACATTTCATTAGTATCTGCTTTGGAGGCACTGATTAGACAGGATGGGGAAGGTAATGTGTTGCCGTTGTCGGATGAGGAGAAGGCTGATTTCAAGATAACCTTTCTCATAGCGGCTCTTGGCTGCATACTGTGTGCTACGGCAAACACAAGCTACCTTGGAGTGAATCTTGTACCGTCGTTGTTGGTTTACGATGAAGCCAATGAGTATGACTGGTGCACTTATGTATTTAAGTGGATGGTTGCATCAGCGAGGAGTTTCCAAAGGAAATTTGCTCGTGATGGATATGTAGCAGGTTGTGGGGGTTGTATCCTTTTTTTGTTGGTGAGTAAATTGTTGGTATTGCCACTACATCAAATAATTTTTTTAGTAATGTTATCTAATTTTCTACCGTCTCCCTCTTTGTAGATTTTTTATGTAGATCACCTCAGTCGCGTACCAATGAGGTGGGGTGTGAGACCAAGACTGGAGGCATGGTGCCAAGAAAAGATCAATGAGGCGGTTGGCGATGACAAAAAAACAATCTGGGGATTTTGGGAAATTGCGGGTTAGTTTCAGTTTGACTTACTTTTGATGGGAATACATCCCTGCTGAACCTGTTGTGTTTGCTTCAATTTCAGTCGTTGGATGTAGCGTATGGGGAGCCGCATCCGTTGAGTCCTCGGGAGGGTCAAAAGCAAAGGGTGGAAAGCATAGAGGTGCAACGGACTACGCGGGAGGTAGACGCAGAGACTATTACGCAGCAGGTATAATCCAAGTCAACGATATTTTCATACGTAGCTCTGTAATGTATAAAAATAAGTGACATGTGCTATGGCAGCTGTTAATAGTTTGTGCTCATGCTTTGTTGAAGGTGTTGGATAAAATAAATCCCGCCATGGTAGCTCTGGTAGATCATAAAATAGGGACTACGCGGGAGGTAGACGCAGAGAATATTACGCAGCAAGTATAATCCAAGTCAACAATATTTTCATACGTAGCTCTGTAATGTATAAAAATAAGTGACATGTGCTATATATGGCAGCTGTTAATAGTTTGTGCTCATGCTTTGTTTAAGGTGTTGGATAAAATAACTCCTGCCATGGTGGCTCTGGTAGATCATAAAATAGCTTATGTTATGAAAGAAATGCATAAGCTGATGTCGCATTGTGTTGACGTCGCTAATGCCTTGGGGGCGAGTAGGGGGCAGGCAATCGAGAGGGATAGGCGAACGGAGAAGGCTGGTGTTGCGCATGAACAACAGGCTGTGTCCAACGTGTTAGGGGATGAATCCAAGGTGACTGGGGCTGATAGCGGTCCTCCCCCAGACTTAAATGTCTGTTATTCTGATCATGAAGAGGAAGATGTGAACGTGGACACTGGACCTGAAACTGTTGTATGCTCGCTTGGGACGAGGGGAACGACTGTCTTGGTTGATGCTCGGTGCATATTGCAAAGGTCATCTTCATCTGATGAGGAAGATGAGTCTGCTGATAGGAGTGTGGTGAAACCTACCGAGGCAGCCTTGTCAGCCATGTTCACCAATGTGTTAAACACCCGTCGCCATACAGCGTTGGAGACGCGTCTGCTACAGTTTGTTAATCAGTGGAAGGACCTGAAGGATCCACTTAGGTAATTCAAAAAAGTGTATTTGAGTGTGAAAAGTCTGTTTATTGTGCATGCCTTTTGCAAAGTTTTTGTATTAATTGTAAATTCTAATATTTTTATGTGTATACTTGGTGTTATGATGACGGTTCACCACATAGCTGTGGTATGGTGATGATAAAGTGTGATCACATGGAAGCCAGCCAGAGGGATTGCTATGAAGTGGTGCACAATAAATCTTGGGTTTCCACTGACTACGTTAGAATGGCCAGTGTGCTATACACCAAGCAATGGGCCACCAAAGATTTTCTGAACAGAAGCAAGCGTTTTTTGCTTGACCCAAGCTTTTCGGTAAGTCGTTCGGGGTTCATTTTACCATTGGGGTGACATATTTACGTTCACATTCGATGATTATCATGCTTCTTGTTTTTATTGTCTGGATCGTAGAATCGACTGTTGTTGAACGAAGGCAAAGAAGAGAATATTTGTACGAAGTATGCCAAATCTCTCATCAGCTCTAACCTGTCGGATATTCGAGCGGTCAGCAACTTACTATTAGCGCAGGTTTAAATGTGTTTTCCATGCATATGCGCTAAAATTGTGCTTACGGCACTGACATTGGCATTTAAACAGGTTTTTGTCCCAGTCCTCGAAGTTCCTCAGGATTCCCCTGGAGATTCGCACTGGTGGTGCTTAGCTTTAGACATGAAGGCTCAACGGTTGTGGCTGATAGATTCCATGTACCCTGCCCCGTTCGACACACATGCTAGGGAGATTGATCTTCTGGTACTAATGATGACTTTCATTCTAAACAAACATGGTATTTATTGGGACCATTTAGTAGTGTGTAATGTGTTTGTTAAACTACAGCTTAGTGGCTTGGACGTCCTTTTCCACCTCTGTGACCCAGCATGGAAGGTTGGTCACCTACAGTCTTGGACCAAATGCACTGTTGAGATTTTAGACCCAAAGGATAAGTAAGAACTTGTGTTCCCTGGTTTGTTTATTGTGCCAATGACTATCTTCCTACCTTTAAGGTTAGGAGAACGTATCTCCAGCTTTCATGTTGATTGTTGTCCTCTAATATGCAGCTCATACTGCGGTGTTCTTATGTTGGCGTGTATTAAGTTCTTTGCTAGAAGATTCACCACGAGGTTCAGTGTGGTACGTGGTGTATATATCTGTGTTTTGTGTGAAGATCTCTAGAATGGTTGGCTAAAGTGTTTGTTCTGTTCTGTTCTTATAGCGGAAGATTCCTATTGCTCGGGCAAATCTGTTCTTAGACGACGTGCAGTGTGAAGTGAACGAATTGAAAGACTGTCTGGGAGATGCCATTCCAGGGACTAGGAAAACAGCGCAACGACTGTGATGTGGGACCTGACAAACAATTTGAACATTGTCATTTACATTCTATTGTCTTTGTAGGAATATGGTTTCTGCTGTTTGAACATGATCAGTTTGTGTTCTCTGCACTCGATAGTATTCTCAAATACGAGTGTGTTTAAATCGTTTTCGACCATTTATAGTTTTAACAAAGGAAATGTGATGTAATTATTCCTTCTCTTCTTGCTACTTTCAAGCTCTTTCTCTTGAACCCAAATTTTTTACCGATTGAAGTTTGAGAAAGTAGTTATTGTCCCCTTTGCAAAATTCTATTGTTTTAAAATTTGTCACTTGTGCAGGAATGGGGAATTTTGAATGAAGACCCCTTAGTTTTGAACTCGGGAGTTTTCGATTCATGTTGTAGCTCATGAAATTGTTTGTCTTATGTTAATGAAGTATTTTGATACCATTTTCATGATGAATGAGCAAGCATGTCGTATGCGTTTAATTCTCCATTATTTTGATACTAGTCATACTCTCTAATCCCTAGACTAAATTGAAATATTGAAACAACAATTATGTACTAAGATTAGTTTTTGAAGTTGAACTTGAAAATGGCTTGAATATGTGATATGTTTGTAGTTGTAGTTTAATCTATGGCCAAATTCAGTTGCAAACTTAGTTTTCAAATGAACATAATGATTATTAAATCGTTGCGATGTATTTGAAAATTATAAGGCTTGAGATCTACTTAAACTATTTATAGTTTAGAAGATTCTCGAAAGTAGTTCAAATGGCATGAATATCTCATTTTGTTTCTTGTGAATATTGGAGCCCCCATGTGTCGGGGTATGCACATTCTTGCTATTTCTCAAGTCTTGTAGCCCCCAATTTAGGGTAGTTCCAATGACTTGCTATTGTTTAGGCCATTCATATCATCATGATGTGGGAGTGGGCCTATGTATCCCATGTTGTGTTTTGAGAATGTTTTAGGATAATGACATGGCTTACGCATTTTTAGCTAAAGTCATGTTTAAGGAAGCAAGTTACTATGTTATGCTTATTTTTCTTCTGTTTTTACTGCTGTTATTTTTACATGTTTACATGTTAACACATGAAAATCAGACATACTCAAAGCATCGTCTTTTAAAAAGTATCGTTTTTTGAAATTGACCTCAAGACCTTGGACCTTTGTCTGTACATCTTAAAAAGGATTACAAGACCTTGGACCTTTGTGTGTATATATATTTGTCGCCTTTGAAATTATCTCAAACACAAATGTGATGAGTTTAATTACATGTTTCAAATGCTTAACAGTTTTACAAATCGTTGGAAAGAATATGCCCCCGTAATCTGTCTTCATATGCTCAAACAAACGAGCAGCCTAGATATGCTCAAGCTATATTAGTTCATCAAGACGTTTCTGCTTCACCTGTGACAAGTGTGATGGGTTAAATGTGAAATAATCACTGAAGTAAAATCACATGAATTTAGGATTCATACTTACATGTAGCTTCCGAGAAGACGTATTTGCCTTCCCCTTCCCCTTTGTTGTCTACCTAAACACCAGATCCTGCAACACCATTTCCTCCTCAACACCTGCATCCTGCTCCACAACATTTCCTGCCATTCCTGCCTTTTCTTGCCTCCTCCGAAACACCAGATCCTGCAACACCATTTCCTCCTCCGACACACCTGCATCCTGCACAACACCATTTCCTGCATCCTCCTCCTCAACACCATTTACTCCATCCTCCTCCTGAACGCAGTTTGCTGCATCCTCCTCAACAACATTTCCGACTTGCTCCTGTATGATTTAGATAGAGATATAACAGCAGTCAGAAAATAATAACATGCTGAGCAGTCAGATTCTTTGAGTATTGAAGAAAGCATAAATCCTAACCGGGCTAGGCTTCTTATTCTTGTTGGTTTTCTTGTAGCCGGTTTCAGCTAACGTCTTGTGCCTTGAACCCTTAGGCCTGCCCCTTTTCCTTTTCTTAATTATAGGGTCTTTGATAACAAGGTCCATGGCAGCTGGACAGGAGTCTACGGCAGTAGCATCAGCAGCAGGATTCCTAACTGAGGAAAACGTTCTGCCTTCAGTGGCTGATGACAATGTACTAACTACAGGAACATTTTCCTTACTCTTCTTGTCCCTACGCTCATTAACAGCTAATTGAAGCTTCGATAGTGTTTCAATTACCATATGGACCGTTTGATCGTCCACCATGGCAGCGGTTTCACATAAGGGCTCGAGTTTTTTCATCATTTTGTTGAATCTCTTCACATTGACCGTGTCTCCCGGATCATGGTAGGCCACCTTCACCCTAGTGTGCTTCCGGGGTATGTCCTTCCTCCAACGATCTACAACGTACTTCTCTGGTACATCTTCAACTAAGTTTACATCCAAAATCGTAATACAGTGTTTGCAAAGTATGCCACTAGTCTCAAACTTCCTACAGTCACACTGCACCTCCTTTGTCATTTGACAGAAAGTAACATTGTAGGATTTTCGCCTGTTTGTAATGACATCCTCACTCGCACCGGGAGGTACTATCCATACACGATCGACCACCGAATACTGAATAAGCTTTTCAGACAAAACCTTCTCTCCTCGGACGTTGCAATACATCATTCTCGTACACTCCTTTTGAACTTCTTGAAATTTGTTGTCCGTGTATAACTTTTGGAATATTTTTTCGACTTTGAATCCACTAACCAACCTCCTAAGGTACTTCGAGCAACGCGCATCTGCACTCAGTTCATCTCGAACGCGTTGATCCAAGGCCATGCAATACTTTTGAGGAAACTCATGGAGTTTTGTTTTGCGGTTCACATAGCCGTCAAAAAACCGATTGATGCTCTCCACCCTTTGTGTGGTCTTCATACCGGCCCAAAAAAACTCCTTCATGTACGCAGGCACCCACATATGACTGTCTTTGTGTAGGCTCTGTAGCCATTCATTGTCCTCCAACTTATATTCAGCAATAAACTCTGCCCATCGGGTTTGGAACTCCTCAGGGTCAAAGCTCTCATATACCAGCTCTTTGAGGGGGTTGACGAACTCCTGGTAACTACACAACAATGATAGCTTGTCTTTATTATGGGAATCAGATTATTAATATCAAGACCTTGGAAATTGTAAAGCCAGAAGGAGGAATTTCACAACATACCGTGCACACTTGCCAAGTTTCTCATGGATCTTACTCATGATATGCCATATGCACCAACGATGCACCGTGTTTGGCATGACTTCAGCAAGGGGCCTCCGCATAGCTGCTGCTTGGTCGGTCAATATGGCTTTAGGAGCTCGATTGTTCATGCAAGCTAGCCACTGTCGAAATATCCACGCAAACGTATCGCAATCTTCATGTGAAACAAGAGCACATCCCAACAACAACGATTGCCCATGGTGGTTCACACCAACGAAGTTCGCAAACGGGAGCTCGTACTCATTCGTTAGGTATGTTGCGTCGAAGCAAACCGCATCACCAAAGTCCTCATAAGCTACCCTACTTCTTGCATCCACCCACAACACATCCTTAAGCCTCCCTTCTTCATCCAAACGTTGAGCATGGAAAAAATTTTGGTTCCCGGTTTACATTTTGTCAAAGTACTCCATCATTGCCACCGAGTCCCCTCCAACCATCTTCAACCGCCTAGCCTTGTACACCTCATGTTGTAAATCTTTTAACGTTAGATCCATGTTACCCTTCCGTTCGGTCGCCATGAAACCGTGTATTTGAGAAACCGGTACACCTTGCTCGTACAAATCTGTTAGTGTCTTCTTCGCTTTGCAGGTCATTTGCTTCATGTGGTACTCCTTAACAAGCTTATAATTTGCCGGATCAATCGCGTGATTATGCTTTAGTTCCACGCTCTTCAACTCCCACAAGCCATCTTCGTTAACTTTAGCATAAACACGGGCCCGACATTCGCACTTTTTCGAAGTCCTCTTCATACCACTTAATTCATCCGCACATACCACCCCATCAACTAAACCACCTGAACCTTCATGGCTCATTGCCTTTGTCCTCTTCTTCGCTTCCCGCCTAGCCCTCATGTCGGGTTTTCCCCAGCACTCACACTTCCACGTGACTTTGATTTTTTTTGGGTCCCCCGTCTTAGAATTTACACCTTGAGCCCTTGTCACTCCAAACCCCGTTTGCTCAGCATAGTCCTTATAGTAGGCTTCAACCTGTTGCCAACATTGGAAAACCATCCCTTCCTTAGGCTCCTCAACAACTACAGCTATTTCGTTGTTACCAACCACAGTCATGTCATCTGCACAACTACCTGCAACAACTATGTCTTCTATACCCTCCTCCATATGGACGTTACCCCGAGACTTAACTCCACTGCCACAATCACCAGGCTCCTCAACAGCTACTGCTATTTCATTGCTACCAACCATAGTGTGAGTCGTATCAATTGTTTTCACGGGGGATAAAAACCTAACATCCATGTCAAGTGCACAACTACCTGCATCATCTATGTCTTTTGTACCCTCCTCCATATGGACGTTACTCCGAAACTTATCTCCACTGCCACAATCACCAACAACCACCTCACTGCCCCTTATAACGCTTTTTGCTGTTTCCATTTGCATAATATCAATCTTCTCCAATAACAACAATTCACCCTTCAAATAAAGAACACCAACATAATTACTACGATACAAATTAATACAGAACGCCAACATAATTATAATATAAAATTCAACACAAATCAACCAAACACGTTTCACATCACACATTCAACCCAACGCAGAAATTCAACCAACCGACACAAATCAACCAACCAATTGAACAACCAACACAACCAATTTTCACATAAACTAACAAATCAACACATGGATTTTTTTTAAAAACATACGAAGACAACACGTTGTTCTCAAAAAGTAAAAAGTTGCAATGTAAACAAAATCCTCCGGCCATTTCCGGCAACCTCAACCCCCTTTTTAACAGACAAAAAGGTCCTTAAAATCCTATTGCTTTCAAAATTATTCCGACTTCGATCCAAATTATGAATTCATTTTCATGAATTGTGGGCGCATGACAACTACAGAACAAAACTGAAGACTGCAACAAGCGACGATAACATAGATCAGAAAAATACCTCGTAATTCGAAGATGTCGGTGGTTTTTTCAACTGGGCTTGTACAATTCGTCGATGTGTGAAGAACAGAGCTAATTCTCCGAACAAGCTCCGTGTTTTTTCAACTGGACTTGTACAATTCGGCGATGTGTGAAGAACAGCGCTAATTCTCCGAACAAGCTTCCGGGTATGTGAATATTTTCCCGCCAAAACGTGAAGAAGTTAACGCCATCCCTCCAAGTCTCCAACAGATTGACGGAAGGATGTCATAGACAAATCCAAATTTGCAACTTGACACGTAGACGAATCCAGCTCAGCAAGTCAGTAAGTGAAAAACTTCCACTTATTTTCTGAATTGCCACTGTGAGTAACAAACTTGTTACTCACAGTGAGTAACAGGTAGTACAGATTATCCTTAAGGTTGCTATCCGGCAAAGGTTTTGTTTTTTTTATTTGTTTGTGTTTTACTTTATTTATTTATTACTAGATGGAAGCCCGTGCGATGCACGGTTTTTTCATCTAAGATTTTTAATTATCTCATTTATTGTATTTAATAATTTTACACAAAATTACAAAAGTTTAATATTTATTTGTTTTACTATAATTTATAATGAATTTATTAAATATAATAAATTGTAAATATGATATTTTTTTCGTTATATAAAATCTTTAATGTGAAATGATAAATTTTTAATAATTTAAATCCTCAATCATTATTAATTGTTTTACCATATCTTTTATTTCGATAGAATCACCAACCTCGTCCACAACCAACCTACTACATCAATGGATAAATTGAATCGTGAAATGTTAGCCAAACTGAAATTAATATAAATTAAATCTTTACATTTATATAAAATAAATCAATATATTTACCAATAAATTAAAAAATTATATAAATGGATAAATAATTATTTGATTTATTTGACAATTTAATAATTTCAGACAAAAAATAAAAAAAATAAAAAAATAAAAAATAATTATAATAATTTAATTAAAGTTATATTGCCAATTACAAAAGTATAATTTTTTTAATGTTATTTATAATGCGACTTAATTTATTGTTGTTTTGTATTTTATTCGTTGTTGTTAGTTATATGACAATAACATGATATCTTTAAAAAAAAAACTGTAAATATAATATTTCATTGATTACATATTAGGATAAGATCTTTAATATGAAAAGATAATAATTTTTTATTTTTAAAATAATTTAAATCCTAAATTATTATTCGTTGCTTTTTACACCTGAAATTAAACTCTCAAATCTATATATCATTTTGTATATTTCTTGTGATTTCTTGATCTCTAACAAATTATCTGTCCTTTCAACTTTTTAGACATAAAATGTTTAAAGAAGGTATAGTTTTTTATTGCATTATAAGTTTTAAATTTTTTTTTTATGAAAAAAACATCTTATTTATCGGGTATTTAGATAAAACCATTAATTTCATAAGATAATTTTTATTTTTTTTAATAATTTAAATCTTAATATCCACGGTTTTTTAAACATAAAATCTCACAAAAATAATTTTTGTAATTAGATCATACTCATAATATTTTTGATTACTTTGCTATTGTTTGTTAAGGATAATTTTTTTATTAATTTTATGTAATTTATTCCCCTAATAAATATTTTAATAAGAACATTAAAAATAATAGTTATTAGATGTAATAATTCGATGTAGAAAAATTTGTATTAAAAAAAAAATTCGATAGGATCACCAACTTTGTTCACACCCATATTTCTTCCATCTAATAAAAGTGGATAAATTGAACATGTTAGCAAAAATAAAATTCATATAAAATTAATCTTTATAGTCTTATAAAATAAATTAAAATATTTACCAAAAAGTGAATAATTGTTGTGAAATTAATCTAAAAATTGTAATTATACAAAATTAAATCTATGCATTGAAAATTTTCCATCGTCCCCAATCGCCCAAACAATAGTATTTTGGAAAATTGAATCAATTATTTTGTTGTCGCTGACAATACGTGCGATATTGCTTCTTATTTGTAACGACTGAAAAGTATCGAATGGAGTAAACTTTTCCTTCAATCAATTTTGAACAATATTGTAGAACAAAGTTGATTTTAATTGAGGCATGAACGTAATCACCCTGTAATTAAAAATAATAACACTACTAGAAATAGGCTTAATTCCGACGGACTTTTTTTCGACAGACTGCAAATCCCTCGGAAAATTTGAAATATCCGGCGGAAATTGAAGTTGTAGGAAAAATCCGTCAGAAAAGGTACCTTCCGACGGAAAACTCCGTCAGAAGAAGTTAATTTCGAGGGAATTAATTCCGTCAAAACGTTACAACAAATTAAAAAAAAAACCTGGAGTTTAATTGTTGTTTTCCGACAGAAAAAAAATAACACCAAGAGGAAGAGAGAGAAAGGGAAAAAGAGGAAGAGAGAGAAAGGGAGAAAGAGAAAGAGAGAAGGAGAAAGGGAGAAGGAGAACGCCTGATCCACCACCAGCCGCTGCCGGTGCAGGTAAGTCACGTTTTTTTGGGTTTTTTTTTAAATGTTGCGGAAAACCCTAACCACCACCACCACCACCTAGGCTTTACCGGAATTCACCATTAGCCACCACAACCACCAAGGCTTCATCAGAATTCACCATATGCGTCGCCGTTGGATAGTGGTAAGTGTTTACCCCTTTTTATTTTTTTTTTAAATAAACTGTTTTGGGGATTTTGGGGGTTTTTATGTGCTTTTTTTTTCTGGGTTTTGGAATTTACAACAAAGAAATGGTTCATTCGGTTAGAAATAAAAAAAATAGGCAAAGAATAGGTCATATTGGCCTCAGTTGGTTCTATTGGGGTCAATTCGTTCCCAAAACTTAGGGAGTTGATTTTTTTTGTGATTTCAAGGCTTATACATGTACTAATACCTATAATAGACTTTTTATGACAATGAAATGGTTCATTTGGTTAGAAATGTAGAAAATAGGCAAAGAATAGGTCATATTGGCCTCAATTGGCTCTATTTGGGTTAAAATCGTCTCCAAAACATAGGGAGTTGGTTTTTTGTGATTTCAAGGTTTATAAATGTTAAACTACCTATAATAGACATGTTAAGACAATGAAATGGTTCATTTGGTTAGAAATGTAGAAAATTGGCAAAGAATTGGTCATATTGGCCTCAGCTGGTTCTATTAGGGTCCAATTCGATCCCAAAACTTAGGGAGTTGGTTTTTTTTTTTGTGATTTCAAGGCTTATACATGTAAAAATACCTAGAATAGACATTTTATGACAAAGAAATGGTTCATTTGGTTAGAAATGTAGAAAATAGTCAAAGAATAGGTCATATTGGCCTTAGTTGGTTCTATTAGGGTCCAATTCGTTCCCAAAACTTAGAGAGATGGTTTTTTTTGTGATTTCAAGGCTTATCCATGTAAAGCTACCTATAATGGACATATTATGACAAAGAAATGGTTCATTTGGTTAGAAATGTAGAAAACAGGCAAAGAATAGGTCATATTGGCCTCAGTTGGTTCTATTGGGGTCCAATTTGTTCCCAAAACTAAGGGAGTTGGTTTTTTTTGTGATTTCAAGGCTTATACATGTACTAATACCTATAATAGACTTTTTATGACAATGAAATGGTTCATTTGGTTAGAAATGTAGAAAATAGGCAAAGAATAGGTCATATTGGCCTCAATTGGCTCTATTTGGGTTAAAATCGTCTCCAAAACATAGGGAGTTGGTTTTTTGTGATTTCAAGGTTTATAAATGTTAAACTACCTATAATAGACATGTTAAGACAAAGAAATGGTTCATTTGGTTAGAAATGTAGAAAATTGGCAAAGAATTGGTCATATTGGCCTCAGCTGGTTCTATTAGGGTCCAATTCGATCCCAAAACTTAGGGAGTTGGTTTTTTTTTTTTGTGATTTCAAGGCTTATACATGTAAAAATACCTAGAATAGACATTTTATGACAAAGAAATGGTTCATTTGGTTAGAAATGTAGAAAATAGGCAAAGAATTGGTCATATTGGCCTTAGTTGGTTCTATTGGGGTCCAATTCGTTCTCAAAACTTAGGGAGTTGGTTTTTTTTATTTATTTCAAGGCTTATACATGTAAAAACTCATATAATAGTCATGTTATAACAAATAAATGGTTCATTCGGTTAGAAATAAAAAAAATAGGCAAAGAATAGGTCATATTGGCCTCAGTTGGTTCTATTGGGGTCAATTCGTTCCCAAAACTTAGGGAGTTGATTTTTTTTGTGATTTCAAGGCTTATACATGTACTAATACCTATAATATACTTTTTATGACAATGAAATGGTTCATTTGGTTAGAAATGTAGAAAATAGGCAAAGAATAGGTCATATTGGCCTCAATTGGTTCTATTTGGGTTAAAATCGTCTCCAAAACATAGGGAGTTGGTTTTTTGTGATTTCAAGGTTTATAAATGTTAAACTACCTATAATAGACATGTTAAGACAAAGAAATGGTTCATTTGGTTAGAAATGTAGAAAATTGGCAAAGAATTGGTCATATTGGCCTCAGCTGGTTCTATTAGGGTCCAATTCGATCCCAAAACTTAGGGAGTTGTATTTTTATTTTTTTTGTGATTTCAAGGCTTATACATGTAAAAATACCTAGAATAGACATTTTATGACAAAGAAATGGTTCATTTGGTTAGAAATGTAGAAAATAGGCAAAGAATTGGTCATATTGGCCTTAGTTGGTTCTATTGGGGTCCAATTCGTTCTCAAAACTTAGGGAGTTGGTTTTTTTTATTGATTTCAAGGCTTATACATGTAAAAATACATATAATAGTCATGTTATAACAAAGAAATGGTTCATTCGGTTAGAAATAAAAAAATAGGCAAAGAATAGGTCATATTGGCCTCAGTTGGTTCTATTGGGGTCCAATTCGTTCCCAAAACATAGGGATTTGGTTTTTTTTTTGTGATTTCAAGGCTTATACAAGTAAAACTACCTATAATAGACATTTTATGACAAAGAAATGGTTCATTTGGTTAGAAATGTAGAAAATAGGCAAAGAATAGGTCATATTAGCCTCAATTGGTTCTATTTGGGTTAAAATCGTCTCCAAAACATAGGGAGTTGGTTTTTTGTGATTTAAAGGTTTATAAATGTTAAACTACCTATAATAGACATGTTAAGACAAAGAAATGGTTCATTTGGTTAGAAATGTAGAAAATTGGCAAAGAATTGGTCATATTGGTTCAGCTGGTTCTATTAGGGTCCAATTCTATCCCAAAACTTAGGGAGTTGGTTTTTTTTTTTGTGATTTCAAGGCTTATACATGTAAAAATACCTAGAATAGACATTTTATGACAAAGAAATGGTTCATTTGGTAAGAAATGTAGAAAATAGGCAAAGAATTGGTCATATTGGCCTTAGTTGGTTCTATTGGGGTCCAAATCGTTCTCAAAACTTAGGGAGTTGGTTTTTTTATTGATTTCAAGGCTTATCCATGTAAAAATACATATAATAGTCATGTTATAACAAAGAAATGGTTCATTCGGTTAGAAATAAAAAAAAATAGGCAAAGAATAGGTCATATTGGCCTTAGGTTGTTCTATTGGGGTCCAATTCGTTCCCAAAACTTAGGGAGTTGGTTTTTTTTTGTGATTTCAAGGCTTATACAAGTAAAACTACCTATAATAGACATTTTATGACAAAGAAATGGTTCATTTGGTTAGAAATGTAGAAAATAGGCAAAGAATATGTCATATTGGCCTTAGTTGGTTCTATTTGGGTCCAATTCGTTCCCAAAACATAGGGAGTTGGTTTTTTTTTTTCGATTTCAAGGATTATACATGTAAAACTACCTATAATAGACATTTTATGACAAAGAAATGGTTCATTTGGTTAGAAATGTAGAAAATAGTCATAGAAGAGGTCATATTGGCCTTAGTTGGTTCTATTAGGGTCCAATTCGTTCCCAAAACTTAGAGAGTTGGTTTTATTTGTGATTTCAAGGCTCATCCATGTAAAACTACCTATAATGGACATATTATGACAAAGAAATGGTTCATTTGGTTAGAAATGTAGAAAACAGGCAAAGAATAGGTCATATTGGCCTCAGTTGGTTCTATTGGGGTCTAATTCGTTCCCAAAACTTAGGGAGTTGGTTTTTTTTGTGATTTCAAGGCTTATACATGTACTAATACCTATAATATACTTTTTATGACAATGAAATGGTTCATTTGGTTAGAAATGTAGAAAATAGGCAAAGAATAGGTCATATTGGCCTCAATTGGCTCTATTTGGGTTAAAATCGTCTCCAAAACATAGGGAGTTGGTTTTTTGTGATTTCAAGGTTTATAAATGTTAAAATACCTATAATAGACAGGCTAAGACAAAGAAATGGTTCATTTGGTTAGAAATGTAGAAAATTGGCAAAGAATTGGTCATATTGGTTCAGCTGGTTCTATTAGGGTCCAATTCTATCCCAAAACTTAGGGAGTTGGTTTTTTTTTTTTGTGATTTCAAGGCTTATACATGTAAAAATACCTAGAATAGACATTTTATGACAAAGAAATGGTTCATTTGGTAAGAAATGTAGAAAATAGGCAAAGAATTGGTCATATTGGCCTTAGTTGGTTCTATTGGGGTCCAAATCGTTCTCAAAACTTAGGGAGTTGGTTTTTTTATTGATTTCAAGGCTTATCCATGTAAAAATACATATAATAGTCATGTTATAACAAAGAAATGGTTCATTCGGTTAGAAATAAAAAAAAATAGGCAAAGAATAGGTCATATTGGCCTTAGGTTGTTCTATTGGGGTCCAATTCGTTCCCAAAACTTAGGGAGTTGGTTTTTTTTTGTGATTTCAAGGCTTATACAAGTAAAACTACCTATAATAGACATTTTATGACAAAGAAATGGTTCATTTGGTTAGAAATGTAGAAAATAGGCAAAGAATATGTCATATTGGCCTTAGTTGGTTCTATTTGGGTCCAATTCGTTCCCAAAACATAGGGAGTTGGTTTTTTTTTTCGATTTCAAGGATTATTCATGTAAAACTACCTATAATAGACATTTTATGACAAAGAAATGGTTCATTTGGTTAGAAATGTAGAAAATAGTCATAGAAGAGGTCATATTGGCCTTAGTTGGTTCTATTAGGGTCCAATTCGTTCCCAAAACTTAGAGAGTTGGTTTTATTTGTGATTTCAAGGCTCATCCATGTAAAACTACCTATAATGGACATATTATGACAAAGAAATGGTTCATTTGGTTAGAAATGTAGAAAACAGGCAAAGAATAGGTCATATTGGCCTCAGTTGGTTCTATTGGGGTCTAATTCGTTCCCAAAACTTAGGGAGTTGGTTTTTTTTGTGATTTCAAGGCTTATACATGTACTAATACCTATAATATACTTTTTATGACAATCAAATGGTTCATTTGGTTAGAAATGTAGAAAATAGGCAAAGAATAGGTCATATTAGCCTCAATTGGTTCTATTTGGGTCCAATTCGTTCCCAAAACATAGGGAGTTGGTTTTTTGTGATTTAAAGGTTTATAAATGTTAAACTACCTATAATAGACATGTTAAGACAAAGAAATGGTTCATTTGGTTAGAAATGTAGAAAATTGGCAAAGAATTGGTCATATTGGCCTCAGCTAGTTCTATTAGGGTCCAATTCTATCCCAAAACTTAGGGAGTTGGTTTTTTTTTTTGTGATTTCAAGGCTTATACATGTAAAAATACCTAGAATAGACATTTTATGACAAAGAAATGGTTCATTTGGTAAGAAATGTAGAAAATAGGCAAAGAATTGGTCATATTGGCCTTAGTTGGTTCTATTGGGGTCCAAATCGTTCTCAAAACTTAGGGAGTTGGTTTTTTTATTGATTTCAAGGCTTATCCATGTAAAAATACATATAATAGTCATGTTATAACAAAGAAATGGTTCATTCGGTTAGAAATAAAAAAAATAGGCAAAGAATAGGTCATATTGGCCTCAAGTTGTTCTATTGGGGTCCAATTCGTTCCCAAAACTTAGGGAGTTGGTTTTTTTTTGTGATTTCAAGGCTTATACAAGTAAAACTACCTATAATAGACATTTTATGACAAAGAAATGGTTCATTTGGTTAGAAATGTAGAAAATAGGCAAAGAATAGGTCATATTGGCCTTAGTTGGTTCTATTTGGGTCCAATTCGTTCCCAAAACATAGGGAGTTGGTTTTTTTTTTTCGATTTCAAGGATTATACATGTAAAACTACCTATAATAGACATTTTATGACAAAGAAATGGTTCATTTGGTTAGAAATGTAGAAAATAGTCATAGAAGAGGTCATATTGGCCTTAGTTGGTTCTATTAGGGTCCAATTCGTTCCCAAAACTTAGAGAGTTGGTTTTATTTGTGATTTCAAGGCTCATCCATGTAAAACTACCTATAATGGACATATTATGACAAAGAAATGGTTCATTTGGTTAGAAATGTAGAAAACAGGCAAAGAATAGGTCATATTGGCCTCAGTTGGTTCTATTGGGGTCTAATTCGTTCCCAAAACTTAAGGAGTTGGTTTTTTTTGTGATTTCAAGGCTTATACATGTACTAATACCTATAATAGACTTTTTATGACAATGAAATGGTTCATTTGGTTAGAAATGTAGAAAACAGGCAAAGAATAGGTCATATTGGCCTCAACTGGTTCTATTTGGGTTAAAATCGTCCCCAAAACATAGGGAGTTGATTTTTTGTGATTTCAAGGTTTATAAATGTTAAACTACGTATAATAGACATGTTATGACAAAGAAATGGTTCATTTGGTTAGAAATGTAGAAAATAGGCAAAGAATTGGAAATATTGGCCTCAGCTGGTTCTATTAGGGTCCAATTCGATCCCAAAACTTAGTGTTTGGTTTTTTTTTGTGATTTCAAGGCTTATACATGTAAAAATACCTATAATAGACATTTTATGACAAAGAAATGGTTCATTTGGTTAGAAATGTATAAAATAGGCTAAGAATTGGTCATATTGGCCTTAGTTGGTTCTATTGGGGTCCAATTCGTTCTCAAAACTTAGGGAGTTGGTTTTTTTATTGATTTCAAGGCTTATACATGTAAAAATTAATATAATAGTCATGTTATAACAAAGAAATGGTTCATTCGGTTAGAAATAAAAAAAATAGGCAAAGAATAGGTCATATTGGCCTTTGTTGGTTCTATTGGGGTCAATTCGTTCCCAAAACTTAGGGAGATGGTTTTTTTTTGTGATTTCAAGGCTTATACATGTACTAATACCTATAATATACTTTTTATGACAATGAAATGGTTCATTTGGTTAGAAATGTAGAAAACATGCAAAGAATAGGTCATATTGGCCTCAACTGGTTCTATTTGGGTCAAAATCGTCCCCAAAACATAAGGAGTTAGTTTTTTGTGATTTCAAGGTTTATAAATGTTAAACTACCTATAATAGACATGTTATGATAAAGAAATGGTTCATTTGGTTAGAAATATAGAAAATAGGCAAAGAATTGGTAATATTGGCCTCAGTTGGTTCTATTGGGGTCCAATTCTTTCCCAAAACTTCGAGAGTAGGTTTTTTTTTGTTATTTCAAGGCTTATACATGTAAAACTACATATTATAGACATGTTATGACAAAGAAATGGTTCATTTGGTTTGAAATGTAGAAAATAGGCAAAGAATAGGTCATATTAGCCTCAGTTGGTTCTATTGGGGTCAATTCGTTCCCAAAACTTAAGGAGTTGGTTTTTTTGTGATTTCAAGGCTTATACATGTACTAATACCTATAATAGACATTTTATGACAAAGAAATGGTTCATTTGGTTAGAAATGTAGAAAATAGGCAAAGAATAGGTCATATTAGCCTCAATTGGTTCTATTTGGGTTAAAATCGTCTCCAAAACATAGGGAGTTGGTTTTTTGTGATTTAAAGGTTTATAAATGTTAAACTACCTATAATAGACATGTTAAGACAAAGAAATGGTTCATTTGGTTAGAAATGTAGAAAATTGGCAAAGAATTGGTCATATTGGTTCAGCTGGTTCTATTAGGGTCCAATTCTATCCCAAAACTTAGGGAGTTGGTTTTTTTTTTTGTGATTTCAAGGCTTATACATGTAAAAATACCTAGAATAGACATTTTATGACAAAGAAATGGTTCATTTGATTAGAAATGTAGAAAATAGGCAAAGAATAGGTCATATTGGCCTCAGTTGGTTCTATTGGGGTCCAATTCTTTCCCAAAACTTCGAGAGTAGGTTTTTTTTTGTTATTTCAAGGCTTATACATGTAAAACTACATATTATAGACATGTTATGACAAAGAAATGGTTCATTTGGTTTGAAATGTAGAAAATAGGCAAAGAATAGGTCATATTAGCCTCAGTTGGTTCTATTGGGGTCAATTCGTTCCCAAAACTTAAGGAGTTGGTTTTTTTTGTGATTTCAAGGCTTATACATGTACTAATACCTATAATAGACATTTTATGACAAAGAAATGGTTCATTTGGTTAGAAATGTAGAAAATAGGCAAAGAATAGGTCATATTAGCCTCAATTGGTTCTATTTGGGTTAAAATCGTCTCCAAAACATAGGGAGTTGGTTTTTTGTGATTTAAAGGTTTATAAATGTTAAACTACCTATAATAGACATGTTAAGACAAAGAAATGGTTCATTTGGTTAGAAATGTAGAAAATTGGCAAAGAATTGGTCATATTGGTTCAGCTGGTTCTATTAGGGTCCAATTCTATCCCAAAACTTAGGGAGTTGGTTTTTTTTTTTGTGATTTCAAGGCTTATACATGTAAAAATACCTAGAATAGACATTTTATGACAAAGAAATGGTTCATTTGGTAAGAAATGTAGAAAATAGGCAAAGAATTGGTCATATTGGCCTTAGTTGGTTCTATTGGGGTCCAAATCGTTCTCAAAACTTAGGGAGTTGGTTTTTTTATTGATTTCAAGGCTTATCCATGTAAAAATACATATAATAGTCATGTTATAACAAAGAAATGGTTCATTCGGTTAGAAATAAAAAAAAATAGGCAAAGAATAGGTCATATTGGCCTCAGGTTGTTCTATTGGGGTCCAATTCGTTCCCAAAACTTAGGGAGTTGGTTTTTTTTTTGTGATTTCAAGGCTTATACAAGTAAAACTACCTATAATAGACATTTTATGACAAAGAAATGGTTCATTTGGTTAGAAATGTAGAAAATAGGCAAAGAATAGGTCATATTGGCCTCAGTTGGTTCTATTTGGGTCCAATTCGTTCCCAAAACATAGGGAGTTGGTTTTTTTTTTTCGATTTCAAGGATTATACATGTAAAACTACCTATAATAGACATTTTATGACAAAGAAATGGTTCATTTGGTTAGAAATGTAGAAAATAGTCAAAGAATAGGTCATATTGGCCTTAGTTGGTTCTATTAGGGTCCAATTCGTTCCCAAAACTTAGAGAGTTGGTTTTATTTGTGATTTCAAGGCTTATCCATGTAAAACTACCTATAATGGACATATTATGACAAAGAAATGGTTCATTTGGTTAGAAATGTGGAAAACAGGCAAAGAATAGGTCATATTGGCCTCAGTTTGTTCTATTGGGGTCCTATTCGTTCCCAAAACTTAGGGAGTTGGTTTTTTTTGTGATTTCAAGGCTTATACATGTACTAATACCTATTATAGACTTTTTATGACAATGAAATGGTTCATTTGGTTAGAAATGTACAAAACAGGCAAAGAATAGGTCATAGTGGCCTCAACTGGTTCTATTTGGGTTAAAATCGTCTCCAAAACATAGGGAGTTGGTTTTTTGTGATTTCAAGGTTTGTAAATGTTAAACTACCTATAATAGACATGTTAAGACAAAGAAATGGTTCATTTGGTTAGAAATGTAGAAAATTGGCAAAGAATTGGTCATATTGGCCTCATCTGGTTCTATTAGGGTCCAATTCGATCCCAAAACTTAGGGAGTTGGTTTTTTTTTTTTGTGATTTCAAGGCTTATACATGTAAAAATACCTAGAATAGAAATTTTATGACAAAGAAATGGTTCATTTGGTTAGAAATGTAGAAAATAGGCAAAGAATTGGTCATATTGGCCTTAGTTGGTTCTATTGGGGTCCAATTCGTTCTCAAAACTTAGGGAGTTGGTTTTTTTAATTGATTTCAAGGCTTATACATGTAAAAATACATATAATAGTCATGTTATAACAAAGAAATGGTTCATTCGGTTAGAAATAAAAAAAAATAGGCAAAGAATAGGTCATATTGGCCTCAGTTGGTTCTATTGGGGTCAATTCGTTCCCAAAACTTAGGGAGTTGGTTTTTTTTGTGATTTCAAGGCTTATACATGTACTAATACCTATAATATACTTTTTATGACAATCAAATGGTTCATTTGGTTAGAAATGTAGAAAATAAGCAAAGAATAGGTCATATTAGCCTCAATTGGTTCTATTTGGGTTAAAATCGTCTCCAAAACATAGGGAGTTGGTTTTTTGTGATTTAAAGGTTTATAAATGTTAAACTACCTATAATAGACATGTTAAGACAAAGAAATGGTTCATTTGGTTAGAAATGTAGAAAATTGGCAAAGAATTGGTCATATTGGCCTCAGCTGGTTCTATTAGGGTCCAATTCTATCCCAAAACTTAGGGAGTTGGTTTTTTTTTTTGTGATTTCAAGGCTTATACATGTAAAAATACCTAGAATAGACATTTTATGACAAAGAAATGGTTCATTTGGTAAGAAATGTAGAAAATAGGCAAAGAATTGGTCATATTGGCCTTAGTTGGTTCTATTGGGGTCCAAATCGTTCTCAAAACTTAGGGAGTTGGTTTTTTTTATTGATTTCAAGGCTTATCCATGTAAAATACATATAATAGTCATGTTATAACAAAGAAATGGTTCATTCGGTTAGAAATAAAAAAAAATAGGCAAAGAATAGGTCATATTGGCCTCAGGTTGTTCTATTGGGGTCCAATTCGTTCCCAAAACTTAGGGAGTTGGTTTTTTTTTTGTGATTTCAAGGCTTATACAAGTAAAACTACCTATAATAGACATTTTATGACAAAGAAATGGTTCATTTGGTTAGAAATGTAGAAAATAGGCAAAGAATAGGTCATATTGGCCTCAGTTGGTTCTATTTGGGTCCAATTCGTTCCCAAAACATAGGGAGTTGGTTTTTTTTTTCGATTTCAAGGATTATACATGTAAAACTACCTATAATAGACATTTTATGACAAAGAAATGGTTCATTTGGTTAGAAATGTAGAAAATAGTCATAGAAGAGGTCATATTGGCCTTAGTTGGTTCTATTAGGGTCCAATTCGTTCCCAAAACATAGAGAGTTGGTTTTATTTGTGATTTCAAGGCTTATACATGTAAAACTACCTATAATGGACATATTATGACAAAGAAATGGTTCATTTGGTTAGAAATGTAGAAAACAGGCAAAGAATAGGTCATATTGGCCTCAGTTGGTTCTATTGGGGTCTAATTCGTTCCCAAAACTTAGGGAGTTGGTTTTTTTTGTGATTTCAAGGCTTATACATGTACTAATACCTATAATAGACTTTTTATGACAATGAAATGGTTCATTTGGTTAGAAATGTAGAAAACAGGCAAAGAATAGGTCATATTGGCCTCAACTGGTTCTATTTGGGTTAAAATCATCCCCAAAACATAGGGAGTTGATTTTTTGTGATTTCAAGGTTTATAAATGTTAAACTACGTATAATAGACATGTTATGACAAAGAAATGGTTCATTTGGTTAGAAATGTAGAAAATAGGCAAAGAATTGGAAATATTGGCCTCAGCTGGTTCTATTAGGGTCCAATTCGATCCCAAAACTTAGTGTTTGGTTTTTTTTTGTGATTTCAAGGCTTATACATGTAAAAATACCTAGAATAGACATTTTATGACAAAGAAATGGTTCATTTGGTAAGAAATGTAGAAAATAGGCAAAGAATTGGTCATATTGGCCTTAGTTGGTTCTATTGGGGTCCAAATCGTTCTCAAAACTTAGGGAGTTGGTTTTTTTTATTGATTTCAAGGCTTATCCATGTAAAAATACATATAATAGTCATGTTATAACAAAGAAATGGTTCATTCGGTTAGAAATAAAAAAAAATAGGCAAAGAATAGGTCATATTGGCCTCATCTGGTTCTATTAGGGTCCAATTCGATCCCAAAACTTAGGGAGTTGGTTTTTTTTTTTTTGTGATTTCAAGGCTTATACATGTAAAAATACCTAGAATAGAAATTTTATGACAAAGAAATGGTTCATTTGGTTAGAAATGTAGAAAATAGGCAAAGAATAGGTCATATTGGCCTCAGTTGGTTCTATTGGGGTCCAATTCGTTCCCAAAACATAGGGAGTTGGTTTTTTTAATTGATTTCAAGGATTATACATGTAAAACTACCTATAATAGACATTTTATGACAAAGAAATGGTTCATTTGGTTAGAAATGTAGAAAATAGTCAAAGAAGAGGTCATATTGGCCTTAGTTGGTTCTATTAGGGTCCAATTCGTTCCCAAAACATAGAGAGTTGGTTTTATTTGTGATTTCAAGGCTTATACATGTAAAACTACCTATAATGGACATATTATGACAAAGAAATGGTTCATTTGGTTAGAAATGTAGAAAACAGGCAAAGAATAGGTCATATTGGCCTCAGTTGGTTCTATTGGGGTCTAATTCGTTCCCAAAACTTAGGGAGTTGGTTTTTTTTGTGATTTCAAGGCTTATACATGTACTAATACCTATAATAGACTTTTTATGACAATGAAATGGTTCATTTGGTTAGAAATGTAGAAAACAGGCAAAGAATAGGTCATATTGGCCTCAACTGGTTCTATTTGGGTTAAAATCGTCCCCAAAACATAGGGAGTTGATTTTTTGTGATTTCAAGGTTTATAAATGTTAAACTACGTATAATAGACATGTTATGACAAAGAAATGGTTCATTTGGTTAGAAATGTAGAAAATAGGCAAAGAATTGGAAATATTGGCCTCAGCTGGTTCTATTAGGGTCCAATTCGATCCCAAAACTTAGTGTTTGGTTTTTTTTTGTGATTTCAAGGCTTATACATGTAAAAATACCTAGAATAGACATTTTATGACAAAGAAATGGTTCATTTGGTTAGAAATGTATAAAATAGGCTAAGAATTGGTCATATTGGCCTTAGTTGGTTCTATTGGGGTCCAATTCGTTCTCAAAACTTAGGGAGTTGGTTTTTTTTATTGATTTCAAGGCTTATACATGTAAAAATTAATATAATAGTCATGTTATAACAAAGAAATGGTTCATTCGGTTAGAAATAAAAAAAATAGGCAAAGAATAGGTCATATTGGCCTTAGTTGGTTCTATTGGGGTCAATTCGTTCCCAAAACTTAGGGAGATGGTTTTTTTTGTGATTTCAAGGCTTATACATGTACTAATACCTATAATATACTTTTTATGACAATGAAATGGTTCATTTGGTTAGAAATGTAGAAAATAGGCAAAGAATAGGTCATATTGGCCTCAATTGATCCTATTTGGGTTAAAATCGTCTCCAAAACATAGGGAGTTGGTTTTTTGTGATTTCAAGGTTTATAAATGTTAAACTACCTATAATAGACATGTTAAGACAAATAAATGGTTCATTTGGTTAGAAATGTAGAAAATTGGCAAAGAATTGGTCATATTGGCCTCAGCTGGTTCTATTAGGGTCCAATTCGATCCCAAAACTTAGGGAGTTGGTTTTTTTTTTGTGATTTCAAGGCTTATACATGTAAAAATACCTAGAACAGACATTTTATGACAAAGAAATGGTTCATTTGGTTAGAAATGTAGAAAATAGGCAAAGAATTGGTCATATTGGCCTTAGTTGGTTCTATTGGGGTCAAATTTGTTCTCAAAACTTAGGGAGTTGGTTTTTTTTATTGATTTCAAGACTTATACATGTAAAAATACATATAATAGTCATTTTATAACAAAGAAATGGTTCATTCGGTTAGAAATAAAAAAAAATAGGCAAAGAATAGGTCATATTGGCCTCAGTTGGTTCTATTAGGGTCCAATTCGTTCCTAAAACTTAGGGAGTTGGTTTTTTTTTTGTGATTTCAAGGCTTATACAAGTAAAACTACCTATAATAGACATTTTATGACAAAGAAATGGTTCATTTGGTTAGAAATGTAGAAAATAGGCAAAGAATTAGTCATATTGGGCTCAATTGGTTCTATTTGGGTCAAAATCTTCCCCAGAACTTAGGGAGTTGGTTTTTTTTTGTGATTTCAAGTCTTATACATGTAAAACTACCTATAATAGACATGTTATGATAAAGAAATGGTTCATTTGGTTAGAAATGTAGAAAATAGGCAAAGAATAGGTCATATTGACCTCAGTTGGTTCTATTGGGGTCCAATTCGTTCCCAAAACTTAGAGAGTTGGTTTTTCTTTTGATTTAAAGGCTGATACATGTAAAACTACCTATTATAGACATGTTATGACAAAGAAATGGTTCATTTGGTTGGAAATGTAGAAAATAGGCAAAGAATAGGTCATATTGGCCTCAGTTGGTTCTATTGGGGTCCAATTCGTTCCCAAAACTTAGAGAGTTGGTTTTTTTTTTGTGATTTCAAAGCTTATACATGTAAAACTACCTATTATAGACCTGTTATGACAAATAAATAGTTCATTTGGTTAGAAATGTAGAAAATAGGCAAAGAATAAGTCATATTGGCCTCAGTTGGTTCTATTAGGGACCAATTCGTTCCCAAAACTTAGGTAGTTGGTTTTTTTTATTGATTTCAAGGCTTATACATGTAAAACTACCTATAATAGTCATTTTATGACAAAGAAATGGTTCATTTGGTTAAAAATGTAGAAAATAGGAAAAGAATTGGTCATATTGGCCTCAATTAGTTCTATTTGGGTTAAAATCGTCCCCATAACTTAGGGAGTTGGTTTTTTTTTTGTGATTTCAAGGCTTATACAAGTAAAACTACCTATAATAGACATGTTATGACAAAGAAATGGTTCATTCGGTTAGAAATATAGAAAATAGGCAAAGCATAGGTCATATTGGCATCAGTTGGTTCTATTGGGGTCCAATTCGTTCCCAAAACTTAGGTAGTTGGTTTTTTTATTGATTTCAAGGCTTATACATGTAAAACTACCTATAATAGTAATGTTATGACAAAGAAACGGTTCATTAGGTTAGAAATAAAAAAATAGGCAAAGAATAGGTTATATTGGCCTCAGTTGGTTCTATTGGGGTCCAATTCGTTCCTAAAACTTAGGGAGTTGGTTTTCTTTTTTGTTTTCCAGGCTTATACATGTAAAACTACCTATAATAGACATTTTATGACAATGAAATAGTTCATTTCGTCAGAAATGTAGAAAATAGGCAAAGAATAGTTCATATTGGCCTCAGTTGGTTCTATTGGGGTCCAATTGGTTCCCAAAACTTAGAGAGTTGGTTTTTTTTAGTGATTTCAAGGCTTATACATGTAAAACTTCCTATTGTAGACATGTTATGACAAAGAAATGGTTCATTTGGTTAGAAATGTAGAAAATAGGCAAAGAATTGGTCATACTAGCCTGAGTTGGTTCTATTTGGGTCAAACTCGTCCCCGGAACTTAGGGAGTTGATTTTTTTTTGTGATTTCAAGCCTACAAGTAAAAATACCTATACTATACATGTTATGACAAAGAAATGGTTCATTTGGTTAGAAATGTAGAAAACAGGCAAAGAATAGGTCATATTGGCCTCATTTGGTTCTATTGGGGTCCAATTCGTTCCCAAAACTTAGGGATTTGGTTTTTTTTTTGTGATTTAAAGGCTTATAAATGTAAAAATACCTATAATAGACATTTTATTACAATGAAAGGTTCATTTGGTTAGAAATGTAGAAAATAGGCAAAGAATAGGTCATATTGGCCTCAATTGGTTCTATTTGGGTCAAAATCGTCCCCAAAACATAGGGAATTGGTTTTTTGTGATTTCAAGGCTTATAAATGTTAAAATACCTATAATAGACATGTTATGACAAAGAAATGGTTCAATTGGTTAGAAATGTAGAAAATAGGCAAAGAATTGGTCATATTGGCCTCAGCTGGTTCTATTAGGGTCCAATTCGATCCCAAAACTTAGGGAGTTGGTTTTTTTTTTGTGATTTCAAGGATTATACATGCAAAAATACCTATAAAAGACATTTTATGACAAAGAAATGGTGCATTTGGTTAGAAATGTAGAAAATAGTCAAAGAATAGGTCATATTGGCCTTAGTTGGTTCTATTGGGGTCCAATTCGTTCCCAAAACTTAGAGAGTTGGTTTTATTTGTGATTTCAAGCCTTATCCATGTAAAAATACCTATAATAGACATATTATGACAAGGAAATGGTTCATTTGGTTAGAAATGTAGAAAATAGGCAAAGAATAGGTCATATTGGCCTCAGTTGGTTCTATTGGGGTCCAATTCGTTCCCAAAACTTAGGGAGTTGGTTTTTTTTGTGATTTCAATGCCTATACATGTAAAAATACCTATAATAGAGATTTTATGACAATGAAATGGTTCATTTAGTTTGAAATGTAGAAAATAGGCAAAGAATAGGTCATATTGGCCTCAATTGGTTCTATTTGGGTTCAAATCGTCCCCAAAACATAGGTAGTTGGTTTTTTGTGATTTCAAGGCTTATAAATGTTAAACTACCTATAATAGACATGTTATGACAAAGAAATGGTTCATTTGGGTAGAAATGTAGAAAATAGGCAAAGAATTGGACATATTGGCCTCAGCTAGTTCTATTGGGGTCCAATTCGATCCCAAAACATAGGGAGTTGGTTTTTTTTTTTGTGATTTCAACGCTTATACATGTAAAAATACCGAGAATAGACATTTTATGACAAAGAAATAGTTCATTTGGTTAGAAATGTAGAAAATAGGCAAAGAATTGGTCATATTGGCCTTAGTTGGTTCTATTAGGGTCAAAATCATCCTCAGAACATAGGGAGTTGGTTTTTTTTGTGATTTCAAGACTTCTACATGTAAAAATACCTATAATAGACATTTTATGATAATGAAATGGTTCATTTGGTTAGAAATGTAGAAAATAGGCAAAGAATAGGTCATATTGGCCTCAATTGGTTCTATTTGGTCAAAATCGTCCCCAAAACATAGGGAGTTGGTTTTTTGTGATTTCAAGGCTTATAAATGTTAAACTACCTATAATAGACATGTTATGACGAAGAAATGGTTCATTTGGTTAAAAATGTAGAAAATAGGCAAAGAATAGGTCAAATTGGCCTCAATTGGTTCTATTTAGATCAAAATCGTCCCCAGAACATAGGGAGTTGGTTTTTTTTTGTGATTTCAAGGCTTATACATGTAAAACTACCTATAATAGACGTGTTATGACAAAGAAATGGTTCATTTTGTTAGAAATGTAGAAAATAGTCAAAGAATTGGTCATATTGGCCTCAATTGGTTCTATTTGGGTCAAAATCGTCCCCAGAACATAGGGAGTTGGTTTTTTTTTGTGATTTCAAGACTTATACATGTAAAAATACCTATAATAGACATTTTATGACAATGAAATGGTTCATTTGGTTAGAAATGTAGAAAATAGGCAAAGAATAGGTCATATTGGCCTCAATTGGTTCTATTTGGTCAAAATCGTCCCCAAAACATAGGGAGTTGGTTTTTTGTGATTTCAAGGCTTATAAATGTTAAACTACCTATAATAGACATGTTATGACTAAGAAATGGTTCATTTGGTTAGAAATGTAAAAAATAGGAAAAGAATTGGTCATATTGGCCTCAGTTAGTTCTATTGGGGTCCAATTCGATCGTTAAACTTAGGGCGTTGGTTTTTTTTTTGTGATTTCAAGGCTTATACATGTAAAAATACCTAGAATAGACATTTTATGAAAAAGAAATGGTTCATTTGGTTAGAAATGTAAATAATAGGCAAAGAATAGGTCATATTGGCCACAATTGGTTCTATTTGGGTCAAAATCGTCCCCAGAATATAGGGAATTGGTTTTTTTTTGTGATTTCAAGGCTTATACATGTAAAACTACCTATAATAGACTTGGTATAACAAAGAAATGGTTCATTTGGTAGAGATGTAGAAAATAGGCAAAGAATAGGTCATATTGGCCTCAATTGGTTCTATTTGGGTCCAATTCTTTCCCAAAACATAGGGTGTTGGTTTTTATTTTGATTTCAAGTCTTATACATGTAAAAATACCTATAATAGACATATTATGAGAAAGAAATGGTTCATTTGGTTAGAAATGTAGAAAATAGGCAAAGAATAGATCATATTGGCCTCAGTTAGTTCTATTGGGGTCCAATTCGTCCCCAAAACTTAGGGAGGTTGTTTTTCTTTGTGATTTCAAGGCTTATACATGTAAAAACACCTATAATAGACATTGTATTGCAAAGAAATAGTTCATTTGGTTAGAAATGTAGATAAAAGGCAAAGAATAGGTCATATTGGCCTTAATTGGTTCTATTTGGATCAAAATCGTCCCCAGAACTTAAGGAGTTGGTTTTTTTTTATCTCAAGGCTTATACATGTAAAACTACCTATAATAGACATATTATGACAAGGAAATGGTTCATTTGGTTAGAGATGTAGAAAAGAGGCAAAGAATAGGTCATATTGGCCTCAATTGGTTCTATTTGGGTCCAATTCGTTCCCAAAACATAGGGTGTTTGTTTTTATTTTGATTTCAAGGCATATACTTGTAAAAATACCTATAATAGACATATTATGACAAAGAAATGGTTCATTTGGTTAGAAATGTAGAAAATAGGCAAAGAATAGGTCATATTGGCCTCAGTTAGTTCTATTGGGGTCTAATTCGTCCCCAAAACTTAGGGAGGTTGTTTTTCTTTGTGATTTCAAGGCTTATACATGTAAAAACACCTATAATAGACATTGTATAACAAAGAAATAGTTCATTTGGTTAGAAATGTAGAAAATAGGCAAAGAATAGGTCATATTGGCCTCAATTGGTTCTATTTGGATCAAAATCGTCCCCAGAACATAGGGAGTTGGTTTTTTTTTGTGATTTCAAGGCTTATACATGTAAAGCTACCTATAATAGACGTGTTATGACAAAGAAATGGTTCATTTTGTTAGAAATGTAGAAAATAGTCAAAGAATTGGTCATATTGGCCTCAATTGGTTCTATTTGGGTCAAAATCGTCCCCAGAACATAGGGAGTTGGTTTTTTTTGTGATTTCAAGACTTATTCATGTAAAAATACCTATAATAGACATTTTATGACAATGAAATGGTTCATTTGGTTAGAAATGTAGAAAATAGGCAAAGAATAGGTCATATTGGCCTCAGTTAGTTCTATTGGGGTCCAATTCGTCCCCAAAACTTAGGGAGCTTGTTTTTCTTTATAATTTCAAGGCTTATACATGTAAAAACACCTATAATAGACATTGTATTGCAAAGAAATAGTTCATTTGGTTAGAAATGTAGATAAAAGGCAAAGAATAGGTCATATTGGCCTTAATTGGTTCTATTTGGATCAAAATCGTCCCCAGAACTTAAGGAGTTGGTTTTTTTTTTATCTCAAGGCTTATACATGTAAAACTACCTATAATAGACATATTATGACAAGGAAATGGTTCATTTGGTTAGAGATGTAGAAAAGAGGCAAAGAATAGGTCATATTGGCCTCAATTGGTTCTATTTGGGTCCAATTCGTTCCCAAAACATAGGGTGTTTGTTTTTATTTTGATTTCAAGGCATATACATGTAAAAATACCTATAATAGACATATTATGACAAAGAAATGGTTCATTTGGTTAGAAATGTAGAAAATAGGCAAAGAATAGGTCATATTGGCCTCAGTTAGTTCTATTGGGGTCTAATTCGTCCCCAAAACTTAGGGAGGTTGTTTTTATTTGTGATTTCAAGGCTTATACATGTAAAAACACCTATAATAGACATTGTATAACAAAGAAATAGTTCATTTGGTTAGAAATGTAGAAAATAGGCAAAGAATAGGTCATATTGGCCTCAATTGGTTCTATTTGGATCAAAATCGTCCCCAGAACATAGGGAGTTGGTTTTTTTTGTGATTTCAAGGCTTATACATGTAAAACTACCTATAATAGACGTGTTATGACAAAGAAATGGTTCATTTTGTTAGAAATGTAGAAAATAGTCAAAGAATTGGTCATATTGGCCTCAATTGGTTCTATTTGGGTCAAAATCGTCCCCAGAACATAGGGAGTTGGTTTTTTTTGTGATTTCAAGACTTATTCATGTAAAAATACCTATAATAGACATTTTATGACAATGAAATGGTTCATTTGGTTAGAAATGTAGAAAATAGGCAATGAATAGGTCATATTGGCCTCAGTTAGTTGTATTGGGGTCCAATTCGTCCCCAAAACTTAGGGAGGTTGTTTTTCTTTGTGATTTTAAGGCTTATACATGTAAAAACACCTATAATAGACATTGTATTTCAAAGAAATAGTTCATTTGGTTAGAAATGTAGATAAAAGGCAAAGAATAGGTCATATTGGCCTTAATTGGTTCTATTTGGATCAAAATCGTCCCCAGAACTTAAGGAGTTGGTTTTTTTTTATCTCAAGGCTTATACATGTAAAACTACCTATAATAGACATATTATGACAAGGAAATGGTTCATTTGGTTAGAGATGTAGAAAAGAGGCAAAGAATAGGTCATATTGGCCTCAATTGGTTCTGTTTGGGTCCAATTCGTTCCCAAAACATAGGGTGTTTGTTTTTATTTTGATTTCAAGGCATATACATGTAAAAATACCTATAATAGACATATTATGACAAAGAAATGGTTCATTTGGTTAGAAATGTAGAAAATAGGCAAAGAATAGGTCATATTGGCCTCAGTTAGTTCTATTGGGGTCTAATTCGTCCCCAAAACTTAGGGAGGTTGTTTTTCTTTGTGATTTCAAGGCTTATACATGTAAAAACACCTATAATAGACATTGTATAACAAAGAAATAGTTCATTTGGTTAGAAATGTAGAAAATAGGCAAAGAATAGGTCATATTGGCCTCAATTGGTTCTATTTGGATCAAAATCGTCCCCAGAACATAGGGAGTTGGTTTTTTTTGTGATTTCAAGGCTTATACATGTAAAACTACCTATAATAGACGTGTTATGACAAAGAAATGGTTCATTTTGTTAGAAATGTAGAAAATAGTCAAAGAATTGGTCATATTGGCCTCAATTGGTTCTATTTGGGTCAAAATCGTCCCCAGAACATAGGGAGTTGGTTTTTTTTTGTGATTTCAAGACTCATTCATGTAAAAATACCTATAATAGACATTTTATGACAATGAAATGATTCATTTGGTTAGAAATGTAGAAAATAGGCAATGAATAGGTCACATTGGCCTCAATTGGTTCTATTTGGTCAAAATCGTCCCCAAAACATAGGGAGTTGGTTTTTTGTTATTTCAAGGCTTATAAATGTTAAACTACCTATAATAGACATGTTATGACTAAGAAATGGTTCATTCGGTTAGAAATGTAGAAACTAGGCAAAGAATTGGTAATATTGGCCTCAGATGGTTCTATTAGGGTCCAATTCGATCCCAAAACTTAGGGAGTTGGTTTTTTTTTTTTGTGATTTCAAGGCTTATACATGTAAAAATACCTATAATAGACATTTAATGACAAAGAAATGGTTCATTTGGTTAGAAATGTAAATAATAGGCAAAGAATAGGTCATATTGGCCACAATTGGTTCTATTTGGGTCAAAATCGTCCCCAGAACATAGGGAATTGGTTTTTTTTGTGATTTCAAGGCTTATACATGTAAAACTACCTATAATAGACCTGTTATGACAAAGAAATGGTTCATTTGGTTAGAAATGTAGAAAATAGGCAGAGAATAGGTCATATTGGCCTCAATTGATTCTATTTGGGTCCAATTCTTTCCCAAAACATAGGGTGTTGGTTTTTATTTTGATTTAAAGGCTTATACATGTAAAAATACCTATAATAGACATATTATGAGAAAGAAATAGTTAATTTGGTTAGAAATGTAGAAAATAGGCAAAGAATAGGTCATATTGGCCTCAGTTAGTTCTATTGGGGTCCAATTCGTCCCCAAAACTTAGGGAGGTTGTTTTTCTTTGTGATTTCAAGGCTTATACATGTAAAAACACCTATAATAGACATTGTATGACAAAGAAATGGTTCATTTGGTTAGAAATGTAGATAAAAGGCAAATAATAGGTCATATTGGCCTTAATTGGTTCTATTTGGATCAAAATCGTCCCCAGAACTTAGGGAGTTGGTTTTTTTTTTTATCTCAAGGCTTATACATGTAAAACTACATATAATAGACATATTATGACAAAGAAATGGTTCATTTGGTTAGAAATGTAGAAAATAGGCAAAGAATAGGTCATATTGGCCTTAGTTAGTTCTATTGGGGTCCAATTCGTCCCCAAAACTTAGGGAGGTTGTTTTTATTTGTGATTTCAAGGCTTATACATGTAAAAACACCTATAATAGACATTGTATGACAAAGAAATGGTTCATTTGATTAGAAATGTAGAAAATAGGCAAAGAATAGATCATATTGGCCTCAATTGGTTCTATTTGGATCAAAATCGTTCCCAGAACATAGGGAGTTGGTTTTTTTTGTGATTTCAAGGCTTATACATGTAAAACTACCTATAATAGACGTGTTATGACAAAGAAATGGTTCATTTTGTTAGAAATGTAGAAAATAGTCAAAGAATTGGTCATATTGGCCTCAATTGGTTCTATTTGGGTCAAAATCGTCCCCAGAACATATGGAGTTGGTTTTTTTTGTGATTTCAAGACTTATACATGTAAAAATACCTATAATAGACATTTTATGACAATGAAATGGTTCATTTGGTTAGAAATGTAGAAAATAGGCAAAGAATAGGTCATATTGGCCTCAATTGGTTCTATTTGGTCAAAATCGTCCCCAAAACATAGGGAGTTGGTTTTTTGTGATTTTAAGGCTTATAAATGTTAAACTACCTATAATAGACATGTTATGACTAAGAAATGGTTCATTTGGTTAGAAATGTAAACAATAGGAAAAGTATTGGTCATATTGGCCTCAGTTAGTTCTATTGGGGTCCAATTCGATCCTTAAACTTAGGGCGTTGGTTTTTTTTTTTGTGATTTCAAGGCTTATACATGTAAAAATACCTAGAATAGACATTTTATGACAAAGAAATGGTTCATTTAGTTAGAAATGTAAATAATAGGCAAAGAATAGGTCATATTGGCCACAATTGGTTCTATTTGGGTCAAAATCGTCCCCAGAACATAGGGAATTGGTTTTTTTGTGATTTCAAGGCTTATACATGTAAAATTACCTATAATAGAAGTGTTATGACAAAGAAATGGTTCATTTGGTTAGAAATGTAGAAAATAGGCAAAGAATAGGTCATATTGGCCTCAATTGGTTCTATTTGGGTCCAATTCTTTCCCAAAACATAGGGTGTTGGTTTTTATTTTGATTTCAAGGCTTATACATGTAAAATTACCTATAATAGACATATTATGAGAAAGAAATGGTTCATTTAATTAGAAATGTAGAAAATAGGCAAAGAATAGGTCATATTGGCCTCAGTTAGTTCTATGGGGGTCCAATTCGTCCCCAAAACTTAGGGAGGTTGTTTTTCTTTGTGATTTCAAGGATTATAAATTTAAAAACACCTATAATAGACATTGTATGACAATGAAATGGTTCATTTGGTTAGAAATGTAGATAAAAGGCAAAGAATAGGTCATATTGGCCTGAATTCGTTCTATTTGGATCAAAATCGACCCCAGAACTTAGGGAGTTGGTTTTTTTTTATCTCAAGGATTATACATGTAAAACTACCTAAATAGACATATTATGAAAAAGAAATGGTTCATTTGGTTAGAAATGTAGAAAAGAGGCAAAGAATAGGTCATATTGGCCTCAATTGGTTCTATTTGGGTCCAATTCGTTCCCAAAACATAAGGTGTTTGTTTTTATTTTGATTTCAAGGCTTATACATGTAAAAATACCTATAATAGACATATTATGACAAATAAATGGTTCATTTGGTTAGAAATGTAGAAAATAGGCAAAAGAATAGGTCATATTGGCCTCATTTAGTTCTATTGGGGTCCAATTCGTCCCCAAAACTTAGGGAGGTTGTTTTTCTTTGTGATTTCAAGGCTTATACATGTAAAAAGACCTATAATAGACATTGTATGACAAAGAAATTGTTAATTTGATTAGAAATGTAGATAAAAGGCAAAGAATAGGTCATATTGGCCTTAATTGGTTCTATTTGGATCAAAATCGTCCCCAGAACTTAGAGAGTTGGTTTTCTTTTTATCTCAAGGATTATACATGTAAAAATACCTATAATAGACATATTATGACAAAGGAATGGTTCATTTGGTTAGAAATGTAGAAAAGAGGCAAAGAATAGGTCATACTGGCCTCAATTGGTTCTATTTGGGTCCAATTCGTTCCCAAAACATAGGGTGTTTGTTTTTATTTTTATTTCAAGGTTTATACATGTAAAAATACCTATAATAGACATATTATGACAAAGAAATGGTTCTTTTGGTTAGAAATGTAGAAAATAGGCAAATAATAGGTCATATTGGCCTCAGTTAGTTTTATTGGGGTCCAATTCGTCCCAAAACTTAGGGAGGTTGTTTTTCTTTGTGATTTCAAGGCTTATACATGTAAAAACACCTATAATAGACATTGTATGACAAATAAATGGTTCATTTGGTTAGAAATGTAGAAAATAGGCAAAGAATAGGTCATATTGGCCTCAATTGGTTCTATTTGGATCAAAATCGTCCCCTGAACATAGGGAGTTGGTTTTTTTTGTGATTTAAAGGCTTATACATGTAAAACTACCTATAATAGACGTGTTATGACAAAGAAATGGTTCATTTTGTTAGAAATGTAGAAAATAGTCAAAGAATTGGTCATATTGGCCTCAATTGGTTCTATTTGGGTCAAAATCGTCCCCAGAACATAGGGAGTTGGTTTTTTTTTGAGATTTCAAGACTTATACATGTAAAAATACCTATAATAGACATTTTATGACAATGAAATGGTTCATTTGGTTAGAAATGTAGAAAATAGGCAAAGAATAGGTAATATTGGCCTCAATTGGTTCTATTTGGTCAAAATCGTCCCCAGAACATAGGGAATTGGTTTTTTTGTGATTTCAAGGGTTATACATGTAAAACTATCTATAATAGACGTGTTATGACAAAGAAATGGTTCATTTGGTTAGAAATGTAGAAAATAGGCAAAGAATAGGTCATATTGGCCTCAATTGGTTCTATTTGGGTCCAATTCGTTCCCAAAACATAGGGTGTTTGTTTTTATTTTGATTTCAAGGCTTATACATGTAAAAATACCTATAATAGACATATTATGACAAATAAATGGTTCATTTGGTTAGAAATGTAGAAAACAGGCAAAGAATAGGTCATATTGGCCTCAGTTAGTTCTATTGGGGTCCAATTCGTCCCCAAAACTTAGGGAGGTTGTTTTTCTTTGTGATTTCAATGCCTATACATGTAAAAATACCTATAATAGACATTTTATGACAAAAAAATGGTACATTTGGTTAGAAATGTAAATAATAGGCAAAAATATGTCATATTGGCCACAATTGGTTCTATTTGGGTCAAAATCGTCCCCAGAACATAGGGAATTGGTTTCTTTGTGATTTCAAGGCATATACATGTAAAACTACCTATAATAGACGTGTTATGACAAAGAAATGGTTCATTTGGTTAGAAATGTATAAAATAGGCAAAGAATAGGTCATATTGGCCTCAATTGGTTCTACTTGGGACCAATTCTTTCCCAAAACATAGGGTGTTGGTTTTTATTTTGATTTTAAGGCTTATATATGTAAAAATACCTATAATAGACATATTATGAGAAAGAAATGGTTCATTTGGTTAGAAATGTAGAAAATAGGCAAAGAATAGGTCATATTGGCCTCAGTTAGTTCTATTGGGGTCCAATTCGTCCCCAAAACTTAGGGAGGTTGTTTTTCTTTGTGATTTCAAGGCTTATACATTTAAAAAGACCTATAATAGACATTGTATGACAAAGAAATTGTTAATTTGATTAGAAATGTAGATAAAAGGCAAAGAATAGGTCATATTGGCCTTAATTGGTTCTATTTGGATCAAAATCGTCCCCAGAACTTAGAGAGTTGGTTTTCTTTTTATCTCAAGGATTATACATGTAAAAATACCTATAATAGACATATTATGACAAAGAAATGGTTCATTTGGTTAGAACTGTAGAAAAGAGGCAAAGAATAGGTCATACTGGCCTCAATTGGTTCTATTTGGGTCCAATTCGTTCCCAAAACATAGGGTGTTTGTTTTTATTTTTATTTCAAGGCTTATACATGTAAAAATACCTATAATAGACATATTATGACAAAGAAATGGTTCTTTTGGTTAGAAATGTAGAAAATAGGCAAATAATAGGTCATATTGGCCTCAGTTAGTTTTATTGGGGTCCAATTCGTCCCCTAAACTTAGGGAGGATGTTTTTCTTTGTGATTTCAAGGCTTTTACATGTAAAAACACCTATAATAGACATTGTATGACAAAGAAATGGTTCATTTTGTTAGAAATGTAGAAAATAGGCAAAGAATAGGTCATATTGGCCTCATTGGTTCTATTTGGATCAAAATCGTCCCCAAAACATAGGGAGTTGGTTTTTTTTTGTGATTTCAAGGCTTATACATGTAAAACTACCTATAATAGACGTTTTACGACAAAGAAATGGTTCATTTTGTTGGAAATGTAGAAAATAGTCAAAGAATTGGTCATATTGGCCTCAATTGGTTCTATTTGGGTCAAAATCATCCCCAGAACATAGGGAGTTGGTTTTTTTTTGTGATTTCAAGACTTATAAATGTAAAAATACCTATAATAGACTTTTTATGACAATGAAATGGTTCATTTGGTTAGAAATGTAGAAAATAGGCAAAGAATAGGTCTTATTGGCCTCAATTGGTTCTATTTGGTCAAAATCGTCCCCAAAACATAGGGAGTTGGTTTTTTGTGATTTCAAGGCTTATAAATGTTAAAATACCTATAATAGACATGTTATGACAAATAAATGGTTCATTTGGTTAGAAATGTAAATAATAGGCAAAGAATAGGTCATATTGGCCTCAATTGGTTCTATTTGGGTCCAATTCGTTCCCAAAATATAGGGTGTTTGTTTTTATTTTGATTTCAAGGCTTATACATGTAAAAATAACTATAATAGACATATTATGACAAAGAAATGGTTCATTTGGTTAGAAATGTAAAAAATAGGCAAAGAATATGTCATATTGGCCTCATTTAGTTCTATTGGGGTCCAATTCGTTCCCAAAACTTAGGGAAGTTGTTTTTCTTTGTGATTTCAATGCCTATACATGTAAAAATACCTAGAATAGACATTTTATGACAAAAAAATGGTACATTTGGTTAGAAATGTAAATAACAGGCAAAAATATGTCATATTGGCCACAATTGGTTCTATTTGGGTCAAAATCGTCCCCAGAACATAGGGAATTGGTTTCTTTGTGATTTCAAGGCATATACATGTAAAACTACCTATAATAGACGTGTTATGACAAAGAAATGGTTCATTTGGTTAGAAATGTATAAAATAGGCAAAGAATAGGTCATATTGGCCTCAATTGGTTCTACTTGGGACCAATTCTTTCCCAAAACATAGGGTGTTGGTTTTTATTTTGATTTCAAGGCTTATACATGTAAAAATACCTATAATAGACATATTATGAGAAAGAAATGGTTCATTTGGTTAGAAATGTAGAAAATAGGCAAAGAATAGGTCATATTGGCCTCAGTTAGTTCTATTGGGGTCCAATTCGTCCCCAAAACTTAGGGAGGTTGTTTTTCTTTGTGATTTCAAGGCTTATACATGTAAAAAGACCTATAATAGACATTGTATGACAAATAAATTGTTAATTTGATTAGAAATGTAGATAAAAGGCAAAGAATAGGTCATATTGGCCTTAATTGGTTCTATTTGGATCAAAATCGTCCCCAGAACTTAGAGAGTTGGTTTTCTTTTTATCTCAAGGATTATACATGTAAAAATACCTATAATAGACATATTATGACAAAGAAATGGTTCATTTGGTTAGAAATGTAGAAAAGAAGCAAAGAATAGGTCATACTGGCCTCAATTGGTTCTATTTGGGTCCAATTCGTTCCCAAAACATAGGGTGTTTGTTTTTATTTTTATTTCAAGGCTTATACATGTAAAAATACCTATAATAGACATATTATGACAAAGAAATGGTTCTTTTGGTTAGAAATGTAGAAAATAGGCAAATAATAGGTCATATTGGCCTCAGTTAGTTTTATTGGGGTCCAATTCGTCCCCTAAACTTAGGGAGGATGTTTTTCTTTGTGATTTCAAGGCTTTTACATGTAAAAACACCTATAATAGACATTGTATGACAAAGAAATGGTTCATTTGGTTAGAAATGTAGAAAATAGGCAAAGAATAGGTCATATTGGCCTCATTGGTTCTATTTGGATCAAAATCGTCCCCAAAACATAGGGAGTTGGTTTTTTTTGTGATTTCAAGGCTTATACATGTAAAACTACCTATAATAGACGTTTTACGACAAAGAAATGGTTCATTTTGTTGGAAATGTAGAAAATAGTCAAAGAATTGGTCATATTGGCCTCAATTGGTTCTATTTGGGTCAAAATCATCCCCAGAACATAGGGAGTTGGTTTTTTTTTGTGATTTCAAGACTTATAAATGTAAAAATACCTATAATAGACTTTTTATGACAATGAAATGGTTAATTTGGTTAGAAATGTAGAAAATAGGCAAAGAATAGGTCTTATTGGCCTAAATTGGTTCTATTTGGTCAAAATCGTCCCCAAAACATAGGGAGTTGGTTTTTTGTGATTTCAAGGCTTATAAATGTTAAAATACCTATAATAGACATGTTATGACAAATAAATGGTTCATTTGGTTAGAAATGTAAATAATAGGCAAAGAATAGGTCATATTGGCCTCAATTGGTTCTATTTGGGTCCAATTCGTTCCCAAAATATAGGGTGTTTGTTTTTATTTTGATTTCAAGGCTTATACATGTAAAAATAACTATAATAGACATATTATGACAAAGAAATGGTTCATTTGGTTAGAAATGTAAAAAATAGGCAAAGAATATGTCATATTGGCCTCAGTTAGTTCTATTGGGGTCCAATTCGTTCCCAAAACTTAGGGAGGTTGTTTTTCTTTGTGATTTCAATGCCTATACATGTAAAAATACCTATAATAGACTTTGTATGACAAAGAAATGGTTCATTTGGTTAGAAATGTAGAAAATAGGCAAAGAATAGGTCATATTGGCCTCAATTAGTTCTATTTGGATCAAAATCGTCCCCAGAACATAGGGAGTTGGTTTTTTTGTGATTTCAAGGCTTATACATGTAAAAATACCTAGAATAGACATTTTATGACAAAGAAATGGTTCATTTGGTTAGAAATGTAAATAATAGGCAAAGAATAGGTCATATTGGCCTCAATTGGTTCTATTTGGGTCCAATTCGTTCCCAAAATATAGGGTGTTTGTTTTTATTTTGATTTCAAGGCTTATACATGTAAAAATACCTATAATAGACATATTATGACAAAGAAATGGTTCATTTGGTTAGAAATGTAGAAAATAGGCAAAGAATAGGTCATATTGGCCTTAGTTAGTTCTATTGGGGTCCAATTCGTTCCCAAAACTTAGGGAGGTTGTTTTTCTTTATGATTTCAAGGCTTATACATGTAAAAATACCTTTAATAGACATTGTATGACAAAGAAATGGTTCATTTGGTTAGAAATGTAGATAAAAGGCAAAGAATAGGTCATATTGGCCTCAATTGGTTCTATTTGGATCAAAATCGTCCACAGAACTTAGGGAGTTGGTTTTTTTTTATCTCAAGGCTTATACATGTAAAATTACCTATAATAGACATGTTAACACAACAAAATGGTTCATTTTGTTAGGAATGTAGAAAAAAGGCAAAGAACAGGTCATATTGGCCTCAGTTGGTTCTATTTGGGTCCAATTCGTTCCCAAAACATAGGGTGTTGGTTTTTTTTTATTTCAATGCTTATACATGTAAAACTACCTATAATAGACATATTATGACAAAGAAATGGTTCATTTGGTTAGAAATGTAAAAAAAAGGCAAAGAATAGGTCATATTGGCCTCAATTAGTTCTATTGGGGTCCAATTCGTTCCCAAAACTTAGGGAGGTTGTTTTTCTTTGTGATTTCAAGGCTTATACATGTAAAAATACCTTTAATAGACATTGTATGACAAAGAAATGGTTCATTTGGTTAGAAATGTAGATAAAAGGCAAAGAATAGGTCATATTGGCCTCAATTGGTTCTATTTGGATCAAAATCGTCCACAGAACTTAGGGAGTTGGTTTTTTTTTTTTGATCTCAAGGCTTATACATGTAAAATTACCTATAATAGACATGTTAACACAACAAAATGGTTCATTTTGTTAGGAATGTAGAAAAAAGGCAAAGAACAGGTCATATTGGCCTCAGTTGGTTCTATTTGGGTCCAATTCGTTCCCAAAACATAGGGTGTTGGTTTATTTTTTATTTCAATGCTTATACATGTAAAAATACCTATAATAGACATATTATGACAAAGAAATGGTTCATTTGGTTAGAAATGTAAAAAATAGGCAAAGAATAGGTCATATTGGCCTCAGTTAGTTCTATTGGGGTCCAATTCGTTCCCAAAACTTAGGGAGGTTGTTTTTCTTTGTGATTTCAAGGCTTATACATGTAAAAATACCTTTAATAGACATTGTATGACAAAGAAATGGTTCATTTGGTTAGAAATGTAGATAAAAGGCAAAGAATAGGTCATATTGGCCTCAATTGGTTCTATTTGGATCAAAATCGTCCACAAAACTTAGGGAGTTGGTTTTTTTTTTTTATCTCAAGGCTTATACATGTAAAATTACCTATAATAGACATGTTAACACAACAAAATGGTTCATTTTGTTAGGAATGTAGAAAAAAGGCAAAGAACAGGTCATATTGCCCTCAGTTGGTTCTATTTGGGTCCAATTCGTTCCCAAAACATAGGGTGTTGGTTTTTTTTATTTCAATGCTTATACATGTAAAACTACCTATAATAGACATATTATGACAAAGAAATGGTTCATTTGGTTAGAAATGTAAAAAATAGGCAAAGAATAGGTCATATTGGCCTCAGTTAGTTCTATTGGGGTCCAATTCGTTCCCAAAACTTAGGGAGGTTGTTTTTCTTTGTGATTTCAATGCCTATACATGTAAAAATACCTATAATAGACATTGTATGACAAAGAAATGGTTCATTTGGTTAGAAATGTAGAAAATAGGCAAAGAATAGGTCATATTGGCCTCAATTAGTTCTATTTGGAACAAAATCGTCCCCAGAACATAGGGAGTTGGTTTTTTTTGTGATTTCAATGCTTATACATGTAAAACTACATATATTAGACATATTATGACAAAGAAATGGTTCATTTGGTTAGAAATGTAGAAAATAGACAAAGAATAGGTCATATTGGCCTCAATTAGTTCTATTGGGGTCCAATTCGTCCCCAAAACTTAGGGAGGTTGTTTGTCTTTGTGATTTCAAGGCTTATACATGTAAAAACACCTATAATAGACATTGTATGACAAAGAAATGGTTCATTTGGTTAGAAATGTAGATAAAAGGCAAAGAATAGGTCATATTGGCCTCAATTGGTTCTATTTGGATCAAAATCGTCCCCAGAACTTAAGGAGTTGGTTTTTTTTTTTTTGATCTCAATTCTTATACATGTAAAACTACCTATAATACACATGTTAACACAACGAAATGGTTCATTTTGTTAGGAATGTAGAAAAGAGGCAAAGAATAGGTCATATTGGCCTTAGTTGGTTCTATTTGGGTCCAATTCGTTCCCAAAACATAGGGTGTTTGTTTTTATTTTTATTTCAAGGCTTATACATGTAAAAATACCTAAAATAGACATATTATGACAAAGAAATGGTTCATTTGGTTAGAAATGTAGAAAATAGGCAAATAATAGGTCATATTGGCCTCAATTAGTTCTATTTGGATCAAAATCGTCCCAGAACTTAAGGAGTTGATTTTTTTTTTTTTTGATCTCAAGGCTTATACATGTAAAACTACCTATAATAGATATGTTAACACAACGAAAGGGTTCATTTTGTTAGAAATGTAGAAAAGAGACAAAGAATAGGTCATATTGGCCTTAGTTGGTTCTATTTGGGTCCAATTCGTTCCCAAAACATAGGGTGTTGGTTTTTTTTTATTTCAAGGCTTATAAATGTAAAAAAATCCTATAATAGACATATTATGACAAACAAATGGTTCATTTGGTTAGAAATGTAGAAAATAGGCAAATAATAGTTCATATTGGCCTCAGTTAGTTCTATTGGGGTCCAATTCGTCCCCAAAACTTAGGGAGGTTGTTTTTCTTTGTGATTTCAAGGCTTATACATGTAAAAACACCTATAATAGACATTGTATGACAAAGAAATGGTTCATTTGGTTAGAAATGTAGATAAAAGGCAAAGAATAGGTCATATTGGCCTTAATTGGTTCTATTTGGATCAAAATCGTCCCCAGAACTTAGGGAGTTGGTTTTTTTTTTATCTCAAGGCTTATACATGTAAAACTACCTATAGTAGACATATTATGACAAATAAATGGTTCATTTGGTTAGAAATGTAGAAAAGAGGCAAAGAATAGGTCATATTGGCCTCAATTGGTTCTATTTGGGTCCAATTCGTTCCCAAAACATAGGGTGTTTGTTTTTATTTTGATTTCAAGGCTTATACATGTAAAAATACCTATAATAGACATGTTATGACAAAGAAATGGATCATTTGGTTAGAAATGTAGAAAATAGGCAAAGAATAGGTCATATTGGCCTCAGTTGGTTCTATTGGGGTCCAATTCGTTCCCAAAACATAGGGTGTTGGTTTTTTTTTTATTTCAAGGCTTATAAATGTAAAAAAATCCTATAATAGACATATTATGACAAACAAATGGTTCATTTGGTTAGAAATGTAGAAAATAGGCAAATAATAGTTCATATTGGCCTCAGTTAGTTCTATTGGGGTCCAATTCGTCCCCAAAACTTAGGGAGGTTGTTTTTCTTTGTGATTTCAAGGCTTATACATGTAAAAACACCTATAATAGACATTGTATGACAAAGAAATGGTTCATTTGGTTAGAAATGTAGATAAAAGGCAAAGAATAGGTCATATTGGCCTTAATTGGTTCTATTTGGATCAAAATCGTCCCCAGAACTTAGGGAGTTGGTTTTTTTTTTATATCAAGGCTTATACATGTAAAACTACCTATAATAGACATATTATGACAAATAAATGGTTCATTTGGTTAGAAATGTAGAAAAGAGGCAAAGAATAGGTCATATTGGCCTCAATTGGTTCTATTTGGGTCCAATTCGTTCCCAAAACATAGGGTGTTTGTTTTTATTTTGATTTCAAGGCTTATACATGTAAAAATACCTATAATAGACATGTTATGACAAAGAAATGGATCATTTGGTTAGAAATGTAGAAAATAGGCAAAGAATAGGTCATATTGGCCTCAGTTGGTTCTATTGGGGTCCAATTCGTTCCCAAAACATAGGGCGTTGGTTTTTCTTTGTGATTTCAAGTCTTATAAATGTAAAAATACCTATTATAGACATTATATGATAAAGAAATGGTTCATTTGGTTAGAAATGAAGAAAATAGGAAAAGATGAGGTCATATTGGCCTCAATTGGTCCTATTTGAATCAAAATCGTCCCCAGAACTTAGGGAGTTGGTTTTTTTTTTTATCTCATGGCTTATACATGTAAAACTACCTATAATAGACATGTTAACTTAATGAAATGGTTCATTTGGTTAGAAATGTAGAAAATAGGCAAAGAATAGGTCATATTGGCCTCAATTGGTTCTATTTGGGTCCAATTCTTTCCCAAAACATAGGGTGTTGGTTTTTATTTTGATTTCAAGGCTTATACATGTAAAAATACCTATAATAGACATATTATGACAAAGAAATGGTTGATTTGGTTAGAAATGTAGAAAATAGGCAAAGAATAGGTCATATTGGCCTTAATTGGTTCTATTTGGTCAAAATCGTCCCCAAAACATAGGGAGTTGGTTTTTTGTGATTTCAAGGCTTATAAATGTTAAACTACCTATAATAGACATGTTATGAATAAGAAATGGTTCATTTGGTTAGAAATGTATAAAATAGGAAAAGAATTGGTCATATCGGCCTCAGTTAGTTTTATTTGGATCAAAATCGTCCCCATAACTTAGGGAGTTGGTTTTTTTTTTTGATCTCAAGGCTTATACATGTAAAACTACCTATAATAGACATGTTAACACAACGAAATGGTTCATTTTGTTAGGAATGTAGAAAAAAGGCAAAGAATAGGTCATATTGGCCTCAGTTGGTTCTATTTGGGTCCAATTCATTCCCAAAACATAGGGTGTTGGTTTTTTTTTTATTTCAATGCTTATACATTTAAAACTACCTATAATAGACATATTATGACAAAGAAATGGTTCATTTGGTTAGAAATGTAAAAAATAGGCAAAGAATAGGTTATATTGGCCTCAGTTAGTTCTATTGGGGTCCAATTCGTTCCCAAAACTTAGGGAGGTTGTTTTTTCTTTGTGATTTCAAGGCTTATACATGTAAAAATACCTATAATAGACATTGTATGACAAAGAAATGGTTCATTTGGTTAAAAATGTAGAAAATAGGCAAAGAATAGGTCATATTGGCCTCAATTAGTTCTATTTGGATCAAAATCGTCCCCAGAACTTAGGGAGTTGGTTTTTTTTTTTTGATCTCAAGGCTTATACATGTAAAACTACCTATAATAGATATGTTAACACAACGAAATGGTTCATTTTGTTAGAAATGTAGAAAAGAGACAAAGAATAGGTCATATTGGCCTCAGTTGGTTCAATTTGGGTCCAATTCGTTCCCAAAACATAGGGTGTTGGTTTTTTTTTTATTTCAAGGCTTATAAATGTAAAAAAACCTATAATAGACATGTTATGACAAACAAATGGTTCATTTGGTTAGAAATGTAGAAAATAGGCAAATAATAGGTCATATTGGCCTCAGTTACTTCTATTGGGGTCCAATTCCTCCCCAAAACTTAGGGAGGTTGTTTTTCTTTGTGATTTCAAGGCTTATATATGTAAAAACACCTATAAAAGACATTGTATGACAAAGAAATGGTTCATTTGGTTAGAAATGTAGATAAAAGGCAAAGAATAGGTCATATTGGCCTTAATTGGTTCTATTTGGATCAAAATCGTCCCCAGAACTTAGGGAGTTGGTTTTTTTTTTATCTCAAGGATTATACATGTAAAACTACCTATAATAGACATATTATTACAAAGAAGTGGTTCATTTGGTTAGAAATGTAGAAAAGAGGCAAAGAATAGGTCATATTAGCCTCAATTGGTTCTATTTGGGTCCAATTCGTTCCCAAAACATAGGGTGTTTGTTTTTATTTTGATTTCAAGGATTATACATGTAAAATTACCTATAATAGACATATTATGACAAAGAAATGGTTCATTAGGTTAGAAATGTAGAAAATAGGCAAAGAATAGGTCATATTGGCCTCAATTGGTTCTATTTGGATCAAAATCGTCCCCAGAACATAGGGAGTTGGTTTTTTTTTTGTGATTTCAAGGCTTATACATGTAAAAATACCTATAGTAGACGTGTTATGACAAAGAAATGGTTCATTTAGTTAGAAATGTAGAAAATAGTCAAAGAATTGGTCATATTGGCCTCAATTGGTTCTATTTGGGTAAAAATCGTCCCTAGAACATAGGGAGTTGGTTTTTTTTTGTGATTTCAAGACTTATACATGTAAAAATACCTAAAATAGACATTTTATGACAATGAAATGGTTCATTTGGTTACAAATGTAGAAAATAGGCAAAGAATAGGTCATATTGGCCTCAATTGGTTCTATTTTGTCAAAATCGTCCCCAAAACATAGGGAGATGGTTTTTTGTGATTTCAAGGCTTATAAATGTTGAACTACCTATAATAGACATGTTATTAATAAGAAATGGTTCATTTGGTTAGAAATGTATAAAATAGGAAAAGAATTGGTCATATTGGCCTCATTTAGTTTTATTGGGGTCCAATTCGATCCTTAAACTTAGGGCGTTGGTTTTTTTTTTTGTGATTTCAAGGCTTATACATGTAAAAATACCTAGAATAGACATTTTATTACAAATAAATGGTTCATTTGGTTAGAAATGTAAATAATAGGCAAAGAATAGGTCATATTGGCCACAATTGGTTCTATTTGGGTCAAAATCGTCCCCAGAACATAGGGAATTGGTTTTTTTGTGATTTCAAGGCTTATACATGTAAAAATACCTATAATAGACGTGTTATGACAAAGAAATGGTTCATTTGGTTAGAAATGTAGAAAATAGGCAAAGAATAGGTCATATTGGCCTCAGTTGGTTCTATTTGGGTCCAATTCTTTCCTAAAACATAGGGTGTTGGTTTTTATTTTGATATCAAGGCTTATACATGTAAAAATACCTATAATAGACATATTATGAGAAAGAAATGGTTCATTTGGTTAGAAATGTAGAAAATAGACAAAGAATAGGTCATATTGGCCTTAATTGGTTCTCTTTGGATCAAAATCGTCCCCAGAACTTAGGGAGTTGGTTTTTTTTTTATCTCAAGGATTATACATGTAAAAATACCTATAATAGACATATTATGACAAAGAAATGGTTCATTTGGTTAGAAATGTAGAAAAGAGGCAAAGAATAGGTCATATTGGCCTCAATTGGTTCTATTTGGGTCCAATTCGTTCCCAAAACATAGGGTGTTTGTTTTTATTTTGATTTCAAGGCTTATACATGTAATAAATACCTATATTAGACATATTATGACAAAGAAATGGTTCATTTGGTTAGAAATGTAGAAAATAGACAAAGAATAGGTCATATTGGCCTCAATTAGTTCTATTGGGGTCCAATTCGTCCCCAAAACTTAGGGAGGTTGTTTGTCTTTGTGATTTCAAGGCTTATACATGTAAAAACACCTATAATAGACATTGTATGACAAAGAAATGGTTCATTTGGTTAGAAATGTAGATAAAAGGCAAAGAATAGGTCATATTGGCCTCAATTGGTTCTATTTGGATCAAAATCGTCCCCAGAACTTAGGGAGTTGTTTTTTTTATCTCAAGGCTTATACATGTAAAACTACCTATAATATACATATTATGACAAAGAAATGGTTCATTTGGTTAGAAATGTAGAAAAGAGGCAAAGAGTAGGTCATATTGGCCTCAATTGGTTCTATTTGGGTCCAATTCGTTCCCAAAACATAGGGTGTTTGTTTTTATTTTGATTTCAAGGCTTATACATGTAAAACTACCTATAATGGACATATTATGACAAAGAAATGGTTCATTTGGTTAGAAATGTAGAAAATAGGCAAAGAATAGGTCATATTGGCCTCAGTTAGTTCTATTGGGGTCCAATTCGTTCCCAAAACTTAGGGAAATTATTTTTCTTTGTGATTTCAAGGTTATACATGTAAAAATACCTATAATAGACATTGTATGGTAAAGAAATGGTTCATTTGGTTAGAAATGTAGAAAATAGGCAAAGAATAGCTCATATTGGCCTCAATTGGTTCTATTTGGATCAAAATCGTCCCCAGAACTGAGGGAGTTGGTTTTTTTTTATCTCAAGGCTTATACATGTAAAACTACCTATAATAGACAAGTTAACACAACGAAATGGTTCATTTTGTTAGGAATGTAGAAAAGAGGCAAAGAATAGGTCATATTGGCCTCAATTGGTTCTATTTGGTCAAAATCGTCCCCAAAACATAGGGAGTTGGTTTTTTGTGATTTCAAGGCTTATAAATGTTAAACTACCTATAATAGACATGTTATGAATAAGAAATGGTTCATTTGGTTAGAAATGTATAAAATAGGAAAAGAATTGGTCATATTGGCCTCAGTTAGTTTTATTTGGATCAAAATCGTCCCCATAACTTAGGGAGTTGGTTTTTTTTTGTGATTTCAAGAATTATTCATGTGAAATTACCTACAATAGACATGTTATGACAAAGAAATGGTTCATTTGGTTAGGAATGTAGAAAATAGGTAAAGAATAGGTCATATTGGCCATAGTTGGTTCTATTTGGGTCCAATTCGTTACTTAAACATAGGGTGTTGGTTTTTTTTTAATTTCAAGGCTTATACATGTTAAACTACCTATAATAGACATATTATTACAAAGAAATGGTTCATTTGGTTAGAAATGTAGAAAATAGGCAAAGAATGGGTCATATTGGCCTCAATTTGTTCTATTGGGGTCCAATTCGTTCCCAAAACTTAGGGAGGTTGTTTTTCTTTGTGAGTTCAAGGCTTATACATGTAAAAATACCTATAATAGACATTGTATGACAAAGAAATGGTTCATTTGGTTAGAAATGTAGAAAATAGGCAAAGAATAGGTCATATTGGCCTTAATTATTTCTATTTGGATCAAAATCGTCCCCAGAACTTAGGGAGTTGGTTTTTTTTTTCATCTCAAGGCTTATACATGTAAAACTACCTATAATAGATATGTTAACACAACGAAATGGTTCATTTTGTTAGAAATGTAGAAAAGAGGCAAAGAATAGGTCATATTGGCCTCAGTTGGTTCTATTTGGGTCCAATTCGTTCCCAAAACATAGGGTGTTGGTTTTTTTTTTATTTCAAGGCTTATAAATGTAAAAAAACCTATAATAGACATGTTATGACAAACAAATGGTTCATTTGGTTAGAAATGTAGAAAATAGGCAAATAATATGTCATATTGGCCTCAGTTGGTTCTATTTGGGTCAAACTCGTCCCCGGAACTTAGGGAGTTGGTTTTTTTTGTGATTTCAAGGCTTATACATGTAAAAATACCTATTATAGACATTTTATGACAATTAAATGGTTCATTTCGTTAGAAATGTAGAAAATAGGCAAAGAATAGGTCATATTGGCCTCTGTTGGTTCTATTGGGGTCCAATTCGTTCCCAAAACTTAGGTAGTTGGTTTTTTTTATTGATTTCAAGGCTTATACATGTAAAACTACCTATAATAGACATTTTTTGACAAAGAAATGGTTCATTTGGTTAGAAATGTAGAAAATAGGCAAAGAATTATTCATATTGGCCTTAGTTGGTTCTTTTGGGGTCCAATTCGATCCCAAAACCTAGGGCGTTGGTTTTTTTTTTTTTTTTTGTGATTTCAAGGCTTATACATGTAAAAGTACCTATAATAGACATTTTTTGACAAAGAAATGGTTCATTTGGTTAGAAATGTAGAAAATAGGCAAAGAATAGGTCATATTGGCCTTAGTTGGTTCTATTTGGGTCCAATTCATTCCCAAATCATAGGGTGTTGGTTTTTTTTTATTTCAATGCTTATACATGTAAAACTACCTATAATAGACATATTATGACAAAGAAATGGTTCATTTGGTTAGAAATGTAAAAAATAGGCAAAGAATAGGTCATATTGGCCTCAGTTAGTTCTATTGGGGTCCAATTCGTTCCCAAAATTTAGGGAGGTTTTTTTATTTGTTATTTCAAGTCTTATACATGTAAAAATACCTACAATAGACATTTTATGACAAATAAATGGTTCATTTGGTTAGAAATGTAAATAATAGGCAAACAATAGGTCATATTGGCCTCAATTGGTTCTATTTGGATCAAAATAGTTCCCAGAATACAGGGAATTGGTTTATTTTGTGATTTCAAGGCTTTTACATCTAAAACTACCTATAATAGACATGTTATAACAAAGAAATGGTTCATTCGGTAAGAAATAAAAAAATAGGCAAAGAATAGGTCATATTGGCCTTAGTTGGTTCTACAGGGGTCCAATTCGTTCCCAAAACTTAGAGAGTTGTTTTTTTTTTGTGATTTTAAGGCTTAGACATGTAAAACTACCTATTATAGACATGTTATGACAAAGAAATGGTTCATTTGGTTAGAAATGTAGAAAATAGACAAAGAATAGGTCATATTGGCCTAAGTTGGTTCTATTGGGGTCCAATTCGTTCCTTAAACTTAGGGAGTAGGTTTTTTTATTGATTTCAAGGCTTATACACGTAAAACTACCTATAACAGACATTTTATGACAAATAAATGGTTCATTTGGTTAGAAATGTAGAAAATAGGCAAAGAATAGGTCATATTGGCCTAAGTTGGTTCTATTGGGGTCCAATTCGTTCCCAAAACTTAGGGAGTTGGTTTTCTTTGTGATTTCAAGGCTTATACACGTAAAAATACCTATAATAGACATTTAATGACAAATAAATGGTTCATTTGGTTAGAAAAGTAATAGGCAAAGAATAGGTCATATTGGCCTCAATTGGTTCTATTTGGGTCAAAATCGTCCCCAGAACATAGGGAATTGGTTTTTTTTTGTGATTTCAAGGCTTATACATGTAAAACTACCTATAATAGACATGTTATGACAAAGAAATGGTTCATTTGGTTAGAAATCTAGAAAATAGGCAAAGAATTGGTCATATTGGCCTCAATTGGTTTTATTTGGGTGAAAATCGTCCCTAGAACTTAGGGAGTTGGTTTTTTTTTGTGATTTCAAGGCTTATACATCTAAAACTAACTATAATAGACGTTTTATGACAAAGAAATGGTTCATTTGGTTAGAAATGTAGAAAATAGGCATGGAATAGGTCATACTGGCCTCAGTTGGTTCTATTGGGGTCCAATTCATTCCCAAAACTTAGAGAGTTGTTTTTTTTTTTGTGATTTCAAGGCTTATACATGTAAAACTACATATTATAAACATGTTATGACAAAGAAATGGTTCATTTGGTTAGAAATATAGAAAATAGACAAAGAATAGGTCATATTGGCCTCAGTTGGTTCTATTGGGGTCCAATTCGTTCCCAAAACTTAGGGAGTAGGTTTTTTTATTGATTTCAAGGCTTGTAAATGTAAAACTACCTATAATAGACATTTTATGACAAATAAATGGTTCATTTATTTAGAAATGTAGAAAATAGGCAAAGAATAGGTCATATTAGCCTTTGTTGGTTCTATTGGGGTCCAATTCGTTCCCAAAACTTAGGGAGTTGGTTTTTCTTTGTGATTTCAAGGCTTATACATGTAAAAATACCTATAATAGAAATTTTATGACAAAGAAATGGTTCATTTGGTTAGAAATGTAGAAAAATGGCAAAGAATAGGTTATATTGGCCTCAATTGGTTCTATTTGGATCAAAATCATCCCCAGAACTTAGGGAGTTAGTTTTTTTTTTTATCTCAAGGCTTATACATGTAAAACCACATATAATATACATTTTATGACAAAGAAATGGTTCATTTTGTTAGAAATGTAGAAAATAGGCAAAGAATAGGTCATATTGGCCTCAGTTGGTTCTATTGGGGTCCAATTCATTCCCAAAACTTAGGGAGGTTGTTTTTCTTAGTGATTTCAAGGCTTATACATGTAAAAATACCTATAATAGACATTTTATGACAAAGAAATGGTTCATTTGGTTAGAAATGTAGAAAATAGGCAAAGAATAGGTCATATTGGCCTCAATTGGTTCTATTTGGATCAAAATCGTCCCCAGAACTTAGGGAGTTGGTTTATTTTTTTTTTATCTCAAGGCTTATACATGTAAAACTACCTATAATAGACATGTTAACATAAAAAAATGGTTCATTTGGTTAGAAATGTAGAAAAGAGGCAAAGAATAAGTCATATTGGCCTCAGTTGGTTCTATTTGGGTCCAATTCGTTCCCAAAACATAGGTTGTTGGTTTTTTTTTTATTTCAAGGCTTATACATGTAAAACAACCTATAATAGACATATTATGACAAAGAAATGGTTCTTTTGGTTAGAAATGTAGAAAATAGGCAAAGAATAGGTCATATTGGCCTCAGTTAGTTCTATTGGGGTCCAATTTGTTCCCAAAACTTAGGGAGGTTGTTTTTCTTTGTGATTTCAAGGCTTATACATGTAAAAATACCTATAATAGACATTGTATAACAAAGAAATGGTTCATTTGGTTAGAAATGTAGAAAATAGGCAAAGAATAGGCCATATTGGCCTCAATTGTTCTATTTGGGTCAAAATCGTCCCCAGAACGTAGGGAGTTGGTTTTTTTGTGATTTCAAGGCTTATAAATGTTAAACTACCTATAATAGACATGTTATGACAAAGAAATGGTTCATTTGGTTAGAAATGTAGAAATTAGGCAAAGAATTGGTCATATTGGCCTCAGTTGGTTCTATTAGGGTCCAATTCGATCCCAAAACTTAGGGAGTTGGTTTTTTTTTTTTTCTGATTTCAAGGCTTATACATGTAAAAATACCTAGAATAGACATTTAATGACAAATAAATGGTTCATTTGGTTAGAAATGTAAATAATAGGCAAAGAATAGGTCATATTGGCCTCATTTGGTTCTATTTGGGTCAAAATCGGCCCCAGAATATAGGGAATTGATTTTTTTGTGATTTCAAGGCTCATACATGCAAAACTACCTATAATAGACATGTTATGACAAAGAAAAGGTTCATTTGGTTAGAAATGTAGAAAACTGGTAAAGAATTGGTCATAGTGGCCTCAATTGGTTCTATTTGGGTGAAAATCGTCCCCAGAACTTAGGGAGTTGGTTTTTTTTTTTTGTGATTTCAAGGCTTATACATCTAAAACTACCTATAATAGACATTATATGACAAAGAAATGGTTCATTTGGTTAGAAATGTAGAAAATAGGCAAGGAATAGGTCATTTTGGCCTCAGTTGGTTCTATTGGGGTCCAATTCATTCCCAAAACTTAGAGAGTTGTTTTATTTTGTGATTTCAAGGCTTATACATGTAAAACTACATATTATAAGCATTTTATGATAAAGAAATGGTTCATTTGGTTAGAAATGTAGAAAATAGACAAAGAATAGGTCATATTGGCCTTAGTTGGTTCTATTAGGGTCCAATTTGTTCCCAAAACTTAGGGAGTAGGTTTTTTTTTATTGATTTCAAGGCTTATACATGTAATTCTACCTATAATAGACATTTTATTACAAAGAAATGGTTCATTTGGTTTGAAATGTAGAAAATAGGCAAAGAATAGGTCATATTGGCCTTAGTTGGTTCTATTAGGGTGCAATTCGTTCCCTAAACATAGGGAGTTGGTTTTTTTTTATTATCAAGGCTTATACATGTAAAAATACCTATAATAGACATTTTATGACAAACGTATGGTTCATTTGGTTAGAACTGTAGAAAATATAGAAAATAGGCAAAGAATAGGTCATATTGGCCTCAGTTGGTTCTATTGGGGTCCAATTCGTTCCCAAAACTTAGGGAGTTGGTTTTTTTTAATGATTTCAAGGATTATACATGTAAAACTACCTATAATAGACATGTTATGACAATGAAATGGTTCATTTGGTTAGAAATTTAGAAAATAGGCAAAGAATAGGCTATATTGGCCTTAGTTGGTTCTATTGGGGTCCAATTCGTTCCCAAAACATAGGGAGTTGGTTTTGTTTTGGATCTCAAGGCTTGTTTATGTAAAAATACCTATGATAGACATGATATAACAAAGAAATGGATCATTTGGATAGAAATGTAGAAAATAGTAAAAGAATAGGTCATATTAGCCTCAGTTGGTTCTATTGGGGTCCAATTCGTTCCCAAAACAAAGGGAGTTGGTTTATCTTTGTGCTTTCAAGGCTTATACATGTAAAAATACCTATAATAGACATTATATTACAAAGAAATGGTTCATTTGGTTAGAAATGTAGAAAATAGGCAAAGAATAGGTCAAATTGGCCTCAATTGGTTCTATTTGGATCAAAATCGTCCCCAAAATTAGGGAGTTGGTTTTTTTTTTTATCTCAAGGCTTATACAGGTAAAACTACCTTTAATAGACATGTTAACACAACTAAATTGTTCATTTAGTTAGAAATGTGGAAAAGAGGCAAAGAATAGGTCATATTGGCCTCGATTGGTTCTATTGGGGTCCAATTCGTTACCAAAACTTAGGGTGTTGGTTTTTTTTTATAACAAGTCATATACATGTAAAACTACCTATAATAGACATGTTATGACAAAGAAATGGTTCATTTTGTTAGAAATGTAGAATATAGGCAAAGAATAGATCATATTGGCCTCAGTTGGTTCTATTTGGGTCCAATTCGTTCCCAAAACATAGGGAGTTGGTTTTCTTTTTTTTGATCTCAAGGCTTATACATGTAAAACTACCTATAATAGACATGTTATGACAAAGAAATGGATCATTTGGTTAGAAATGTAGAAAATAGGCAAAGAATAGGTCATATTGGCCTCAGTTGGTTCTATTGGGGTCCGATTCGTTCCCAAAACATAGGGAGTTGCTTTTTCTTTGTGATTTCAAGTCTTATACATGTAAAAATACCTATTATAGACATTATATGATAAAGAAATGGTTCATTTGGTTAGAAATGAAGAAAATAGGAAAAGATGAGGTCATATTGGCCTCAATTGGTCCTATTTGAATCAAAATCGTCCCCAGAACTTAGGGAGTTGGTTTTTTTTTATCTCATGGCTTATACATGTAAAACAACCTATAATAGACATGTTAACATAACGAAATGGTTCATTTGGTTAGAAATGTAGAAAAGAGGCAAAGAATAGGTCATATTGGCCTAAGTTGGTTCTATTTGGGTCCAATTCGTTCCCAAAACATAGGGAGTTGTTTTTTTTTATCTCAAGGATTATACATGTAAAACTACCTACAATAGACATGTTATGACAAAGAAATAAATCATTTGGTTAGAAATGTAGAAAATAGGCAAAGAATAGGTCATATTGGCCTCAGTTAGTTCTATTGGGGTCCAATTCCTTCCCAAAACTTAGGGAGTTGGTTTTTTTTGTGATTTCAAGGATTATACATGTAAAACTACTTATAATAGACATTTTATGACAAAGAAATAGTTCATTTGGTTAGAAATGTAGAAAATAGGCAAAGAATAGGTCATATTGGCCTCAATTGGTTCTATTTAGGTCCAATTCGTTCCCAAAACATAGGGTGTTGGTTTTTTTTTGTGATTTCAAGGATTATACATGTAACACTACCTATAATAGATATGCTATGACAAAGAAATGGTTCATTTGGTTAGAAATGTTGAAAATAGGCAAAGAATAGGTCATATTGGCCTCAGTTGGCTCTATTGGGGTCCAATTCGTTACCAAAACATAGGGAGTTGGTTTTTTTATTGATTTCAAGGCTTATACATGTAAAACTACCTATAATAGACATGTTATGACAAAGAAATGGTTCATTTGGTTAGAAATGTAGAAAATGGGCAAAGAATAGGTCATATTGGCCTTTGTTAGTTCTATTGGGTTCCAATTCGTTCCCAAAACTTAGGGAGTTGGTTTTTTTATTGATTTCAAGGCTTATAAATGTAAAACTACCTATAACAGACATGTTATGACAAAGAAATGGTTCATTTGGTTAGAAATGTAGAAAATAGGCAAAGAATAGGTCATATTGGCCTCGGTTGGTTCTATTGGGGTCCAATTCGTTCCAAAACATAGGGAGTTGGGTTTTTTTGTGATTTTAAAGCTTACACATGTAAAACTACCTGTAATAGACAAGTTATGACAAAGAAATGGTTCATTTGGTTAGAAATGTAGAAAATAGGCAAAAAATAGGTCATATTGGCTTGAGTTGGTTCTATTGGGGTCCAATTCGTTCCCAAAACTTAGGGAGTTGGTTTTCCTTTGTGATTCCAAGGCTTATACATGTAAAAATACCTATGATAGACATTGTCTGACAAAGAAATGGTTCATTTGGTTAGAAATGTAGAAAATAGGCAAAGAATAGGTCATATTGGCCTCAGTTGGTTCTATTTGGATCAAAATCGTCCCCAGAACTTAGGGAATTGGTTTTTTTTTTTATCTCAAGGCTTATACATGTAAAACTACCTATAATAGACATGTTAACACAACGAAATGGTTAATTTGGTTAGAAATATAGAAAAGAGGCAAAGAATAGGTCATATTGGCCTTAGTTGGTTCTATTTGGGTCCAATTCGTTCCCTAAACATAGGGAGTTGGTTTTTTTTTTTTTATATCAAGGCTTATACATGTAAAACTACCTATAATAGACATGTTATGGCAAAGAAATGGTTCATTTGGTTAGAAATATAGAAAATAGGCAAAGAATAGGTCATATTTGCCTCAATTGGTTCTATTGGGGTCCAATTCGTTCCCAAAACTTAGGGAGTTGGTTTTTTTTATTGATTTCAACCCTTGTACATGTAAAAATACCTATAATAGACATGTTATGACAATGAAATGGTTCATTTTGTTAGGAATGTAGAAAATAGGCAAAGAATAGGTCATATTGGCCTCAATTGGTTCTATTTGGGTCAAAATCATCCCCAGAACTTAGTGAGTTGATTTTTCTGTGATTTCAAGGCTTATACATGTAAAACTACATATAATAGACATGTTATGACAAAGAAATGGTTCATTTGGTTTGATATATAGAAAATAGGCACAGAATAGGTCATATTGGCCTCAGTTGGTTCTATTTGGGTCAAAATCTTCCCCGGAACTTAGGGAATTGATTTTTTTTTTATGATTTCAAGCCTTATACAAGTTAAAGTACCTATAATAGACATGTTATGACAAGTAAATGGTTCATTTGGTTAGAAATGTAGAAAATAGGCAAAGAATAGGTCATATTGGCCTCAGTTGGTTCTATTGCGGTCCAATTCGTTCCCAAAACATAGGGAGTTGGTTTTTTTTTTATCTCAAGGTTTATACATGTAAAACTACCTATAATAGACATTTTATGACATAGAAATGGAACATTTGGTTAGAAATGTAGAAAGTAGGCAAAGAATAGTTCATATTAGCCTTAGTTGGTTCTTTTGCGGTCCAATTCGTTCCCAAAACTTAGGGAGTTGGTTTGTTTTTGTGATTTCAAGGCTTATACAAGTAAAAATACCTATAATAGACATTTTATGACAAAGAAATGGTTCATTTTGTTAGAAATGTAGAAAATAGGCAAAGAATAGGTCATATTGGCCTCAATTGGTTCTATTTGGATCAAAATCGTCCCCAGAACTTAGGGAATTGGTTTTTTTTTTTATCTCAAGGCTAATACATGTAAAAATACCTATAATAGACATGTTAACACAACGAAATGGTTCATTTGGTTAGAAATATAGAAAAGAGGCAAAGAATAGGTCATATTGGCCTTAGTTGGTTCTATTTGGGTCCAATTCGTTCCCTAAACATAGGGAGTTGGTTTTTTTTTTTTTTATATCAAGGCTTATACATGTAAAACTACCTATAATAGACATGTTATGGCAAAGAAATGGTTCATTTGGTTAGAAATATAGAAAATAGGCAAAGAATAGGTCATATTTGCCTCAATTGGTTCTATTGGGGTCCAATTCGTTCCCAAAACTTAGGGAGTTGGTTTTTTTTATTGATTTCAACCCTTGTACATGTAAAAATACCTATAATAGACATGTTATGACAATGAAATGGTTCATTTTGTTAGGAATGTAGAAAATAGGCAAAGAATAGGTCATATTGGCCTCAATTGGTTCTATTTGGGTCAAAATCATCCCCAGAACTTAGTGAGTTGATTTTTCTGTGATTTCAAGGCTTATACATGTAAAACTACATATAATAGACATGTTATGACAAAGAAATGGTTCATTTGGTTTGATATGTAGAAAATAGGCAAAGAATAGTTCATATTGGCCTTAGTTGGTTCTATTGGGGTCCAATTCGTTCCCAAAACTTAGGGAGTTGGTTTTTTTATTTATTTAAAGGCTTATACAAGTTAAAGTACCTATAATAGACATGTTATGACAAGTAAATGGTTCATTTGGTTAGAAATGTAGAAAATAGGCAAAGAATAGGTCATATTGGCCTCAGTTGGTTCTATTGCGGTCCAATTCGTTCCCAAAACATAGGGAGTGGTTTTTTTTTATCTCAAGGTTTATACATGTAAAACTACCTATAATAGACATTTTATGACATAGAAATGGAACATTTGGTTAGAAATGTAGAAAGTAGGCAAAGAATAGTTCATATTAGCCTTAGTTGGTTCTTTTGCGGTCCAATTCGTTCCCAAAACTTAGGGAGTTGGTTTGTTTTTGTGATTTCAAGGCTTATACAAGTAAAAATACCTATAATAGACATTTTATGACAAAGAAATGGTTCATTTTGTTAGAAATGTAGAAAATAGGCAAAGAATAGGTCATATTGGCCTCAATTGGTTCTATTTGGATCAAAATCGTCCCCAGAACTTAGGGAATTGGTTTTTTTTTTTTATCTCAAGGCTAATACATGTAAAACTACCTATAATAGACATGTTAACACAACGAAATGGTTCATTTGGTTAGAAATATAGAAAAGAGGCAAAGAATAGGTCATATTGGCCTTAGTTGGTTCTATTTGGGTCCAATTCGTTCCCTAAACATAGGGAGTTGGTTTTTTTTTTTTTATATCAAGGCTTATACATGTAAAACTACCTATAATAGACATGTTATGGCAAAGAAATGGTTCATTTGGTTAGAAATATAGAAAATAGGCAAAGAATAGGTCATATTTGCCTCAATTGGTTCTATTGGGGTCCAATTCGTTCCCAAAACTTAGGGAGTTGGTTTTTTTTTATTGATTTCAACCCTTGTACATGTAAAAATACCTATAATAGACATGTTATGACAATGAAATGGTTCATTTTGTTAGGAATGTAGAAAATAGGCAAAGAATAGGTCATATTGGCCTCAATTGGTTCTATTTGGGTCAAAATCATCCCCAGAACTTAGTGAGTTGATTTTTCTGTGATTTCAAGGCTTATACATGTAAAACTACATATAATAGACATGTTATGACAAAGAAATGGTTCATTTGGTTTGATATGTAGAAAATAGGCAAAGAATAGGTCATATTGGCCTCGGTTGGTTCTATTGGGGTCCAATTCGTTCCCAAAACATAGGGTGTTGGGTTTTTTTGTGATTTTAAAGCTTACACATGTAAAACTACCTGTAATAGACAAGTTATGACAAAGAAATGGTTCATTTGGTTAGAAATGTAGAAAATAGGCAAAAAATAGGTCATATTGGCCTCAGTTGGTTCTATTGGGGTCCAATTCGTTCCCAAAACTTAGGGAGTTGGTTTTTCTTTATGATTTCAAGGCTTATACATGTAAAAATACCTATGATAGACATTGTATGACAAAGAAATTGTTCATTTGGTTAGAAATGTAGAAAATAGGCAAAGAATAGGTCATATTGGCCTCGGTTGGTTCTATTGGGGTCCAATTCGTTCCCAAAACATAGGGAGTTGGGTTTTTTTTGTGATTTTAAAGCTTACACATGTAAAACTACCTGTAATAGACAAGTTATGACAAAGAAATGGTTCATTTGGTTAGAAATGTAGAAAATAGGCAAAAAATAGGTCATATTGGCTTGAGTTGGTTCTATTGGGGTCCAATTCGTTCCCAAAACTTAGGGAGTTGGTTTTCCTTTGTGATTCCAAGGCTTATACATGTAAAAATACCTATGATAGACATTGTCTGACAAAGAAATGGTTCATTTGGTTAGAAATGTAGAAAATAGGCAAAGAATAGGTCATATTGGCCTCAGTTGGTTCTATTTGGATCAAAATCGTCCCCAGAACTTAGGGAATTGGTTTTTTTTTTATCTCAAGGCTTATACATGTAAAACTACCTATAATAGACATGTTAACACAACGAAATGGTTAATTTGGTTAGAAATATAGAAAAGAGGCAAAGAATAGGTCATATTGGCCTTAGTTGGTTCTATTTGGGTCCAATTCGTTCCCTAAACATAGGGAGTTGGTTTTTTTTTTTTATATCAAGGCTTATACATGTAAAACTACCTATAATATACATGTTATGGCAAAGAAATGGTTCATTTGGTTAGAAATATAGAAAATAGGCAAAGAATAGGTCATATTTGCCTCAATTGGTTCTATTGGGGTCCAATTCGTTCCCAAAACTTAGGGAGTTGGTTTTTTTTATTGATTTCAACCCTTGTACATGTAAAAATACCTATAATAGACATGTTATGACAATGAAATGGTTCATTTTGTTAGGAATGTAGAAAATAGGCAAAGAATAGGTCATATTGGCCTCAATTGGTTCTATTTGGGTCAAAATCATCCCCAGAACTTAGTGAGTTGATTTTTCTGTGATTTCAAGGCTTATACATGTAAAACTACATATAATAGACATGTTATGACAAAGAAATGGTTCATTTGGTTTGATATATAGAAAATAGGCACAGAATAGGTCATATTGGCCTCAGTTGGTTCTATTTGGGTCAAAATCTTCCCCGGAACTTAGGGAATTGATTTTTTTTTATGATTTCAAGCCTTATACAAGTTAAAGTACCTATAATAGACATGTTATGACAAGTAAATGGTTCATTTGGTTAGAAATGTAGAAAATAGGCAAAGAATAGGTCATATTGGCCTCAGTTGGTTCTATTGCGGTCCAATTCGTTCCCAAAACATAGGGAGTTGGTTTTTTTTTATCTCAAGGTTTATACATGTAAAACTACCTATAATAGACATTTTATGACATAGAAATGGAACATTTGGTTAGAAATGTAGAAAGTAGGCAAAGAATAGTTCATATTAGCCTTAGTTGGTTCTTTTGCGGTCCAATTCGTTCCCAAAACTTAGGGAGTTGGTTTGTTTTTGTGATTTCAAGGCTTATACAAGTAAAAATACCTATAATAGACATTTTATGACAAAGAAATGGTTCATTTTGTTAGAAATGTAGAAAATAGGCAAAGAATAGGTCATATTGGCCTCAATTGGTTCTATTTGGATCAAAATCGTCCCCAGAACTTAGGGAATTGGTTTTTTTTTTTTATCTCAAGGCTAATACATGTAAAAATACCTATAATAGACATGTTAACACAACGAAATGGTTCATTTGGTTAGAAATATAGAAAAGAGGCAAAGAATAGGTCATATTGGCCTTAGTTGGTTCTATTTGGGTCCAATTCGTTCCCTAAACATAGGGAGTTGGTTTTTTTTTTTTTTATATCAAGGCTTATACATGTAAAACTACCTATAATAGACATGTTATGGCAAAGAAATGGTTCATTTGGTTAGAAATATAGAAAATAGGCAAAGAATAGGTCATATTTGCCTCAATTGGTTCTATTGGGGTCCAATTCGTTCCCAAAACTTAGGGAGTTGGTTTTTTTTTATTGATTTCAACCCTTGTACATGTAAAAATACCTATAATAGACATGTTATGACAATGAAATGGTTCATTTTGTTAGGAATGTAGAAAATAGGCAAAGAATAGGTCATATTGGCCTCAATTGGTTCTATTTGGGTCAAAATCATCCCCAGAACTTAGTGAGTTGATTTTTCTGTGATTTCAAGGCTTATACATGTAAAACTACATATAATAGACATGTTATGACAAAGAAATGGTTCATTTGGTTTGATATGTAGAAAATAGGCAAAGAATAGTTCATATTGGCCTTAGTTGGTTCTATTGGGGTCCAATTCGTTCCCAAAACTTAGGGAGTTGGTTTTTTTATTTATTTAAAGGCTTATACAAGTTAAAGTACCTATAATAGACATGTTATGACAAGTAAATGGTTCATTTGGTTAGAAATGTAGAAAATAGGCAAAGAATAGGTCATATTGGCCTCAGTTGGTTCTATTGCGGTCCAATTCGTTCCCAAAACATAGGGAGTTGGTTTTTTTTTATCTCAAGGTTTATACATGTAAAACTACCTATAATAGACATTTTATGACATAGAAATGGAACATTTGGTTAGAAATGTAGAAAGTAGGCAAAGAATAGTTCATATTAGCCTTAGTTGGTTCTTTTGCGGTCCAATTCGTTCCCAAAACTTAGGGAGTTGGTTTGTTTTTGTGATTTCAAGGCTTATACAAGTAAAAATACCTATAATAGACATTTTATGACAAAGAAATGGTTCATTTTGTTAGAAATGTAGAAAATAGGCAAAGAATAGGTCATATTGGCCTCAATTGGTTCTATTTGGATCAAAATCGTCCCCAGAACTTAGGGAATTGGTTTTTTTTTTTATCTCAAGGCTAATACATGTAAAACTACCTATAATAGACATGTTAACACAACGAAATGGTTCATTTGGTTAGAAATATAGAAAAGAGGCAAAGAATAGGTCATATTGGCCTTAGTTGGTTCTATTTGGGTCCAATTCGTTCCCTAAACATAGGGAGTTGGTTTTTTTTTTTATATCAAGGCTTATACATGTAAAACTACCTATAATAGACATGTTATGGCAAAGAAATGGTTCATTTGGTTAGAAATATAGAAAATAGGCAAAGAATAGGTCATATTTGCCTCAATTGGTTCTATTGGGGTCCAATTCGTTCCCAAAACTTAGGGAGTTGGTTTTTTTTATTGATTTCAACCCTTGTACATGTAAAAATACCTATAATAGACATGTTATGACAATGAAATGGTTCATTTTGTTAGGAATGTAGAAAATAGGCAAAGAATAGGTCATATTGGCCTCAATTGGTTCTATTTGGGTCAAAATCATCCCCAGAACTTAGTGAGTTGATTTTTCTGTGATTTCAAGGCTTATACATGTAAAACTACATATAATAGACATGTTATGACAAAGAAATGGTTCATTTGGTTTGATATGTAGAAAATAGGCAAAGAATAGGTCATATTGGCCTCGGTTGGTTCTATTGGGGTCCAATTCGTTCCCAAAACATAGGGTGTTGGGTTTTTTTTGTGATTTTAAAGCTTACACATGTAAAACTACCTGTAATAGACAAGTTATGACAAAGAAATGGTTCATTTGGTTAGAAATGTAGAAAATAGGCAAAAAATAGGTCATATTGGCCTCAGTTGGTTCTATTGGGGTCCAATTCGTTCCCAAAACTTAGGGAGTTGGTTTTTCTTTATGATTTCAAGGCTTATACATGTAAAAATACCTATGATAGACATTGTATGACAAAGAAATTGTTCATTTGGTTAGAAATGTAGAAAATAGGCAAAGAATAGGTCATATTGGCCTTAGTTGGTTCTATTTGGGTCAAAATCGTCCCCGAAACTTAGGGATTTGATTTTTTTTTTTATGATTTCTAGACTTATACAACTTAAAGTACCTATAATTGACATGTTATGACAAAGAAATGGTTCATTTGGTTAGAAATGTAGAAAATAGGCAAAGAATAGGTCATATTGGCCTTAGATGGTTCTATTTGGGTTCAATTCGTTCCCAAAACTTGGGGAGTTGGTTTTTCTTTGTGATTTCAAGGCTTATACACGTAAAAATACCTATAATAGAAATTGTATGACAAAGAAATGGTTCATTTTGTTAGAAATGTTGAAAATAGGCAAAGAATAAGTCATATTGCCCTCAATTTGTTTTATTTGGATAAAAATCGTCCCCATAACTTAGGGAATTGGTTTTTTTTTTATCTCAAGGCTTATACATGTAAAACCACCTATAATAGACATGTTAACACAACGAAATGGTTCATTTGTTAGTAATGTGGAAAAGAGGCAAAGAATAGGTCATATTGGCCTCAATTGGTTCTATTGGGGTCCAATTCGTTACCAAAACATAGGGTGTTGGTTTTTTTTTATAAAAAGTATATACATGTAAAACTACCTATAATAGACATGTTATGACAAAGAAATGGTTCATTTGGTTAGAAATGTAGAAATATGCAAAGAATAGGTCATATTTGCCTCTGTTGGTTCTATTGGGGTCCAATTCGTTTCCAAAACTTAGGGAGTTGGTTTTTTTTATTGATTTCAAGGCTTATACATGTAAAACTACCTATCATAGACATGTTATGACAAAAAAATGGTTCATTTGGTTAGAAATGTAGAAAATAGGCAGAGAATAGGTCATATTGGCCTTAGTTGGTTCTATTGGGGTCCAATTCGTTCCCAAAACATAGGGAGTTGGTTTTTTTTTTGTGATTTCAAGGCTAATACATGTAAAACTACCTATAATAGACGTGTTATGACAAAGAAATGGTTCATTTGGCTGGAAATGTAGAAAATAGGCAAAGAATAGGTCATATTGGCCTAAATTGGTTCTATTTGGGTCAAAATCGTCCCCTGAACTTAGGAAGTTGGATTTTTTTTGTGATTTCAAGGCTTATACATGTAACACTACCTATAATAGACGTTTTATGACAAAGAAATGGTTCATTTGGTTAGAAATGTAGAAAATAGGCAAAGAATAGGTCATATTGGCCACAGTTGGTTCTATTTGGGTCAAAATCGTCCCTAGAACTTAGGGAGTTGGTTTTTTTTGTGATTTCAAGGATTATACATGTAAAACTGCCTATAATAGACATGTTATGACAAAGAAATGGTTCATTTGGTTAGAAATGTAGAAAATAGGCAAAGAATAGGTCATATTGGCCTCAGTTGGTTCTATTGGGGTCCAATTCGTTCCCAAAACTTAGGGAGTTGGTTTTTTTTGTCATTTCAAGTCTTATACATGTAAAACTACCTATAATAGACATTTTATGACAAAAGAATGGTTCATTTGGTTAGAAATGTAGAAAATAGGCAAAGAATAGGTCATATTGGCCTCAGTTGGTTCTATTTGGGTCAAAATCGTCCCCGGAACTTAGGGATTTGATTTTTTTTTTTTATGATTTCTAGATTTATACAAGTTAAAGTACCTATAATAGACATGTTATGACAAAGAAATGGTTCATTTGGTTAGAAATGTAGAAAATAGGCAAAGAATAGGTCATATTGGCCTTAGTTGGTTCTATTTGGGTCAAAATCGTACCCTGAACTTAGGGAGTTGGTTTTTTTTTTATCTAAAGGCTTATACATGTAATACTACCTATAACAGACATGTTATGACAAAGAAATGGTTCATTTGGTTAGCAATGTAGAAATATGCAAAGAATAGGTCATATTTGCCTCAGTTGGTTCTATTGGGGTCCAATTCGTTTCCAAAACTTAGGGAGTTGGTTTTTTTATTGATTTCAAGGCGTATACATGTAAAACTACCTATAATAGACATGTTATGACAAAGAAATGGTTCATTTGGTTAGAAATGTAGAAAATAGGCAAAGAATAGGTCATATTGGCCTCAGTTGGTTCTATTGGTGTCCAATTCGTTCCCAAAACTTGGGGAGTTGGTTTTTTTTGTCATTTCAAGTCTTATACATGTAAAACTACCTATAATAGACATGTTATGACAAACAAATGGTTCATTTGGTTAGAAATGTAGAAAATAGGCAAAGAATAGGTCATATTGGCCTCAATTTGTTCTATAGGGGTCCAATTCGTTCCCAAAACATAGGGTGTTGGTTTTTTGTTATTTAAAGACTTATACATGTAAAACTACCAACAATAGACATGTTATAACAAATAAATGGTTCATTTGGTTAGAAATGTAGAAAATAGGCAAAGAATAGGTCATATTGGCCTCAATTGGTTCTATTTGGGTCAAAATCGTCCCCAGAACATAGGGAGTTAGTTTTTTTGTGATTTCAAGGCTTATACATGTAAAACTACCTATAATAGACATGTTATAACAAAGAAATGGTTCATTTGGTTAGAAATGTAGAAAACAGGCAAAGAATAGGTCATATTGGCCTCAATTGGTTCTATTGGGGTCCAATTCGTTCCCAAAACTTAGGGAGTTGATTTTTTTTTTATTGATTTCATGGCTTATACATTTTAAACTACCTATAATAGACATTTTATGACAAATAAGTGGTTCATTTGGTTAGAAATCTAGAAAATAGGCAAAGAATAGTTCTTATTGGCCTTAGTTGGTTCTATTGGGGTCCAATTCGTTCCCAAAACTTAAGGAGTTGGTTTTTTTTTGTCATTTCAAGTTTTATACATGTAAAACTACCTATAATAGACATGTTATGACAAACAAATGGTTCATTTGGTTAGAAATGTAGAAAGTAGGCAAAGAATAGGTCATATTGGCCTCAATTGGTTCTATTTGGGGCAAAATCGTACCCTGAACTTAGGGAGTTGGTTTTTTTTTTTATCTAAAGGCTTATACATGTAATACTACCTATAACAGACATGTTATGACAAAGAAATGGTTCATTTGGTTAGCAATGTAGAAATATGCAAAGAATAGGTCATATTTGCCTCATTTGGTTCTATTGGGGTCCAATTCGTTTCCAAAACTTAGGGAGTTGGTTTTTTTATTGATTTCAAGGCATATACATGTAAAACTACCTATAATAGACATGTTATGACAAAGAAATGGTTCATTTGGTTAGAAATGTAGAAAGTAGGCAAAGAATAGGTCATATTGGCCTTAGTTGGTACTATTATGGTCCATTTCGTTCCCAAAACATAGGGAGTTGGTTTTTCTTTGTGATTTCAGGGCTTATACATGTAAAAATACCTATAGTAGACATTGTATGACAAAGAAATGGTTCATTTGGTTAGAAATGTAGAAAATAGGCAAAGAATAGGTTATATTGGCCTAAATTGGTTTTATTTGGGTCAAAATCGTCCCCTGAACTTAGGGAGTTGTTTTTTTTTTATGATTTCAAGGCTTATACATGTAACACTACCTATAATAGACGTTTTATGACAAAGAAATTGTACATTTGGTTAGAAATGTAGAAAATAGGCAAAGAATAGGTCATATTGGCCACAGTTGGTTCTATTTGGGTCAAAATTGCCCCAGAACATAGGGAGTTGGTTTTTTTTTGTGATTTCAAGGACTATACATGTAAAACTACCTATAATAGACATGTTATGACAAACAAATGGTTCATTTGGTTAGAAATGAGAAAATAGGCAAAGAATAGGTCATATTGGCCTCAGTTGGTTCTATTGGGGTCCAATTCGTTCCCAAAACTTAGGGAGTTGGTTTTTTTTGTGATTTCAAGGCTTATACATTTAAAAATACCTATAATACACATGTTATGACAAATAAATGGTTCATTTGGTTAGAAATGTAGAAAATAGGCAAAGAATAGGTCATACTGGCCTCAGTTAGTTCTAATTGGTTCAAAATCATCCCTGGAACTTAGGGAGTTGGTTGTTTTGTGATTTCAAGCCTTATACATGTAAAAAAACCTACAATAGACATGTTATTACAAATAAATGGTTCATTTTGTTAGAATTGTAGAAAATAGGCAAAGAATAGGTCATATTGGCCTCAATTGGTTCAATTTTGGGTCAAAATCGTCCCAAGAACTTAGGGAAACAGTTTTTTTGTGATTTCAAGGCTTATACATGTAAAAATACCTATAATAGACATGTTATGTCAAAGAAATGGTTCATTTGGTTAGAAATGTAGAAAATATTCAAAGAATAGGTCATATTGGCCTCAGTTGGTTCTAGTGGGATCCAATTCGTTCCCAAAACATAGGGAGTTGGTTTTTTTGTGATTTCAAGACTTATACATGTAAAACTACCTATAATAGACATTTTATGACAAATAAATGGTTCATTTGGGTAGAAATGAAGAAAATAAGCAAAGAATAGGTCATATTGGCCTCAATTGGTTCTATTTGGGTAAAAATCGTCCCCTGAACATAGGGAGGTTGTTTTTTTTTTGTGATTTCAAGGGTTATACATGTAAAAATACCTATAATAGACATGTTATGACAAATAAATGGTTCATTTGGTTAGAAATGTAGAAAATAGGCAAAGAATAGGTCATATTGGACTTAGTAGGTTTTATTGGGCTCCAATTCGTTCCCAAAACATAGGGAGTTGGTTTTTTTTTGTGATTTCAAGAATTATTCATGTGAAATTACCTACAATAGACATGTTATGACAAAGAAATGGTTCATTTGGTTAGGAATGTAGAAAATAGGTAAAGAATAGGTCATATTGGCCTCAATTGGTTCTATTTGGGTCCAATTCTTTCCCAAAACATAGGGAGTTGGTTTTTTATTGTGATTTCAAGGCTTATTCATGTAAAACTACCTATAATAGACATTTTATGACAAAGAAATGGTTCATTTGGTTAGAAATGTAGAAAATAGACAAAGAATAGGTCATATTGGCCTCAATTGGTTCTATTTGGGGCAAAATCGTACCCTGAACTTAGGGAGTTGGTTATTTTTTTATCTAAAGGCTTATACATGTAATACTACCTATAACAGACATGTTATGACAAAGAAATGGTTCATTTGGTTAGCAATGTAGAAATATGCAAAGAATAGGTCATATTTGCCTCAATTGGTTCTATTGGGGTCCAATTCGTTTCCAAAACTTAGGGAGTTGGTTTTTTTATTGATTTCAAGGCTTATACATGTAAAACTGCCTATAATAGACCTGTTATGACAAAGAAATGGTTCATTTGGTTAGAAATGTAGAAAATAGGCAAAGAATAGGTCATATTGGCCTCAGTTGGTTCTATTGGGGTCCAATTCGTTTTCAAAACTTAGGGAGTTGGTTTTTTTTGTCATTTCAAGTCTTATACATGTAAAACTACCTATAATAGACATTTTATGACAAACGAATGGTTCATTTGGTTAGAAATGTAGAAAATAGGCAAAGAATAGGTCATATTGGCCTCAATTTGTTCTATTGGGGTCCAATTCGTTCCCAAAACATAGGGAGTTGGTTTTTTGTGATTTCAAGACTTATACATGTTAAACTACCAACGATAGACATGTTATAACAAATAAATGGCTCATTTGGTTAGAAATGTAGAAAATAGGCAAAGAATAGGTCATATTGGCCTCAATTGGTTCTATTTGGGTCAAAATCGTCCCCAGAACATAGGGAGTTAGTATTTTTTTGATTTCAACGCTTATACATGTAAAACTACCTATAATAGACAAGTTATAACAAAGAAATGGTTCATTTGGTTAGAAATGTAGAAAACAGGCAAAGAATAGGTCATATTGGCCTCAATTGGTTCTATTGGGGTCCAATTCATTCCCAAAACTTAGGGAGTTGATTTTTTTTATTGATTTCATGGCTTACACATGTTAAAATACCTATAATAGACATTGTATGACAAATAAATGGTTCATTTGGTTAGAAATCTAGAAAATAGGAAAAGAATAGTTCTTATTGGCCTCAGTTGGTTCTATTGGGGTCCAATTCGTTCCCAAAACTTAGGGAGTTGGTTTTTTTTGTGATTTCAAGGCTTATACATGTAAAACCACCTATAATAGACATTTTATGACAAAGAAATGGTTCATTTGGTTAGAAATGTAGAAAATAGGCAAAGAATAGGTCATATTGGCCTCAGTTGGTTCTATTGGGGTCTAATTCGTTCCCAAAACATAGGGAGTTGGTTTTATTTTGTGATTTCAAGGCTTATACATGTAAAACTAACTATAATAGACATGTTATGACAAATAAATGGTTCATTTGGTTAGAAATGTAGAAAATGGGAAAAGAATAGGTCATATTGGCCTCAATTGGTTCTATTTGGGTCAAAATCATCCCCATAACTTAGGGAGTTTGTTTTTTTTTTTATCTCAATGCTTATAAATGTAAAACTACCTATAATAAACATGTTATGACAATTAAATGGTTCATTTAGTTAGAAATGTAGAAAATAGGCAAAGAATAGGTCACTTTGGCCTCAGTTAGTTCTATTTGGGTCCAATTCGTTCCCAAAACATAGGGTGATGGTTTTTTTTTGTGATATCAAGGATTAAATATGTAAAACTACCTATAATAGACATGTTATGACAATGAAATGGTTCATTTGGTTAGAAATGTAGAAAATAGGCAAAGAATAGGTCGTATTGAACTCAGTTGGTTCTATTAGGGGCCAAATTGTTCCCAAAACATAGGGAGTTGGTTTTTTTTGTGATTTCAAGGCTTATACATGTAAAATTACCTATAATAGACATGTTATGACAAAGAAATGGTTCATTTGGTTAGAAATGTAGAGAATAGGCAAAGAATAGGTCATATTAGCCCTAGTTGGTTCTATTGGGGTCCAATTCGTTCCCAAAACTTAGGGAGTTGTTTTTTTGGTTATTTCAAGGCTTATACATGTAAAACTACCTACAATAGACATGTTATGACAAAGAAATGGTTCATTTGGTTAGAAATGTAGAAAATAGGCAAAGAATAGGTCATATTGGCCTCAGTTTGTTCTATTAGGGGCCAAATTGTTCCCAATACTTAGGGAGTTGGTTTTTTTTCTGATTTCAAGGCTTATACATGTAAAATTACCTATAATGGACATGTTATGACAAAGAAATGGTTCATTTGGTTAGAAATGTAGAAAATAGGCAAAGAATAGGTCATATTAGCCATAGTTGGTTCTATTGGGGTCCAATTCGTTCCCAAAACTTAGAGAGTAGGTTTTTTATTATTTCAAGGCTTATACATTTAAAACTACCTACAATAGACATGTTATGACAAAGAAATGGTTCATTTGGTTAGAAATGTAGAAAATAGGCAAAGAATAGGTCATATTGGCCTTAGTTGGTTCTATCTGGGTCAAAGTCGTCCCTAGAACTTAGGGATTTGGTTTTTTTGTTACTTCAAGGCTTATACATGTAAAACTACCTATAATAGACATTTTATGACAAAGAAATGGTTCATTTGGTTAGAAATGTAGAAAATAGGCAAAGAATAGGTCATATTGGCCTTAGTTGGTTCTATCTGGGTCAAAGTCGTCCCCAGAACTTAGGGAGTTGGTTTTTTTGTGATTTCAAGGCTTATACATGTAAAACTACCTATAATAGACATTTTATGACAAAGAAATGGTTCATTTGGTTAGAAATGTAGAAAATAGGCAAAGAATAGATCATATTTGCCTCAATTGATTATATTTGGGTCAAAATCGTCCCCAGAAAAAAGGGAGTTGGTTTTTTTTTTTTTTTATCTCAAGGCTTGTACATATAAAACTAACTCTAATAGACTTGTTATGACAAAGAAATGGTTCATTTGGTTAGAAAGGTAGAAAATCGGCAAAGAATAGGTCATATTAGCCTTAGTTGGTTCTATTGGGGTCCAATTCGTTCCCAAAACATAGGGAGTTGGTTTTTTTTTTTGTGAGTTCAGGGCTTATACATGTATAAATACCAACATTAGACTTTTGATGACAAAGAAATGGTTCATTTGGTTAGAAATGTAGAAAATTGGCAAAGAATAGGTCATATTGGCCTCAGTTTGTTTTATTTCTGTCAAAATCGTCCCCTGAACTTAGGGAGTTGGTTTTTTATGTGATTTTAAGGCTTATACATGTAAAACTACTAATAATAGACATGTTATTACAAAGAAATGATTAATTTGGTTAGAAAATTAGAAAATAGGCGAAGAATAGGTCATATTAGCCTTAATTGGTTCTATTTGGGTCAAAATCGTCCCCAGAACTTAGGGAGTTGGTTTTTTTTTTCATCTCAAGGCTTATACATGTAAAACTACCTATAATAGACATGTTATTACAAAGAAATGGTTCATTTGGTTAGAAATGTAGAAAATTGGCAAAGAATAGGTCATATTGAACTCAGTTGGTTCTATTTGGGTCAAAATTGTCCCCGAAACTTAGGGAGTTAATATTTTTTTTTTTGTGATTTCAAGCCTTATACAAGTAAAAATACCTATAATAGACATGTTATGACAAAGAAATGGTTCATTTTGTTAGAAAAGTAGAAAAAAGGCAAAGAATAGGTCATATTGGCCTCAGTTGGTTCTATTAGGGGCCAAATTTTTCCCAAAACTTAGGGAGTTGGTTTTTTTTTGTGATTTCAAGGCTTATACATGTAAAAATACCTATAATGTACATGTTATGACAAAGAAATGGTTCATTTTGTTAGAAATGTAGAAAATAGGCAGAGAATAGGTCATATTAGCCCTAGTTGGTTCTATTGGGGTCCAATTCGTTCCCAAAACTTAGGGAGTTGTTTTTTTTCTTATTTCAAGGCTTATACATGTAAAAATACCTACAATAGACATGTTATGACAAAGAAATGGTTCATTTTGTTAGAAATGTAGAAAATAGGCAAAGAATAGGTCATATTGGCCTCAGTTGGTTCTATTAGGGGCCAAATTGTTCCCATTACTTAGGGAGTTGGTTTTTTTTTGTGATTTCAAGGCTTATACATATAAAACTACCTATAATAGACATTTTATGATAAAGAAATGGTTCATTTGGTTAGAAATGTAGAAAATAGGCAAAGAATAGATCATATTGGCCTCAATTGATTATATTTGGGTCAAAATCGTCCCCAGAACTAAGGGAGTTGTTTTTTTTTTTTATCTCATGGGTTGTACATGTAAAACTACCTCTAATAGACATGTTATGACAAAGAAATGGTTCATTTGGTTAGAAAGGTAGAAAATCGGCAAAGAATAGGTCATATTGGCCTTAGTTGGTTCTATTGGGGTCCAATTCGTTCCCAAAATTTAGGGATTTGGTTTTTTTTTGTGATTTCAAGGCTTATATATGTATAAATACCTACATTAGACATGTGATGACAAAGAAATGGTTCATTTGGTTAGAAATGTAGAAAATAGGCAAAGAATAGGTCATATTGGCCTCAATTGGTTTTATTTCTGTCAAAATCGTCCCCTAAACTTAGGGAGTTGGTTTTTTCTGTGATTTCAAGGATTATACATGTAAAACTACTAATAATAGACATGTTATGACAAAGAAATGGTTCATTTGGTTAGAAATTTAGAAAATAGGCAAAGAATAGGTCATATTGGCCTTAAATGGTTCTATTTGGGTCCAATTCGTTCCCAAAACATAAGGATTTGGTTTTTTTTTTGTTATTTCATGGCTTATACATGTAAAACTTCTTATAATATACATGTTATGAATAAGAAATGGTTCATTTGGTTAGAAATGTAGAAAATAGGCAAAGAATAGGTCATATTGGCCTCAATTGGTTCTATTTGGGTCAAAATCGTCCCTAGAACTTAGGGAGTTGGTGTTTTTTTTTTATCTCAATTCTTTTACATGTAAAACTACCGATAATAGATATGTTATGACAAAGAAATGGTTCATTTGGTTAGAAATGTAGAAAATAGGCAAAGAATAGGTCATATTGGCCTCAATTGGTTCTATTTGGGTCAAAATCGTCCCTAGAACTTAGGGAGTTGGTGTTTTTTTTTTATCTCAATTCTTTTACATGTAAAACTACCGATAATAGACATGTTATGACAAAGAAATGGTTCATTTGGTTAGAAATGTAGAAAATAGGCAAAGAATAGGTCATATTGGCCTCAATTGGTTCTATTTGGATCAAAATCGTCCCCATAACATAGGGAGTTGATTTTTTTTGTGATTTCATGCCTTATACAAGAAAAAATACCTATAATAGACATGTTATGACAAAGAAATGGTTGATTTGGTTAGAAATGTAGAAAATAGGCAAAGAATAGGTCATATTGGCCTCAGTTGGTTCTATTGGGGTCCAATTCGTTCCCAAATATAGGGAGTTGGTTTTTTTTTGTGATTTCAAGAATTATTCATGTAAAATTACCTACAATAGACATGTTATGTCAAAGAAATGGTTCATTTGGTTAGAAATGTAGAAAATAGGCAATGAATAGGTCATATTGGCCTCAATTGGTTCTATTTGGGTGAAATCGTCCTCAGAACTTAGGGATTTGGTTTTTTGTGATTTCAAGGCTTATACATGTAAAACTACCTATAATAGACATGTTATGACAAAGAAATGGTTCATTTGGTTAGAAATGTAGAAAATAGGCAAAGAATAGGTCATATTGGCCTCAATTAGTTCTATTTGGGTCAAAATCGTCCCCAGAACTTAGGGAGTTGGTTTTTTTTTTTTGATCTCAAGGCTTATACATGTTAAACTTCCTAGAATAGACATGTTATGACAATGAAATGGTTCGTTTTATTAGAAATGTAGAAATAGTCAAAGAATAGGTTATATTGGCCTTAGTTGGTTCTATTTGGGTCAAAATTGTCCCCGGAACTTAGGGAGTTGGTTTATTTTGTTATTTCAAGGCTTATTCATGTAAAACTACCTATAATAGACATGTTTTGACAAAGAAATGGTTCATTTGGTTAGAAATGTATAAAATAGGTAAGGAATAGGTCATATTGGCCTTAGTTGGTTCAATTTGGGTCAAAATCGTCCCTGGAACTTAGGGAGTTGGTTTATTTTGTGATTTCAAGGAATGTACATGTAAAACTACGTATAATAGGCATGTTATGACAAAGAAATGGTTCATTTGGTAAGAAATGTCCATAATAGGCAAAGAATAGGTCATATAGGCCTCAATTGGTTCTATTGGGGTCCAATTCGTCCCCAAAAACTAGGGAGTTGGTTTTATTTGTGATTTCAAGGCTTTTACACCTAAAATTACCTATAATAGCCATGTTATGAGAATTAAATTGTTCATTTGGTAAGAAATGTTGATAATGGGCAAAGAATGGGTCGTATATGCCTCAATTGGTTCTATTTTGTTCAGAATTTTGATTTTAACTTACATCTGTGTGCACCTTTTCTTATGTGTATCTTGTAGGAGGCCTACAAGAAGAAATTTGAAGAAGCCAACACCCAAGGGATTCAGAAGAGTTCAAATGAGTTGTACTGGGAAACTGTAGGTGGTCGCAACAAGAAGGGTCGTGTGAAGGGACTTGGCCAAGAAGCAGAGTTTTATTATGGCAACAGGAAGGGTTCCAAGTCTTCCCAGCAGTACACGCCTTCCTTTCTTTCCCAGATGCAGGATCAGATGGACCAGAGGGTGTAGCAGAGGTTGGAGGAGAGGGTGCAAGCTATGCGGAGTGAAATGGAAGTCGAGATGGAGACTCGATTGGCCGAAATAGAAAGGAGAAACCAAGAGAGGTATGAAGAGATGATGCGTCGATTCTCCAGCAACGACCCATGTTCCAACATTCCACATCAGCGTCGAGACCCCACGAAAGACCCGGGTAGCGGCGGTGCAGGGCAAGGTACTCTAGTTGTATCTTAGAATTTGTGTACATAGTTGTACATGTATTAGATTTAGATTATGTTGTATAGTTGCACAAAATGTATACATTATTATTAATAAATATATAAAAATATTTTCGCAATTAAATCGTAAATTCAAAGTTATCTTAAATTAGGTGCAGGATATATAGGTGACCAAAATCAAATTAAATCATTTAATTTTTGCTAAATAAACAGGACTATTCTGACGGACTTTTTCGTCGGAACTTATACTCTTCTAACGGAATTTTTCGTCGGAACATATACTATTCCAACGGAGTTTTCCGTCGGAATAGTATATGTTCCGACGAAAACGTCCATCGGAACATATACATTCCAACGAATAATTCCGTCGGAAGAGTATACTTTCTAACGTAATTTTCCGTCGAAAATGTATATGCACCGACGGAAAATTCCGTCGGAAGCATATATTTTCCGACGTATTTTTTTTCATCAGAACATTGCGACGGACTCTCGTTTAAAGTCAAAACCAGCTCCAACAGACAGAAATCCATCGGAGAATCCGTCGGAAGTGGGGCTTTCGACGGAATATTCCTCGGAAAATGTCGATTTTCCTACGAGGTGTATTGCGACAGACTTGTTCCGACGGAAAGCCCAATTTCGATGGATTTTTCGATGTTTCCGACGGAAATATTCCGTCGGAATCCAGTTGTTTTCTTGTTGTGTAATTAAGTTAATTCTATGACTTAATTAAGCTACATAAATCACAAAAAAATTGTTTTAATCATAAAATTAATTGATAAAAACTAAAAGGTTCATTAAAAGATTTAATAAATGTAAACGATTTATAAAGATATAATACCTCCTTATCCAATAGGATCATCAGGCGAGAAACTTGTACTTTGATATTCCAAAGATTTTTGCTCGAATATAATTCTCTGATTAAATTAGATCTGCATGTAAAAACAAAATTCAGTAAACAAAACATAAACATATAATCATTAAGTATCCCAAATAAACACAATTTAAGCAATAATCACAAATATACATTTAAACATGGATTTTAAAAATTAGGCTAAGAATTACCCCGCCATAGATGACTGAATAAAACTGACACAAAATTAATGACACAAAATTTGCTTGGTTTGGTTTTGTATTGATACGAAATTTTGTTGGTGTCATATGATGCGTCAATTTATAATGGTAAATATCACAAATTTTAGTTCAATTATAATTAAGGAATAATTTTTATTTCTTATCATAAACACTATAAAAATTTATCTTATAATAGTAGGTATATAAATCCTATATCTAAAGATGATTATTTTAAAAGATAATTTTTAGTTTTTTAAATAAATTAAATCCTACTAAATCAATATTCGTTGTTTTTACTTACGTGACAAAATTCTTAAATCTCATTCATCACTTTTGTTTAGGTGGAAAACGAATTTTTTAATTTCAAAATAAAATAGAAATCTAATTTTTAATTGGTTGAAAAATGCCTACTTTATTATATATATTAGATTAGATTTTTAATCCGAGTTTTTTTTTCTGATTCTCCCTCAATAAAAGTGAGTTGTGACTCTTGTGAGTGTATTACAAAGTCTTCTGGCAATTGGTTAGGGAGGTATAAATCATACAAGGTATCATGTTATGAGAATAGTTTTTTTTTTCCTTTTGAAATAATAGATTCAATCGGAAATGCCAATATATTAGCTCTTGGATAGGAGGAATTGAAGACGAACCTGAAGCTAGAGACAAAGAACACCGAATGTAAAAGATTTAATTGTGACTAGAATAAGGGTTTCTTTTTCCCATGGTTGTTTATATATATATACGGGGAGGTTCCGCTGAAAACAAAGCTTATGCTGAAATCTAAAAACAAGCAATCTTAGCCATTGAATGTTCACTAGATAATCTGATGGTGTGAAACAACCCAGAGGTCACTATATACAAAAATAAGGTAATTATATCAAGTTATACTAATTTTGATGACATTTACACCAAGGTCACTATATATAGAAATGAGGTAACTATATCAATTTTTACAATATTTACTTAGAGGTCACTATATACAAAAATAGGGTAATTATATCAATTTTGACCACATTTACATAAAGGTCACTATATACAAAAATAAGGTAACTATATCAATTTTGACCACATTTATACAGAGGCCACTATATATAAAAATAACGAAGGTCACTATATATAAAAATAAGGTAATTATATCAATTATGACAACATTGACCACATTTATATAGAAGTCACTATTTACAAAAATAAGGTAACTATCATCAGATAACTTCTCCTGTGCTCCTCCTTGTCATCAAATAACTTCTTCTGCTGCTCCTTATCATAAGATAACTTCTGAGCAACCTTTCTCTTGTTGTCCTTTATCCTCTGATTGTCCCTTCTCCTAATTCATTGAAACAATACAGCACCATAATCCTAATCAACAACATTCACAGCAACAATATAGCATAATACAAAAAATATTAGAAAATCGAAACAAATTCACACACAAATTCTTGCAGAAAATCCAAACAAAAATTTCATTTCAACTCTTAAGATCTTCCATTGAGTGTACATTTCTCCAACTACTTCAGATTAACAGCAAACGCAAACCAAATTCGATAAACAAAGTAAAAAATACACGAAAAATAGCAACGAAAACTCAACTAAATAACAATTAAACTACTAACAATAACAATAATAATCTACTTTCTAAGAAGATCATCAGAAACTTCATGCAGGGCACGTTTGATGCTGGGACAGACACATTTTGCACAGGGCTACAATGATCAATGGCAATGTAATAACACAGCCACACCTACAAGGTGTAAGAGAGTAAGCAATATTTAATTGAAAGCCACTCACAACAAGAAGTAGTCCAACAAATTCAAGCCACCCCTCCTTCCGTCTCCTAATTCAGACCATGGCCTCTAAGCTACTTTGTAATCAATAATATTTCCATCAAGACGAAGGACATGGAAACTAACTTCTTGCAGTCTTATTGAACATGATGACCAAAAATAGAGTTCAACACTGGTCTAGGGAGTCCAGCCTGTGATTAAGTTATCAGTAATTGTCTAAGACTAATAGATAACTTGAAAATAGATGCAAAATGTATTTCTAATCAGAGACTGGTTGATCGATAAATAGGAAGATATTCATTTTCCACGAAATCTCTCAGTTTTTACATTTCTCTCTTGCAAATGAGAAGGGATAGTCATCAAACATAATCAAGTTCATGACTAAAGAATGAAAGTACCTCATGAAATAAGTTAGCAACATAAAGTGCTGATAAAGGAGTTTGTTCTGCTGTCTTTATAACAACTATATTACCACAAGCTAAGGCAGGTCCAACCTTCCAAGAGAACATTAAAAGGGGAAAGTTCCATGGAATAATCTGCCCTGCTACACCAATTGGTTCATGCAGAGTCTGTACATGATACGGTCCATCAGCAGGAACGGTGAGACCGTGTATCTTACCTGCCCAACCTGAGGATCAGAAATCAAAATAAGTTTTCTGACAGTAGCTTGTTCTAGGGCCACAAAATATAAGAAATGCAACCTTACTATATTAGTTACTTATTTACAAGAAAATGCCATAGCTTAGGGTAATCTTGGTTATGGAGTATTTACTTACCAGCATAATACCGGAAAAGGCGTGCAACCATAGGTATTTCAATATTGGCAGCTTGCTCATAAGGCTTTCCATTATCCCATTTTCTAAAGCAGCAATTGCATCATTATGTTTTTCAATAAGATCTGCAAACTTCAAGAGGATTTTTGATCTTTCCTGCAGTAGATCAACAGTAAAGTTGGCTTAAGGCATATTTACAACGTAAAATCGAAGTATAATTTCACGAATTTTCGGAAATTTAGTTACATAAGTAGTCATCTTTGGCCATGGTCCTTCATCGAATGCTTTCCGAGCAGCAGATACTGCTCTATTCACATCTTCGGCATCTCCTTTAGCAACATCAACAATCACTTTCCGAGTCCGATTAACAATAATCGATTAACAACTAAAACAAAATATCGTTCAAATCTACTCCTATGAAAATATACTGAAGTCGAAACTCAAAAATGCAAATCAAATCGATAATTTCCACCAGAAAAAAAAAATATATATATATATATGTGTGTGTGTATTTATATATATATATATGTGTGTATATATATAATATATATATATGTGTGTGTGTATATATATATATATATATATATATATATATATATATATATATATATATATATCATAAACGAAGAACTCAAAAAATACACAAATCAGAAACGGAAAACAAAAGCAAAAGCAACACATCATAGTAGCAAGATCTCAAACTAAAATCAAGCTAAAATCTAATTAAAAACCTAATTTACACAAAATACGATAAATTAAACAAATGAATCTCAAAGAATGTTATACGAAGAAATTAAGTTAAATTTGAACATAATTACCCAAACCTAGGCCTGCTAATCTCTCTCCTCCTCCTATACTCAACAGTTAAGACAAACCCAAACAATATGCAATATACACTGGAATTAATATCTAACAAGCCACAACCTCAACAAAACCTTCGTTTTCTCTTCGTCGCTTAAGTTCACCACAATAATGGCAACAAATACAAAATTAGAATCGTGAAATTCAAATGGAACAAGCCACAACTGAAATTAAAATCGAAACTCAAAAAATTTGAATTGAAAAATTAGTTTGATTTTAAAAAAAACTTAGAAAATACAAAATTAAACATAAATATAGAACCACAAAATAACATTATAGCTAAAAAAAACAATATGAAGAAATTAATTTGAATTTAAAAATAAATTCACGCTAAAATAAAGAAAATTAATCGGATAATGTAAAAATGATATAATTAGTGAAATCAAAATCGATTTACTTACTTGATACTAGATCGTAGACGATAATGATAACGAATTTGACGAAGAATCAAAGCTATTACATTATTGTGTTTTTGATGTAGCATGAAATTAGAAGAAGAATCGAGAAATTTGAAGTACTGGAGCTTTGAACAAGAGAGAGAAAGGAATGAAGTAGATAGAGAAAGTTACTGATAAAGGCAATAAAAAGGACGAAGATCGCGTGTTTGTTTCCTCTAATATCAGCCAGTATATATATATATATATATATATATATATATATATATATATATATATATATATATATATATATATATATATATATATATATATATATATATATATATATATATATATATATATATATCACTAATAAATAAAGTCGGTCTCGCAGCCAGGCCACAAGACAGCGACACTTGGCATTCCAATTTTTCGTCAAGTGTCGCGCCATGTAGGACATAAATACGTATTATTGTGACACATATGATGATAAGTAAGCGATTTTTGGATAGATTTTTTAAGATAAAATTGTTGCATTGAGTTTTATTATCGATAAAATTCTAATATTTCATATATACAAAATTAATCATAACTTTTAATAAATATACTATTGCTCAATTCCATTTCCATCATCAAATTCGTTTTAAAAAGTTCTTTAAAATAATATATATATATATATATATATATATATATATATATATATATATAGAAATGGGATCATGTGATAACCCCTCTTCTATGTGAGAACCCATTATGTGTAAGAACTAATCTGGACCGTAGGATTAGATTTGATCTGACCACTCAAAATGAATTGGTTAGTAATAGCACTTTTGTAACTTTTTATGCATACTTTCCCCTTTCTTTCTCCTCATTCACGATCTGATTTATTTTACGGTTTATTTCCCCTTTCTTTTTCTCTCTCTAGACTTACATCAAACAGCTCTCTCCTCTCATAAATTTGGGTGCAAATTCCTTCAAGAAATAAAGGTTTGTTATTCAATTCTTATGATTCAATTCTTTCTATTCAGTATATTCTCTTTTATATATTCTCATGATTTTTGTTTCAATTTTTGCCCTAATTTTTGTGATTTATATGCTCTTTTTATGTTTGATTTATGCTTGATTTTCGATTTATGTTCCATTTTAATTGATTTATGTGATTTCTGAGTCGATTTTTTTAATCGAATTTAAGTGATTTATGAGCAATTTCATGAGGCGCATTTCAGAGCGATTTTTGTAAGCAATTTTTTTTTATCGAATTTATGCGATTTATGGGCGAATTTTTTGGTCTATTTTTGTTCCATTTTTTATTGTTTTGTTGCTTTCGATTTTAATTTCATCTTATTTCTGTTTAATTTTTTTTGTATGATTATTCAGTTCGTTTTTTTGTTTGATTATCCACTTCCAATTTTTTGATATTTCGGCTTTATCGTTCTTTGAATTTTGGTTTGATCGACAATGGTGAGATAATCTCCAATCTTATTGAGCATTTGTTTGTCATTTGATTCGAAAAACAACGGAGTAAGAGAAGAGACGAGTTGACATTTTGAGAAATTCGACAATGTCGTTATTGTCGGCAATCAGCGAGGAACTCGGCGAGATTGATGGACAAATCAATGACATTTTCGTGCATTATCGTAAGATTTATGTCATTTTCCCCAATTTTGTGAAATTTAATTATTTTTTGTTCCAAATAATTTAAATTGGTAAATTGTCGTATTGTGAGTTGTTCTTAGAAGTCTTTTGATTCATCTAATTTCAGCATTGGGGATTTGATCGACGCTTTGTTTTTGTTGCTTACAAGTTGCAATTGCCTGATATTTAGCTGTGTAATCTATTTACTGGGATAAGTTTGGGCACAGAGATTTGTTTATATATATATTTTTGCTAGTTTCATTAAGTAGAAAAGTCTGTCTTAGCCATTGAATATGGTTAGCTTCTTGGTTCTTCATATACTGACTCTTTTATCCTCCTCTGCAATACAGGTGTGTCATTGAAGTCTGTAATGGCGTGACCTTTCTTGACCTTATAGTCATGCAAATTGAGGTCTAGCATTCTATTTTCTTTCGGATTTCTGTATATTTTGATTCATCTTGACACTTACCCTCTTGTGAATGATACACAGAACCTTAACAACAAGAATGGATCCAAAGTGCCTTTGGTTCTAATGAACTCATTCAACACACATGATGATACACTAAAGGTAAAGTACCCATATAAATATTCTATACTGATTAGTTGTTCAACCAGATGGATAGTTCTCTTTTTGAAGAAGAGCAACAACTGATTAGTTAAGAAGAAGATGGTGATTTAGTATTTACAATTTGAGCACTTTGTATATACTTCTTAAAAGTCATTTGCTAATATTTTATTTAGATGAAAGCAACTAAAATTACTTGTATTTCACTTGTGGTAGGAATGCTCGCTGAACCAAGTAAATGAAATGATGCTTCATTGTGATCAAGCCCTGCAACATGTACATTGGAACGCTATATTTGAGATGCTGCATATGGGAATTGTAGACAACAATTTAAGGTAGAGCTTTAGTCCTTGTCACTATTGCTTTAATGAGAGTATATGTTCATTTCATTCAGCTATATACTGCTTACTTTTAGATTAAACTGATTTAGCATGTATGTGGAACTGGAATAGGAAACAGGGTGGCATTTATTGCACTTTTTCACTACTTAGGACACTAAACTTCATTACCTTAGGACTGTCAAATTGTTTTCTGTTAATAGCATGCGATGCCTTTTAAAGCTTATTACACTTTTCCTTCCGTCCTTCAATCCCTACACATGATAATACCTCCACTTGTACTTTAAGATTTCTACTTTGATTGACTATACTATTCAAAACACTTTGTATTATATAGTGCTTTGATCCGTTATTTACTGTTGTTACTTAAGTTTCTAATCTGTAATATTCTTAAGACATCCTTCTTTTTTGGGGACTAGGGTTGGTTAATAAGCTTACATATCCACATTAATGTCACTACATTTGGTAACTTTTTTCTGATCAGTTTGTTGTTAAGTTAATTGCTTGCAATTTTATGCTCATATGTGGCTTTTTGATGATAACAATTAAACCTAGGATAATCACAAATAAAACTCATGACTCATAACATAGAATTGTATGGAGCATTATATCACATGTTAACTTTAGAGCTGAAATTGTAGATAAAGTGCATTGCAGCTTGAAGATTCTTTTATGTGCTGAAAGTTAAACCTGTATGTTTGGTTTGAATTGCGCAACCAACTTGGCTGCAACTTTGGAGGGCTGCAGCTTCTATATACTCGATGTGCAATTTTCTATCTTCAAGGGAAAACGTCAGCTGCTGCTGATCATTCCTTACAACTTCTCTAAATCCCTTGTTTTCAATTATAGTACTCTTTTTTTTTTCCCTCCCTTTTTCTCTCATAGTTCGAGGAGATCCTCTGATCTCCATGGGCATTTACCAATCTGTGCTAATGGAGGCAAGTGGACAAACAACCTCAGACCTACATGAACTTATGTGGTTAATCTGTGAGTCGGCTTCCTATAACTCCATTGTGTTATTATTGAGATTTTTGAATGAATGTGGATGATACTCTGCTAATTACAAAAATATCATATGCTTGTTGATTGCTCATGTGGATGAAATGAGCAAAGAAATAATTGTTGATTTAATGAATGATTAAAGAAATGTTTGCTCATTTGACAAATGAGCAACTAACTATTTGCTCATTTGCTAAATGAGTAAAAAAATTGATTGCTCATTTCCCAAATGATCAAAAATTTGATTGCTCATTTCCCAAATGATAATGAGCAACTAAGTTTTTGCTCATTTATTAAATTAGCAACTAACTATTTGCTCATTTGCTAAATGAGCGAAAAATCGATTGCTCATTTTCCAAATGATCAAAGAAATGTTTGTTTATTTTACAAATTATTTGCTTATTTGACAAATGAGCAAACTAATGGTTGTTCATTTCACAAATGAGCAAAGAAATGAGCAAACTACACTCAATTAGCATGTAGAGTAGTGTGAAAATGCAGAGTTTGAAAATTTTGAGTAGTTAATGAAATTTAGTTCTTTTGGCTATTGAGAAAACAATACAAAAGACACCCACTATTACAAGTTATAAAATTGCAAAACAATTCTTTGCTCATTTTTCAAATGAGCAAACTATTTAATGCTCATTTGTCAGATGAGTAGATAATTTTGGCTCATTTTGTCAAAAAATAATATTTATTCTTTACTAATTTGTCAAAAATGAGCAAATAATTCGTCAAAATGAGCAATTAAATTTTTGCTCATTTGTCAAATGAGCAATTATTGAGCAAAAAAACTCAATGCTCCTTTGTCAAATAAGCAAACTATTTAATGTTTATTTGTCAAATGAGCAAATGATTCTTGCTCATTTTGTCAAATTAATGCTCATTTGTGAGTGTGTTTGAATGTTTCAAATTAATGTAAACTATTTAATGCTCATTTTTTTAGTTTTCTTTCATTTTTGTTTTTTGTGTTTTTGTTTTCTGGTGTTGGATCTGAATGTGAATATTTTTCAGAGCTCTAAATCTGAGTATAATTGCAAGAAATTGATTGAGGCTATAATTTTGTTGCTTAAGCTTGTGGTGTAGATGATCTGAACTTCTGAAGTGTGTATATAGTTCAAATTGAGGGTTGTTCAGAATAGTTGTATTCTTTTGTGATTTGAAAACAATTAAGATCTGGTATTTTGTTTAATTGCAAGATAGTTTATCAATTTTTCTGGCAGTTATAATTTGAGTAAAAAAAAAAATTGATCTGGGATTTGGCCATTATAGAATGTCTTACTTATGTATGTGGAACTGGAATAGGAAACAGGACGGCATTTATTACACTATTTCACTACTTAGGACACTAAACTTCATTACACTAAAATAATTGATTAGAATCATTAGCAAATCATTATTGTTAAACAACCATATATAGGATATATCTTTGGCTGACTATTGCAATTTACTTATCGAATACTCCCAATGAAATTCAGGTTCCGGCCCCGCATCCTCATTGATGTAAGTCATATAGACATTACGACAACTGTCTTGGGTTTCAAGATTCCCATGACAATCATGATTGCTCCTTCAGCTATGCAAAAAATGGCTCACCCCGAAGGTAAAAATTCAAGTCCTTGATGTTCATCTGAACGTTCAACTATTCTACTTTGATATGTCAATTTTAGTTTTGGTTTATTGATGCTCATATGCAAAAAAACTAATGTAAGTCATTCTAAAAGTATCCTCAATATGCAATTTGGTATTGTTACTGCTACTCTTGTTTTCAGGATAGTTGGTCAAAATTAACACAAGGCCAGCAGACACCTGCTGTCCTGTAGCCTGTAGGCTTTAGTAATACATTGATTTATGATCTGAATATTAAAAATCTCAATCAACTTGATATTTTTATTTTAATTTAAAAGCAGTATTGGATCAATGCTTTGAATCAAATGCTCTGAACTAGATGCTCTATCATATATGAATATGATTTTGAAGATGATACTTTAATTAATAGTATTCACAGTCTGACACTCGTCAATACTCTAGTCTCATAGTCTCATGAGCCACATTTTATATTAGTTCCTGCTTTTAAAGTGTATAATGTGGCATGTACTTGCATAAGGTGCATATATATGAGACTCCCCAGGGCATCCTCACCATGCTATTATTGTTTCTACTATGACATTCATTTTCTTAGTTTCCTCCTGAATAGTGGAGTGTTAATTTCTTTGTCTAAGCTTGCTGTATAGATACTCTGTACTGAATTGAGAAACTGGAAAAACCTCCTTTTTTGAAGTGATCATTTTCTTGCAGGAGAATCTGCAACAGCGAGGCAGCGAGGGCAGCATCTGCTGCTGGCACAATTATGGTTTTGACTCACATTTCTTTCCCTTCCTATTTTTCCTCTCTTTTTGACCTTAAGTATCAAATTCATTCTTTGATTTGCATGTGTGATTATTTGATCTAGGCATTGTCTACAATGGCCACATCTAGCGTTGAACCTGGAATTCGATTTTTCTAGCTTTATGTGAGTAGTACAAAAGAAATTGTAATTTAGTAACTCCAGCATTTTTCCAGCTTGCTGATTTAATGAATAATTAAACAAATGTTTGCTAATTCCAATTTTAAATACGTTAGCTTACTAGCTCAAGGGTAGAGCATTGTGCAAATGCACAAAAGATGTGGGTTCGAATCCCACGTAGGTTCTTTATGTAAAGTGGAGACACAAGTTTGTATGAGAGTTTAATTGTAACAAAGTTTATATAGTTATAAATCATTTCAAACCAGTTTTTTGCTCATATAATTTAGTACGAATTTGATTTTTTTTTTCTTTTAATTAATTTTGTTTATAGAGATAACCTATGTAGGAATTGAACCTACATCCCCTATGCATTTGCATAGTGCTCTACCAATTGAGCTAATAGGTTTTATCATATGTTTTAAATCATTTTCTATGTTATAAATTTTTAATCAGTTCATTTGATAAATCAACAAAGAATTGTTTGCTCATTGATAAAATGAACAAAGAATTGTTGCTCATTTGATAAGTGAGCAAAGATTTGTTTGCTCGTCTGATAAAAGAGCAAAGAATTATGTGCTCATTTAATAAATGAGCAAATAATTGCTTGCTCATTTGACAAATGAGCAAGATTTATTTGCCCATCTGACGAAATGAGCAAAGAATAATTTGCTCATTTGACAAAATAAGCAAAGAATAATTTGCTCATTTGAAAAATGAGCAAATAATTACTTGCTCATTTGATATCATACACAAGCCAAATAAGACAAATATTATGCATCATCTCTTATAAGAAAATTTTGTAATACTTGAGGGCTAAATTATAAGACAAATATTATGACCAATTTATTCCTTGATTTTGCTTATTTGTACAGACAACTAAGAATTAGTTTGATCATTTGACCAAAGCTCTTATCTTACACCACAACTCCACCTTCACCTTACACCACAACTCCACCCTCACCTTACCCAATCACACGCACAACTCCACCTAAGCTCTTATCTTACACCACAACTCCATCCTCACCTTACCCAATCACACGCACAACAACAACAATAACACCACAGCAGGCCACACATCCTAATATCTGCGCCACCAACCATGCCCTGCTACCAGCAATTTTGCAGCCATCGTTCCCAGCCAACACTAAGCTGCTGCTATAGTCCTCACAGCCACTCCACACATTGCAGCACACCAATTGCTCGTCCGATAAATGAGCAAAGAATTATGTGCTCATCTGATAAATGAGCAAATAATTGTTTGCTCATTTTGTATATGGACAATGAACTTTTGCTCATTTGACAAAATGAACAAAGAATTGTTGCTCATTTATCAAATGAGCAAAGAATTGTTTGCTCGTTTGATAAATGAACAAAGAATTGTTTGCTTGTTTGATAAATGAAAAAAGAATCGTCTGCTCGTTTGATAAATGAACAAAGAATTGTTTGCTCATTTTGACAAAATGAACAAAAAATTGTTTCTCATTTGATAAATGAACAAAGAATGTTTGCTCATTTGATAAATGAGGAAAGAATTATTTGCTCATTTGATAGATGAGCAAAGAATTGTTTGCTCATATGATAAATACCAAGATCATCATCTGTTCGAATACCACCAACTAAGACATTAACCCAACTACACCCATCTGCCACATCAATTTGACTACCCCTAATAACAAAGAGCAGTTCATTTTCTACATCAAAAGTATCTGAAGTATTACCTACGAACTCATTCAAAACAAACTCATTGATAATAGAGTACTAAGTCACAAGATTTCTAACAAGCATTTTATCAAACACCTTGTATGCATTATCAGGATATTCATAATTATCATAAAAATGCACCAATAACCCATTATAAACCAAGTTTTAATTGCAACACGATTACAGAATTCATAACAAAAATTAATCAACTAAGTAAAAGGATTCCGTCAACACAAACAAGATAATGATAAACAACAACACTGCGTAAATTCAAAATACTGACAAAAATTAAGAAAATTATATTCGGAAAAAACTAACATAACTTTTGTTGATTGTTTACCTGTATAATCTATGAAGCTTGTTGATTCTTGTTGCTGCTGAAATCTGACAAAAATTGAACGGAATTGTATTTGCTCATTTTAAATTTTGTTTGCTCATTTTAATCCTGTTTGCTCATGCAATACGAAAATCCTAAATTGGAAACACTAAACTAAAAAAATCTAGTAAAACTTAGAATGTTAAATTCGAATAACCAAAATTAAGAGCTATCAAATTCGTAAAATTTCATAATACAAAAATCGAAAATTAGAAAATCAAATTTGTAAATTATGACGAAAATACTATTTTGGGACAAATTAAAATCAAATTAAGAGAAATTCGAACAAGATTATTTAAATTTATCAAAATTAGAACAAGTTGATTTGAATTCATCAAAATTCGAACGAGATGATTTGAAATCATCAAAATTACAAAAATCAGAACAAGAAGATTGAGAATTCAATTGAAATTATCAAAATTGAAATTAAATTAAGAAAAATCTGAAAAGTACCAATTGAAATTCTGCAACAGTGAACAAGAGGAGAGAGAAATAATCGATCTTTAGTTGTCTCCATTGAAACCACCTTCAAGTTTTGTAGAGAGAGAAAGAGGAGTATACAAATTATACGTAATTGGGGCTGATGTTTTTGTTTTTAAAATTACATTATTGTCATTACTAGTTGAATAATCTCAACAGTTGGATCTTATAATATCTAATGGTTGTGATGAGTTCTCATATATAATAGTGTTCTCACATAAAGGGTGGTTCTCACAGGATCCCGACTCTCTCTCTCTCTCTCTCTCTCTCTCTCTATATATATATATATATATATATATATATAGGAAGACTCATATAAGAATCCATTATATGTAAGAACCAATTTGGACCGTGGAATTAGATTTGATCTGACCGCTCAAAATAATTTGGTTAATAATGACATTTTAGTAATTTTAGCTGCACTTTCTCCTTTATTTGTCCTCATTCACGTTTCATTGCCCTTCCTTTCTCTATCATCATACAACTCTCTCTTCTCTCATACTTTTGGGTGCAAATTCCTTCAAGAAATTAGGGTTTATTTCAAGAAATAAGGTTTGTTGTTCAATTCTTATGATTCAATTCTTTCTATTCATTTTTTTCGATTCTCATAATTTTTGTTGCGGTTTTTTCGAGCATTTTTATGTGATTTTTCTCAATGTTTTTTTAGCGATTTTACTCAATTTTTTGAGCTATTAATTAAGCAAAATCTTAGTGATTAATTTGATCGAATTTCTGAGCGAATTTTTTAGCACATTTTTTGACCGATTTATGCGATTTTTTGATCAAATTTATGCGAATTCTGAGCGTTTTTTGGTCGATTTATGTGCGATTTATGCGATTTCTGTGCGAATTTTGATCTTGCGATCTTGGTTCAATTTTTTTTGTACGATTTTATTACCTGCACTTTCAATTCGATTCTTCAATTTTCAAGTCAAATTTTGATATTAAGGACCTTTACAGACTTATTTTTGTCAATTAGTGTTATGGTTATACACTAATAATACTTACTGTTATTGATTATTGCGATTATTTTGATATTGTAATTGCGCTTATTGTGACTAGATGTAAAGCAGTGCTTTCGCCTCATTTTGGCGGTCCTCAATTTCTTGAGCTTCGTGACAATGTTGATGTTCCTGATCTTAAGCCTAATCAAGTTCTTGTTCGTGCTATTGTAATCAAATTTACCTGTGTGGTGCTTGTGCTGATTGTAGAGGAATTGATGCTAGTACTTGAATAGATAAGTGGTACAGAAATTGAATACATTAAAGATCATCAATAGCTATATACTATGAATTATGTATGTGTTTCTTGCTGGAGAGAAAGTTGGTATTTGTTTCATCACATTAAAAGAGTTTGATGGAAGAAGCTGAGATCCTTCTTTACTGCCTAATGTGTATGCTTCTTTTTTTCCCCTCTGCGGTTCAATTTTATGTTTATGGAGTCTTTTTCGACTCTTTTTCACACAATTTATTTTCCAGTTTCATGATCCCATAAATGTTCATGTATTTTCAATTTCTTGTCTTAGAAGCTCAACTTATGTAGGAGGTTGTGTGCTAGTCTTAGTGACAACTATTAATGCCCTCTGTTAAATACTGATTTGACTCCACCACAAGGATGTTGGGGATACCAAATTTGAGTGCCATGACCTGAAAGGCTGATGAGGGAAATAGACATTGGAACTTTCCTTTTCGTTGTTTAATTCCTACTCGTATCAAATAGTGGTTTGACCTGCAGGTGGTTAAGACATCAGCCCATAACCATCTCTAAGAATTGCTATAGGCCAAACTTTTGTGCTTTGGGCACCTTGGTTTATTGTTTAACTTCCAACACATATTTTTTTGGCTTAAATACTCCTTTATGTGTTATGGAACTTTCTCAGTTAGATGATTTCTAGAGCACTTAAGTGAAACTTGCTGGAATTCTTCTTTTAGCTTGAAGGAAATTGCATATTTGAATCTGTTTGGAAAAATTAGAGCTCTTACAGATGGTTTGGTGCTATGGCTCACAAGACAGGTACAAGAAAAAGTAAGGATATAGTGAAAATTTATTCCCTGTAACTAATGTGTATCACTGCTATGTTGTAAAGTTTGTATGGCAAATTGAAATTTAATGGTTTTTGTGTGAGTGTGTAACATAATTTTGAATAAGTATTGTTTGAGTTGTGCTGAGGAGGAAGTTTAGTGTAGGGAAAGTTAAGGTTTACATTCAAATGTTTATAACATTAGCCTACTAGCTCAACGGGTAGAGCATTGTGCAAATACACAAAAGATGTGGGTTCAACTCCCACGTAGGTTTGTTTGTATGATGCTGAGACGAGCTTGTATGAGAGTTAAGTACTTGTATGAGAGTTTCTTTGTAACATAGTTTCTGTAGTCATTAACCATTTATTGCTCGTATACCTTAGTGCTATTTGCCTATTTGGAGATAATATGGTTTACTGTTGACGTTTTTTTTTTTTTTTTTTTTTTTTATTTTTTTTATAGTTATTTTTAGAGATAATCTATGCAGGAATCGAACCTACATCCCCTATGCATGTGCATAGTGCTCTACCAATTGAGCTAATAGGTTTTTGCTTATGTTCTAAAGTTTTTTTTTTAAATTCTATGTTCTAAATCTTTTCTTCTATGTTTTAAATGTATATGTCTATGTTCTAAATATTTTTTATTATGTTCTAGATATTTTTCTTATGTTCTAAACATTTTCTGCCTATGTTCAAAATTTGTTTTCTTATGTTCTAACTTTATTCTGCTTATATTCTAAATTTTTTTCCAATGTTCCAATTATTTTGTATGTCCTAAATTTTATTCCTATGTTCTAAAGTGTTTATGCATATCTTCTAAATTTTTTCTCTATGTTCTAAATTAATTTTGCCTGTGTTCTAAATTTCTTTTCTATGTTTTAAATATTTTCCCTATGTTCTAAATTTTTAAGCCTATGTTCTAAATTTCTTCCTATGTTGGAAATTTTTATTCCTATGTTCTAAAGTTTTAAAGCTTATATTCTAAATTTTTTAAGCCTATGTTCTAAATTTTTATTCCTATGACCTAAAGTTTTTAAGCCTCTATTCTAAATTTGTTTTGCTTATGTTCTAAATTTTTTCCTATAAAGTTTTTATGCCTATGTTCTAATTTTTTTTTCCTATGATCTAAATTTTTATTCCTATGTTCAAAAGTTGTTAAGCCTATGTTCTAAATTTATTGTTGTGCCTATTTTTAAAACTTGTCTTCGTATGTTCTAAATTTTTTTCTAAATAAAGGAGATGTCATGAGAGCCTCAACAATGCAATCGACATACAGAGAGCATAGCTGCATAGCTCTAGCCTAGGATACACCCACAAGATCATGTACATAAGATTAAGCACTACACCCACATCCTGAATAGTTCAAATAATCAAACTTGTCAATGTCAGGACCTATACTTCAGAAAACCAAAACAGAAGGTGGAAAGCAACAATAGGATATATATTTTTCTCTACCAACTACAAACATTATGAGATACAATTTCGTTGAAAAATTAAGAGTATAATCAAGAGTAGCGCCGACCAACCACCCAATAGATCCATGAAAAATGATATCACTAACAATTAAGAACACAACAAGAGGTATCACTTACTTAGAACATGCTGAAAAAGAGTCTAGAACATGATGAAAAAGAGTTTAGAACATGCTAAGCTAATTTACAACTCACATAGGTGAATTAATTCATTTAGAAATTCTGAAGTTACATAATTAGGTGCAAAAACATAATAGACAAATCACATTTTGCACAGAAATACAATAAATCATCAAAAACTGAAAAAAAAAATCGCAATAAAACTGATAAATGAAGCAAAAAATTACAGAGGTAGCAAAAATTACAGACTATTCAATAAAAGAAATTGAATACAGAGGTAGCAAAATAATCGAAAATTGTTAACCAAAGCTTATTGTATCGAACTGCAAAACAACTTTCAAATTTATATGATGTGACTTCTGACTTTTTGCTTGCATTCAATATTGTAGAATTAACTCCTCTGTACGAGTAATTGTAAATCCTTCTATACAAATTTGTATTAGCAAAATAATCGAAAAAAACTACTAAAATGACGCCAAAAAACCAAAAATAAATAAATAAATCAAACAATAAATAATCAAGAGTAGCGCTTAAATTACCTAATATCGCTGAAATTCGAACACTAAAATCGCTGAAATTTGAACCCTACGAACCCTAAATCCGCTGAAAGTTCCAGCCTTAAAATCTTTTGAACCCTAAAATCGCTGAAAAATGAAAATAAAAAAATCGACTTGAACTCATGCGAAATTCATGAAAAACAAATCAGAAAATTCGCAAAAATCAAATCACAAAAATCGCAAAAATCAAATCGAAAAATCGCAAAAATTAAATCAAAAAATCGCGAAATTTACTTGAATTTCATGAAAAATTTGAACAAAATCGAATAAAAAAAACATACCTGATTTGAAAATCCTTCAAATTGCAACTTCTATGGAGATTTTTGGGAGTTTGAGGAGAGAGAAAGTTACGGGGCGTTTGGCAAATGGGAATGGGAATTTGGGGAATATAGGGTGGGAGTGGGAATGGGAATTAATAGGTGGGAATTCATGAAATAATCCCAATCCCTTATTTGACATATTTTGGAAATAAGATTGAGAAATTTTAAATCCTATGTTTGGTACGTGGGAATAATAAAGGGATTAAAAGCATACTTTACAAGATTACCCTTTGCATATTAAAAAAGTGTCAATATATGTCACAAAAGAGGGGGTAGTATTGTCTTTTTAACAATTCAGTGAATTCCCCCTAAAATATTACCTGCCCCCCAAGTAATAAAATGTAGGGAATACAAGCTAATTATTCCCAATCCCATTCCCATTTTATATCATAATTCCCACCAACCAAACATGGGTTTATAAAGATTAAGGATTATTATTCCCATTCCCAACCCCATAATCCCACTTACCAAATAGCCCGTTAGAGTTTTTTTTGAGTTTGAGGAGAAAGAAAGTCATGAACGTATAATATATATATATATATATATATATATATATATATATATATATATATATTTATAGGAACAGATTTCCCTTATTAATTTCTTAGGTTCTGGGTTAACAGATAACCCTTGTTAGTTTGCCTACATTCCTGTTGTATATCAGATTAATCATTATACGATTGCTAACAGGTGGCAGCAGGTCCTAGACACATTTTTCACTCGCCTGTTTCTCACATCCTTTGTTTTTTGTCTTTTCTCGTCTTTGTTACTTCTTTTCTTGAAGGGAAAACTTTATCTTTATTTAGCTAGTACTAGCTTTTGGGAAATTGATAAGGTTCAGCTGCTATCAAGTTAATTCTTTGAGTATTTATAGCAGTTGATAGAGAAAATCTAGATGAGTAGCAGGAAACGGGGTCATTATTGCAACAGAGAATGATGTATGGCCTTTTATAGTAAGTTTATTGATACCAAATACTGTTATACTATGTGCGAAGGAAAGCTCAATAGAATTCTAGACATGTACATGTTATCTGCCACAGGGTGCTTTCTATTACTCTAAGGATGCCATGGCCGAAAGGTCTTATTGATTAAGCAGATGACATCAAACCTGTTGTTTTTTTTTTCCCTTCTCTTTGCCATCTTTACCAGGAGTTAGACCTATTTTCTTGTGGGGAAGGTCCTGCTGACAATGATAGATACTGGTGTAGTATCGTAATTTGGTTCTTCATTAAATTGACAAGGCTATGCTGCAGAACTATTTAATTTATAAGGGAGAATGAGGATGACATGTTTTCCTGCCCTCACTTTTGGGGAAAACTCATGATCAGGGAAAAGATGTAGTAAGAGATGTATAAGCTGTTCAAGTTTAGAGATAAGATTAATTTTGTGTGAGGAAATGGTCTTTGTGGAGCTTAAGCTGCCCACCAATCGAGGCATACACAGAATATATACAGAGTAGTAAATAAAATTAGAGAGCATGGCTACAGGACTACTGGAATGATGAAAAGAGAATAAGTTGCTTCTTTTGTTGAGGGAGGTGAAAAACATGGCTGGCAAGTATAGCAGATGGAATGATATGGTTGTCAAGAGAGCATGAATTTTGCTTTTGGGAATGTGCTACTGAAATGCAGGGAGAATCAGTTTGGGGTAATTGTTTGGTGAAGAAGGAAAAACTTGATGCAGAATGTGCTGCTGCTCACAAATTATTTGCAAAGAAGACCGAACATTGACATGTTCTTTGAGTAATATGAATAATTTAAATGTTGAAAGGTGAGGAAACATGATGTGCATGCTTAGCTATAGCTCAACATCATGTTGATAGTGGATATTGGGGCATGTCATACAGTACACCAATGGGATTGAGAAATAAGAAAGAATCTGTGTTTGCTTTCCCAAAGCATTAGTTTTAATACCAGGATGAGGCTACACACATAAGAATCAAGTCCTTTAAGAAAAAGGTGATTTTCCAAAATGAGGTTTAGTTTATGGATGAGAATGAATTTGGACATGTAGAATTCTTCACAAACCCCTTACGGAGCTATTGGAATTCCTGTAACGAAGACTTGGTAGGGATTGCAAATCTAAGTTGTCTTGCATTGTTTAGGAAAATGCTTGTACATGCTTATCTGGATGTTGAAAAGATGAGATAACATCTAGAATTCATCAATACCGCTCTATTCATCCGAAAATGTTGTAAGGATGTAAGTTGTGCATTGCTTTTGCAAATGCTTATCCATGCTAATCTGCGTGTTTAAAAGAGATGGAAATCATAATGTATGGAAGGATTAGACCTGTTATGCTCAGCTGGTTTGTGAAGCTGTCAACTGCAGAGTTGCAGACAGAATTAACAATATAAGCACTGGGCAAGCAAAGTCACACAAACTCTAAACCTTTGGCTTCATGTAGTAGAAATTATGATAGAATTTTTTACTTCCATCAATTTTACAGATCTTATATGAGCTTATACTATGTAATTAGGTGCCATTGTGGTAGATGGTGCTTGATGCCGAGTATTTGGAGGGCATTAAGAGAGATTTCTTCCATCCGTTTCTAGATGATAACTTTGATGATCAAATGCTTGGTCAGTTTCACAGGGCAATAGCTTGGCAATATTTCATTTGATTCTGAAGCTTCAGCTATTCTATATTACCTTTTTTCAAACTCTTTTAAATGATGTTTTTGTTATGTCTGTTTCTTTATATCGTACAATAACTTATGACGATTCATGTTAGCCGATTCCAAATCATTTTGGGACTAAGGCTTTGTTGTTGTTGTTGTTGTTGTTGGTAGAAAGGAATGCTAAATTAAATTAAAACAGAGTTTGTTACAAGAGTTGCCCAGCTAGCATTCGAGTCTAGCAAATTACAGTCATCGAGAAGAGAGTGAGTTTCTAGTTTCTCAGACAAAATTATATTATTACAGGCCAGGGGTGGGGTTTCGGAATATCATTACAGGGTTTCAAGCTTCAGCTATTCAACCATTGGAAGCATGACTCATTCCGCTTGTGTGTTTGAAGCTGAACTATATGGTAAGATCAGAAGGAGAATCTTGAACAGATCAGATAGGCACTGAACAACTGTTTATAACAATAATCATAACCATGGAAGAAATTAATTAGTTGAGATTATGTTGAATTTCGTACAAATGCCTTTACCGGTTCAATGCATGTTGAGATGATATAGCTCAGTAATAGTTTCAGAACCTCTTTTTTCTTAGTCTAAGCCTTGCATTAAGGTGCTGATTTATTACTTCAAGTAACTGTTTTAAATAAGTTTTTCTTTTATTTGAGCGTATCTTTAGGATTTTGTGAAATATTTTTTTCTTGTATGTGCTTTGGCTCAAAGGCTTTCTTTTCCTTTGCGCTGTAGGATTATGATACTTAGGATGTAGCTTCTTGGTCTTAATGAGTATTGTTAAGATGTTATCAGTCTATAACTACTACCCATGATTATTTCCTTTGTTTGAATTTGAGAAATGATCTGTATAATTCTGATATTATGTGCTTCTTATTTGACTCGTATCCCTCAAAACCTGATTCTGAGTGAATTAAGGATTGAAGTTGTTCTTAAGGAATGATTCTAAATTGTAATAATTTGAAAGAATACGAGATTCTAATTAGTAATATATTGAAAGAATACGACTAAGTGTTCACCCCTTTTTTTTTCGCTTAATTAAACCTACATGCAAGGGCGAAGCTACATGGGGGGCGGGTGGAGGCCCGGCCCCCATGCCCCAATTTCGTGGCCTATTATTTTAACTGCTGGCCCCTATAAATTATTAGAATAAATAGTATTCTTGTTAGACATATAGCTGTACTCAACGCTTGCCGCAGTGGTTTAAATCCATTGATTGGGGTTTTAGATTTAGATCTTAGGATCAAGCCCCTTAGTGACAAAGACTAGTACTTTTTTTTTGAAACCCCAATTACTGATGGACTCGACATTGTTGATTTGTTTCACTACTGAATCAGTAATTTTTTTTCTCAATTTTTTATAATAATGTGTGAAATTCTTCTTTATAATGTTAATTGCTAAGGTTTAAGGATTAAATACTAGCATTAGTTTACTCATTACTAAACTTTCTTAGATGATCCATTTAATTTTTTTCCCCTTATTCACCTAAGCTACTTTGTTTGTTGTTTGCTATTTATAAATAAGATAATATATAATTAAAAATGATCTGATTAGATTCATCTCAATTTATTAATAATTCGTAAATAATTTTTTTTGTAATGTTTACAAAGACTAAATTAGATATACTAATGGTTAATGAAATATATTATGAAGCTTGCCTTAATAAAACTAGGAATATATGCAAGAAGAATAGAGGAAGTGTTTGTATATCATCAAAATTGATATGTATGTTATTATTTTGATAATTGTGATATGTAGGATATCCCATAGAAAATTTTCTTAAGTAGAATGCATGGATTAAAAAAGATTCAATGATTTTTTTTTCTTACAATTAAAGTATCAAACTATTTTCACATTAATTTTTTTATTAAAGTGTTAATCGGCCCCTATAGCTTTAAAATTCTGGCTTCGCCTCTGCCTACATGTATGATCCATTACACATGCAGATGGAGTTGGCTGAATTAACCTAAGTAGATCTGTTTTTATTGTCTAAATCACCACTTTGATGTTTAGGATTTCTTAGCTTTGATATATGAACTTCTATTTAGACTTTCTTTCATATTGCAAGTACACTTGAAATGGTTTCGTACATTTCAAACCTGCAAATTTCTTGTTTAAACAGTGTCTTTAACTGCTTTACTGGTATTATTTAAGCTGTTAGTGCTCTCTGCCTTGGTAAGGATTGATTGCCAGAAACTGATTTTATATTGAATGTTTCGGTTCTCTTGCTAATTCGTAACAATTCAGCTCATTTACACGTCTTCCACCAAGAGCAATGAACTATTCGTTGGGGATTTGAGGGCACAACCAAAGCTTACAGTATGTCGGTATCCTTTTAATCTCAGGATGTTTCATAAATGATATGAATGTTTATCGTACAATAAAATCTTTGAAATTCTGTCCAACTTAAAAATTCTGATATTTTCTATTTGTTTTCTGTTATTTGTCATCTCAGAAACTTAGAAGAGCTTTGTGGAAGCAAAAGGGTTGAGTTATCCATTTAACCGCATTTTTCCTCGTTCACTGTCTATAGAATTCATCTTCGGAAAAGATTCAGGAATTTCTGTATACAATACAGCTTTGTCACAAATAGAAAGGTTGTAGTCAAAGCATACTAATTGAACGGCGGAAGACAACTGAAGAAAACAATATAAGTGGATTCTTCAGACTCTGAAGCCAAGTGAACCAGTATTTCAAAGGTGAGAATCTCATCTCATACATTTATTTATTTTAATTAAGGGTTCTTAAAACTTTGAGGTGTTTAGTTCTGAAAAGAATACCATATAAAATTATCAACTAAAGTAGTAAAGTACCTACAAAGCTAGAAAACGTAATAATAATGGTGGTGCTATTACAAGGAAAATTAGTAACCATCATATATGCCTGTGACTTTTGCGGTGTATTTCTTTTTAAAATTGACTGTTCTTTTGGAAGGGGCAACAACCCTATCATCTCTTAAGGAGGTAGGTTATAGTTAAATTACTTAATTTCATAAGTTAATTTTGTCACATTGCTTGACATGAGCCACAATGATTGAGAGTAGTATTGGGATGGGTGACCTCCTAGGAAGTTCTCATGTTGGTTCATGTAGCCGACTCCACTTATGGATTAAGGCGATCAAGCAGAAGAAGATGAAGAAGAAGAAAAGTTAATTTTTGTGTCTGATACTAAGATTCATGTTACAGACGAGAACTTTGCTTCAAATCTAAATTAAAAAAAAAACAAATAATTAAGGGATTAAAGATTATTAGCCATTTTTTAGTATCAGTGGGTTGTGCCTCATGTAGTGTTTTACAGGCATGGAACAACCGCCGTGTTGGGTTGTGCTACTTCGTATGTTGAATTTTTTTCGTAGTATTCATGCTGCAGACAGCTGTGGCTAATGTTAAAAGAAAAACCATGGCAAGCACAGGCCAAGCCCATCACGCTCAATGTTGACTAGGGTAAATACTGGCCTGTTGGACCATGCCATACCTGCCTCTACCCTTCCTAGCTTATTACCAAGATTGACAACTTATGAGCTATAGGAAACACGCCCAGGGATCCTGAGTTAAATGCTCCCTCCATCCCTTTTTATTTGCTACGTGGAAGTTTACTTTATTATGTTATGGATTGTGTAAAGTTGATGAGCGAAAATATTGGCAAGACCAACAATGTTGTTTTTGAGAGTAAATATTAGAATATATGCTTAATATATATTCTGTTATTATTGTAAATATTGTATTTATCTCCTAATTTGTTATGGAGATTATCTTGTTTTTATTCTTCCTTTATTAGCTCCTAGTTTATAGGCTTAGATTGTTGATATACTACTGTAAATATATGCTGGCAGAATCAATGAGAAAAGCACCCGTTTACACTCTTTCATGGTATCAACCTAATTTCGATCCTAAAATCCCTAACAATTTCCTCTCTCTCTCTCTCTCTCTCTCTCTCTCTATCTCGTCTCTTTCTTCCGCTGCTTCTTCTCCATGGCCGAATCCACCACCCAAAAGTTCCACCCTGCTCTTACAATTACCAATGTCAAGTCCTTTATTCCGATTACATTGGATACGGAGCATGGCCTGTATCACTCTTGGGCGGCCTTAATCAAGGTTCTTGTTAGGGTCCATGATTTACATCACCATATCATTCCTCCTACGGAGAACAAGGAAATCGCCGCCTATGCCGCATCCAAATCCGCGGACCTGCTCTTTGGACGCGTCTTGACGCTGCGGTTCTCTAGTGGATTTATGGGACTATTTCCACAGATCTTTTACAGGTTACCCTACTCAAGGATGACATTGCTCAAGGGGCGTGAGCTCGTTTGGAATCAATGTTTCAAGACAATAAAGCTGCTCGAGCAACTCACCTTAAAGAAGAACTTGCTGATCTCAATTTCGGTAATTTTTCATCCATTGATAGCTACTGTAATCACATCAAATCCTTCGGCGATCGCCTTGCTGATGTTGATGCTCCTCTCTCCAATAGCAGACTGGTTCTCAAACTCACTGCCGCGCTCCCGGAAGCTTACGCCGAAATGGTGGACATCATTCAAAATCAGGAGCCTTTACCCTCTTTTGAAAGTTGTCGTTCCAGACTTAAACTCGCCGAAAGAACAATCAAAAACCGTCTGGCGAAGGAAGCAAATTCGGGTGCTCCGACGGCTCTTGTTGCTTCTTCCGGTAACACTACCTCTGATTTGAGCTCTGCTTCTTCATCTCGTCCTCCTTTACGCAGTAACAAACAGAAGAAGGGCAATAAAGCTTTTGGAAGGAAGCCAACTAATGGACACACGGCCCACCCACAAAGCCAAGCCCCTTTTAATTGGCAACACTCTCCGTGGGCCAGTTGGGCTTCATGGCTTTCTCAATGGTCCACCCCTCCTCCTTGCCCATATCCTTCAGCCTCCTAGACTCCTCGCCCAGTTCAGTCTTCTGGGCCTCGCCCTGCTAGGCCTGGAATCTTGGGATCTCGTCCTCAGGCTTACACAGCCACTGCTCCCAGTCAGTTTGGCAGCTACACTCCCACGGATATTGAGGCAGCGATGAGTGCTCTTTCCCACTCTCAACCGGATGGAAACTTTTACATAGATACCGGTGCTGCATCTCACATGACTTCGGACCCAGGTATATTTAATTCCTATTTCAATTCGAGCATTAATAATAACATTGTTGTTGGTAGTGGTCATCTCGTTCCAATTGTTGGTCATGGTAGTTCTATTTTACCCTGACCCTACCTCCCATTTCACCTAAATAATGTTTTACATGCTCCTAAATTGATTAAAAATTTAATATTTGTCCGAAAATTTACCAAAGACAATTCCGTCTCCATTGAATTTGACCCGCTTGGTTTTTCTATCAATGACTTACAGACAGGAACCATACTAGTGAGATGTGACAGTACCAGTGATCTTTATCCTCTTTTCTCTGTAAATCAAGCCTCTACTCCAGTCAATAATTCAGCCTTCACTTCCATTACCTCTGATGTTTGGCACAACCAACTAGGTCATCCCGGTGAAGCTGTTTTTAGTTCTCTTAAGAACAATAATTTTATTGATTGTAACAAGACTTATAAAATTTTTTGTTCTTCCTGTCCACTGGGTAGACTTTCAAAGTTACCTTTTTATGATTCTATGTCACAAACTGCTTCTCCTTTTGATATTATTCATAGTGATCTCTGGACTTCCCCGTCATGAGTACTTCTGGTCATTGTTACTATGTTTTTTTCCTTGATAATTACAGTAAATTTTTGTGGACATTTCCTATTACAAAAAAATCACAAGTCAAACACATTTTCCAATCATTTCAAAATATGATTTGTACACAATTTACTCATAATATTAAAATATTTCAATGTGACAATGGCACAGAATATGTTAATGGCACTCTACAAGAATTTTTTAATACTCATGGCATGCTTTTTTGTCTCTTGTGTCCTCATACATCACCACAAAATGGAAAAGCCGAACGCCACATTAAATCAATAAATAACATTATCCGGACCCTTCTTGCTCATGCGTCATTGCCTCTATCCTTTTGGCATCACTCATTAGACATGGCAACCTATCTCCTAAACATTCTTCCCACAAAAGTTCTAGGTTTTAAATCTCCCACTTAGATTCTATATCAATGTGATCCCATTTACTCGGAATTACGTGTCTTCGGTTGCCTATGTTTCCCTCTCTTTCCATCTACCTCTATTAACAAATTGCAAGAACGGTCCATCCCTTGTGTCTATCTTGGTCCCGCTCCTAATTATAGATGTTCAAAATGTTATAATATGTCTAATGGAAAAATATATATGTGGTCACGTGAGATTTGTTGAGTCCGAATTTCCCTTTTCGAAGCTCCACAGAACTCACACAGACACTTATAATGTTTTCGACACTCCTCCAGAAACTAATCAATTACACAATTACATTTTGTCCTCTCCATCTCCTCCTTCTCGGTCTGGGCCCTCCACCATTGGCCCAACCATTACTTCTCCTGGGCCCTCGCTTTCTCACCCTCACCCTACACACACTACACCCTCTCGCAGCGCACACACTTCTGCTGGGCCTTCCTCTGCTAGGCCTCTCTCCCAGACCACTCCAGGTACTGTCACTCTCTCTTACCCAGCTAATCAGCCCAGTTCGCCACACTCTTCCTCTATTGTGCGAATTGGGCCTTAAATTCAACAAACCCACACCATACTGTCAGACCAGCCTACATCCCTCCCTTCCTCACCTTCAAACACCAATTCCCATAATATGACCACAATAGCTAAACACAGTATAACCAAACCAAATCCAAAATATTTTTTCAATTTTTCGGCCATGACTACCACTAATATATCCCCATTACCAAAGGACCCGATTAGTGCTATTCGCGACCCCAATTGGAAAAATGAAATGTTGGACGAATTTAATGCTCTTATTGCTAATAAAAACATGGGAATTAGTACCTAGGACAAAGGATGTGAATGTCATTAGGTCTATGTGGATTTTTCGTCATAAACGTAAATCTAACGGTTCTTTTGAGAGGCATAAAGCCCGTTTTGTAGGTGATGAGAAAACGCAGCAGCAAGGTATTGATTGTGATGAGACCTTTAGTCCGGTTGTCAAACCGGCTACTATCCGTATAGTTCTCAGCATTGCTATCTCCAAATCTTGGTCTATTCACTAGTTAGATGTCAAGAATGCTTTTTTACACGGTTATCTCAATGAAATAGTTTATATGCAGCAACCCTTGGATTTCCGTGACAAAAGTCCCCTGATCATGTTTGTTTATTGAAGAAGTCTCTATATAGCCTTAAACAGGCTCCTCGGGCCTGGTATCAGCGATTTGCAGATTTCGTTGCCTCTGTTGGGTTTACTCACAGTAAATCCGATAACTCTCTATTTATCTACAATCAGGGATCCAATATGGCATATATATTGTTGTATGTTGATGACATTATTCTTATACTTCTTCTGATAAGCTGAAACAGCACTTCTTGACTTTCCTGGGTGCCGAATTTGCCATGAAGGACTTAGGTCCTCTGAGTTTCTTTTTGGGGATTGTTGTGTCCTGCAATGCTGAGGGTATGTTTCTGTCCCAGAAATAGTATGGTACAGAAATCATTGAAAATGCTAGCATGGCCAACTGCAGCCCATGCGCGACTCCTGTTGATAACCAAACCGAAAATTAGTGCTTCACAAGATTCACCATTTGCGGATCCTACGAAGTACTGTAGTCTGGCCGGTGCATTACAGTATCTTTTACCAGGCCTGACATTTCTTATGCTGTTCAACAGGTCTGTCTGCATATGCATGATCCCAAGTATGTACATATGGTTGCTCTTAAGCGCATTCTGCGCTACTTACAGGGTACATTATCCTATGGACTTCAGTTGTATAAATCCTCTCTTAACAAGCTTGTTTCCTATACTGACGCAGATTGGGGCGGCTGCCTAGATACTAGATGCTCTACTTCCGGTTATTGTGTCTATTTAGGTGACAACTTGGTCTCTTGGTCGTCTAAACGACAACCAACATTGTCCTGTTCTAGTGCTGAGGCGGAGTATCGCGGGGTAGCTAATGTTGTTTCGGATTCTTGTTGGATTTGGAATTTGTTACTTGAACTGCTTTTTCCTATTACTAAAGCTACTCTGGTTTATTGTGACAATGTGGGTGCCATCTATTTATTAGGGAATCCGGTACAACATCAACATACTAAACATATTGAGATTGATATTCATTTTGTCAGAGAGAAGGTCGCTAAAGGCGAGGTTCGGGTTATGCATGTTTCTTCTCAATATCAGATTGCAGATATCTTCACGAAGGGTTTGCCTCGTGTATTATTTGAAGATTTCAGAGCCAGTCTCAGCATTCGTGATTCTCCCGTTTCGACCGCGGGAGAGTATTAGAATATATGCTTAATATATATTCTGTTATTATTGTAAATATTGTATCTTGTATTTATCTCCTAATTTGTTATGGAGATTATCTTGTTGTTATTCTTCCTTTATTAGCTCCAAGTTTATAGGCTTAGATTGTTGATATACTACTGTATATATGCTGGCAGAATCAATGAGAAAGGCAATCGTTTACACTCTTTTAGTAAAGTAACCCCTACAAGTAATTTAAGAGTTACTCGATCGCTTATAATCTCGAGTTACCCCTATAAGTAACCCGACCATATAAGTAATTCGTATGGTCGGGTTACTTAAATTAGTAACACTTATAATCTCGATCGCTTAGGGGTTACTCTCACACTAAAAACGAGCTAATCGATTGAGTAAGTAACCTCTACAAGTAACCTTTGAATAAGTAACCAATGAGTAAGTAAACCCTACAAGTAACCCCTAAGTAAGTAACTCATACAAGTAATCCCTGAATAATTAACCCCTACAAGTAACCCCAGCCATACAGAAAAGTTGCGGATTTTTTTTATAAAAGGTAAAAATTAAAATAGGAAATGCTAACCAATAACAATATGACAGGGGTTTGGTTATTAAATACAGTACCTATGATTTTACTTTGAGTAGATGTATGTAAAAAGTTGATTTATTTTGGAATAATCAAAAAGTCGTTTTAATATTTGAAATACCGATCATTATTCCCGATAATGTTTCTAATTATTATTACTAATGCTTTCATTCATCACAAATATTATGTACAATAGAGAAGTTGATTATATATGTGCATTTGATGTTTTTTTTGAGTCAAAAAGTTGTAAAATTGGAAGGAATAATAATCATTTGCAAGTTTGAACATCTTTCTAAAGATTGGAAGGTTTAGAAAGTTTGACAGAAACTTTAAAAATGGCCTATGAATATTCGGCAAATTTTGTCCACTTACCCCCTACAAAGCTAGTACGTATTTACTTTTCTTAAGGGGTTTCTTCTTTCTTGGGAAGAAGGGCAATTAACATTTCGATTGCACATTGAGTTGCTGGTTAATATCAGGAAAACAAAAGTAAAATAACCATCAAACGAACGTGAGCAAAGTGTATGACAGAATTTGGTGGGATTTTCTTGAAAAAGTTACTGCAAAATTCCAAACCAATGACAAACAATAATGAATTGCATTTCTACCTTGCTTATAACTCATAAGTTCCTTTGCTCCTTAGGAGCAAATGTTGTGCATTCTCTTTTATGTAACATTGTAACATTATGAATTAAACAAATTTAAACCAATTTCTTACTAACAAAATTAGAAAAGGGAAAAAAAAATTAAAAATGTTACTATATCATGCCCATTTAGCCAAAACAGACATACAACCAGCCCCTAAAAGTAATGAAATATGTGAGCCTAATTGAATCCTAGTATTTGCCTGCATCCTTGGATTCATGAAGTCTGCAGCTAGTAGATCAACAAGTGCCATATATATTAGTATCCCTGCTGCAGCCGCCTCGAATATCCCCTGTATGATTAGTGATCGAGGGCTACTTTCGTCGTATACACCGGCAATTGCAATGCCAATGCCAATACCAATTGGTGTTGTAAGTGAGAAAAACAGTGCCATTGTTGCCATAGCTCGTGACTTGAACTTAGCCTGTAAAAAAATGATAATTTCATTAATTTATGAGTGCTATAATTTTTTTAAAAATCATATAATGAATCAAATATTAGGCAAATTTATTAAAATTATGATAATATTGAAAACTGACAACAGAAAAAGTAGAAACAATACACCTTTTCCTTGTTTTCAGTTTTTGGTTTTTTGTTTTAAAAAAAAAAACTGAAAACTGAAAATAAAAAACAATGCCAAAACAAGCAAGTTTAGTTGTTTACCTGAGTGATGCAGCCACCAAGTCCCATGCCTTCGAAAAATTGATGGAAACTTAATGCAACCATTAAAGGTTTAATGGTATCAAGCCTTTGAGATGTTCCCAATGTTATGCCTATTATTACTGAATGGACCACAATTCCCAACTCTAATACCTGAATAAAAACCATCCAAATAATAGTTAATTTGCTAGGTATAAATATTATTGAAGAATATGATTGAATTGTCAAAAAATAAATACTATTGATAAAATCTTAAGTAAAGAAGGGTGTATATATTCATGTTTGTCAGCAACTTTATAATACTACTTTTATGATTGAATTCAAAATTATGATTAAGAGTTTTATATAATTTGAACAAAGTTGAAACTTGTTAGGTGTGATATATAAATTAGTAACCTTTAAGTTGGCACCTAATAATGTTAAAGAATATAGGAGTAAAGAAGAATATGACATCCTTTGCTTCAACTTTTTGACCCTTTAAAGTTTGTTTGAGATACTAAGATTTGTAATCCACTCACTCGTGTTTTAAATATTTTACTAATACAAATAAAAATTTAATTAATACATTTTCTCTTATACTCATAATAAAGTATAGTAGACATTTTAGTTTAAAATATGCTTTCATCTAACTTTGAAATGAAATAAAATTGACTGAGATACTAAGGTTTGTATTCCAGTCACTCGTGTTTCAAATATCTAAATAAAAATTAAATACGTTTTCTCATATACTCTAATAAAGTATAATAGACATCTTGGTTTGAAATATACTTTCATCTAATTTTGAGAAGAAACAAAACTGGCTAAGAAACTAAGATTTGTAGTCCAGTCACTCGTGTTTCAAATATTTTACTAATATAAATAAAAATTGAATACGTTTTCTCTTATACTTATAATAAAGTATATTAAACATCTTGGTTTGAAATATGTTTTCATCTAATTTTTGAAAAGAAACAGAATTGACTGAGATAGATAGATACATACGTATGTAAATATATGATAAAATAACTATTGTATCCTTAAAAAAAACTAACCGGTTTAAAGATTGAAAAATCAAATATTACTAATTGAAGTGTATTAAATAAAATAAAAATTATCACCTGAGCAGTAACACGATGCCTAATAAGTTCAAGCTTACTTAATTGTTCCCCTAATTCATCACTACCTTCACCAACTAAAGAACCACCACCATGACCATGAGTAGCATGAGTATGAACATGCACGTGACCAGCATGTGCACCATTACTCTCTTCATCCACCACTTTACTATTAATAGAAACTTCCTTATTACCATCTTTCCCACCAAAGTGAACCCTTCTATAATGCCCTGTTGCCAACGAATCCACCATTAGGCTCCCAATAGAAGCCACCATCGCGATGAACGCGGCGAAGGGGAACTTCTGCCAAGGAGTTTCCCCTATACAAGGAGACGTCAACCCCTCGAAAGCTTCCGGGAGTATGTGGATGAACCCGGTAGCGAGGATTACTCCTGCAGCGAAGGCCTTGATCATGAAGAATATATCGTTTTCAGGCCGTAAAACGGATATCCGTTTGCCTAGTAGAGGAAGTCCTACCCCAATTGCTCCGGCTCCAAGGATTGCTCCTATGGCGCCTAACTTAAACTTGAGGGTTAAGGACTTGCCGTCGCGGGGTAAGTCATCAGCTTCGCATCTGCACTCAGCTGCTACCATGGCAGGCAGGAGTTGCATAATAGTAAGCACATAGTAAAAAATTGTTTTTGCCATGTTTTTTCCTTTTTTTTTTTTAAGAGATGATTTCTTTTTTTTTTTTTTTTTTTTTTTTTTTTTTTGAACTTATGATTTGAGATATATATTATGAAAGAAGCTGAAGGTTGGTTTTTATAGGAGTTTGAACGGTAGGGTTATGGAAGAAAAGGAATGACATTCACATTCATTTAACAACATTGGATGGTTCATGAGAGAACTAAGAAAGGAAGTTAAAATAAAAGAAATTAAATTATGTTAGATGGAAAAAGGGAAGATCAAAAAGTTACTATGGATAAAAGAGTATCTTGAAAATGTCGACATTATTTGGTGATTATTATAGGGATGTCAAATTTTGTTATTTTTTGATCCATAGCTTTGTTTGCTAGTCCTTTATATCGTTTGAGTTTTCACATTTGTCCAAACATAATTTCATAACAATCAATATTTTTTAATTTTTTTTTTTTGAAACAGACAATCAATATTTTTAAATACATATTAGTAACAATTATTTTTTTAAAAAATTATATTATAAAAGTAGACGTTGTAACAACTCCAACAACATATCACATGATTATGAGAGTGAGAGGTAGCTCAAGTGGTTAGAGCTTTCCTTCCGGTTTCAGGAGATCCAGGGATCGATTCTCACCCCTGTCCTTGTGGCTCTCTAAACACCAAATGAAAACATATTACATGATTATATTTTAAATTACATATTAGTTACAAAATTAAGTCAAAGATAACCTATAGATAGTGTAAAATCTCAAGTGATGCATTTAAAAAAACGAAGGGAGTGTTTTTTTCGTCTTTATTTATTTGGCATACTTTGACCATCACAAGGTTTTAATTAAATTTGATAAATATAGGCGGAGTAAAATAACACATAACAATAATAATAATAATAAAAATAAATAAATGTAATTAAAAGAAGTACGCCATGTAGACAGAGACGACTTTATTGGGGTTGTTTGATTATGGATTATTTGGAATGGGTTGGAATGGAGTTAGAATCCATTACATCTATTTTTTGTTTGGTTAAGCTTTTTAGTAATGGAATTTTATACCGAAGGTGTTCTAACTTTACCCCATAGCCCTAGAATCCCATACCCACCACTCCCCCCAAAGATTCACAATTCATTCTATTAATGAAGTATAAAATCCATTCTAACAATAAATCCAAACAAATTTAGACTATTATTGATTTTAGAATCCAAACCTCTATAATATGAGATCACATACCAATCCATTCCAATTTGATGAACCAAACACCCCCTTGGAAGAGTATAATTCCCTTTCCTTTTTTTTTTTTTTGTTTTTTCTTTTTTGCGCCACTTGCTATTTTTAGAGGAAAAAAAAACCCTACTCTTTCGCTTTTGTGTTCCTCATTATAATTTTATCAAAATAAATTAATCATCCACTTGCCCCACATAATATTATAATCCATCCGTTCCTAAATAAGTGATACACTTTCCTTTTTCGGTCGTTCCTAAATAATTGACACATTACTAAATATGGCAAGGATCCATTATTATTTAATTGTTTTTCTATCTTACAGAATGGCCCACCACTTTAAGGTTTAATTTATATTAAAATAACTTTCACCCCCACTCAAACATTTTTACTAACTCCACTGTATAAATATTCCAGTAATTTCACTTTATTAATTATAATAAACAATTCAATGAAAGTACCTCACTCAAACATTTCTTAAACTCCATGCCCATTTCAATGTCATCTAAAGTTTAATAGTAACTAAATACTCTCAAAAATTTACGAACAATCAGTAATATAAATAAAATAAAGGAAAAATTGATTCTAATAATCCCACCTTTGACAAGTTCGCTGATAATAATCCCACCTTTATAGGGGATCTTCTTTTATTGGTCCCTAACTTGTTGGTGACTGGTTTTAATAGGTTAAGATGCCATGTGTCATTTTGTAATTGGTTAAAAAAAATTAAAAAAAAAAACCCACCACCTACCAGCCCTCCCCCACCCACCGTGAAACCCTCTACTTTATCCTAGCCCCACCAAAACCGGTCGGCAGCCACCCTAAACCCCCGAAAACGGCCAGCCACAGAACCCCCCAATACCAAAAACCACCCCGCCGACCTAAAGTCACCCCCGAAATCACATTCTGAACCAAATCTCATCCCCGAAACCACCATAAGCACCACACCCACCACCTTGAAACTGCCGAAAACCCCCCAAAAACCGTCAAAAACCGCCGAAAACCGTCGAAAACCTCTTCAAATCCTCTGATCGTCCCCTCGTTTGCTGCTGCTCTTGCTATTCCTGCTGCCTGTGTTTGATCTGGGTTCGAGCTGGATTAATTTGGGTAATTTTGTTGGGGTTTTTGGTGGTTTTAGGGGGCGGTTTTTGGTGGAGGGGCTGGGGGTGTCGAGATGGATCTCGCCGTCGAGGGAGGATTTGGCGAACGATGGGGGAGTGTGGCCTGGTCGTCGGCGGGGCAGAGGGTAGGGGGCAGCCGGCAGAAGGCTAATGGCACGGACTGGGTTTTTCTTTTCTAATTTTTTTTTTTAAATTTTTTACCAAAAAAAAATTTAGTTTTTTTTTTAATTTTTTTGAGCAATTATTTAGTAACACTTGTCACTCAAATTAAAAATGAAAGAGTTTACCCAATGTACAGGTTACCAGTCATAAGGGACCAATGAAAAAAGATCTCCTATAAAGGTGGGATTATTAAATAATAATCTAAAAGTGAGATTATTAACAGCGAACCGACCAAAGGTGGGATTATTAGAATCAATTTTTGCTAAAAGAAAAATTTTGGGGATATCATCTAAAGTTTCATCACAAATTTTTTTATGTGCCTGGTGTTGTTGGAATAAAGAAAGGAAATTCAAAGGGTCAAATATGGGCGCCCGACTAGGTGCGAGAAGATTCGCAAAATCTGAAGTTCCGCCGCCTGATCGGGCGCGAGAGCAACCCAGTTTTTGGCTAGGTTCTCGCCCGATCGGGCGCGAGATGACGTTGGAAAAATTGTTGTTTGTTCGCCCGATCGGGTGCGAGAACGTACAACCAAGTTTTTGATTAAGTGCTCGCCCGACCGAGCGCAATTTTGTCTGTTGGACTCCAACAGTTCCCTTGGATTCCTCTTCTTGTTTGATTTCTTGTAACCCCCCATTTAAGAGGTTGATTATGATGATTAAAACACTATCATTATTCTGATTTTATTCTTCTCGTTGATGGAAAATATTCCTCCATGATCTTCCACCTTCTTTCATCCATCATTATAAATTGAAGGATGATTTTTCTGATTTGATACACTTGAATATACACAAAAACACAATAGCTTAAACACAATCTCCATTGGGCATAAGATACTTGACTCCAACCTTCCACCCAAAAGTGCCTTTGTGTGGAAGTGGTGTGTTAACCTTAGGGAACGTGCCAGCGAATACAATTGAGCACCATGGTTGCGCTGGAATTTCGTTTTCAAGTTAGTTATTTGCATCACGACACACCGATTTTGTTCATTTGTTTGTAAGATCACATTTTCGATCTTGCTTAATATTTCTATACTATTTGTACTAGACTACTCCATTATTTATAACAATTTGAAAACGAAATTATGTCTATTGCAAATTTGCAACTAGTGTTATGAACAAGACCCTTCCCGACCTCTCTAAGTTGGAGCCTCTTGATGGTAACAATTACAAGAGATGGTCACAAAAGTTAATAATCTTCTTAGAACAATTGGAAATAGATTATGTTTTGAATGAAGATGTTATTAAGACACTCAAGAAGGCGGAAGAAAATGCTAAAACAGCTACAACCGCAATTTCGGCGGCCATAACGGAAGCCTTGAATAAGAAGGAGAAGGACAACAAACTTGTTCGTGGCCATCTCCTGAATCACATGAACAACACTTTGTTTGATTTGTTTGTCAATTTCAGGTCAAGCAAGGTCATATAGGATTCCTTGGAGAAGAAATATGGAGCGGATGATGCCGGGAAAAAGAAGTACGTGGTGGGCAAGTGGATCAACTTCAAAATGGATGATGAAAAGTCTATCATGACTCAAGTCCATGACTATGAGAACATGGTGATCGATATCCTTGGTGAAGGCATGAAGATGTGTGAGACTCTTCAAGCCAAAGTCCTCTTGGAGAAATCCCCTCCCTCTTGGAAAGACTACTGTAATTCTTTAAAGCACAAGAAGAAGGACATGACCCTCCAAGAACTCATTAGTCACATGAGAACCGAAGAGGCTAATCGCCTTAAGGATAAGTTTGAAAATTTATCTCTTAATTCTTCTAAAACTAATCTTGTTGAGTCTCCTTTGAATGTGTCTAAAAATAGGAAAAACTCTAAGAAGAAGGGAAACAACAAGTCCAAAAGCAACTTCACTCATAACAACAAAATCCAAAAGCCTAAGGGAGCATGCTATGTGTGTGGAATCATTGGACACAAAGCATACCAATGCAACCGAAGGCATGGAGCCATGAAAGATGAAAATACCTCCCAAGCCAACATTGTTGAAAAGGAAGATATCATTGTTTCGATGGTGGTTGAAGCCAACTTGGTGGAAAACAAAATTGAGTGGATTTTGGACACAAGAGCATCAAGGAATTTTTGTGCAAACAAGGCTTTGATGACCAAGTTTGAAGATGAAACCGAAGGCGATCATATCTACATGGGCAATAGTAGCACCGCCAGAGTCCTTGGAAAAGGAAAGGTCCATCTCAAACTTACCTCCGGAAAAACTTTATCTTTAAATAATCTGTTGTATGCACCTTCTCTTAGGAGAAATCTTGTCTCGGGAGCCCTTCTCAATAAAGCCAGCCTAAAACTTGTTTTTGAGACCGACAAGATTGTAATGACTAAGAATGGAGACTTTGTTGGGAAAGGTTACCTCAATAATGGCTTGTTTGTTTTGAATGTTATGAATAAGAATGGAAGTACTTCTTTTGCTTATATTGTCGAGTCTTTTAATGTCTTGCACAATCGTTTGGGTCACTTAAATTCTTCTTATTTAAAAAAGTTAAAGGACATGAATTTGATAAATTTTTCAATGGGTGACAAACTTTACAAATGCCAAATTTGTGTTGAGGCCAAACATACTAAGAAACCATTTAAGCAAGTGGTCTCAAGAAGTACAAAATTACTTGAATTGATTCATTCAGATTTAGCGGACTTTAAAAAATGCACTAGTAGGGGTGGAAAAAAACTATTATATTACTTTTTTGATGACTTTTCTCGTTATACCAAAGTTTATTTGCTTAAAACTAAAGATGAAGCCGAAAGTGCATTTTGAAAGTACAAAGTCAAAGTTGAAAATTAATTGGACCTAAAGATCAAAAGAGTTGGAACCGATAGAGGTGGTGAATATAGTAAAAATTCTTTAAAAGATTTTTGTGAGTCCAATGGCATAATACATGAAACTAGTCCACCTTACACACCCCAATCAAATGGTATTGCCGAAAGGAAAAATTAATTTTTGAAAGAGACTATGAATGCCATGCTTCTTAGTTCCGGTTTATCCGATAACTTGTGGGGAGAGGCGATTCTTTCCGCTTGTTATGTACTCAATAGAGTGCCCCATAAGAAGTTGGAAAAAACCCCCTATGAACTTTGGAAGGGATATAGTCTAAATTTAAAAATTTTGAAAGTGTGGGGGTGTTTGGCTAAGGTGGTTATTCCAGTTTTTAAAAAATCCACTATTGGGTATAAAAATTTTGATTGTGTGTTCATTGGATATGTTCATAATAGTGCAGCCTATAGGTTCATTATTAAGTGATAGATCAATTTGTGAAGCTAGAGATGCGGTATTTTTTTAGCATATTTTTCCTATGAACAAATCCTTGTCTTCTAATGTTGATGTGCATGTTAGTAAGTCAAGTATGAATGTGCATCTTGTTAATTCTATGCCTAGTTCTAGTCTCCCATCTTCCTCTACCAAAGTGGTAGAAGTTGAGCCTAGGAGAAGTAAGAGACCTAGAATATAGTCTTCTTTTGGACCGGACTTTTTGACTTCATTTGTGGTAGAAGACTTTGATGTAGATTCTTTGAGTGAGCATGTTGTGTCTTTGTTTCTTGTATAAGAAGACCCTAAGACTTATGATGAGGCAATGAGATCCATTGATGCTAGTTTTTGGAAAGAAGCCATTAAGAGTGAAATTGATTCTATTATGTCCAATCACACTTGGGATCTTTGTGACTTGCTTAAGGGTTCTAAACCTATAAGTTGTAAGTGGATTTTCAAGAAGAAACTTAGACCGGATGGGGCCATAGATAAATTCAAAGCTAAACTTATTATTAGAGGTTTCCCCCAAAAAAAGATATTTCGGGTGTTTTTAGTCCCTCGGGAGAGTTACAATACTGGGTATGAGCGCCTGACTTCTGTACCTACAAAACCACGAAACTCCGGTTGGGTGGAGTTCCGCCTCCGAAGATCAAGTTAGTATGATTCCGGATGAGTACGCGTGCGGAAAGTAAAATGGGTGTTTCTCACTGATTCAGGGAGATTCCGCAATTAATATTGCTCGGGGTTTGTGTGTGTATTTATGAATACCAATAAATGAGGATGATTCCTCTATTTATAGCGGATGAGAATCTGCTCTCCCATTGGGGATTCAATGCCACGTGGCATCCTCTGATTGGATCCCCTTGGGCCTGTATGAGGGTGACACGTGTCAGGCCCTCATTGGGCCACGTGGCAGGGGTAATTTTTACCCCAATCATTTTTCCTTCACAAGTGTGGCGTGGCTTGCTCCGTGGCACCTGTGATACTTGTCACCATGCGGGAGGGCGACGGTTCGCCTCCTTCCCTCCATTTTTTGAATTTGAAACTGAAGGGGGGAAGGTGACGGTTAACCTTCTGGGATTTCCTATAAATAGGAACCTCCCTCCTCTCATTCCTCACTTTGCCAAACTTGAGAGAGAAATTATTTGAGAGAAAAAAGAGAGCTCCTGATCCCGCTTGCTTTTTTCGTGCAAACAGCCTCCAACCTCAATTCATCCGGATACCGGTTGAGTATTTCTTTGCCCGTCTCACTAAGGTATCCGTCTGACCTTGTCATTTTCTCCAATCTTGATTTCTGATAAAGCTGCAGCCGGTTTCATGCCATCTGGAGCTTCATTAAGCAATCTCATGATGAATTGCACCCAATAGACCCTTAGCCGGTTTACACCGTCTGAGGTGTCTTCAAGCAATCGCATTGTGAGTTGCACTTATTCAGTAAATCCTCAGTCGGTTTACACCGTCTGGGGTATCTTCAAGCAATCTCATGGTGAGTTGCATTCAATAGACCCTCAGCCGGTTTTCACCGTCTGGGGTATCTTCAAGAAATCACATTGTGAGTTGCATTCAATAGACCCTTAGCCGGTTTTGACCGTCTGGGTTATCTTCAATAAAATTTTCTTTTGAATTGCTTTGCAGTTCCCTCAGCCGGTCTCACACCGTCTGGGGTATGTGCGAGCAATTCCTTTCTAAGCTGCTTTGCTGACACCTCAACCGGTCTTATACCGTCTGGGGTATCTACGAACAACCTCTTGATTTATTGTTTTAACGGATGCACAACCGGCTTTCGATCTGCCGACTGTGGTAGTTCCGTACAATTTTCTTCATAAGTTGCCTATAATAGTCCTCAGCCTATACCGTCTAGGGGGTTTTTGGACAACCTTTCATAAAAACTCCAAACTACTTGTTCTGTATGTCTACCACAACCGGCTTCTTCCGCCTGTGGTATCTTTGGGCAACATTGCTAATTAAGCTTGCTTTCTTTTGCCAATTTGTAGTCTGTTCAAAGTGATACCGTCTGGGGTATCTTTGGTCAACAATCTCAACTTCTTTCACCAACATCTTCTTTCAACTACAAGGTAACGACTTTGTTCCTTGCTTTTTTGGAGGTTGTTTTTAAATTTTCCCGGCTGTATATATTGTTAGAATAATGGGCTCACCCAACACACACACGGCACACCACGATTTAGAGGTCAGCCGGTCTCCTGGTACGGCTGAGTCTAGGATTAGGGGTGCCGCCTTTGGGTACTAGGACTCTCCTTGTTCATCTCCAAATCCGATCGTCTCTGTCTCTGTGCAGGACGCAATGGCTCGAACTAGGAAAACAGCCGTTGATCCAGAGTGCAGAGGGGAAACCTCTGAAGAATTTCCGCCTGACTCTAATCAGGTTGAGATGACAAGGGGATCTCCGCATGGCACCCCGAGCACTCCCAGTGATGGAATACTGGGATTGGGTCAGGAAGGCGGTGAAGATGCCGCCTCTCCCTCCAGGGTTGAGCAGGAAGACCCTTCAGAGAACGCGAGCGGTGAAGAGACCGCCTCCTCATCCGGCTCAGAGCAAAGCGGCATTAGCAGCAGCCTTCTCACGCCGGATGTGGATAGTGAGGAGGAGGAGAGGACCACCTAAAATAATAAGGGCGACCCTCTCCTTATCGCCGTCTCTGCAAAAGATAGGGCCAGCATGGCCAGAAACTTAGAGGACTTTATCAAAATACGTCCTCTTGGAGAAGATTGGAGAATAATCGTGCCGCCTGAGATGGGCACTATAATCTGGGAAGATGATCAGCCAAATTCAAACAGGTATTTCGGCTATTATGAGGCGGCGTTTCTAGCCGGTCTCCGCTTCCCTTTGCACAACACCATCAAGGCCATTCTTCGAGGGTATGGTCTGGGTATTTGGCAGTTAACTCCTAATTCATGGGTTAACATCTTAGGTTATATCTCCGCCTTCGAGATGTAGAACATTAACCCCGGCTGGGAGGCCTTTGCCCACATGCACTATCATAGTAGAAGCCCAGGCGGGTGGAGAGCCTGGTATACATTGACCACCTTCCCTCAATACTTGATGACCCTAGACAAACCGTCCAAGTGGTCGGACTGGAAGAATAAATTTAAACTGGTTTCTGCTCCCACCAAGGAGGAAAACCGGGAGTATAGGATATACAACCGGAAGCCAGACCTCCTGGGGCATAAATTCAAAAAGCCTCGAGTCACGGATGAGGACTACGAGAGGATAATTGAGGCGGGGTTTTTTGAACAAACCACAACAACCCTCTCTAATGGAGAGTTAATAAGCGTACCCAAGAATTGGGTACCAAAGCACGAATTCCTTCGTGATAAGGCGTTCTTGTCCGCCTGTAAACTTAGCACTCAGTTTGAAAAACGTAGGTTGCACTAGTGCTTGATCCTATTTTGCCGTTTGTACATGATATGCTTTCTCAATTCTCTTCTAACCGGATGGGTTCCTTTTTGCAGTGCGAGCCTTAGCCATGTTGTCAGCAGAAAAAACACTGGCTAAATCTGCCAAAGGAATCGGCAAAGAAAATGCGGAGAAGAAACTTGCCACCCAGGCGGCAAAAAATAAGGTATACTGCTTTTCCTTTCTTTTTCCTTCAACTTTCGTTTGACTTCTTGCCGGCTGACGTTTTGCGCGTTTATTTCAAGATGGGAGCAAAGTGCCCCGCTCCCTTACAAAGCTAATAAGGCCCCGGCCGGGAGAGGAGCCGACCACTCAAAATAAGGCGAGGAAGACTTCCTCCCAGGCAGTCCCCAACCGGCTGACGGTTGGGGGTAAATCTGTCAAAAACACAGGCCTGGGATTTGATCTTACTTCTAAGCAGCCGGATGTCCCAGAGGCATCCAAGGGGACGGCGCCGCCTAGGGCATCCGGCGCCTCTTTACTGGATGAGGGCAGTCTTGGCCCTCATCCAATATCCCAAGGTACTAATGATCCTTTCAACCCTTCTTTGCTTGGCAAGCCCATGCGGGTCAAGTCGCACTCCCAGCTCCAGCCAAAAGACTCTTCTGGCAGCCGGCAGTCAATAGGAGGGAAGTATGTTGCCTTCTCACCATCTTTTTTTGGTGCAGATCTCTCCCCTCGCTGGCCGGATGTACAGCAGTACGCCCGGGCCATGCTGAAGGCCGTCCCAAAAGAGGAGAAGGAGGCGATCCCAGGGATCAACACCTTCAATGCCGACCAGGTCATGGCTGGCCTGGCTGAGATATGCGTTCTTCCAACTGTTTAAGTTATTATGCCGTCTGACCCCTTTTAACACTGCTTGGGCTTTTGCAGTCATTGCTTCGCGTGGAGGGGCTCAAGAAAGCTTACGCCCGCAAGCAAGAGGAGGTAAGACAGGCTAAACGGGATGCGTCCAATGCTCATAACGTTGCCCAATATTCCATGATTATGCATGAATTGAAAACTAAAGGCATAATCATGCAACAGGCGGACTCCATCAAGACGCTCCAGAAATCTCTCAATGAAGCCAACACAAAGCTCCACAATCTCCAGGCGGAGAAGGAGAATGCTGAGGCAGAGGTGAAGAGGGCGTCGGATTCTCTCAAACTCCTGGAACTAACCAGGAAGGAGAATTCTTCGCTGCTGACTAAGAACGTCCGCCTGAAGAAGGAGGCGGCTTCAGCCAGTCAGAACTTCCAAACCACCCTGGAAGCAAAACAGAGCCGACTTATTGAAGAGAATGAGCAAGATTGCGCCAACCGTATGCATATGGCTTGGTCCTTGGTACATCCGGACACGGAATATGCCGTCTGGGAGCTTGCTTACAAGTACACTGATCTTGCCATTGAGGCCCAAGAGTCGAACCAGTCGGCTCCGGAGCCTTATGAGGAGTGGGCGCAGAAGCAGATCGAAGCCATGCAGGCGGAGATCGGCTCAGACGGAGGGGATGAGCCCCAAACTGAAGCGCAAGGAGAGATCGCCCCCTTTCCTGCCTCGGAGACCGCCTCTAAGGGCCCGGCTCAGCCTTAAGCTTTAATATCATTCAACTTTTCCGGTCTGCGTGCCGTGTATTTCATGTATCACTTTCACCGGACAGGGGTCCGGCTAACATTTGAATAAGTTTTATTTTAATATATACATATGTCGACTGAGTCGGTTTGCTTTGTCACTTGAATTTTATTCCAATTCCTTTCAATTTTTGCATGAACTCTTATGATATGCCGGATGTATTAGCCATGTATGCCCCTGGATGGTTGGCTGTTTAGTTGATATGTCTAAGCAGGCAGCCGTCCATAATTATCCGGATAAGTGAATAGGAGATCCATGACTATTTTATAACAGGTTTGTCGGCTTTATGCAGGCGACCTAGGGCTGGACGTATGCTCTTCAAACCCTTGTTAAGCATGAGACAAGGTCTGGCCTTATTTCAGACGTCGTGCCCAACTGTATTGATTTCTTGCAAAAGCCGGTTGCGCACTGAAGTGTAATTCGCCGCCTATATTGCAATGGGGCAATAGCAAGGCGGGTGCCGGGGTCAACAGGGTCTGACCTTACGCATGGACCATTGAGCCGGCTGGGGTGCTTTTGGGCAAAAGTCGGCTGCTGATCATGGTCGACATCACCGTCTGTACTACGTTGGGGCAATAACCGGTGGCAACCTATGATGCTATTTTCCGGCTATATTGCCTTGGGGCAATAGCCGGTTGTAGTATGACAAAATTTGCCGGTTGTATTGCCTTGGGGGAATAGCCGGTTACGATTTTTAAGATGATTTTGAAGTTAATTAGGGTTGAACTTCAGGATAGAAGCGGGGACCGGCTGTAGTGCTTTTGGGCAAAGGCCGGCTGATTAACAAGATTTAATTCACTGTCTGGATTGCCTTGGGGTAATAGTCGGGTCTATCTTGTTTGCGATAGGTCATTCGAACGGACATGGGTTATCTTTAACCTAACCGGTTAAAGCCGTTTGAGTTCATGACGCATAGAACAATGTACCACCCGGAAGGGAGATGTTCTCTTCAACGAATTCACCTAGATGGGCGTCGCCGGATAACTGCTTAGGGTTAAAGCAGGCGGTTTAAAATATGTGGGCCTTGGGCCTTTAAGTAGCTAAGTTAGGTACTTAGCTTCTTATTTTGAGCAAACGGGTGCCCGGTTGTGCATTGCACAGTTATGTCTTGTTAGATGCCCGGTTGTGCATTGCACATGGGACTTAAAACAAAAAATTGAAATAAGGTATTCCTTTCATTCATTTACTCTTTACAAAAAGTATTTACAATCTCCTTAGAAGTAGTACTTTTTCAAGTTATCTACATTCCAGGTTCTGACTGACTATCTGTCGTCTGGTGTTTCCAGGCGGTAGGTGCCGCCTCTTACTTCTTTAGAAATCCGGTAGGGGCCTTCCCAGTTGGGGGTTAGCTTTCCTTGTTCATTTGCCCTAGCGGTTGCCTCCATTTTTTGTAACACAAAGTCCCCCACTTTGAGGGGCCACTTGCGTACTCTTTTGTTGTAAGCCCTCGTCATTCTCAGACGGTATATCTCATGACGTAAGGCGGCGTTGCCCCTGCGCTCTGGGAGTGAATCCAATGCTAGACGCATGGCCTCCCAATTAGCCTCTTCGTCATAGAGCATGACTTGGAGTGTTGGCTCATAAAGTTCAATAGGCAAGACGGCTTCAGTGCCATATGTCATGAGAAACGGGGTTTCACCGGTTGCCCCCTTTTCAGTAGTTCTGATGGCCCAAAGGACGTGAGGTAACTCATCCGCCCAAAGACCGCCAGCTATTTCAATCTTCTTTTTTATGCCGTCTAAGATGAGTTTGTTGAAGGCTTCAACTTGGCCGTTTTCTTGGGGCCGACCAACAGATGCGAAGCAATGCGAGATCCCCTGATCTCCCAACCAATCCTTGAGGGTAGGCGTTTCAAACTGAGGACCGTTGTCAAATACCATAGACATAGGAACCCCAAACCTGGTGATGATGTTCCTCCAAATGAAGGAGATGACATCCTTTGTCTTGATGCCTTTGACCGCCACTGCCTCGACCCATTTGGTGAAGTAGTCTACAGCCACCAGAATATATCTTCTGCCGCCTGTGACAGGCGTATAAGGACCTAAGATGTCCATGCTCCATTTTGTAAATGGAACCGGGCTGTAGATAGTCGTCAGGTCTGTTGCCGAACGGTGTATGAGTCGGCCAAATCTCTGGCACTTGTCACATTTCTTCACCAATTCCATGGCGTCTGCCTCAAGGGTGGGCCAAAAATATCCTTGCTGCTGGCCCTCTTTGCTAGAGTTATGCCGCCTATATGTGAAGCAAAAAAAGCCCGCGTGTAGATCCTCTAGCACCTCTTTTCCCCTTTCAGGGGTAACACACTTCAGCAACGGCTGGAGGTAGCCCTTCCGGAAGAGCTCCCCCCTGTACATTTCAAAGCTCAGAGCTCGCTTTTTAAGTGCTACCGCTTCTGAAGAGGCATCCGGCAGAGTGTCGTCTACCAACTAATTCCGGATGGGATCCATCCAGGTAGAGCTTCGGTCAAGAATTCCAATGGGGTCATGCTCAATACTTCTTTTTTTCCATGACCTCCCAGAAGACTGACCTAGGCGTATCACAAGTGGCGGATGAGGCCAGTTTGGACAAAGCATCCGCCTGATTATTTTCTGATTGGGGCACCTGACTTAGATGGAATTCATCAAGTGTCCCCGCCTCATCTTTGACCGCCTGAAGGTATTTGATCATTGTCGGATGGGTGGCCTCATAGTCACCATTGAATTGGCTAACAATCAATTGAGAATTAGAACAGGCGTCAACTTTTCTTGCCCCTGCCGCCTACACATAAGTATACCGGCTAACAAGGCTTCATATTCAGCTTCATTGTTTGAAGCTTGAAACTTGAATCGTAGTGCATATTCATATGTACCCCCTTCCGGAGATTTGCAAATTACGCCTGCACCACAGTCGTTCAAGGTAGAGCTTCCGTCTACGAATAACTTCCAAACCTGATCGGAATTTTCCGGCTGTTCCGGCCTAGTCATTTCAACAATGAATTCGGCAAACGCCTGACCTTTCACTGCCCGCCTAGGTTCGAAAGTTATCACCAGGCTTTGCATTTCAACAGCCCATCTGATCATTCTGCCGGATGACTCTATAGTAGTCATTGGACGCTTGAGTGGTTGGTCAGTATAAACAATCACCGGATGAGCCAAGAAGTAGGGCTTCAACCGCTTGACTTCTTTGTAAAGACCCAACCCAAAATTTTTGATTATCGGGTACCGGAGTTCAGCATTTCTGAGTATATGGCTGATGAAATACACCAGGATCTGTTTACCGTCTCTCTCAGCAAGGAGAACAGCACTAAGGGAGTGATCTGAGACGGCTAGGTACATGTAGAGAACCTCCTTAGGCAGGGGACTCACTAGCCTTGGCAAGGAGTGCAAATGTTGCTTTAACCTCTGAAATGCCGCCTCAGCTTCTTCTCCCCATTCAAATCTAGACCTCATCCTGATTTCTTGGAAGAAGTAAAGGCACTTGTCACCTAACCGGCTGAGGAATCTTCCTAATGCCGCCAGACAACCAGTTAGCTTCTGGGGCTTCTTGACAGTGCGGGGTGACTTCATGTCAATCACCGCCTGTACCTTTTCCGGATTGGCCTCTATGCCTCTTTGATCAATCAGAAATCCGAGAAACTTCCCAAACTCAACACCAAAGACACACTTCCTAGGATTAAGCATGACCTTGTGCCGCCTGAGGGTGGTGAAGGTTTCTCGGAGGTCAGCTAGGTGATCCACCTGTAGCTTGGATTTGACTATCATGTCATCAATATACGCCTCTACATTCCTTCCGATTTGATTGATGAAAACCGTGTTGATCATTCGTTGGAAGGTAGCAGGCGCATTTTTCAGCCCAAACGGCATCACCGTGTAGCAGTACAACCCCTGATCAGTGACGAAGGTCGTCTTCTCCTGATCCTTCTTCCATAGGGGAATCTGATGGAAGCTTGAGTAGGCGTCCATGAAGCTCATCAAGGCATGGCCGGCTGTAGAGTTGACCAGGCTGTTGATCTTAGGAAGTGGGTAGCTATCCTTCGAACATGCCTTGTTCAGATCTGTGTAATCTACACACATCCGCCAGGTACCATTCGGCTTTTTGACAAGAACAACATTTGCTACCCAATCCGGGTAGTAGCATTTCCGAATGAACCCGGCATTAAGGAGCTTTTTTACCTCGGCGGCTGCCGCCTGAGACCTCTCCTCGCCATGATCCCTTTTCTTTTGCCTAACCGGCTTTACTTTGGGATCAACGGCCAACTTGTGGAAGGCTAGATCCGGGCTGACGCCTGGCATCTCCTCCACTTCAAAGGCAAATATGTCTTTGAATTCTCTCAGAAGTTGGAGCAAGTCTGCCCCTAACTTTTCAAAAGCAACCATCCCAACCTTGACTGTTCTGTCAGGGCGGCTATCGTCCAGGACGACACCTACACTCTCACCAGCCGGCTGGGTCGGGAGTCATCCCACCTTTCCCCGGCTAATGATTGCTATTTGGTTTTTCTGGCCGGGGCCAATTGGTCTGCCTTTCGCTTTTCACCGGCTGCCCTGGGAGCAGGCGCGACGTCCTTGTCATCAAGGTCAGTGGGTTCCTCGTTATGACCGGCTGCCATAGCAGTTGGCCTAACGTCTGAGAGGTAGCACTCCCCTAGCCGTCTTTTGGTCCCCGCGCAGGGCACCGACTGACCCGTCATCCCTCTCAAACTTAATCATCATGAGGGTAGGACGGCCCAATATGAGATTGTAGGCGGTCAATTCCTCGACCACCAAAAATTTGACGACCATGTGCCGCTCTTCCCCTTTCTCTCCTAGCCGGATGGGTAGGTCTATCCTTCCCACCAAATGCACCTAAGGGTGGCAAAAACTGACCCAACCCGATAACCCGACACGAACCCGACCTGAAAATAGCGGGTTAGGGTTGAGATTTTCGACCCGAAAACTTAAATGGGTCGACACGAACCCGACCTGAAAATTAAATGGGTTAGGTTAAGGTTGAAATTTTCAACTTAAAAATGACCCATCTAACCCGAAAAATAAATCGGGTAATTATCAAGTCGGGTCAACCCAAATCCGACTTAAAAACCCGAACACATTTAAGTTTAAAAAAAATAAAAAATAAATAAAAAAAAAAAACCCTAAAGAAACCATCAGCCCAGCCCAAATTCGAAAAGAGCCTCCTTTATAAACTCACAAACCCTAAAATTATATCTTTTTTTCTTATTTCTTCCAGCCGTTGTTCTACCCTTCACTCTTTCTCTCTTCAATTGTCTCTCTCTCTTCAATCCTTAAAATCCTCTCCATTGTTGTTTTTAACTTTGAAGCTACTCTAAACTCCATTAAAGCTTGTCGATTTACTCCACTTCCACATTGTCGGTCTAACTTCAATTCATCATCGATCTAACACCATTTTGTTTCGTAACTTCGAATTATTTATTTATCTACTTTTGTTTGACTGTGGTTTATTTCTTTGTTACAGATCGAAATAATTTTTCTAAAATTATGTTTGGGAATTAAATATAGTTAGATTATTGGAATTTTACACACCTTATGCTGAATATATGTATATACTTCGTTTTATTTTGTGATTTAATTAGATGATGATGCACAAGATTCGGATCAACCTTATGCTTCTTGTACTATACTTGTATTTTGTAATTTGTTATTTCTAGTCCTACATTATGAATTCCATTTAATTTGTGATTTTAGATACTTCGTAATGCGTTTGTAAATGTAAATCTATCTAAATTAAATCAGAACTATCCTCTTATAATTTTTTTAATAAATAATAAAATTAGTTGAAAAAATCAAGTCAAATCAAGTTGACCCGAACCCGAACAGATCAGGTTTGGGTCAAGCATTCTATCCCGAAAAACTAAACAGGTTAGGTTCAGGTTGATGCTTTTTGACCCGAAATCGAACTGACCCGAACATGAAAGTGACCCGACCTTATCTATTTGCCACCCCTAGATGCACCACTCCTCCCCCAAAGCCGACTAGTGGGTGAGGAGCCTTGTGCATACTGCTTGTACTTGAGCTTTGTCAAGCACTGGTAGCTGATCAGGTCAGACGAGCTCCCGGTATCAATTAAGATCCGGCCAACTCGTTGGTTGGCTACCTTGCATTCGATGACAATGGGGTCATTGTGGGGCCGCCTGACCGTACCCCGATCCTTCTCAGAGATGAAGACCTTAGGGAAGGTGTATTTCGACGCCTGACCCTCATCCTCTGGGTTGGACAGCTTTCGGTTGTTATCTTTGGTGCCCCGGATGGTGGGACCTCCGCTTCCGAAGTCGCCTGCGATGGTGAAGATATGCTCTTCATCAGTTTCAGAGCTCGCAGCCGGCTTTTTAGACGGTTGTCCACCGCCTGATTTGGGGTTGCCCTTGGACTTCACCAGGTAGGAGTTCAAATCTCCCTCGCCAGCCAGACGGTCCAATAGCCGCCTGAGGCTATAGCAACCATTGGTGTCGTGGCCGACATCCTCACGGAACTGGCAGTACTTGCTTTTGTCCCTGTTCTTGACAGAGCTTTTCATTATAGTCGGCTTCTCAATTATCAACCGGTCTTTTATCTCCATGAGGATGGAGGATCAGTCTTTGTTGAACTCGTACTTGGGGACGTACAGTTCCAACTTTCTTTGTTTCTTCTGGGACGACTAACTAGAGAGGTCTGCTGCCCAGACTTCTTTTCTTTTCTTTTCTTCCTTTTTGGCCAGCTGAGTTGGCCGGTTTTCTCTTTTCTCGGACCGCCTGGGCTCCGATGTGTGCTTGATGGCGCAGAGTTCGGTTGCCTGTATATAGGCCTCCGCCTCCATCAGCGCCTCCTGGAGGGAAGATACCCTCTTACGGACAAGGTCAAATTTGAAAGTTGACCCATCCTTCAGACCCTTGAAGAAGTCTGTATATGCAACTTTGTCAGATAGCCCCTGAATCTGAATTCTCATCAGATTGAACCGTCACCCTGCTGAATAGCCCCTAGGTCGAGACTTGTCTTTTTGGCAAGGATGTTCATGGAGAAGTTGGACGCGAACAGGTATGCAAGCATCTTAAAGTTATTGATGCATCTAGCCGACAAGTCGTCAAACCATCGTTGGGCTATGCCCTTCAATGTAGCGGCGTCATCCAACCCCTGTAGGTACATGAGGTTGGTGTATGCCATAAGATGGTCTTCCGGGTTAGTGGTACCGTTGTAGGTACCGACCAACACATTTTTAACCTTGGCCGGCTGTGCCGCCTCGGTTATTTCCCGGGAGAAAGCCGAAGGCTGTTCCCCAAGGTTTAGCAGCCGGAGCTGCCAGTCCATAGGCTGGACCTGGTACGCCGCCTGACCCCCGAAGGGAGCCGACTGCATGAATGGAGATCTATACAGGGCGTATTGCTGTTGGGGCACATACGGAGCCTGCTGGATCACGTGAGGGCAAGTACGTGCGGACACACCGCGTGACTTATTGTTGTTGGGGCACATACGGAGCCTTCTGGATCACGTGAGGGCCAGTACGTGCGGACACGCCGCGTGACTGACTCCCTTGTTGAGTCTCCGAATGCTTCATTGAAGCATTTTGGAAACTACCTGAGTAGGTCGACGTAGAGGCCGACTAAGACATGCTCTGACTTCTCTTCTCCTAGATGAACATCCGGGCGTCAAAGAAAGTCTTCTTTGACCCATCCGGTTGTGTTCCTTTGCCCTGATTCAGGGAAACGAAGTTTGGAGAGGTCGATCAGGGGCCCATCCGTCCCCTTGGGTTTGGGGTGAGGAGTAGGCACCCGGTCTTTGATTTGCTTCTTCCCGGAGAGAGAAGGCTTCTTTTCCGACTGACCCTTGTTTAAGCTAGTTGACTTCTTGATAATGTCTTTTATTTCCCCTTTGAAACTTGTCATGAACCTCATGAGCTCGTATGTGGTGACGAGGGCAGCACCCTCCGCCGCCTGGGGTAGTCCAACAAGCTTGCCACCTGGGTTGCTGGGACCAACTTTATCGTGGCCCCGTTCCCTTGTTCCTTGGAACGAGTGCGCCTAGATCGAAATGACTCGTCTGGGGCCATATAGGTTTCGACGTCGTAGTCGTCACCACTGCCACTTTCATGGTCCGTATAGACCTCAGGGTCAGTCGTAGGCCGGTTGCCCTCTGCATTCGGTACAGCATCAGATGCCCCTCAGTAGTACTCACCCCACAGATGGCGCCAAATGTTTCGGGGGTTTTTTTAGTCCCTCGCGAGAGTTACAATACTGGGTATGAGCGCCTGACTTCTATACCTACAAAACCACGAAACTCCGGTTGGGTGGAGTTCCGCCTCCGAAGATCAAGTTATTATGATTCCGGATGAGTAAGCGTGCGGAAAGTAAAATGGGTGTTTCTCTCTAATTCAGGGAGATTCCGCAATTAATATTTCTCGGGGTTTGTGTGTGTATTTATGAATACCAATAAATGAGGATGATTCCTCTATTTATAGCAGATGAGAATCTGCTCCCCCATTGGGGGTTCAATGCCACGTGTCATCCTCTGATTGGATCCCCTTGGGCCTGTATGAGGGTGACACGTGTCAGACCCTCATTGGGCCACGTGGCAGGGGGGTAATTTTTATTCCAATCAGAAGGTATAGATTTCTTTGACACCTACTCTCCCGTGATTAAGATTGCCACCATTAGAAGCTTAGTTGCCCTTGCGGCAATTCGTGACTTAGTGGTTCACCAAATGGATGTTAAAATGGTTTTTCTTAATGTAGACCTTGATGAAGAATCTATATGACTCAACCAGAAGGGTTTGTGGTGAAAGGCTAAGAATATAAAGTGTGTAGGCTTAGAAAGTCCCTCTATGGTCCTAAGCAAGCTCCTAAGTAATGGTTTGAAAAGTTTGATAGCACCTTTAGGAGTTGTGGCTATGAGGCTAATTCTTCGGATTCTTGTTTGTATTCTAAGAACTTTGGATCATCATGTATTATAATTTGTTTATATGTTGATGATATGCTTATTGTTGGTACTAATCTTGGTGTTGTGAATGATGCTAAGGCTTTGCTTTCTACTAAGTTTGAAATGATATGGGAGAAGCCGATGTGATTCTTGAAATCGTTTAAGAAAGACCAAGAGTGGGTTCTCCATGAGCCAATCTCACTATGTGGAAAAAATTCTTAAGAAGTTTGATTCTATTGATGTGGTGCTTAGCAAATACACCATATGATCCCAACTTAAAGCTTGAGAAGAACAAGGGTCCAAGTGATCTCAAGATCTCTATGGAAGGGTAATTGGTAGTGTGATGTTTCTAATGAATTGCACACGACTCGACATTGCCTAGGCGATAAGTAGACTTAGTAGATATACTCACAATCCAAGTCAAAGTCATTGGGTTGCTCTTCGTCGGTTATTAAGGTATCTTAAAGGTACTATAGATGTATGTTTACACTTTAATCGTTTTCCAAATGTTTTGGAAGGTTATTGTGATGCTAATTGGGTAACCGATAATGATGAAATTTCTTCTACTAGTGGGTATGTTTTTGTTTTACGTGGAGGGGCGGGGCTATTTCTTGGAAGTCTTCAAAACAACCATGTCTAGCTCGCTCCACCATGGAATCTAAACTTATTGCTCTTGAGTTGACAGGTCATGAAGCGGAATGGCATAGGAATCTCCTAGCCGATATACCATTGTGGGGGAAGAGTTCATCACCGGTGTCCATACATTGTGATTCTCAAGCGGCACGAGTGGCCAATAATAGCAACTACAATGGCAAAAAGAGACATATTCGTATGAGAGACAAAGTGGTGAGGCAATTTCTCAAGAATGGAGTGATTGCATTGGACTATGTGAGTTCCGAAAAGAACTTGGCGAATCCTTTGATAAAAGGATTAGCAAGAAAACAAGTTGATGAATCATCGAGGGGAATAGGACTTACGCCATATGATACATTACATTTGTCCTAATTCCTATGGTGATAATGTTTGTAATGTTTGTTTGTTTGTGAGGTTGAGTTGTTTAACTCTTAATGGGTCCTTGTGCTGTTGAGACGCACGCTAAAGGACTTACCTATGTGGTTGTGAAGACTATCCATCTTCTATGAAAACTTTGGCCGGTTTTCTAAAGCCTCCACTAGACCTAAGGTGAATGTGCTTGGCTATAAATAAGTGCATCTCTTCGCGGAGTTCAAGTATATTTTGGAGTAATGTATGTGATGTGGGGGTCTTGGATTATATCTTAGAGTTTCAAGGTCCGTCCACTCTTTGATCAAAGGTTTAAGGGTTTCAAGATTCGTCCACCCTTATATTTGTAGTTCATTGCCTCATCTCACTAAACACTAGATTTCAAGTTACCTATGTAATATCTAAGTGTTATGTATTGATCTCCTCTTATGCCCAATATGTTGCTTATCCTCATCTTTGTTGGCTTTCGTTCCCTTCCTTTTGTGGGTGATTGTTGGAATAACGAAAGGAAATTCAAAGGGCCAAATATGGGCGCCAAACCAGGCGCGAGAAGAGTCGCAAAATCTGGAGTTCCGCCGCCCGACCGGGCGCAAGAGCAACCCAATTTTTGGCTGGGTTCTCGCCTGATCGGGCGCGAGAAGATGTTGGAAAAATTGTTGTTGGTTCACCCGACCGGGCGAGCTCGGCCCGACTGGGTGCGAGAACAACCCAGTTTTTGGCTGGGTGCTCGCCGACCGGGCGCGAGTTCGTCTGTTGGACTCCAACGGATCCCTTGGATTCCTCTTCTTGTTTGATTTCTTGTAACCTCCCATTTAAGAGGTTGATTATGATGATTAAAACACTATCATAATTCTGATTTTATTCTTCTCATTGATGGAAAATATTCCTCCATGATCTTCCACCTTCTTTCATCCATCATTATAAATTGAAGGATGATTTTTCAGATTTGATACACTTGAATATACACAAAAACACAATAGCTCAAACACAATCTCCATTGGGCATAAGACACTTGACTCCAACCTTCCACCCAAAAGTGCCTTTGTGTGGAAGTGGTGTGTTAACCTTAGGAAACGTGCCGGCGAATACAATTATCCACCGTGGTTGCGCCGGAATTTCGTTTTCAAATCAGTTATTTGCATCACGAAACAGCGATTTTGTTCATTTGTTTGTAAGATCACCTTTTCGATCTTGCTTAATATTTCTATACTATTTGTACTAGACTACTCCATTATTTATAACAGGTGTGGTCGGGGTTATTTATTCCGGAGTTATTTATTTTAGGGTTACATATTGGGAAATCCTCTTTGGTAACACCGTAGTTTTTAATTTTCTTAGTGGTGAATTGGGAAAAATCTTATTATCCTTGGTAAACTTGAACTTTTTATAATTTTTCAATGGTGAACTTAATGAAACAATTTAGTTAATTCTTAACCATGGTTAACATTTATTTAAATAAAAAAGGTGAAATTCCTAAAATATCCTCAATACACTCAAATCCCTAAAACGTCATCACTCAAACCCAACATGTCATCATCAAGATCATCATCATCTTCATCCTCCTCTCTTTCTTCCTCCTGCCAACACCGAACAACCACCACCGAACAGCCATCTTCATCATCAACACATCTCTAGCAGCCACACCACACCACCAAACCACCTTCGAACCGCCACCGCCACCACCACACGAAACACCGCAGCAACCCGCCGCACCTGCCAACAACAACCCACAATAACAATAACAACAACAAACAGCCACCAGTCAGCCACCGTATAAGCAGCCACCGAAACACACAACAGCCACCAACAAAACCGTCAATTACATCGATTCGCCACCAAACCACCTTCGATCTACCACCAATTCTCACTCCAATAGCCCGCTCTGCAGCCTGCAATCACCAATTCGCCTACCGCAGCCAGCCACCGCCACTGCCGACACCGCCACCCCCTCCCTTTCAAAGTTAGGGTTGGTATTGAAGTAAAATCTACATTATTGTACAGAAACAAGTATCCGAATCCTCATCATCATCACTGTCGCTTACATCACTGCACCAGAAAAAAATCCTCCAATGAAATCAATAATCATTAAAAAATAGGACATGTACAATATGCTCATTCCAATTCACTTTAACACGAGAAATCATCAATTTTTATTTTTTTTAACAATATTTCAAACAAAAGAAACCCTACAGAATCTTGAATTACATGTGTGTATATATATGGAGTATCCATATATCAGCAAAACCGAGTCTTGAAGAAAAGCAAAATCATTCAGGGCAATAATACTACACTTTAATCACCCACAATTTAGAGAATCTCTTAATCAGTTTAGGGGAGAGGTTTTTAGGGTTTTCGGGGGGAGGGGGGGGGATGTGGGTTTCGGGGGAGGGGGTGCTGCTTCAGGGGGGTGGGGGAGAGGCGCAGTAGGGCGGGGGATGCCGGTGCGCCGGGGAGGGTTGGGGCGGCTGGAGTGGTGGCAGCCTGGTGGCCTAGGGTAAGGGGGTGACTTTTTTTTAAAAAAAAAAAAATTATTTCTAAATCATTTAAATGTAAAAAAAATTTAAAAAAAAAAAAAAAGCCAACTATAGTTAAATATTTAGTTAAAATTTATCATTAATGTTATAGTTGACTTAATATAAAAAGTTCAAGTTTATAAAGAATAATAAGATTTTCCGCAATTTATAACTGAGAAAATTAAAACTATGGTGTTACCAAACAGAATTTCCCTTACTTGTTTAAGAGTTATTTGGTGGTCAGCCACACAGAAAAAGTACCGAAATTTCATTGTTTTCACTCTATTTTTTTTACTTATATATTCATGTAAACATCTAGCAGATCACAAAAATTAAGACAAACCAAATCTTATAATGTTAAATAAATGGAAGAGAACAAAGCCTTAGATGATCTCTACCAAATTTTATAATTAGAAGGTTTTTTTTTTTTGAGGGAATTATACTTAGGCCCCGTTCACTTCACCTTAATTTTGCTGAACTGAAATTATTTTTACTGAATTGAAATTATTTTTACTGATTAAAACTGAATTTTACTGAACTTATTTTTACTAAAATTATTTTTACTGAACTAAACTTATTTTTACTGAACTGAAATTATTTTTACTAAACTGAACTTATTTTACTGAACTGAAGTTATTTTTACTAAACTGAAATTATTTTTACTGATTTAATATATATATATATATATATATATATATATATATATATATATATATTAGGTAAAATAATCTATTTTTGTAATTTATATAGTTGGTATATATAACGATAATATATTATGCCAACCATTTAAATTTACATAATATCGTATATAAAAATGGTTGGCCTATATATTATGGGAATATGTATTGATATACTTGTATATGATATTAGGTTTAGGGATACTGCCTTTAATTTCATTGCCTAACTTTACAACCAAACATACCAAAACAATAAAACTAATAATAATAAGAATAAAATCATAACTTTATTATAATCATAAATTATTACAAGGATTGCTTCTTATTGCATATGACTATTTAAGTTTATTATTCAACGTCCATATGATGATCTTCTTCCTCGATGTCCCTAACTGATTGCCAAATATGTTATGCTATCTTATTTTGTACTATATCCATCTGAGCTTTCCTACCTTCATCAAATATGGAGTACTCCGCTCTAGGCTCAACATTTGCACATCTTTCTGAAATTGGTATCCCTAAAGTGTACAATCGGATATAATTATGAAGAGTAAGCGTTGATAAGATGATTGATAATTGATATGTTTGAGACATTTGTGGCATGTTTTTCAAAATTTTCCATTGCCTCTTAACGTTGCCAAAACACCTTTCAATTGTAGTACGCAATGAAGAATGACGATAATTGTAATGTTCTAGCATTCCTCGAGGTGGAGGACCATTGTGAAATTCCGGCATATGATACCTTGTCTACTTGTCTTTAATTGGACTCAAATAACCGAGTGTGTTAGGATAACCAGAATCCACTAAATAATATTTTCCTGATAAGAAAATAAAATTTTTATTAGAATAAATTATCCTGCTAACAGAAAATAATATTAAAGAATTACCTACCTAGAGGAGGGTGTGGAAATTCGAATTTTAGGATCAGTTAAGCAATTTCTCCACACCGTTATATCATGAGCACTTGATAAAATATAGTACTTGTATTTACCAAATATCACCGACTACAATATTATCAATAAGACATAATATTTTATACTTGACAAAAAAAAAGATATTATATTTTATAACTATACAATATGTGATAAAAGTATAGACAAAAGTGATGCATAAAAAAAATATATGTGAAGTATTAAAAAATCTTGTACGACAATATTTTGCAATATATGGAAAAAATAATTTACAAAAAAAAAAGCCTAGTAAAAAAAAGCATCAAAGTACATGAACTTAAATTAATTTTGCTGAAATTATTATTGCTGAGCTTAAATTATTTTTACTGAACTGAAATTATTTTTGCTGAACTGAAATTATTTTTACTGAACTTATTTTTACTGAATTTAAATTATTTTTACTGATTAAAACTGATTTTTACTGAACTGAATTTATTTTTACTTAATATTATTTTTTTAAAGTGAAGAATTAGGGCCTTAGAAGCTAATAAGGAAAGCTGTTGCCTTGCTTACACCGAGAAGACAAATTTCTAACAATTAATCTACTGTAATAAATAAATCTTTGAAATTAGGAAAAGGGGTAAAGGATAAAAATGGCATAATAAAACGAGGGAGGACTAAGTTAATGTAGAAGATGACTTCCATAAAAAATAATAAACCTCTATATAAGTCTATAATACAACACAGCAAAAGTGGCAACTAAAATAATCTGTTCAAGTCTTACAAAAAAATTAAAAAAAAAAAAAAAAAATCCTGTTCAAAAGAAGTGACCAGCAAAAGTGAAGGTGTGCATAGAATGTCGTCATTTGCGAAATAGTTCAATTGATTAGAGAAATTCCTACGGTTTACCTACGCGCACTACTACTTTACTAGGGGTGTACTTTACTAGGGGAGTCAATCAGGTTAAATAGTTCGGTTTAGAACGAGTTGAAATAATTAGGGTATTAGTTTGGGTCGGTTTAAAAAATTATCGGATTGGTTTTTTTTTTTTTTTAATATTACGGTTTTTATCGGGTCGGGTTGTAATCGATTCGGATTAAACTCAGTAAGTTTGAAAACAGGTTTTGCCAGTTTAAAACGGGTTTTGAGTCAAAACAGATTGGGCTAGGTTGTAATCGGCTCGGGTTGAAATCGATTAGTTTGAAAACGGGTTTTGCCAATTTCAAGCTGGTCTTAGGACAAAACTAATATAATTCCCGTGCAATAGCACGATTTAAAAATCTCACTATATTAATTTTTCCCGAAATCTAAAATTCTTTTTTATTTAATGAGTATTGTTTCGGGGTTTTTGGAGTCCCTCGGGAGAGTTACAATTCCGAGAATGTGCGTCGACCGTCTGTACCTGCAAAACCACGAAACTCCGGTTGGGTGGAGTTCCGCCTCCGACGATCAAGTTAGAACGTTTCCGAATGTATAAATGTGCGGAAAGTAAAGGTTTTTTTCTCTGATTTAGAGAGAATTCTGCAATTAATATTGCTCGATTTTTTTTTTTTATGAATATGTAATAAATGAGGATTTTCCTCTATTTATAGTGAAAGGGGATCAGTCCCCCTTTTAGAATTAAGGTGCCACGTGTCGATGGAGGATTGGATCCCTTTGGGCCTCTCTGAGGCTGACACGTGTCAGCATACTATTGGGCCACGTGGCATAGGGTAATTTTACCCTAAACAAATATTAATGAATTCTTTAGTATTAATAGATTGTTTATTAGTATGTTACGATAACATATCAACCCTAAAAAGTATATAAGTATAATATTCTTTTTCTAACCAATCACAACTCAATTATCTGTATATCAATACAACATTAATGCTACGTAAATAGTAGTTCAATACAAATGAAACTAAATTACAAAGTCTCAATATGTTAGGTAATTATAAGGTAACTCCCATTAATCTTTGAAGTTCTACCTATTCTATGTTTGGTCCATTCTATGGTAAATTACACTCTTTCTCTTTCCCGCAATATATAAATTTATTACTTTTAAATTTATTAATGTATTAAAAAATAAAGTGTTTCATTCTATATTCTCCCAAGAGTAATGGATATATAAATCATCTCCTCATCAAGTCAATTATATATATTTTAGATAGGCAAAATTGGCCGCAACACCCTGAACTATGGCTTAGGTGCACTGAGCACCCTGAACTTTGCGTAGTAGCCAAAACACCACCAACTATGGTGTTAGGTGCAACGCGTGCCTTAAATGAAAAATTTCGGCCACTTATTTCACTGGAAGAGGTAAATCTTGTTGGGTTTCGTAGTGTCCGACACTACGCAAAAGAGAAACCCGCCCAAGACCCGCCCACTAATTAAAGCAACTAAACATGCAATCACATAATTAAACAACAAAAGAGAGAAAGAGAAAAGACGTTCTTATCCTCAAAGTGTGCTTCGCTTGATCACGAGCTCTTACTTGAAAGCTTAACCTCGCAAGTGCGAAGGCCTCCTACGGCTCGCACCCTCGACCCCGACCCGAGCGGTCTTAATCCCGAAGGTTAGTCGGAACTTGACCAAATAAAAATAGAGTATTGCGAACTTAAAGGTTTTCTCACTAATGATGAGATGCCTTATTGAGTTCAACTCAAGTGTTTTTCCCAAACCCAAAACTTGGGTATTTATAGGGGAAGGAACTTGATCTCCCTTCTCCCATCAATGTGGGAGAATTGCATTTTTCCACCAATTTATTTTAATAAAAAACATATTAAAATGCAAGGAAATCAACAAGCTCCAAGTGTCATATGGAGAGCAAGAGTTGGTGAGAACCACCAAAGGGGGGGACCAAAACACCTTGCTCCCCAGGCCAAACACCAAGCAAATGGTCCCCTCCCTTGACCGGGTTGACCACGCCACATGGCTGGCTGGCAGCCTGCCTTGGCTGCCAGCTGGCGCTTAGCACCAAGCCTGGGCAGCCCAGCCAGCCAGCACACATCCAGCCAGCACACGCATGCGTGCAACAAGCAGGCCACGTATGCGTTGCTGAGATGCTGCTGCTTGGTGCGTGCTGCTGTGTGAGAGGCGTGGCCAGGGGCTTATGCTTGGTGCTGCTACGCTAGCAAGCACGCATAGCACACGCACATGCAGCACGCTACTGCGATGCGATGCGTGTGTTGCTTGGTGCTGCTATGCTAGCACGCACACACATCCCAGCACGCATAGCATGCTGCTGCGATGCTTGTGCTGTGCGAGTGCGCTGCTTCTGCATTGCTTGCGACTGAGGGCGTGGCATGCGCTAGCTGCTAGCATGCTTGCGGCCAGCAGCACCATCCATGCTGCATGCTTGGCCTAGCACGCAATGCATGCTAGGCTTGCGGCATGCTTTGCGATGCGCTTGGTAGCTAAGGCTAGCCTAGCACTCGCATGGCTAGGCCAATGCGAGGCTACGACCTAGCTCAAACTTGTCGCTTGTTTGATTTTCCGTCTCGTCGAATTCTAAATTCAACTCAACTTGCGACGCTCGGTCTCGACGCTCTAAGCTCGATATCCGACGTCTTTGATCGTAATACTCTAATGACTCATCTAATCCTTTGGATTGATTCGTCGTCTCGGATCGGTTATTCGATTGGGGTGCGACCCGAAGGGTTCAGTCAAGATTAAGCTGTAATATTAATTACACATTAATATTACTGATCGAAAGCGGCCTCCAACTAGGCATTCGGATCACTTGATCTCACTGAAGAATTAGCTTTCTATTAATTCCGAACCCTCTATCGGAATAATACACTTGTTGGAAGGACACCATTCCTTTCAATCTCCCACTTGTCCTCCCGAACAAGTGTGCAATTAGTGTATAGCCCATTTCCTGTGTCGCTTAATGTCTCTTCATGAACTATAAGGTAAGATTCTTCGTCATCCTTATTACGTCTAGAAGTGTTTCTCGATTTTCGAGTTCGATTATCAATAAGCAGAATCTAAAATCCATCTGAGCACGGCCATGCATTTTCACAGTCTCGCTCTTCGAGAGGCCTTGTAAACAACAAAGACATATTCCCTATTGTTAATAGGGGGACATTCTCAGTCTTGCATTGTTAGCTTCCCTTACTAAGAGGACCTAGTCGCCCGACTGTTGCCGTTATAATCCCCATTTACGGCAGACGTTTGACAGCATCAAAACGACTAGTACTCAAACAAGAGAACTATAAATCATACTACACACTAATCTCTTAAAGGTTCCGATAGCTATAATGAGAAATATACTTATGACGATTTTATATCTCTTAAAGTATTCTCATAGGTCGATCCGGTATAGTTCTAAACCAATACTTGTGCAAATGATTTATGACAATCATGTCCTTGTAGCACAAGAAACCCGGAGCTATAAATCATACTACACACTAATCTCAAGTGGCCATTAATCGTTCCATCATTTAAATGAACTTGATTAGGGATAATTTTTGATTGAAATATTCAATGTTCACTTTACATGTAATCCCCCGTAATTTTGTGAAATTTAAAATTATATTTAAACATATTTTTGTGAATATTTGATTATAGTTATTTATTTACATAAATTATTTTACTATGATTTAAGCAAATAAATTTAATGTTTATAAAACTAATAAAACTATTTCATTAAATTATTTCCCTACCCATATTGTAATCATGCATTAATATGCAAGCCTAACCCATAAATTACTAAACCCATTCTTTTACCTAAAACCCACTTACTTTAAGCCCAAACCTTAATCTTAGTTTTATTAGAACTAGAAAAACTAAAACCCTTATTCCCCCCTCTAATCTCACGTTAACAAAAAAAAAAAAAAAAAAAAAAAAAAAAAAAAAAAACCAAAGCTTTCCCCCTCCTACTGCATTCACGATCAAACAAAAAAAAAAAGGGTCGAAGCTTGTTGCCACCGTAACCACCACTGCACCACCGCCCAGGTCCCTTGCTGTCGCCTGACCACCGCCGCCCAACCACCAGGCCGCCGGTTTTCTTTCTTCCTCCTTCCTTCCTTGTTTCTCCTTCTTCCTTATTATTATTAAAGATTGTTATTTTAATTTATATTGTTAGTTTTAATTACTTTAATCATGTTTAAATTCTTTAAAAACATGAGAAATTATCAAGTTTATAAATTATGATATGTAGTTTAAATTTTCAGATTTACATAATTTGTGAAATTAGGGTTTAAAACTTGATTTTCATGGTTTTAGGGCTTAAAAGCGTATTGCTAAAGTTATTCAATTTGAGCATGATTTTGTTGTGATTTTGCTATGACTATGATGATGTTTAATTCAACAGCAAGTTCTAAATTTTTTCGTAATTAATTTCTGAATTCCGTTCGTAATTCTCCTTAATCACGTTTTGACTGTAACTCGTCTGATTTTCGCAAAAAAATAGTGTTTTTCGTGTGTAAACAACGTTTTAATCAAACCTCACTACCTAAGGTAGTGAGAACCACCCTCTCGTGGCCAAATTCAGCCTCTAAATATGGTTTTCGGGCAGTTTTTGATTTTTAACGAAGGTTTACTGTTTAAAATAAATTTTCAGATTTTTATAAAGCTTTAAACTTGCTGTAATTTTATGAATAAGTATGTATTTTAATGTTTTTATATAGGAAATTTTAAGAATAATATATAAGCTTTTAATTCTAGCAAAAAGGAAGGTTTTAAAGTGTTGTTTAATTGAATTTTAAAGGTTTGATTGAGGTTTTATGAAACTAGTTGAATTCTAAATATATATTTTAAGTTTAGATTGTTGTATTCATACACTCTACTATTAAATTAAATTTTCAGATTTTAATCTTGGTTTTAAAAGTTTTAAATCATGGTTTTATGATGGATTTTTTTAGGTTTTTAACATACTAACCTACCATATAATGATTATTTCAAGTAGAGATGTTTATAAGGTTGTTTTATATTCTTAAACTAAATTTCGATATTATAATCCTTACTTTAAAGTTGCTGGAATTTTATGTTATAAGCTATATTTTTATGATTTTAGCATATAAACTCATAGTTGAAGTACTAAATTATTAACTGTGGCTATTGGGAATAATTTAAGAGCATTATTTCAATGATTTAAAGGATTTTAAAGTAGTTTGGTATTGCTGTAAAATATATTGCTTGGGTATTAATTGAGCTATAGTTGTCTTGTTTAGGAGAGGACTTCGTAGAAGGTGACTTCTAGCCTTAAGGTGGCCAACCAATTTGTGTACTCAAGGTACGTACAAGAATACGAAGAACCTTGATTTAGGAGCATGCTTAGGGACTTGGAAAAACCTAGAATCATGCTAGGGAACTTGTGGATTGGTTGACATTGTTTGGTAATGAGTTGATTGATGATAAATGTGATGATTGCTTTAATTCATGTATGAGAAATTTGCATTGATTTTTCCTTATGAGCATTATTTATGCAATATTTTGCAAGGAGAGCTTAGAAGTAAATCTACAAGTATACATATGGAATGAATCATTTTAATTACTTATTCATCTGTATTGAAATGGAATGAGTAAAGGAAGAGTTAAAGTCTTATAAGACAAGATTGTGGATATGAGGTGCCTTATGCACTTAAGGTGTTTATACACCGAGGTAGTTAAAGGATTCAATAATAAATGTTGTTTGTCACTAACAAATTAAGAATTGAATTGGAAACTTGAATGATTTGAATGATTGATGTATGATTGGTTGTGTTGTTTGCATATGAGTCATCACCAAATTTAAACTGGTAAATCACGTAAAGTGCAAGAAGGATGAGCAATAAAACTCTGGATTTGTGCACATTTAGAGTAATGACAAACAGGGGTTGGGGTTCACGGGGTATTAGCCGTGCACTTTTCAGAGGCCGTCTAATCTACGAGTCTCTTGTTTTAAATTCTCTTAAAATTATAATGAGTTAGATGAGATCTCATACTAGCTATGGCCACGGAGTCGCGCCCGTCTGCCATTGGATGTTTATTAATGTCTTCCGAAAGAAGGCTAGGGTTTTCTTATTTAATGTTCCGGAATGGAGCACAGGGGGACAACCCGGTCTATTGCTTAATCCAATCATTTAATGAAGTGGTCAATGCTACTTAGATAAAAGCTTTGTAATAAGTAACAATTGAATCATGTGTTCGAGTCAATGATTATATTGAGTGTATGGAATGCTTGTTAGTATCATGCTAAGGCTCTTTACTGTGTTTCGTAGCTTGTATGTACTCAGCGTTGCTGATGACGTGCTTTTGTGTGTTTCTCTTGGTCATGGCCTTCGCCTTCAATGACCCTGTAATGATCCAATTTTTACACTTGTAATATTGGGGAGCAGACTAATCACAGGTTTCTGCATAAACTGAACTTGCATTAGGGTGATGGGATTTGAGTGGAGCGTTGGTTAATCATTTAGCTTATTTCATTTCATATATTGATGATGTTATTTTGACTCTAACTCTACTCGCTTCCTATTTTGCTGGGTTTTGAATAAGGGCCGTTATGGTTCCAACTTGTAAGTCTAAATTTGGTTTTGATTATTAGTTTTGAAACTTACATTTTCTTTTAAAACTAAATTAGTTTTCCGCTGCTGATATTTGAAACTAGCCTTAACGTTTGAACACATGGCGGTAGCACGTCATTAATTCTCTCACAGGTTATTAAAAGTATTTACAGGTTACTACAGGTTATTACAGGTTAATACAGGTTTTAAAGAGAGAATTATTGGGGTGTTACATTACAGGTGTTTCTTTATCCAAGACATGGTCTTGATACCCTATTTTGAATATTCTCAAAAATCGAATGGACTCATTATTTAATTCTAAACCCCACAATTAAATAGAAATGGAGTAATAATAAATTTGTACAAAATTTATTTGCTCCAAAACCGAATGGTTCAACATAGTGTTTTACATTAAGACATCAAGTTTAATAAAAACACATGTACAGGGAAATCAAAGCCAATCTCCAACATGCTTGATTCTCATTGCCTCAACGTGCTTGTTGTGCTTCACTTGAGGCAAAGGTTTAGTCAATGGATCGACTACATTATCGTCCGTTCCAATCTTACAAATTATGATTTCACCCTCGGACTTCCATTCCCTTATCATGTGAATTCGCCGTTTGACATGTTTGACCTTCTGATGTTCCCTTGGCTCTCTGGCCTGAGCAATAGCTCCATTGTTATCACAGTAGAGGTCTATCGGACCCTTGATGGAGGGTACAACATCAAGTTCACTAATGAACTTACGAATCCAAACTGCCTCCTTAACTTCTTCCGAAGCTGCCAAGTATTCGATTTCAGGTTGTAGAATCTGCAGTGGTGCTTTTCTTAACACTCTTCCAACTAAACGCTCCTCCATTTAGGCAGAATATGTACCCTGACTGCGACTTGGAGTCGTCTCTATCAGTCTGGAAGCTCGCGTCAGTATAACCTTCAACAACCAAATCATTACTACCACCATAGACCAGAAACTTATCCTTGTTCCTTTTTAGGTACTTTAGGATATTCTTGGCCGCAGTCCAATGTGCCTCTTCTAGATCTGATTGGTATCGGCTCGTAGCACTCAAGGCATACGATACATCTGGCCTAGTACATATCATGGCATACATGATCGATCCAATAAGCGTAGCATATGGAATCTGATTCATCCTCTCTCGCTCATCAGGTGTCTGTGGACACTGCTTCTTGCTGAGAGTTATGCCATGTTACATGGGTAGGTGCCCTCTCTTGGCCCCTTCCACGTTGAATCGTGCCAGTACCTTATCAATATAAGTACTTTGGCTCAATCTAATCATCCTTTTAGATCTATCCCTATAGATCTTGATGCCCAATATGTATTGTGCCTTTCCCAAGTCCTTCATTGAAAAGCACTTTCTAAGCCAGCCCTTTACGGACTCTAACAGTTTAGTGCTGTTTCCAATGAGTAATATGTCATCGACATATAAGACGAGGAATGCGATGTCACTCCTATTGAACTTCTTGTAAACAGAAGACTCATCTGGATTTTTGATAAAACCAAACTTACTAATGGCTTCATCGAATTGCAGATTCCAACTTCTGCTTGCTTAGTCCATAATTGACTTCTAAAGCTTGCATACTTTCCCAGGATTGCTTGGATCAACAAAACCTTTCGGTTGTGTCATATACACAGTTTCTTCCAAAATCCCATTAAGGAAGGCGATTTTGACATCCATTTTCCATATTTCATAATCATAACATGCAGCAATTGCTAGGATAATCCGGACGGACTTAAGCGTGGCGACTGGCGAAAAGGTATCATCATAATCAAAGCCGTGAATTTGCTTGTAACCTTTTGCCACCAATCTAGCCTTGTATATAGATACATTTCCATCTTTGTCGGTTTTCAATTTGAAAATCCATTTGCAACCGATAGGTGTGTAACCTTCGGGCAAATCAACCAAGTCCCAGACTTTATTTTCATACATGGAGTCCATCTTGGATTTCATGGCCTCTTGCCATTTTGCAGAGTCAGGGTTCGTTATAGCTTGTTTGTATGTCGCTGGCTCATCTCCACCCATAACTAGGATGTCTTGATCTTCGGTTAAGACAATACCAAGGTATCTGTTTGGTTGAGATCTTGGTTGTTGCGACCTACGCAGGGTAATAGGTTGAGCATTTGCATTGTCGATTCGACTCTAACTAATGTCATTAGCTGCTTCTAAGCACTTTGATTATCAATTTTGTCATGTTGACTTTGTTGCTCGTCCTCTCGAACTTCATCGAGTTCGATTTTCCTCCCACTTGTCATTTTGGAATGGTATTCCTTCTCCAAAAAGACACCATCACGAGCAATAAACACTTTGTTCTCTAATTTGTTGTAGAAGTAATACCCTTTGGTTTCTTTTGGGTATCCCACAAAGAAACACTTGTCTGATTTTGGGTGAAGTTTGTTAGAAATTAATCTCTTGACATATGCTTTGCAACCCCAAATCTTAAGAAAAGACAACCTCGGAGGTTTCCTCGTCCAAAATTCATATGGACTCTTTTCGACAACTTTTGACGGAGCACGGTTCAGTGTTAGTGTCGCAGTTAGAAGTGTGTGTCCCCAGAAAGAAATAGGAAGTTCACTAAGACCCATCATTGATCGAACCATGTCTAACAAGGTTCGATTCCTCCGTTAGGACACTCCGTTCCATTGTGGAGTTCCAGGAGGTGTCAATTCTGAAAGTATACCATGTTCTTTCAGATGATCGTCGAATTCATGGCTCAAATACTCGCCACCTCGATCCGATCGAAGTGCTTTGATTTTCTTGCCAAGCTGATTTTCAACTTCACTATGAAACTCTTTGAATTTCTCAAAAGATTCAGATTTGTTTGACATAAGGTAGAAATAGCCATATCTACTATAGTCGTCGGTGAAGGTAATGAAATATCGAAAACCTTGCCTTGCAGGTGTACTCATTGGTCCATAAATAGGAATTTGTGTAGTTTGATAGTTTTGTTGTGGTTTGTGTGAGTTGTGGGTTAAGCTCAATGGAAACCCTCACGAGATAAAAACTCGTCCTCTAAGGCAGCTTAGAGGTTTAAATTGCTTCTCACTTGCGCTAAAAGTGATTGTGGTTGTCACCATGCGGATTTGTGTTTTTGTGCTTCCTCCTTGTGCCTCTCCTTGGTTTGATGTTAGCAAGTTGTTTTCCTTCTTTGGTTTGACATGTTTGTCTTACTCGAGGACGAGCAAAAGCATAGCTTGGGGGATTTGATAACTTGTTATTTGTTATGATTTTAGGGTGTTTTTGAACCTAGTTTGCTTGATAAATTTGTGTTTTGGTTCACTTTTACTCTATTATTATGCAATTTTTGTGTATCCTATGCTTCACGGGTTGTTAGTGTTTTTGTTGAGTTTCGAGGTCCAAAGACGACCAAATGAAGCCCATAGATGCTAAACCGAGGTTAGAAGCTAGAATATGGTAGAAAGAAGCCAAGGAAAGGAGCAATATAGAAGAAAAGATGAAGAGAAGGGCTTAAAAGAGCCTGCACGGCCGTGCCAGGCCTTGCCCGTCCGTGCAGGAGTGCTCCAGCAGCATAAGAGCTTCTGCCTTGCCGTACTCGTCCGTGCAAATGTCTACACGACCGTGCAGAGTGCTCCAGCAAGTAAGAACCTTCTGTCAAGGCCTGCACGGCCGTGCTTAAGTTGGCACGTCCGTGCAGAAGAGACTGCACGTCCGTGTCATAATTGGCACGCCCGTGCATGATTTCCAGCCCAAACAGTAGCTTCTGCCCTGACCTGCACGGCCGTGCAGCTTAGTCTGCACGTCCGTGCCAAACCTGGCACGTCCGTGCCGACCTGCAGTCGAGCCCGATTCTTGTTTTCTCCGGCCTTTTTATTTGGGGGTCTTATAAATATCCCTTTTGAGCTCATTTGTACGGATTATCAAGGTTTTTAGTGCTTTTCTCTTAGTTTGTAATCTTTGAACATTAAACTCTCAAATCATTAGTTAGATTCCAATTATTAGCTTGGAAATATTCATATTCAATCATTGTAGAAGACAAGTTCCAACATTGTTGCTCACCTTGAAGCTTCATAGTAACTATTCCTTACTCTTCTCTTCCATTTCTCTCTACTTCGTTGATAATTACTTGCTTATTTCTTGCATGATTAGATTGTTAATTAGCTTAATCCTTAGTTTGAACTTGTTCATGTATTGCTTGAAATGTTTAATTGATTTAACTTCCATGGATTGTGAGTAGTCTAATTTTCTAGGGTTTGGGTAAAACCCTCAATGTAGTCACTAATTACTTGTTGCATGTAATAATTGGGTAATTATTGGGTGTTAAATAGTTGAGCTTAAGTGGTTTAATTGCTTAGTTCTTGTATATGGCCATTGCTAGAACTATTTATCCAAGCTTTCTCAACGAAGGATCGAGAGATGAACTTGAGTTAACTCCCTTATGCTTAATTGACTTGAAATGCCATGAGAATAGGAATTTCCGGTCAAGGGAATGTTTATGTCATCGTGATTATGCTTTAACACTTGTTTTATGCTTTGTAACCACGAGAGTAGGTTGCATTCATGATTCAAGCAATCCCTCTAACTTGAGAGAGTAGTTGGGTGCCTTAGATGACTTCCCCTAATTTATCCCCTTAATTTACCTTGATTGTTGCATGCTAATCGTGATTTGTGATGAAGTTGAGTGCTATAACTCGAGCCTTAGATTCCTCTAAATATTGTTAATCTCCTCTTAGCTTTAGTTGAATTGAATTAGTAGAAGTTACTCAAAACCAAACCAACTTGGACTTCATTTACCTTTTTTAAACGGTAATACCTCGGTGGTTGATTCAACGCCTCTCTTGGGTTCGACCCTTTCTTACCCTTGCTATTAGTTAGTGAGATCAAGATAGGAATTTATATTTTAGTAGGCTCGACGACGGCCCCATATGTATAAGACCCAATAAGTCACTATCCCTTTCTCCTAACTTGGAGAATGACTGCTTTATCATCTTGCATAATAAACATCCTTCACAATTTTCAAACGACTCTAAGTCGAATAAGTCAAGAATACCTTCATGAATAACTTTCTTGATGCGTTTGATGTTAATGTGGCCAAGACGACAATGCCACAAGTAGGTTTGATTCGACTCAATGGTCCTAGCTCTTTTGGCGGTATCGTTAACATTATAAGCTTGTTTGTCTAATCATATGTAAAATATGCAATTTTCATAGAACATAAAAGCAAGACATTCGAAAAACAACCATTGTTTTTGTCTTGAGATCAAGGTAACCCGGTGTCCAACACCATAGATCAAAGTATGTTTAAAAGCATGATAAACAAAGATTAGTTAATTACAAGCCATAAACAAAAAAATGTGCCTACAAGCACGACTAAAAGACCATCTTTATCGTCCACTCGTAGTTGCACATCCACTTGTGAAGCCCTCTCACTTGGTCCCTGGAATGGGAGCATAAAGTGAGTTAAACATGGTATCTAATACCTATGAATAGCTTTATACACAAGTGTTAATGAAGATACATGAGGTAGATGAAACATTCCTTTCCTCCTCATCCTTTCGAAAGATCTTGCATTCCCTCTTGTAGTGGCCTTGCCCACCACAATAGAAGCATCGCATCTTCACCTTGTTCTTGAACTCCATCTTCCTTGCTCTTAAGGGCCTTTCGGTTGCTCCATAGGAGGTGGCTCGGTGAAGAAGCTGCACCACCTCTCTTAAAGAGTGTGTCTCCTTTCCCGCAGCTATATGCACTTTAAGTGCATCATAGCCCGAGTGGAGTGAAGCAAGCAAGATATGACCCGCCATCTCATCCTCCAATGAGATTTCGAGAACCTCCATGTGCTTGAGGAGCCTATTCATTCCAAGCACATAAGGTTGGAGGGGCATACCGGGTCTCAATTTGGTATTGTAGACCCTTAACCAAAGCCGGCGCCTTTCCTTAGCAAGACAACCTTCTTCCGGTGGCTTTATCTTCATGTTCGAGAGTGACCTAGTCACATCAAACACGAGTCCATCATAGTTTTCGTTGAGACTCTTGGTGACTCTCATTGACAATGTCCTCAAGTGCTTTGAGGAACACGTCCGGAAAGTAGGAGAGCTTTTCCTTCCAATATTCCGGGATGGAATTAGCCATTAGTCGTGAGACTTTCTTACAATTGGAAGACCATGCATCATGAGCCTCATCACTCATGATTCCCTTAGAGAAGAGGCTTGGAATGGGAGTATCAAGAGTGTACTTCAAGGAACAATTCCGAAGAGCTTTCCTGAGTTCCTCTTCCCATTCCTCGAAGTTGATCAAGTTAAGGCTAAAAGCCAACTTGTCGAGGAGTTCCGGGCACATAGAGTTGTTGATTGAGTTATTTGTAGACATGTTTCTATAATTGAAAGAATTTAAAATGAAAAACCATTCATATAACCAATAAGTTTGAAATTTATAGCATACATGCAAATTTTCAATCTTATTGAGCGTTTTATCTACACATTAGTCCCTTTTGGACGAGAATAAAACGATTCCAAGTTCTCAAAAATCAAAAAGTGATTAAGCATGGTTTGGCTTGTCTTAACACTTAATATTTTAGGGTAAGCAATCCAATTGCTAATAGCTCTAAACTACTCTTGGTTCGATAAAACGTCGCATCTAATGCTTCCTTGACATTTCATCTCCATTGCCACGACATCTAAGGACTCCTTACTGATATCGTTGAGCTTAACCAAGACCAACTTGTATACCTAGTATACTTTACATTCCTAGGGAAGTAGTGATGCCTCGCTTTGGCGTAGCCCATCACTACGCGCATTAGTTTGGTAAGTGTTGTTTTTGGAATGGCAAATTTTAGCTCAATATTATAGGGACCTAGGGTTTCTATGTTGGTTGATTTAGGTGAACTTAATTAATCATTGCAACATTAAAAATCCTAAACATGCATCTATCATACCATTCAATCATATATAGACACAATTATATATAGAAAACATAAGTAAAAGATGCATTTGGCAACTAGCATGACCCCTTGAGCCTTCAAGTCTTCAAGGGTCTTCGATGCATCCTCTTTGCTTGTTTTCTTAGAAACGCCATCTTGAGACATCTCCGCCAAATATGCAATTACTAGTTACTATGTCTAGGATTAATCTAAATATTAAGGTACAAAAATACGTAACGGTACGCAGATCGTATTTAGATTTACAAAAATACATAACGGATCGCAGTCCGTATTTACTATCCTAGTTGGGCCCCACTAGTTGTCATTTTCACAAAACCTGTGATACAATATACATTCCATTCATCCATTCACTATTTGTGAATGACCCATGCATTTTACAACGAAAAACAAGTAACAATGCATAACACGCGCAAACTGGTAACTAACTTAGGTGGTTAATCCGATTAACATGCCTAATTAAAACTAGTCAAAGTTGTTTATCATTTTATGTGATTAAGACGCAATAAGTTCAAGTAATTAACAAAGCTCCCACTAAATTCCGCATCCAATTTAATTAATCCAATTAATCAAGTCGGTTAACCCATATTTTGCCAAATTATTTTGCAAGTGCCGGAGGAACCGAGGCTTAGCCTCGTCAAAATAATTAAATAAATAATTAAGACGGCTCAATTACGCAAAATGATAGCCCACCACATGTCCAAGTGCCTAGCATCAAAGCTACGAGGCCAGGCTTGCTAGGCACCAAGGGTAGTGGCTAGCTTGCCTAGGGTACAGGCCTGCCAGCCAGCAGCGCACCCCACGCCTGCTGGCACCACCAGCAGCCTCGCAGCATGCTGCTGGCGCTGGCAGCTTGTGGGCAGCCTGCTAGCGTGGCTAGCTTGCTGCCCCTAATGCCGCACAAACCGCAACCTATTGCTCAAAAAACGCAGCACATAGCATACTAGCCGCAGCATCAAGTGTGCACTACCTTGCACACATCACACATTAGCGCATCAATGGGGCAAGGCACCTCACACACACGCACCTTGGCAGCCACATGTGGGTTGCGTGAGCAGCCAGACTAGCCCAAGGGTGGGTTTTGATTGGTCCTTGCCTCGATTTGCATGCACTTGTCTCGGGATTTTTTTAATCCCGATTTATGTGTGATATAAATTGATATAAATTAATTCTAAATTGATATAAATTGCTGCGATGCTGCTGCTTGGTGCGTGGTGCTATGCGAGAGGCGTGGCCAGAGGCTTGTGCTTGGTGCTGCTACGCTAGCAAGCACGCATAGCACACGCACATACAACACGTTGCTGTGATGCAATGCGTGTGCTGCTTGGTGCTGCTACGCTAGCACGCACGCACAGCCCAACACGCATAGCATGCTGCTGCGATGCTTGTGTTGTGCGAGTGCGCTGCTTGTGCATTGCTTGCGGCTAGGTGCGTGGCCTAGCACACTAGCACGCGCTAGCTGCTAGCATGCTTGTGGCTAGTACCACCAGCCATGCTAGTATGCTTGGCCTAGCATGCAATGCATGCTAGGTTTGCAGCATGCTTTGCGATGCGCTTAGTAACTAAGGCTAGCCTAGCACTTGCATGGCTAGGCCAATGCGAGGCTACGGCCTAGCTTGAACTTGTCGCTTGCTTGATTTTCCGTCTCGTCGAATTCTAAATTCAACTTGACTTGCGATGCTCGGTCTCGACGCTCTAAGCTTGTCATCCTTCGGATTGATTTGTCGTCTCGGATCGGTTACTCGATTGGGGTGCGACCCGAAGGGTTCAGTCAAGATTAAGCTGTAATATTAATTACACATTAATATTACTGATCGGAAGCGGCCTCTACCTAGGCATTCTGATCACTTGATCTCACTGAAGAATTAGCTTTCTATTAATTCTGAACCCTCTATCGGAATAATACACTTGTTGGAAGGACACCATTCCTTTCAAATCCGTGAGTGCCAAGTGGATGGGAAATGTTCACCATTTCGTTAAACTGTTCTGGAGAGTGAAGATTCACTTCCTCCTGTGAAATAATTGAATAGAAATTTTCATTTAAGGCATGCGTCGCACTTAACACTACACTTGGTGGTGTTCAGGCTACTACGCAAAGTTTAGAGTGCTTGGTGTACCTAAGCCATACTTTGGGGTGTTGCGGCCAATTTTTCCTTTTTAATATGATTTATATATTTGTAGGTACATACAATAATCATAAACCCATGCCTGTAACCCACCCCATGTCCCAATCGCCAATGCAAGTACAGTTTATGATGGGTTTTTATTGTGCATGGGTATGTGTTCTAATTAGGTTTTTTTTAAACCTAATTACAGTGGCTATTACCCTTTTGAGATAACACGGTGACTGGGCTTATAGCCAATTTTGGTGATTGGACTTACCTGAGTGCCATGTGTCCTACAAATATGGGTAGATCAATTTAAAACACCCAAAATAGGATATGGGACTAACAAATAGAGACGTAGTAAAAATCTATCCAAATTTTATGGGAAATAAAAATTTAAATAACCTTTTTATCCTACAAAATCTATCTAAATTTATCTAGTTTGTTTTTATCATGATAAAAAATTCAACTTTTTTATTCTACAAAATATATTCAAATAAATTCTACGTATCATACTAATAATTGATTGTTTCCTACGTGGCATGACACTTGGCAGAAAATTGAAATGCCAAATATCGATGTCTCGTGCTCTTACTAGTCATACAAATTATTGTTGTTGTTGTTGTTGTTGTTGTTGTTGTTGTTGTTGTTTGTACTACTACTACTATTATTATTATTATAGTCACATGGAGTCTTATTTGATTCGTCTCGTAAAATATTTTCATAATATTAACTTTTTTCTTTTTTAAACTTATATAATTTTAGAAATCTAACACATAAAATGTGTTTTTGAATGCGTAATTTCATCCTTGTTGCAATATTTGTGTAACAGAAGAATTATATACTAAAGTTATCATTAGAACTATCTCAAAAGTACACACATTACTGTCACATCAAAAAAATTTCCTGCCCAAACTTTTTTTTTTCCGTTTGTTCTTTAAATAATAACATAAAAAAATTGGTGAATACAAACTTATTGTAATTTATAAAAATAATTTTTTTTCTTGCAAATTATTAAATTAACGGTGTAATTTATTATTAGGTTTAATAAAAAACATGTATTGCACGAGACTTAATTAAGCTAATTATTGTTATTATTATTATTGCATTGATGTAACCTTTAATTAGTGATTTTATAATTAATCTTCAAATTAAATTAATATATGAAAATTTTGTATTTTACCACCCACAAATAACCCACTTATTGATAGTACCACCCAAAAAAAAATTATTTTAAAAATACCACTCAAAAAGACAAAAAATTTAGATTTTACCACCATTTAACACTTTCCGTTAAAAAAAACCCGTTTACTCTAACGTTTTAAAAAAATTTCTTCAATTTTCGTGCCAAAAACATGTTGTTTAGAGGTTTTGGGGGTCAATTTTGTCCTTTGGTTTCGTTATGAGGTCGAATTTTACTACAAAAAAAAAAAATGATTGGAAATCCAACCGTTTCACCCTTTTCGTAAAAATAAATCGTTAAATCCAACCATTACTTTTACCAACACTCATATTATCAACCGTTAGTTTTACCAAATTGTCATATTACCAATTAGGTGTGCTTATGATGCAAGTCGAGTTTGGGGTAGCTTGACTCGACTCATTAACATATCGACTCGTGTTTAATCGAGTCGAGTTTTAACCGAGTCGAGCTTTAACCGAATCGACCTTTGACCGAGTCGATCTCGAGTAGCTTGCAATTTGATCCGTCTTAGTAAAACTCTCTATTTAGTGTAACATCTCTTCATTCTCTTTAATTTTGTAATTTGAGAAATATACATATGATGATACGAGTACATAAATAATGTTTTGTTTATTAATTATTAATGTAAAAAAAAAGTTTTTTTCATCAAAATATTTTAATTTTTAGTAAATATAATATTATATAAAGGAATTCAAGCTTCTCACGAGCTTTTGAGTCGAGTAATGAGCTACTAGACTCGACTGATTATCATTTCAAGTCAATCTCGAGCTCGAGTCGAGCTCACTCGAGTCGAGTTTTGACCGAATCAAACTCGAGTAGCTTGCGAGTTGTCACATCTCATAAGCACCCCTATTATCAACCGGTACTTCAAAATCTAATAGACAACGAACTACCCGCCACTCAAGGACTACTCATTACTCAATCGCTAAAAGCTACTCCGTACCTATTACCGCTAGTTTTGCCAAACAGACTGAAAATTACATCATACACTCGGGTGTACCATGCACATGGTACACCCAGTCAAAAGTACTCTTGGTCAAAGTACAAGGGTTTAAAAAATGCAAAAAGAACATTGTTTATAAATATAAAGTCACGAGCAAAAAAAAAAAAAAAAAAAAAAATTCAAAACGATTAACTCCTTGATTCAAGGGATTATTGATTTGTTATTTATACTCTTTGATTTATAGAATTGATTTATTATTTACAATCCATATTACTTTTAGGCAAACAAAATTTTATTTTCTGTTAAGAGAGTGAAATTGAGTTAATATAGAGAGAGCAATCGTGGTAAAGTTTGAATTTCAAAATGATTCAATTATATTACGGAGTTGATTTTATCGTTCCGATGAATCTTTTAATCAAAAGATATAATTAACGAGTTCATTGTTGAGAGAAAAGATATCTTTCAATTATTTTTCATTTTTTTTTCACCCTTTTGTTTTATTTTCGGAGGTTGAAGATGAAGTTATTTTATATTATAATGAATGTTCTTTTATCATTTCTTAGATTCATATTCATTTTTTAATTGGAATTGAATTACTCTGATCAATATGTGTAATACTCCATATTTATAATATTTTATATATAAATTATTTGTTTTTTCTATAAATTAAAATGATTCATTTCATTTTAAATGAATTAATTATTTAAATATAAAATAAGTGTGTATAAAATAATATGAGCTAATAATTGGGGCAATAAAGTGTTTTAAATTGGGTAAACATCAATATAAGTGTTAGATTAACTTGTTGGGAGTAAAAAGGTTTTTAAGGGGCCAACAAGTTAGCTCCAAAGGAGAATTCAAGGAGGAATGGGATTAATTTTGGCAATTTTGTAAATAAATGTTTTTGTTTTAAAATGGGGATATAAATACCCTAGAAACTCAAAAAATTCACACTTAAAAATCTTATTGTCAGATTTTACAAAACCCCAAACTTCTCCTCTTATTGTTCTCTCTCCTTTTTCCTCTCTTTTTCTCCTCTCTTTCCCACGCCTCTCTCTCTCTCCCTCGATCTCCACGCACCACCGGCGCCACCACTGACCACCGACGGCCAGCAACAACACCGACGCACCTTCGGCAGCCGGCCACCCTCCTCTTCTCTCTCCTCTTTTCGGTTTGGTACAAAAGAAAAAAAACTCTTATAATTTTCAGATTTTAATTTGATTAAAAACCCTAATTTACAAACCCTAGAATTTGAAAATTTAATGTTTATGATTAGGGTTTGATTATAGTTTGTTGTGGTTGTTAAATTAATGATTAGAATATCTTTTTAATGAGTTTTAATCCCTCAATTAATGCTGGAATTTAATTATACACACTACTTTTTAATTATTATGCTAGGGTTTGATTACCCATAAAAGGAAAAAGGTTCTTGATGATTTAAATATGATTTCCTAGTTGATTAGTGATACTTTATACTAAATAGGTATGCTGGAATTTTATTTAAGTCATGAAAACTAAGTATTTTTGAAAGAATTTTAAGTACCCACTTAAAGAAAAGGTTTTAAGACTTTTAAACCATTAAATTGGGATGATTAGTGGAGTTTAAAGTATATTATAGTTGTTGGAAAATTGTGAGTATAGTGGATTAATTATGGTTATGTATTTTTATTTGTAGGAAGCTTTGAGCTAGGTGATTTCTAGCGAGTGTGGCCGAGTTTAGGCATTATTCAAGGTACGTATGCGCATAGAAATATTTATGTATGCGTAGTATCATGCTAGGAATGTAAAGTATGTTTCAAGTGATGATAAAGTAGCATGTTTGGTTGAATATATGCTTGAATTTGATGTTGGTTGATCATGAATTATTATGCAAGCATGTGAACATGTTATTTGAGGCGTATTTCAAGTTGAATATGTATGAACCATGGAAGTATATTTTGTTTTCAAGATCAAGGAAGCATGCATGAATTTAATAAGCCTTGCTTATGTATGTTGAAAAGAGCTAAAGTTAGAATTATTGAGCATGATTCATGATTTTATTTCTCACTCATTTATTATTAGAGTTGAGTCAAGAAAGTTAGTTTATTTATTTGCTCACTCATATAAGTTGAGTTTGAGTCAAGGAAATTTAGTAGTGTATCTTATCCACTGAGGTAGTAATAGTGCAATTTTGTGCAAGAAAATAGGCAATGAACCTTAATTAAAATAAATTGTATGTGCTCACTAACTAATTCAAGAATGAAATGGAAGTACGTGTTGGTTATTATTATTATTGTTCATGATTGGTTGGTTAGAGTCATCACAAGTTAAATTGGTAAATCACGTAAAGTGTAAGAGGATACGCACCAAAATTCTTAAAACGTATACACCTAAAGTATGAACATATGGGAGGAATTAGGGGTTTTATATTTAACCATAACTTCTACAAGGGTACAGGACGTTGTACTTTATTATTATTATTATTATTATTATTATTATTATTATTATTATTATTATTATTATTATTATTATTATTATTATGCGCTGGAATTCCGTCACAATGTGACACTAGTTGGTACTCGCTTGGTTAGCTCCCGAGTGAGGGGTCCCTTATTATTAAGGGATAGATAAAGAAGGAAACTCGTTTGATGTGTAATCCAAAGCTATTTATTAATAATTAATATTGTTAGTTATGAGTCAAAGGTAAATTGACTTGTGAATTATATGGCAAGCATGTTTTATTTATTATTGCTAGGATATTCATGTTAGTGTGGTGCATATGTACTCAACTTTTGCTAATTCGTACTTTTGTGTTTGTGTTTGGCTTTTGTTTGGTTTGGCCCTACTATGACCCATTTATATGGTGATTAGAGGGATTGAAATAAAGAGAAAGTAATAGGTACTTGAAGCATGAAATGCATGCAGAGAGTTACAATTGTTATGCTTTCTTAGTTTTATGTTTATGAATTGTTGATTTATTATTAGAGGACTCACTGTTATATTTTATTTTAAATTGGTTTTTGAAGGACCATGGTTACATTGGTTCCAACTTGTGGATGTTTTTAATTTGGCTTATGTTTTAAGGTTGTGAACTCAAATTATTTGTTTTGAAAAGTTGGTTTTTAGTTTTAGACTTCCGCTGTGTGACTTTGAAAATAGCCTTAGCCGTTATCACGGTGGCGGTAATATTTTGGTTATTTCCTAAAATGAGTTTTAATTAGAGTAAAAAGAGCATTTTAAAAGAAGAAAATTTCCAGGGTATTACAATATGTGTTTATGGATCCGAACTACATGTTCTTTACATTAGAAAGAAAGTTCTTTAAGGTATATAGTTTAAACATGTTCTTTGGGTATCATTATATAATACGAAATATAAATTATGTTCTTTACACTTGAATAATATGTATTTCATTTTATTTTGAAAATAAAATTTAAATTTTGAATTTTTGAAATTTCAAAATGAAACCTTAAATTAGTTTTGGGTGATGATTTGGGTAAAAATACCCATGACACGTGGCCAAATCAGAATGGGACACGTGTCACCTCATGACAAGTCCAATAAGGGCCACTAACTAGTTGACACGTGGCACTCGAAGTCAACAAGGGAAATGATGGCCTTCAAGCCCAATTCCCGTGACAACCGTCGTTCCTAGGTATCTGTAACCTAGGATAGTGGCACCCGTCCCAAGGAAAGAATGGAACGGGGCGATGATCAGGCTGGTCCCAGTAAGTCATCCGGACAGCACGGGACGAACTCATGAAATTCATGATAAGTTTCAAAGGGGAAATAAAGGACCTCATCAACAAAAGGACGGCTAGCTCCAACAGGGGCCAGTCGGCTAAGAAACCTTCTCCCTCTGAGAAGAACAAGCCGGTCAGGGACCGACAGCCCACTTCGCATCCTAAATCAAAGGAGGAGAAGCGGCTCTTGATCGATTTTACTAAAATCCGATTCCCTGAGATAGGGAAGAGGAAGGCCATCCGGCTATCTAGCCGGATGGCTCAAATAAGTCATACTCTAATGCCCAGTTCCTAATCAAGCATAAGAGAAACCAACAATAGTCTGAGTCACGTCGACCTACCCAGACAGCTACTAGAATACCTCAATGAGGTATTCTCAATCTGAAAGAGAGAGTCAGTCAGGGGGCTTGTCCGTCCACACTGGCCCTCAGATTCCATTCGGCCTCGTATGTGCCCCTCAGCAGCCATACATGCCGTATGGACAACCTTACATGCAGCCGGTCCTCTTTGGGGGACAGGTGGCACAAAACGTCCAACCTTTGGGCTGGCAGCTTCGTTTGCTAAAACTTTGGGAACAACCTTCTGCGTTCTCCAAGGAGGTAATCGAGGCGGCACAGCCGGCCAAGGTTAAAAATGTTATGGTGGGTGCCTATGATGGTACCACCAACCTTGAAGATCACCTAATGGCCTACACCAACCTCATGTACTTACAGGGGTTGGATGATGCCACCTAGTGCCGATGCTTCCCGGCCACATTGAAGGGCATCGCCCAACAATGGTTCGGCAACTTGCCAGCCGACTACATCAATAGCTTCAAGACACTTGTGAACTTGTTTGCTTCCAACTTCTATATGAATATCCCTGCTAAGAAAACAAGTCTTGATTTGGGTGCAGTGGAGCAGGGGGATAGAGAAGGGCTACGGTCATACGTTAGGCGGTTCAATCTGGTGAGAATCCATATTCAAGGGATGTCTAACAAGGTTGCCTATACAGACTTCTTTAAGGGTCTGAAGGACGGGTTGACTTTTAAGTTTGACCTCGTCAGAATAAGGGTAGCTACCCTCCAAGAAGCTCTGATGGAGGCGGAAGCCTATGTACAGGCTACCGAGCTCTGCTCCATCAGCAAGCAGTCGGACTCTAAGAAGTCTGACAAAAAAGAGAGTCGGCAAGCTCAGCCGGCTAAGAAAGTTGAAGAGAATAAAAAGAGAAAAGAGATCTAGGCGGTAGACGACTCTGAATAGACGTCCCAGAAGAAAAAGAAAGAGTTTAAACCGTACGTCCCAAAGTAAGAGTTTAACAAGGACTGCTACTCCATCCTCATGGAGATTAAAGATCGGTTAACCATTGAGAAACCGACTTCTATGGAAGGTTCCGTCAAAAACCAGAACAAAAACAAGTATTGCCACTTTCATAAGGATATTGGCCATGACACCAACGACTGCTATAGTCTCAAGCGCCTGTTGGACCGTCTAACTGATAAAGGGGTGCTGAAATGCTACATTCTGAAGTCCAAGGTAACCTTGAGGACGAACCATGGGCAGCCATCCAAAAAGGCAACCTAGCCTGCTAATAGTTCGAACACTGATGAAGAGCCGATCTATACAATAGCAGGCGGCTTTGCTGAAGGGGCCCCAACCATCCGGGGAACCAAGGACCATGTTAGGCGGCTGGATCTCAGTTCAGTTGATGAGGGCCAGGCGTCTACTAACACCTTCCCTGAAGTCATCATAACTGAAAAAGATAGGGGCAAGGTCAGACGACCGCATGATGACCCCATTGTCATTGAATGCAATGTGGCCAACCAGAAGGTAGGCCGAATCCTCATTGACACTAAAAGCTCGCCTGACCTCATCAGCCACAAGTGCTTGGCAAAGCTGAAGTACAAGATTGGCAGTATGCACAAGGTATCTCACCCCTTAGTGAGTTTTGGGGGTGGAGTTGTGCACCCGGTAGGACGAATCGACCTACCCATCCGGCTGGGGGAGAAGGGAGAAGGACGCCACATGGTAGTCAGGTTCTTGGTCGTTGAAGAGTTGACCGCCTATAATCTGATATTAAGCCGTCCAATTCTGAACGAATCCAAGGCCGTCATCATTCCATGCCTTATGCTACTGAAATTTGAGAAAGATGACGAGTCTGTCGGCTCCCTGAATGGGGACCAAAAGACGGCTAGAGAGTGCTACCTCTCAGACGTCAAGCCCATAGTGGCCGCATCCAGCCAAAGTGAGGAGCCAATAGGCCTTAATGAAGTCAAGGAAACCGCGCTTGCTCCAACAGCAGCCGGCAGAAAGAGAAAGGCTCACTAGTTGGTGGCCGTGAAAAAAGAGAAGCAATAGTAATCACTGACCGGGGAACGGTCCGATGAACTCTGTCCCTAGCCGGCTAGTGAACACATTGATATTGCTCTGGACGACACACGTTCGGAGCATACTGTTAAGGTTGGGATGGCTGCTTTTGCAAACTTGGGTGCAGACTTACACAATCTGTTAAAGGAATTCAAAGACATCTTTGCCTTTTGGAGTAGAAGAGATGTTAGGCATCAGCCCAGATCTAGCTGTTCACAAACTTGTCGTGGATCCCAAAAAGAAGTCGATTAGGCAAAAGAAAAGAAACCATGGCGAGGAGAGAAGTCATGCGGCATCCTCCGAAGTGAAAAATTTATTAGATGCTGGGTTCATTCAGCAATGTTACTTCCCAAATTGGGTTGCAAATGTTTGTTCTTGTAAAAAAGCCGAATGGTACCTGGCGCATGTGTGTTGATTACATAGACTTGAACAAGGCATGTTCGAAGGATAGTTATCCACTTCCCAAGATCGACAGTTTGGTCTACTCTACAGCCGACCATGCTTTGATGAGCTTTATGGACGCCTATTCAGGATTTCATCAAATACCCTTGTGGAAGAAAGATTTAGAGAAGACGACATTCGTCACTGATTAAGGGTTATTTTGCTATACTGTGATGCCGTTTGGCTTGAAAAATGTGCTTGCTACTTTCCAGCGGATGATTAATACAATCTTCATTAATCAAATTGGGAGGAATGTAGAGGTGTACATTGATGACATGATAGTCAAATCCAAGCTACAGAAGGATAATCTTGCCGACCTCCGAGAAACCTTCACCACACTCAGGCGGCACAAGGTCATGCTCAATCCCAAGAAGTGTGTCTTTGGTGTTGAGTTTGGGATGTTTCTCGGATTTCTGATTTATCAAAGGGGGTTAGAGGCCAACCCTGAGAAGATACAGGCGGTCATTGACATGAAGTCTCCCCACACTGTCAAAGAAGTTCAAAAACTAACCGGTTGTCTCGCGGTTTTGGGGAGATTCCTCGACAGGTCAGGTGACAAGTGCCTCTATTTTTTCTAAGCTATAAAAAAGAAGACTGTTTGAATAGGGGGATGATGCTGAGGCGGCCTTTCAGAAATTAAAAGAACACTTGCACTCTTTGCCAAGGCTTGTTAGCCCTCTGCTAAAGGAGGTGCTTCACATGTACTTAGCCGTGTCAGACCATGCTCTCAGTGCTGTCTCCTTGCTGAGAGAGACGACACCCAGCTCCCAATCTATTTCATTAGCCATGTTTTTTGAAATGCTGAACTATGGTACCCAACCGTTGAAAAGTTTGGCCTTGCTCTTTTCATGGCAGTCAGGAAGTTAATACCTTACTTCCAGGCACATATGGTTGTGGTCTACACAGACCAACCCCTCAAACGGCCAATGACAACTATGGAGTCATCCGGTCAAAAGATCAAATGGGCTATTGAAATTCAAAGCCTTGAAATCTCTTTCGAGCCAAGGGAGGCAGTGAAGGGGCATACGTTTGCCAGCTTCATCGTCGAAATGACTAGGTTGGCTGAGCCGGAGAATCTTAACAGGTTTGGAAAGTATACTTAGACGGGAGCTCTACTATGAACGGCTGTGGTGCAGGTGTAATATGTCGGTCTTCTGAAGGGGACAAGTACGAATATGCACTACGGTTCAAGTTCCAGGCCTCAAATATTAAGGCGGAATATGAAGCCCTACTAGCCGGCATCCGCATGTGCAAGGCGGCAGGGGCAAGAAAGACTGACGCTTGCTCTGATTCATAATTGAACGGTACCATGGTGACTATGAGGCCACCTATCCGGCCATAATCAAATATTTGCAGGCGGTCAAAGAAGAGGTTGGGACACTTGATGAATTTCATCTAAGTCAAGTGCCCAGGTTAGAGAACAATCAGGCGGATGCTCTTTCTAAGCTGGCATCATCCGACTCCTGTGATACACCTCGGTCGGTCTTTTGAGAAGTAATGGAAAAATGAAGTATTGAAGAAAATCCCATTGGAATACTGGACCGAAGTTCAAATTGGACGGATGGCAACTGGGCTTATCTGCTAGACGGCACTTTGCCGGATGCATACCCAGAAGCGGCTGCAATGAAAAGGCGTGCTGCTAATTTCGAGATTCATAATGGAGAGCTTTTCAAGAAAGGTTATTTGCAACCTCTCTTGAAATGCATCACCCCAAAAAGGGGACAAGAGGTTCTACAAGACTTGCACTCGGGCTTTTGTGCCTCCCACACAGGCGGCAGGTCTCTAGCAAAAAGGGTCAGGCGGCAAGGCTACTTTTGGCCCACTCTTGAGGCATACGCCATGGAACCGGTGAAGAAGTGTGATAAGTGTCAAAGATTCGGCAAACTCATTCACCGTCCGGCTACTGATCTGACGGCCATTCACAACCTTGTATCATTCGTCAAATGGGGCATGGACATTCTGGGTCCTTATACGCCTGTTACAGGCGGACGGCGATATGTTCTAGTTGCTGTTGACTACTTAACGAAATGGGTAGAAGCAAAGGAGGTCAAGGGCATTAAGACAAAGGATGTCTTCTCCTTCATCTGGAGAAATATTATCACCCGGTTTGGGGTACCTATGTCTATGGTTTTTTACAATGGCCCTCAGTTTGAGACGCCTGCTCTCAAGATTTGGTTGGGAGACCAAGGAATTTCTCTTTGCTTTGCATCAGTCGGTCGTCCCCAAGCAAACAACCAGGTTGAAGCCTTCAACAAGCTCATATCAAACGGAATTAAGAAGAAAATTGAAAGGGCTGGCGGTCTATAGGTGGATGAGTTGTCTCATATCCTATGGGCCATCAGAACAACTGAAAAAGGGGCAACCAGTGAAACCCCATTTCTCATGGTTTATGGTGTTGAAGTTGTCTTGCCCATTGAACACTATGAGCTGGCTCTTCGAGTCATTCTTTATGACAAAGAGGCTAACTGGGAGGCCATGCGGCTAGCATTGGACTCACTCCCAGAACGTAGGGGCAATGCCGGTTTGTGTCATGAGATTTACCGTCTGAGAATGGCAAGAGCCTACAACAAAGAGTACACAAGCGACCCTTGAAAGTAGGGGACTTTGTGTTACGGAAAATGGAGGCAACCGGTAGGGCCAATGAGCAAGGAAAGTTGACCCCCAATTGGCAAGGCCCCTACCGGATCTATGAAAAAGTGAGAGGCGGCACCTACTGTCTGGAAACACCAGACGGTAGGCAGCTAGCCAGAACTTGGAATGTAGACAACTTAAAAAAGTACTACTTCTAAGACTTCAAAATTTTTGTAAATAAAGTCTATCAATAAAAAAGTTATTCTTTATTTTCAATGATATTTATTGCTTTATGTATATATATCGTATATGTAATGTGCAGATGGCCTTATTAAAACCCAACATCTACTCCAACATGAGTAGACAAACGGCCCTACCGACTGTCTAGATTAAGATAAGCTCGCAGCCGTTTGAATTAATCTAATGAGAACTAAATAGTTAGAGACTACCAGCTATTCTATAACAACCGGTTGCCGGCTGTTATCTCATTTAGATGAAAGAACTAATTTCTGTTCTTACCAGTAAGACGTTTGTTATTGCTTAGGGGCAATACAGACGGCTAATTTTGAAAAAATAAGCTAAGTCCAAAAACTTAGCGGCTAAGCATCTTTCGTTTAGAATGACCTAATGTGGCCAATGGTCGAATACTATTAAACATCTACCCATCTGCTCTAACATGAGTAGACATCCGGCGACGCCCATCCGGGTGAATTCGTCGCAGAGAGCATCTCCCATCCGGGAGGTACATTGCTCTATAGACTATAAAACAAACGGCCCTACTGACTGTCTGGATTAAGATACGCTCACAACTGTTTGATTTGATCTGGTGAAACCTAGATAATTAAAAAATCACCGCTTGTTATATGAAAATCGGTATCCGATTACTATCTTGGTTGGATACAACCTTAAAACGATACATTGTTAAACGCCTGATATTGCTTAGGGGCAATACAGGCAGCCAAATTCAAATAAATAAAAGCTAAGTCCAAAAACTTAGCAGCTAAGCATGATTTGTTTAAAAACAAACTGATGAGGCCAATGGCTTGGTGGTGAGGCCAATGGACGGATAATATTCGATGATTACCCATCTGTTCTAGCATGAGTAGGCATCCGGCAAAGCCCATCTGGGTGAGTTCATAGCCGTTTGACCTGAGTAATCTATAAGGGAACTTAAAACGGCATAAACAAAACCCGCATGTCTCATAGACATCAGCCGGTAACTGACCGTCATTCCCACTTAGATTATTACCCCACACTAATTCCGAAACTCAGAAAGTCCTCCCAATGGGGCAAAAGTCCCAAACGAAAAAAGAGAAACGTCTGGGTGTTTAATCAAAATCCACCTGTATGATGAATAGTTGTGTACTTGGTTTGGGGCAATCACGGTAGTGATTGATTGACCAAGGAACCCTTCATACTCTCTAAAGTATCTAGGCTCCCCCAGTTAATCAATCTACCTTAAAACCAACCACATAGCCGTCTAGGGGCAAAAGGCAGTCGGTTCGTTAAGTGTCGTGTGCTACTAACAAGTCTGCTAAAATTGCAAGCATATACATATAGCAAAAATAAATTTTTTTGTTAAAAACCCACCCAGTCGGCTATTTCATTAAAAGCTCCCAGTATAAAAAGACCGAGAGAAGAAGACTATCATACCGGTTCCATATTCGAAAAAATAAAAAGATTGTTGGTTGGAGTTACATTCAAATACTCAACACGTAGGCCGGAAACAAAGACAGAAACCTTAATTTTGTTGTTGATGGGGTGGAGGCACCGACTAGTCCTCGCCGGATGGGAGCTCAACTTCAGGTTGCCTTGGTTGAGCTTGGTCAATGTCAACCGCCACTTGCTCTTGTTGCTCATTGAGCTCCTCATCCTCATGCTCCTCATCAGACGGCTCAATACTGGCCTATTCATGAAACGGAGCCGTCTCTTCAGGACCGAGGGACTGGGCATCGTATACCTCAATGGCATACTTGTACCTTAGGTTGAAAAACTCCCAGTCATAGTCCGAATGGATGAGATTCCATGCTATTTTCATGCGAGCCGCAATCTTGTTCATTCTCATCCACTAGCCGCTCTTGCTCAGTCGCCAGCTCAGCCTTATGGTCAGTCTGAATCTGGACCATCTCATCCTTCGCCAGGAGCCGTCTGCCTTAAGCTGGGTATTCTCTTGGTCAGCCGCCTCCAACGCCTTGAGATCTGACTGAGCATTCTTAAGCTTAAGCTCAAGGTCAGACACTTTATTATTGGCCGTCTCCACAGTAGGCTTGAGCTCCTTAACCAGCTCCTCTTGTTTCATCTCTTGGGCTTAGACTTAATAACATTCATAGTACATTTGTATTAAGCAACATCAAGGGCATCAGCCGCCCGTTTATTGGCGTCTCTTACCTTCTCTTACTTCTTTTTAAAAGGGGCTTTGAGCCCTTTTACTCTTTGTATTACCCGCAAAACTCAGCCGGCAGAATGTTAATTCACCTCAGCTACCTCAGCCGGCAAAAATTTAAGTTACCTCAGCAAGCAAGGCGTTGATGCGGTCCATGTTGACCTGATGCACCCCCAGGATCGAGTCCTTTTCAGATCGGGTGAGGCACCTCAGCATCCGCCTAAAATATTGCTGGAGGCCAGGCCACCTTGGAGAGACATCTGCATCAATAGAATGATGTGTTGAGATAGCAGCATAGGCGGCACCTATATTGTGCTGGCTGCTAAAGGAATCCCCTGATCGGGTAACCTGAGATTTGACTCGCATAGGCCCAAGCGGCCATGGGGGATCAAAGCTGTAAGTCATACCTTGAGATTCCGACTGAGGGGTCACCCTACCCCCAGCCGCTGCAGAACCGGATGCAGCATCGAGTGGCATGCCACCCTTCGGCGTCTCAATGACGCCCGACTCTTTGTCAGCCGGCTCAGTACTTAAACCAAGATCCTTCAGGCTTTTGCCTGCAAAAGTTGGTCTGCCCTGTACAGGCGGCCTTAATGATGTCGTCTGGACAGGCGGCGCTTTCCTTGAATTGGAAGGAGCTTTGGAAGGTTCATCCACCTTCCGTTTGAGCATCTTGGAGATGGAACGTGGAACGTTCTTACTTCCACCCTGAAAGTCAAACACAAGGGTCACAGCCGGTTAAAAGACGTCTAATGACAATGAATGTTTACAAGTTAAAGAACACAACCGGAGCTTACCCCATCATCCTTGGACGCCAGTTGGGCCCTTATCTTTTCAAGTTGATCCTTTCGGATCTGGGCTGTTGACCTGGCAGGCGTCTTTGCAGAGTCAACCATTTCTAGACCTTTTTCTGCAAAAGGAAAACCGGTTGATTAAATACAAAACAAATCACAGAACCATAGAGGCGGCACTAAAGTGCCAGTTAAGTGGTCAATGTACGTCTATCAAAAAAGGTACTGAGACCACAGTTGGAGAAGAAAGCCTGATCCTTAAGCCAGTCCGGATGGGGTACCCAGTTCTTGGGTACAATTATTTCAGTGCCATCATCCAGAGGCATAGTGATCCTCTTGAAAAACTCTGGCTCTATTATTTGTGCCCAAGCCTCCTCAAGGACACGCGGAAGGGCACACTTTTTCCCCAGGAAAGCCGGCTCCTTATTATAATGGCGGAGCAGACGGTTTAGACGTCTGGATGGAGAGGAAACCAAGTAGATATTGTTTTTCTAATTTCTCCACTTAGATGGTTTATCTAGTGTCATCATGTACTCCGGATACGTGGTTAAAGTGTACCACGCCTTCCAGCCGCTTGGGGCACGACTTAAGTAGTGCATATGTGCAAACGCCTCCAAGCTAGGCGTTATTTCCTACATCTCGGAGGCGACGATATAGCTAATGATATTCACCCAGGAATTAGGGGTGAGTTGCCATACGCCAAGATCATAGCTCCTTAAGATTGCTTTGACTGCGTCATGTAGGGGGAACCAGAGGCTGGTTTTGAATGCCACCTCATAACAGCCGAAGTAATTGTCAGCATGTTCAATATCGTCATCCCAGACGACGGTCGCTTCTACAGGCGGCACAATTATTTCCCATCTATCCCCCACTGGGCATTTCTCTACAAAGGCGGGGAAGCTTGCGTTTAGGGTGACTATATCACTGGCGGACATATGCGCCTCAGTGAGGTTGGTTATAGACGGCCACTTATACACCTCCTCCTCCTCACTGACGGCATTCGCCTTTAGTGAGGTCGACTCCTCTGAGTCTGATCGTTGGACGGCCTCAGCGCCATCTCCTTGATCAGAGTCCTCCAAAATATCGTCACTCGGAGTGCTGGGTGCACTTGGAGGATAGTCATATTTCAGCTGGCGCCTCAGTCGAGCCGTCTGATCTATAATCGGGGTCAATTGTCGTCTGCTTCGTCTGCCCTGCACATGCACAGAGACGGTCGAATTCGAGGAAGAGCAAGGGTGGTCCAAACACCCCCAGGTGGCACCCCTAGTCCTAGACTCAACCGTACCAATAGACCGACTGACTACTGTCCTAGACTGTGTCGTGTGTGTGGTGGGTGAATCCATTATTCAATGCAATATATACAAACGGTAAAAAGCTTGAAAGAGTTGCGAAGGGGAGAGACGGTACCTCTAAGATGCTTTTGAAAGACTCAAGTGCTGACCAGATGTACCCACTTGGAAGAAAAGAGAATTGTTGGGAAAAGTACTCAGACGGTTCTCGAAAGTTCTGTTTGATAGGTGCATAGACGAATGACCGGCTGTAACCACTTGGAAAGCAAGGGAATTATTTGGAAGGTACCCAGGCGGTTTAGATGTTCTCCCGTTTGTGAGATGCAAAGACGGTAGGCCGGCTGTATCTAATTGAAAAAGAAGTGGCAGCTGTCTGGAAGATATCCTACACCCTACACAGACGGTATACCGGCTGTGTCAAGCGAAAATAGCAGGAAATTTTGTGTAGTAAAATGCAGACGGAATCGAAGTTTCTCTCTAAAGTCTTCTTTTTCTTTCTCTAAGATTTTTTCAGACAAAGTTCAAAAATGAGAGGGGGAGGGAACCTTACTCATAGAGGGGTTGGAACTAGGGGCATCCCTATAAATTCCCCAGTAAGTGAATAGTTAAAGACTGTTCACCCGTCCGTGAGGGGCAAATAATTTGGGTTAAAATACCCATGACACGTGGCCCAATCAGAGTGGGACACGTGTCACCTCATGACAGGTCCAATAAGGGCCGGCCTTCAAGGCCCAATTCCCGTGACAACCCGTCATTCCTAGGTTTCTATAACCTAGGATAGTGGCACGAACTCAAGACCCTATAAAAGGGAGATGCTCCTACCTAGGGAACACGCATTCATTCAACACGAAAAAACCAGAGCAGTCAATGATTGCAGATAATTAATTCTCACCTCAGAGAATATTCCCGATCTCGAAATCCGAGAAGATACCCCTTTACTTTCCGCACTTTTTTACATCTTCCGAACACGTTCTAACTTGATCGTCGGTGGCGAAACTCCACCCAATCGGAGTCTCCATTGTTTTGCAGATACAGGCGCCCGAAATCCAGTCTTGGTGTTGTAACTCTCCCGAGGGGCACAAAAAACCCCGAAACAGGTAAAAATAATTTAAGATAGAGAAATTCTAGAAAACTAAATATTTTGATATGAATTGACATTAAATGTGTGGTAAAATTCAACTAGCAATTATCTTTTGTATTTTTGATAAACTGTTTCTCAGAAATCACTGTGTTCTTTATATTTCAATGTTGTGTTCTTTTATACATTCATTATGTTCCTTACAACTACTTCCTTCGTTTTTTATAATTGCAACAGTTTGACTTATACACTATTCATGTGTTCCACTTTGACTAGCTTTGATGATTTATAGCTATGCAAAAATATAGTCATGTGCGATCTTATTAAATTCGTTGATTTATACTATTTTATTAATATCAAAAATTTATTATTTTTACATATTGGTAATTGAAGATATTAACGATTGAAATCATACATCGACTAGCATGAAAAGAGAAGTGTTGCAACTATAAGAAAATAGAGGAAATATAAGTTATGTGTTTTTCCACTTCAATCTGGGTGCACTTGGGTGTACGAACCACCGATTGCAAACAAACACCATGTTATAAAAAGGATTAATACAGTTTCATAATCCCAACTATGGGCGATTTACTTCTAATAATCCCAACAAAGGTTTATTTTTTAATAATCTCAACTATGATATGCGTTTGCCTCCAATATGTCCCAATCGATCAACATCAAGTCAACAGGTATCATGACACATGTCCAGTGGCGGAGCAAGGAATTCAAGGATGGTAGGGCACTATCGAATACAAACTAATCGACAACAAAATTTCCAATATAATCACTCTAATTAAAAAAATAAATAAATAAAAAAAAGACCCATAAAATAAATCATTTAAGAAATAATAATTATTCAAATTACAACCTAATAATGCTTAAAAATTAATCAAATTATGTTATAAGTATAATTAGATAATTTTAAACCAAAATTGTCAGATAAACCAACAATTTTACTTTATAAGGTTTAAACATATATACTTAACTTAAAAATAAATCTACTAAGTCTAGTACACTGTACACAGTAGAAATTAGGCAACGCAATTAGGCACTTAGCTCAAGTCAATGTAATTATGTAAATCAAAGTGTATTTCATTATAAAACACAATTTATAGCCTATTAGCCTTAATTTATTGCAGCAAATAACATAAGAACTTAAGAAAAACAACAAAGCAACAAAATCACAATTCACACAAATTAACAAGTTTAGCAACTTAGACACTTAGTGAACTTACAATTTACAAAACCTACATTCTTAATAGCCCTCCGTTAAATTTATGCAATTAATTGAAAATTAACACCCATAATTCAAAGAAATGATTTAATTGGAGACAAATTTGTATAAAATTAAACCCTAAATCATAGAATAAAATTGAAAAATTAAAACCCAATAATTTTTAATACCTCAAATCGCCGCTAGAGATGAGTTAAAGACGGTGGTGGTCTTGTGGAGTGGCGGACTGCTGGAATCCGACGCTGGCGAGCAGTCAAGGCGAGGAGGCCGTCGTGGTCATGGAGACTGGAGAGGCAGAGTGTAGAGTAGCAGTTTAGAAGAGAGCACGGTGAGGAAAGAGGAATATTTGGGAAAACTTGTTTTCTGACTTTTAGTTTCCCTAAACTTTTTTTTTTTATTACTAATTTTTGAAATAAAAAGTAATAATATTTGGGAAATTGGGGGACATAAATGGACTTGACAAACTGTCATGGCAAGGCACTACTATAGCAGCGGTAATAAGTTTATGAATATCAGCGTCTTTTAAAAAAAAAATTTAACGTCAATTTTTTAAAAAAAAAAAAAACTTGGCAGGGCACGTGCCCCACTAAGACATAAGCCTCCTCCGCCGCTGCACGAGTCAACACGTGATTGGTCTAAATTTTTTTTTCTTAAAAAAAAAACCCACAAAATAAATAAAAAAATTGCCAGCCACCTCTCCCCACCCCCTAACCTCACCGAAAACCCTAACCACACCCCATAACCTCGCTGGATTTCGGTCGGCCACCTTCCCTTAACCACCGAAAATGGTCGGTCGGCCACCTTCCCTTAACCACCAAAAATGGTCGGTCGGCCCTTTACCAACCATCCAACCCACCCCGACCCCGAAACGACCCACCCATCCAACCTCGACATTTTTCCACCTTGATTTTGTGCCTTACTCTGTTTTTGTGTGCTATGGTGGACAAAATTTGTGTGGTTGCTTATGTAAATTGGCGTTGTAGTTGAGATGCGACGGCTGTGATGGCTATTGTTTCAGGGTTTTTGGAGTCCCTCCGGAGAGTTACAATTCCAAGAATGGATGCCGACTGTCTGTACCTGCAAAACCACGACAACTCCGGTTGGGTGGAGTTCCGCCTCCGACGATCAAGTTAGTATGTGTACGGACGGAGTTAAAGTGCGGAATGTAAAGAGTTTCTCTCAGATTCCGAGAGAGAGTATCTACAATTAATATTGCTCTGTTTTGTGAGAATTTCTCTGAAAAAATATATGCAATAAATGGGGATCTCTCCCTATTTATAGGGTTTGAGGATCAACTCCCCTTTCATTACATGGACTGCCACGTGTCGTCAAAGGATTGGTTCTTTCAAAACCTCTCTGAGGCTGACACGTGTCAGCATGCGATTGGTCCACGTGGACAGGGGTATTTTTACCCTAAATAGTTGTTGTCATAATCTGAGAAGGCGACGATTTGCCTCCTTCTCTCTCTCTCTGTTTTTTTTTAAGGTGACGGTTTGCCTTCTGGGGGATTTCCTTCTATAAGTAGAAGTCCCCCCCCCCACATCATTTTCCTCACTTTGTCATTCTTGAGAAAGTTTCTGAGAGAGAGAAAAGAGAGCTCTGAGATTGGCTGCTATTATTTTCATAACCGCCTGCTTCTTCTTGAGCCAACCGGTTACCGTCTGCACTATCATTACTCAAAGCTCCTTAGAACCGTCTGAGTAGACTTCAGCTGATTCCCTTGTATTCAAGCAACCCACAGCCGGTCAACCGTCTGGGGTATCTTCAAGCAAAGCTTCAGGAAAACGCCTAGGTTCTTCAACAATTTTTTATTGCTTTCAAAGGGGGTACATCCGGAGAACCGTCTGGGTATCTAGCAAGCAACAATCTGATTTTCGGCTACTGATTCAGCTAGTCAACCGTCTACACTTCTAAAGCTTCTTCAAGGTACCGTCTCTACCCCTTGCAACTCTCTTTGAGCTTTTTCGGTTGTATGTTGTGTAAAGAATAATGGACTCACCCAACACACACACGGCACGGCCTAGGACAGTTGTCAGCCAGTCTCCTGATACAGCTGAGTCGTACAAATGGCCCTCCATTAACAACCCTACTGAAGCAAGCATGTCCGCCAGGGACATCGCTACTCTGAATGCCACCTTCCCCGCCTTTATTAAGAAGTGCCCGGTTGGGGATAGGTGGGAAGTATTAGTGCCGCCTGTAGAGGCAACCGTCGTCTAGGAGGACGACATTGATCATGCCGACAACTATTTCGGCTGTTATGAGGCGGCGTTTAAAGCCGGCCTCCGGTTCCCTCTTCACAACACCATAAGAGCTATTTTAAGGGGCTATGATTTGGGCGTCTGGCAATTAACACCCAATTCATGGGTGAAAATTTTAGGGTATATTGCCGCCTGCGAGATGCAGAACGTGACGCCTAGCTGGGAGGCGTTTGCACATATGCACTACCTTAGTCGTGCCCCAGGCGGCTGGCGGGCGTGGTATACTTTGACCACTCACCCGAAATACATGATGACGCTTGACAAGCCGTCTAAATGGAGCAGTTGGAAGAGAAAATTTTACTTAGTCTCCTCTCCCTCCCGCCGCCTGAACCACCAACTCCAACACTATAATAGGGATCCGGCTCTTCTAGGGAAGAAGTGTGCCCTTCCCCGCGTCCCAGAGGAGGCGTAAACACAAATAATAGAGGCGGGGTTGTTTGAGAAAACAACCATGCCCCTAGATGACGGGTCCGAGATTATAGTAACGAAGAATTGGGTACCCCACCCGGACTGGCTTAAGGATGAGGCTTTCCTCTCCGCCTGCGGCCTTAACACCTTTTTCAACAGACGTATGTAGTGAAGTTAACCGGCTCTTTTATGCCGTCTATAGTATTTTGAGTTGTATTTGACATTGATTTTCTTTTTGCTGAAAAAGGACTAGAAATGGTGCCGCCTGAGAAGACACCGACTAAGTCTGCTTCTCAGATCCGAAAGGACCAATTAGAAAAGAGAAGGGCCCAAATGGCGGCCAAGGACGATGAGGTAAGCTCCGGCTGAGTGCTTTTTACCGTCTGTGTAGTTTGATGTCAATTTTGATATTAATCGGTTGCTCTGTTTCTTTTTCAAGCGGGGATCAAGAACATTCCTCGCTCCATTGCAAAAATGCTAAAAAGACCGGTTGAGGAGCCCTCTCAGCCTCCTTCAAGGACAAGGAGGGTTCCGACTACCCCTCCCTCTTCTGGAAGGCCGCCTGTATCTGACAGGCCTACCTCAGCAGGCAAGAGCATGAAGGACCTCGGTCTAAACACAGGGCCGCCTGAGGTTGAGATAAGGGAGCTTGAAACGCCCTCGAGCCGGCAGCCAGCTGTTGCAACCGGCTCCAATGCGGCTGGGGGTGGGGTGACCCCTCAGAAAATCAAGGTATGTCTTTCACCTTTGATCCCCCTAGCTGCTTGGGCCTATGCGAGTCAAGTCCCAAGCTACCCAATCAGGGGATTCCTCCGACAGCCGGCAGAATATAGGTGCCGCCTATGCTCGTTACTTAACACATGACTCTGTTGGTGCAGATGCCTCTTCCCGTTGGCCTGACCTCTAACAATACGCAAAGAGGATGCTGAGGACCCTCACCCGGTCCGAGAAGGAGGCGGTGTCGGGTGTGCACCAAGTCAACATTGACCGCATCAACTCGTTACTTGCTGAGGTAACTTGCCGGTTGGGGTACTTTTGTATAATTCTCTTTTTGCCGGATGTACCATAATTGAGAGACTAACCCTTTTCCGGTTGATGTTGCAGGTGATGCTGAGGGTAGACAGCCTCAAGGTTCCCTTGAGGAAGAAACAGGAGGAGGTAAGAGACGCCTATAGACGGGCAGCTGATCTCATTGAAGTTACTCAATACAACACCTTAATGTATGAAATAAAAACTAAAAGCCGGGAGATGAAACGGGAGGAGCTTATTAAGAAGCTCACTGCGGCTGCGGACACGACCAACAAGAAGGCGGCTGACTTTGAGCTGCAAGTGAAAAACCTCCAGGCCGATGTCAAAGCGCTGGGGGATGCCGACAAGGAGAACACCCAACTAAGGGCAGACGTCTCCCAGCTGAAGAACGAGTTGGCCCAGACGTAGGCTGATCACAAGGCTGAGCTGGCGGCCGAGCAGAACCGGCTGGTCGCTGAAAACGAGCAGGACTGTGAGGCTCGTATGAAGATGGCCTAGTCCCTCATCCACCCGGATTGTGAATGGGAGTTCTTTAAGTCAAGGTACAAGTACGCCACCGAGGTGTACGATGCTTAGGCTCTTGGCCTTGAGAAGCCGGCTCCCTTCGAGGAATGGGCGAGCATTGAAGATCAAGAGGAGGAGCAGGCGGAATAACGAGCGCCGGGTGATGCTAATCAGGCCCAGCAAACTCAGGATGCTCCTCCATCTGGCCAGGGCCAGACGTCTCAACCCCCCCAGTAGCAGTGAAACTTGCTTTTCATTTTCGGCCTGCGTGCTGAGTATTTCATATGTATTCTCTTTCCTCCCCAGATTTAGTTTCGGCTGACAATTATTATTTTTTAATAGAATGTGCCGACTGAGTCGGTTTTGCCCAAATTTGCCTTTGATATATTTTGCTTCAATTTTCGCAATTTTCTCAATTCTCAATTTTCTGGTATGCACGAATATAAGTAACCTAACATATGCTGTTTACTGGGTGCATTGGCTTTATCTTCCCTTGGGTGATTGTTTGCTTGGTATTTGCCCAACCCTAAGCAAGTAGTCGTCCAATCAAGCATCCGGATGAATAGATAGACGGTCATTGGCCGTCTTTAGAGAAATTTCTCAAATTATTTTCTAAGTTGGATTAGCAGATGGTCATTGGCCGTTTTTGGAGAAATTTCTTAAATTATTTTCTAAGTTAGATTAGCAGACGGTTTTGGCTAGGGACCAACCTAGATTACTCTATTAACTTGCTGTTATTTAGCTTTTAGTGTAATCAGTCTTTTCCAGTTGCATAATAGCAAGCGGACATTGGCCGGATGTAGGTGTCATAGACATGTTATGTTTTAGCTAATAAGGTTTTGGCCTTGATTAATTTTGATTTGTAACCGGCTGTAGTGCCTTTGGGAAAAGACCGGTTATATCTGACCAAGATATTGGTTAGTGTTTGCGTTGCTTTGAAGCAACGACCGTTTGTATCTAGGTATCAATTGATTATTCAAATAGCCATGAGTTATCTTTAACCTAGACGGATGGTTAAAGCCTCTTGAGTTATGATTTATAGAACAATGTACCACCCAAATGGGAGATACTCTCTTCGACGAATTCACCCAAATGGGAGCAGGCGGTTTGAAGGCTATCCGGTCATTGGCCTCGTAAACAGCTGCTAAGTTGGGACTTAGCTTATATCTACTCAAGTTAGAGCAGACGTCTGCCTAGTTGTGCATTGTACAGACGGGACTTTGTACAAGAAACCATAAATAAAGCATCTTTTCATTAACATACTCTATTTATAAGCCCTTAGAAGTAGTACTTTTTCAAGTTGTCTACATTCCAAGTTCTGGCTAGCTGCCTGCCGTTTGGAGTTTCCAGGCGGTAGGTGCCGCCTCTAACTTCATCAAAAATCCGGTAGGGGCCTTCCCAATTAGGGGTCAGCTTCCTTGCTCATTGGCCCTACCGGTTGCCTCCATTTTCCATAACACAAAGTCTCCCACTTTTAAGGGTCGTTTGTGCACTCTTCTGTTGTAGGCTCTCATCATTCTCAGACAATAAATCTCATGACATAAGGCGGCATTTCCCCTACGCTCTAGGAGTGAACCAATGCTAGACCCATGGCCTCCCAATTAGCCTCTTCATCATAGAGCATGATTCGAAGTGTTGGCTCGTAATGTTCAATAGGTAGGACGGCTTCAGTATCATATGTCATGAGAAATAGGGTTTCACCGGTTGCCCCTTTTTCAGTTGTTCTAATGGCCCATAGGACATGAGGCAACTCATCTACCCATAGACCGCCATCCCTTTTAATTTTCTTTTTAATGCCGTCTGAGATGAGCTTGTTGAAGGCTTCAAATTCGCCGTTTGCTTGGGGACGACCGACTGATGCAAAACAATGTGCGATTTTTGATCTCCTAACCAGCTCTTAAGGGTAGGCGTCTCAAACTAAGGGTTATTGTCAAAGACCATAGACATAGGCACCGCAAACCGGGTGATAATGTTCCTCCAAATGAAGGAGATGACATCCTTTGTCTTTATGCCCTTGACTACCTCTGCCTCTACCCATTTGGTGAAGTAATCAACGGCATCGAGAATGTATCTCCGTCCGCCTGTAGCAGGCGTATATGGACCTAGAATGTTCATGCCCCATTTGGCAAATGGCACTGGGCTGTAGATAGTCATTAAGTCAGTAGCCGAACGGGGTATGAGTTTGCCGAATTTTTGACATTTATCACACTTCTTCACCATTTCCATGGCATCTGCCTCGAGAGTGGGCCAAAAGTAGCCTTGCCGCCTGCCCTTTTTGCTAGAGTTCTTCCGCCTATATGTGATGCACAAAAGCCCGAGTGTAGATCCTCTAGAATTTCTTTCCCCCTTTCCGGGGTAACACATTTCAGCAGCGGCTGGAGGTAACCCTTCTGATGCGGAATCTAAGGTTAGGTTGTGTGTTTCGGGTTATGGGTTAAGTGTTTTGGCTAAGTGTTTGGCGTGGGAATAGGGTAAGGAACAGGAACTAGTTCCTGAGAGTGAGGAACTCAGGTTTGATTAGCAAGGAACACTCACAATACTAATCAAGGATAGGTATGGTTAGAGTTGAACACTCACTCTACTAACCATAAGACAAGCTAACTCCGAACACTCCGAGTTAAGCTCACAAACTCGAGTCCACGAGTTCAAGTAACTTGAATCCACAAGTTAAAACAAGAAATAACACAAAGTATATTTCAAAGGTAAATATGTCATTCATAATAGTCTGATTACAAAAGCTAAACTAGACCTCCTTTTATAGACTAAGGAAGTAGTTACATTAAATTATTTTACTTAGCTAATTTAATAAAAGGGAACTCAAAAGTCGCCAACCAAAAGGAACTCAAAAGTCGCCAGCCATATTCAGCCCTTAGGTGTAACGTTTCCCATGAAAACCGTCACATAATGAAGAATAATAACTGCTGATGTTCCTCAAAGAAGTTCCTTTAAGAAGTTCCTTAAGGAACCCGCTGCAAATACGCCCAGCTCTCCCTATTTTCAACGGCTGTTCAGTTACAACTTTTATTACTGCAATTCAAGCTAAGCTAATTACTACTATAAACTGAAAATAAAACATACAAATAAGTAGTAACACAAAGCAATTAAACTAAGGAGGTTATACTCCATGAATGGCGCCCAACAAGAGAGTAACTCTCCCATTAAGAACCCCCATAATATGAGTGTAACTCCCTAGCTTCAATGCCTTGTCTTGTGCCTTCAACTCTTGCTTGTGGACTGACTTGGAATAAGAGAACATTCCCACTCTATGTTAAGCTCATACGAACAAGAATCCAAGGCAAAAATAACTACCTTGCTTACTCATCCATCCAAGCCACGCATGACTTGATCAAAGATGGAGCTATGTGGAAACCTATGCGTGGAACATTGTCATGCTTGGACCCTTGAATGAACAGCCCATGGACAATAGGAACTTGATTCTTTTGGACCCTTGAACGTGTGTTTGGACCCTTTGAACTATTAGGCTCATTAGGTTGCACAAGGTCTTGATCAAGGATCAATTCCGGATCACCTTCTTAAAGAGTTCTCCATTATGGATCTCAAAACTTGCGGCCCGCTTCTTCAATGCAGCCGCTTCTAAATGGGCGTCCGCCAAAGTGTCGTCTGCCAGATAAGCCCGAATAGCATCCATCCAGGTCGAGCTTCAGTCAAGAACTCCAATGGGATCATGCTCAATACTTCTCCTTTCCATGACTTCCCAAAAGACTGACCTAGGCGTATCCCAAGAGGCGGATGATGCCAACTTAGAGAGTGCATTCGCTTGATTGTTCTTTGACCTGGGCACTTGACTCAGATGAAATTTGTCAATTCCCGGCCTCGTCTTTGACCGCCTGCAGATATTTGACCATAGCCGGATGGGTGTCCTCGTAGTCACCATGGTATTAGCTAACGATCAACTGAGAATCAGAGCAGGCGTCAACTTTTCTTGCCCCTGCCGCCTTACACATACGGATACCGGCTAGCAGGGCCTCATATTCCGCCTCATTATTTGAGGCTTGGAACTTGAACCGTAGTGTATATTCATATTTGTCCCCTTCCGGGAACTAGCATATTATCCCTGCACCACAGCCATTCATAGTAGAGCTCCCGTCTACATACACTTTGCTAACCTGATCAAAGCCTTTTCATTTCGACAATGAAGTTGGCAAACGCCTAACCCTTCACTTTTCTAGGTTCGAAAGTAATTTCAAGGCTTTGCATTTCAATAGCCCACTTGAGCATTCTACCGGATGACTCCAAAGTTGTCATTGGCCGCTTGAGGGGTTGATCTGTGTAGACCACCACCGGATGAGCCAAGAAGTAGGGTTTCAACTTCTTGATTGCCATGAAAAGGGCAAGGCCGAATTTTTCAACCAAGGGGTACCGTAGTTCAGCGTTTCGAAGAACATGGCTTATGAAATAGACCAGGAGTTGAATGTTGTCTCGCTCAGCTAGGAGAACGACACTGAGGGCATGATTTGAGACGGCCAAGTACATGTACAGGACCTCCCTGGCTAGGGGGCTAACCAGCCTTGGCAACGAGTGTAAGTGCTCTTTCAACTTCTGAAATGCCGCCTCAGCATTTTCCCCCCATTCAAATCTAGTCTTCTTCTTGATTGCTTGGAAGAAATAGAGGCACTTGTCACCTGACCGGCTGAGGAATCTCCCCAATGCCTCCAGGCAACCGGTTAATTTTTTAACCTCCTTGACAGTGCGGGGTAACTTCATGTCAATTACCACCTGCACCTTTTCTGGATTGGCCTCTATCCCCCTTTGATCAATCAAAAATCCGAGAAACTTTCCGAACTCAACGCCAAAGACACACTTCTTGGGATTAAGCATGACCTTATGCCGCCTGAGCACTAGACGAAAAAGGTAATTTGGCACCGGTTCAAACCCCCCCTAAGGCACCGGTTTTGAACCGTTGGGGATTTGAGGGATGCCAAATCCTCAAAAATTTGGCACCGGTTCAAAACCGGTGCCAACTAAAGGCTTTGGCACTGGTTAACCGGTGCCAACTTCAAAGGCGCGATTTTTTTTTTTTATTATCAACACTATTGGCACCGGTTTTAAGCAAGAACCGGTGCAAAAAACCCCACTTTAGGCACCGATTCTGGTCCAAACCGGTGCCAGAAATACCCCAAAAAAATAAAAAAATTAAAAATAATAAAAATTTGCATTTTTTTCACTTAAATTGATATAGAAACATTAACATATATATAAAGTTACATATTTTCATTAAAAAAGGCTGTAATATTACAATTTTCGTCCAAAAAAAAAAATAATATTACAACCTCGGAGCCCACCAAAACAGCAACACCAAACCACACCACTACTGTACAACACCAAAACCAGCAGCCCAACCAGTGCAGAGCAGGCACCAGTAGGTCCTTGAAGAACAGCAGTTAGACAGCACCAGCTGAGCAGAAAGCTTCAAGGATCAGCCCATAAAACCTAGCACTTAGCAACACAGAATCAGAGCAAAGCAAATCAGCAAAACCGCTACTAAAAAACTGACCAGACCAAACGCAAACAGCATCATAGCAATCTGAACCATAGCAGAACAGTCCCAGGGTCATAGAAACACAAACTGCACCAGAGCAAAGACACCAGCACAGTAGCCACCACATCAGAACCAAGCTCATGAACGCAAAACAGCTACACAACAGGCCAGCAGAAAGACAGACCATAGCAAACCAGCAGGGACAGAAAAAACAGAAGCTCTGAGCAGGCACATGAACAGTCAAACAATCCCACCACACTGACTAGCTCAGCATCACAGTAGAACACAGCCTGCAGCAGCACACAATAGACAAAACAGACTAGAAAAGAATGCAAAAACAACAACACAAGCAATGTGACGCGTAAATTACCGAACTTGTTCAAGGTAGTATAACAGAGGTGAAGACACAAAATGAAAAAGATCTTGCTCACAGGAGATACATCAACCATCTTTCAAGTTCATTTATCTCAATAATTAAAAACCACTTCAAACAGCTGGCCTTGAAAGAAGGCGAAAACACCAGGCAATGTCACTCATATAATATCAAGCACATAGGGTCAAGAAGAAGCTCGAGGTAAGACAATAGAGCAGGTCATCGGCATAAAAATGAATAAATAGAACATCAACCATCTTTCAAGTTTATTTACTGAGATTTCAACGCGCTAACATCAATTACACACTGAATGCATGGTAAAGATGAAGTTCAAAATGGAACAGTAGGGCAACAACCAACAGATGACATGGACCTAAATTAAACGATCAGGGTCATTGTATATATTCAGCAATCTCTATAAGATTAAAATGCAGCATACATTCAGCAATCTTAATAAGATTAAAACACAGCATACATTCAGCAAACTTAATAAGATTAAAACTTTCAGCATACATGAACATGCTCAGAAGGCGATCTCCTCAAAAACTCTTCCCGGAACCGTTTTAGATGCCATAGGGACTACGACAAGCCACTTGAAAAAATCAGGCCAAAATAGCTGCAGGCAGCATGAAGTCAAGAATAATGAAAAATGAGTTATGTTACAAACCTGAATGATCACATTTAAGAAGCAATTGTATTCACCAATTTCATTCTGTAGTCCTGCACCAAAGGAATCCAATTCATTCACATTTACGCTAATCGAATCACTAGTTTCTGTTCCCAAACCATCTGCATTCTGCAAGGTATGTTGTACTACCCTAGAATTTGGAACCAAAGGCAGCTTCTTACGGGCTTGAAATGTATCTGGCAAAAAAATTTAGAAGAGTTAAACTGAGGTCCTCATCTTATCGAAGCCAAGAGAGCATCAATAGACACAATGTTTAATATCAAGAGAAATTCTGAACTAACACAAACAACTTACCCCACAGAGCTAATTCAATCAATAGTTAAAATTAGCAATGCCAATTGTTATATCACATAATGTTCCTTGTTGCCAGGCTATAAGCAATTTCAATCTTCTATGCCATCTCAGACTGGTGGATACTCTGCCCAACCCCATTTTCAAAGGATATAGAATCCATACATGGTCTCCCATATTTTTTTGTGTATTCATATAACTAAATAATATGTTTTTTCAATGAACTTTACTTATGAGTCTCAATGTGTATATCATACGACATTTAGATTCATAACCAGATACGAACCGATGCTAAAGGGGGGGTGCCTATTTCAATTTTTCTACTAGTGAAATGTTGATAGCTAAACAATGCATGTACACCAACTGTCAGTTTCTGAATAAAAAAGTGTTTCATTCTTACCCTGGTGAGAGCTCATCATCAAATATCACTGTTTCAACATCAAATGCATGAATTGCACTCTTGATCTCAGAAACCTTGCCTGAGCCAATATATGTTCTTGGATTTGGAGCAGCAAGCCTAATTCATACAGCAGGTGTTGAAGTTATTAACCATGCAAACCAGCAGTTCTCACAAAGCAAAAATAAAGGAGAAATGTATTTGATAGAAGACATATGTAAACTATATGACAAAAACTCATAAGTCAATACACACTTGGTAAAGTAATCTGAGTTTTGTTTAACAATCTCTATCTTAACAAGTTAAAACGGAGGTACTAAAGCTTTTAATTGAATTGTAGCTGCTTTGGAGGCCATGTTCCCAGATGACACATAACATGCCTTAAGTTATAAGTGCTTTTCACTTGCAAAGAATTACAACAGATACAAAATCAACTCACTGAAACCCCTTAAGCTCTAATTAAAAGAGTTACATTATCGTTTTAAGTGACACTCCCCCATTCAATTCTCCAACCCTTCCCCAACTTTCACAGTCACACACAGAGTGACAGAGATATATAACATGTTAACTGGAAGATTTAGGGCATGCACAGATAATATAAATCTCCAATTAGCTAATTGTACTGTCTTAAGTATATGCACATTGCAACTTATAGCGTAACCACATTATGCAATAGAAAAACCCACGACATACTCACTTTTGATAGGTAGAGCCAACAACCTGAAGACCTGCTGTGTCAGCTAGTTGAGCCAATTCTTTCAGAGATTCTTCTATTCCAAAAGAATCCACTTTAATACCTTTTTGCTCCACACCCACAATATAAGCTTTTTCAGCAAGAACCTGACATTACAATATTAGGCCACTTAACTTATTCTCCCAAGAGCCTCAAGCAATGGCAGAGGGCGCATAAATAAGACAGCAGTCAATCAATAACAACATAACACAAACTTAAAAATGCTTAGCAACAAGTTGCGTATACTTTTCTGCATGATTAACATAGCAACTAGAATCACCTAAAGCATTAGAACAGTGATCCTAATATCATATGCTCAACCTTAACAGAAAGCCATATATGCATATAATATCATAATACAACATCACCGCAATTCCTCTTATGAGACTATATCTACTATCTATAATTGGGTAAACGGTAGACAAAATTTCATAAACATAATTTGTTAAGAGGTTCTATTAGAGGTGGTTTTTGATGCACCCTAAATTTGATCATTAAACTAATAATTAACATGAAAGAAGCGCGAAGCAAAATCGAAAGTGAAAGGAAACAAAGACAAAAAAAAAAGAAAAGAGAGAAGAGGACATACGGGAGACATCAAGAGGTCATCCTTGAAATGGTTGTATTGAGACCTCTTGTTTGCTAATTCAGAGGGCCACATTGCTCGATCAATGGGCAAATACCCCAGCAGAAGCTGCCAATTGCAGTTGAAATTTATATCTTTAGGTATTTCAATTTAGATTAAGTAAGTAATCAACTCAAAGTATGAAATGAATAGAAAGCGAGACAGAAACCTTCCAGACAGTAGAGCGGATGGCAGGAGCATCAGGAAGACCCATGGATGCTAACCTCCTGATTTCTCTGATGTTGATGATCTTCTTCGACAGCTTTACAAATTCAACAAATTAGGTTAGGTTAGGAGTTGTTGGTGATGAATTGAATTGAAAAAGAAAGAAGAGAGAGAGGAACCTCGAGTGAGAGCTGAGCATGGCGAGAAATCTCCTCGGGGGTAGGAGAAGGAGAAGGAGAAGCAGAGGAAGTGGAAATGCCATTGGAGTCCGGCGGCGAAGGAGGTGGGGATGGAGGTCGAACCGGCGACGGAGGGCGGACGATGGGCGGAGGAGAGAGATGGTGGTAGCAAAAGAAGAAGGAGGAGGCGTAGACCAGAGTGAAGAGTTCAACCAATTAGGTATTCAAAACCACAACAAAAATACCAAGGAATTGCATCCCACAACAAATCCATCTAAAATCAACCAAAAATCCATCTAAAAACAACTAAAAATCGGATACCCATAACCACAATCAACCAAAGCCCTAATTTCAAAACTAAAATAACAAAAACTCAACCAAATTGCCACCTGAAACTCTAAAATTCCAACAACCAATCGCGACCACCGTCACATCACCTTGACGCCGTGAAGAATGAAGATAGAGTGTGGTGGCGGTGGAAAGGGGTGCGCAGTGGTGGAAGTAGTGGAGTCAAGAGGGAAATGGGGAAAGGTAGAAGGAGAAAGGAGAAGCAAGTTACAGAGGAAAAGGAATTGAAAAAGAAAAACGCACGAATAACCTAACCCGGGTTTTTTCTACTCAAATATGGCACCGGTTTGAACCGGTGCTAATTAACATAGTTGGCACCGGTTTAAGGCGAACCGGTGCCAGCTCTATGTCATACTTATTTTTTTTTTAAATAAGTTGGCATCAGTTTGAACCGGTGCTAATTAAATGATTGGCACCGGTTTTGGTTGGAACCGGTGCCAACTCCAAATTTTTCAATCCCGCCCATTTCTTTTGGCACCGGTTTTCAAGAACCGGTGCTAAAGGGGGGGTGCCTATTTCATTTTTTCTACTAGTGGAGGGTGGTGAATGTTTCTCGGAGGTCAACAAGGTGATCCGGCTGTATCTTAGATTTGACTATCATGTCATCAATGTACGCCTCTACATTCCTCCCAATTTGATTAATGAAGACTGAATTAATCATTCGTTAGAAAGTAGCAGACGCATTCTTTAGCCCAAACGGCATCACCGTATAACAGAATAACCCTTGATCAGACGAATGATGTCTTCTCTTGATCTTTTTTCCACAAGGGTATCTGATGAAAGCCTGAGTAGGCGTCCATGAAACTCATCAAGGCATGACCGGCTGTAGAGTCAACAAGACTGTCGATCTTTGGGAGTGGATAACTATCCTTTGGACATGCCTTGTTGAGATCTGTGTAATCAGCACACATACGCCAGGTACCATTCGGCTTTTTCACAAGGACAACGTTTGCTACCCAACCCACATAATAACATTACTGAATGAACCCGGCGTCCATCAGCTTCTTAACCTCGGCGGCATCCGCCTGAGATCTCTCCTCACCATGATTCCTTTTCTTTTGCCAACCGGCTTCTTTCTTGGATCCACGACGAGTTTGTGCACAGCAAGATCCGGGCTGACGCCTGACATCTCTTCCACTTCAAAGGCAAAAATGTCTTTGAATTCTTTCAACAGTTGGTGCAAGTCGGCACCCATCCCCACCTTAACAAATCGCTCCGGACGTGCATCATCTAGAGGGATGTCAATATGCTCACCAGCCGGCTAGGGACGGAGATCGTCTGACCGCTCCCCGATCAATGTTTGCTATTGCTTTTCTTTCTTAACAGCCACCAACTGGTCCACCTTCCTCTTTTTGCTGGCTGCTTTAGGGACAGGCGCGGCTTCCTTGAAGTCATCAAAGTCAATGGGCTCTTCACCTTGGCCGGTTGCAACCACAATATGCTTAACGTCTGAAAGGTAACACTCCCTTGCTGTCTTCTAATCCCCATTCAGGGAACCTACTAACCCATCATCCCTCTCAAATTTCAACAGCATGAAGGATGGGATGATGACTGCCTTGGACTCGTTAATGGTTGGACGGCCCAAAATCAGATTGTATACGACCACTTTAAAAAATGAGCAAGGAAGCCTAGATAATGTTGGGAAAGTATGTAATTCCCAACTTATAGCCATTCTTTTTTTAATCCCCAAATTACCATCCACGTCAGCTTTGGGAAAAAAATCCGGTTTTTTTTATCGGTCCAGCAACAAACCGCTACTTGAAGTAGCGGTATTCTGGAAATAAACCGCTACTTCAATTAGTGGTTTCATTCAATTTCATACACCGCTACTTGAAGTCCCAGTGAATGGGTTACCCTGAATTACTAATGCCTCTCGTCGACTCCACTCATGTACATGCTCGGAATGTCGAATCTCCCAATTACGCTGTCCCCTTCGATCCTTCTTGTGTAGAGCAACGTCCGTGTCAACTGCCTCTGGGATCGGCTGCTCCAACCCAAACTGACGCATAACTCGGTCTGGGAGGTGGAACTTAACGACGTCAAAGCAAATCAGAGGGGCTCGTGTACGCCAAATGTAAATGTCAGAGCGACAAATCTCTGGAAGTCGCTCAATCATCGCCTCAGAATATATGGCTGCCAAATCATCTAATTCCCAAATTAGGTATGTTATTTGTATAATTTAATATAACTATTATAATGAACTAATACCAATGCATAAAAAAAACACCGATTATACCTCGTCCTCATGATGATGGTCAAACGCATCTCGATAGTATGAAAGTCTAAAAGCAGTATGCACACACGAAAGATGTAAATGTAGCCAACTGTACAAATTAGTTAATAATAATTCTTAATTCTCGAGGGACAGCAATGTAAACACTAAAACTTTAAGCAATACACTACCTACACGCCAAAGAGTCAACACCTCGCTCATGCTGAGTCCCCAAAATGTCATCCTCCTCCTAAAGGTCCTCCTGCGGCAGATCTCAAGGCTTCCTTGCATAAGGTCTACCAATACTAATCTGCTCTCACGACCACAGCTGCACTAGGACAAATAGGCCTCCAAATTTGACATGCTCCTCTCTGACATGCTCAACATAGTCTATGCACACCGTAAAACTCAACACGCTTCACATAGTCTAGTACTCCACCCTCTATCCTCCACTCACGTCCCATGCTAACCACATTCTCCCTAACTGACAAAACTCTATCAGCCATGCCACTCCAAACGTCATGACTCCTATGGGAAGTTTACAACCGTAGAACAGATGAATCAATTGGGCCTGGTCGAATCACCGGATCCATGGGACCTACATGATAAGAGGAAATTTAATTAATTTTAAGCATGCGTAAGGAAAAAAAAAAAGATTTCAAATTTTAGCAATATCTAATGGTTGTTACCCAGATGATCCAACACCACCACTAATTATAGGACATGTCTTCTTTTTATGCCCAGATCGCCGACAAACAGTGCATGCCTTCTTGACACGATAGGGACGCTCATCCATTTCATTCCGGATTCTAGTAGACCGTTGGCCTGGGCCTCTTTTCAGATCTGGGTTGGCTACTACATTAGGCCCATAGTAAGTGGACTAATGGCAAGGATCAGGAACTGGTGTGAAACACTTCGAGTATGAAAGTCCGTATTCGGCGGTCCTAAAAAAGAATCCACAAAGTCTAAGTGTGATAGGCTTCGATGCCGACAAACTTCTAGGACATGAGAGCATGACAACTTGTATATTTTCAACTTCTCACAAGTACATGTCTTTCTCATCAAATTCACAGTGTGGGAGTTACCACCTTTACTAGCTTTTCTCCTTCCACGACTTGTCCTAACCTGATACAACCCTATGGCATCATAGTCAAAAGCAACAACCTCATGGTGCATGGCTTTCTCCATGTTGGCCTCTATTGTCTTTATAGCCTTTTCTGATAACTCATGGCCCTCTTCTCCAACTTTGTCTAGTTGCAAAATAGGAGTTAACTCGAAAAAAGGTCATTTGTACTAAGGCAGTTATCGGGAGACAACGAGCCCCTTTTAAGACTCCATTTGAAAACTTCTGACATGTTTGTAGTCTTCACACCAAACCTTAAACCACCATCATTGTGGATGGACCACTTATAGTACAGAATCTCCATCAAGTACCGACGGGCCTCTACATTCAAGTCACCAATTTTGTTGATGTAGTAATCGAACTTCTTCTTCTGCCTTGCAATAGCTGCTTTGCCAAAAAGGTTCTTTATGATGACACTTTTAAATTTTGAATTCACATTAGAAGCCAAGTGACGTGTGCATTACTTGTGGTAGGCATTGGGCTCCTCCCAACCACTTCTAACCTCATCCATTGCTGTTAAAATGCCAGCATGTCTATCAGATATCACACTTAGCCCTTTTCTATCTGTTACTCGAGCTCTAATACAAGCCATGAACCAAGACCAAATATCATTGTTTTCTCCTTCAACGACCGCAAACGCGAGGGGGAATAGTTGAAAATTAGCATCGGTTTCCATAGCAATAAGTAGAGTCCCTTTGTATTTTCCATATAAATGATTTCCATCAATGGTGATAAGGGGCCTACAATGACGGAATCCATCAATACATGGCTTGAATGCCCAAAAAACTCGTTGGAAAACATAAGTTCCAGGAACCGTACTCTGTAACAACCTCCACTCATTAACAGTTCCAGCATTTGATTCCTTCAACGCTTGCATGTACTTAGGCAACTCTTGAAATGAACCCTCCCAATCCCCATAAATGAGTTTTATTGCCTTTTGTTTCGCTAGCCATGCTCTCTTGTAGCTTATTGAGAACTCAAACTTCTCTTTCACAAGTTGCACTATTGACTTGATTTTCAATGAAGGGTCAACGCGAAGGACATCTAAAAGAGCATTGCAAACAAACTCGGAAGTGAGTAGCTTATGATCCACCAAGTCGATGTCACCAACACAATTACTTGCATGAGGGCCGTTGTACCGAACAATTTTAAAAGTAGAAAGTGTTGGATCTTTCACTCCTCTAAGCCTCCACGAACAACTACATTGTTCTTTCCTCTTGCACTCAACAACATATTTCTCTGGCTCTGCCTCCACAACTCAAATTGTTTTATTTCTCGCTATGGAGTAAGACTTCACAGCATCTTTCAATTGTTGCAATGAGTCAAACTGCTGTCCAACCTCAAATTCCCCCCCCATTGCTATATGTCTCATTTCTTAACCAAGTCATCCATGAGTTATTCAAATGTGGATCAACTTGCGACACTTCATTGAAGTCTGTAGTGGGAGCGCTTTCTTTAATTGCCTAATCACGAGCTTCAATTACATCTTCATCATCACCGTCATCAGTATCATTCAATCTCGACATCCCCAAAAACAAACATCAACATTGTTTGGGTCAAGAGAATCGATAATGGCTTGTGGTTGTGTGCTTGTTGAGGTTCCAACATTAGGCGATGAGGTCGGAGACCTAATATGTGAAAGATGTTCATTGACATATTGAGGATCAATAAGCATTCTTGTGAATGAGCCTATCCCCACACTTTGATTAGTAAGGGGAATTGGTTGCTCCATACTACAAAAATAATCCATATCCGGAAAGGAACCAGTATTAGTTTGCACAATTGGTTCCTTTGGAACCTGTTCAATGTATAATTGCATTGCAATAGAAGAACTCTGAGTCACAACAATCCACATAGCCTTAAGAGCATTGTCGTCATTCAACGAAACTACGACATATGCCCCAGTCATACGATACCGCATAACCACCTTCAACTCCACAAATCTAGGATCCATACTCAATTCTTCATATAGCTTGTTCAAAACGTGTGAATATGTCATCCCAGGATGTACAAAAACAAATTTTTGATTTCCACCCCTATACGTTACGCATCTCTATCTTTGTGGATATTTCTCCACCCCAATAGCAATATAGAGGGTAGTTTTGGTACCTCTATGTTTCATTCTAGAAAAGACCATGATTAATCAAAGATATTAGTTTTGCAAAATTTATTTACACAAGCATGAATATAAATTTATTTAGAAACACCCCCTGCATGCACACATATTTCAGATTTTATACATGTTTTAATTTTCTTAGTGGTGTTATATTTTTTACCCCATCCCCATTCTCAACAAATTCATTCATCAGCATTTCTATTGAGTGCTAAATCAACAGATTCATTCATCAGCATTCTCAACAAACTGCAACATACTCTATATCTTTCACTACCCACCCTCTTAAGCTTCACCCCCATCATACAACACTACACACCACACCAAACCTCACCCCAAAACTGCACCACCATCTCATCCTTGATACCCTTTTCCCATGCATAACACTTACTCAAAACCCACCTGACACCCACCACCCACGGTCCCAAGAAACCCCTCCCCACCTACCTACGACCTGTACTCGTACCTAACACCCATTCACCCGGTAAAAAAACCAACCCAACACTTAAAAATCACCACCTAAGAACCACCACAAACACACACACACACACACAAAAGCCAAGCCAAAAAGTACATTAACATTGAAACTACACAATTAAGCACAAATTGTCAATCACGTGCTATGAATTTAGCATACAATTACACTAAAATAACAAATTAATTTGATAATTGAATAAAAAAATAATTAGGACACAATCAACTTACCACTAATTCAGCAAACAACAACCCACTAATTCTCTGACATCGGCAACCAATCATGAGGAAGTCGGTGACATCAACGACGACGGCAAATGTGGCGGCTTCTGGTGCTAGGGATTGATGTGTTGGCTGGTGAAAGGAGTGGTGTTTTGAGGATGAGGAGTAGTGTCGTTTTTTTTTTTTTTTTTTTTTTTTTTTGGGATGTTTGATTTCGAATAATTTTACTAAGGAAGGAAAAGGAGAAACTGATTCTGTTAAAAAATATTAATAAGAAAACCGCTACTTCAGTACACCGCTACTTGAAGTAGCGGTTTTCTAATTAACCCGTTTTAAAAATAATTTCCACTGAACCGGTGACGTGGACGGTACGGTGAAAATTAAAAAAGGATTAGCTATAATTTGGGAATTAGATACTTTCTCAACATTATTTAGGAAAAGTGCTCTTTAAAAAACGGTGGAGTAGTTATTATCCATATATACGGATGTTCGCTTAGAAATTCCAAAGCTCAAAGCGGCCCGTAACCTGAATTTCCCCGCCATAGCAGTTTCAAGCTCAAATGACAATGGCGGCTATGTCAATTCTTCCTTCTCGCTTTATCAAATGCTTATCTCTCTCCTCATCTTCTGCTCCTACCACCACCCTCCAGGAAATCGCTTCTTCTTCTCCTCAAGGTCTCTCTCTTTCTCTTTCTCTCTCCTCATTTTCGTCTTCTTCAATGACTTCTGCTCTCATTCTTTGATGTTCTGAACTCACTGTACATGATTAATTGTCAAAAAATATGATTTCTAATTTACAATATAGCTATCTATATTAATTTGCCTGATTTTAATTCGCCAAACGGTGTAGTTTTGGTCCTTTTGGAGTTATTTTTTGTTAGGCTTTCTGCATGATTTTTGATTGCTTAATGGGCCAATTATGAATAATAAATCATTTTTTTGAACTCCAATAGCTTCCCGTCCTAAATTCCAAGAGACTTTTTTTGTAAAAAAACTTGCAACTTTGAATTTCATATATATGAATGATTTTGATACCTTGGTGGCTTGGTGTATACCAGAATGATGTATTGGCACTTGGCAGTTAGATTATCTGCTAATTGGTAGCCGAAATTGCACATAATGCCTTCTTTATTTCAATTAATTATTGGAGATTTATATAAGAATATCATCTATATTGGTTTAGCACTTTTGTTGGTGGTTTGTGACTTTATTGCTATAGACTTTGTATCTGTGCCCTATCTTTCGAACCGTAATGGACTATAATAACATTTATGTTGCTTTTGAGGATGAGATGCTCATTTACATGTGTTAATTTAAATGGTAGAAAGTGTTAAAAGTCTTAATTCTTGTTGCTGTGAAATGTATTCAATCCCTTGGAACTGGTAAAATTTTTGCCTTTAATTTGTAGGACGTATTGGAATCACATTTCTTCTATTATGTTAGTAATCGAGTGACACAAACAATATTGGAACCTTAAAGGTGTTAAAGCAGTCTATGCTAGGGGACAATATGAAAGGGGACATTTACTTAAGGAAGTCTGAGAGTTGAGGCTAATATAGTCATATGTTGATTCTATTGGAGGGCATTTATATTACTCATTATCTAGTTCAGAGAGAAAATTATACTGGAATGATGTTTAAAAAATTTGAGGTTGGATGAAATAGAGCTTAAAGTTGGGCTTGAACACATAGCGTAATTCTCCATCCATCCTAGAATAGTTCAAACATTTGTCTTGGATTGGTTTGAAAACTTCATAATTGAGAAAAACCCCAATTTTATTGTAATCCATATCTCTTTCTACCATAAAAAAATTAAGAACCTCACTATTACTATCACTCACAATTAAAAAATAAAAAAATACTCCAATATATTCTAACTTCTATCACATCTACCTTCTCAATAAAATAATACTTTTGTTATCTTCTAGCACATCCGCATTTCTTATTCTGCTTAAACGCCTTAATCCTGTAAGTAGGATCGGCTACATGAACCAACATGAAGACTTCCTAGAAGGTCACCCATCCTAATACTACCCTCAATCATTGTGGCTCATGTCAAGCGATGTAACAAAGTTTTACACTGGCTGTCACTGGCCTACCGTAACCCTCTTCCTTTATCCAAGCTTGGGATTGGCAGTGGAAAACCCACTAGTGGAGTTTCTATTAGATAATAATTTATGCATCTCAATAACTCATCACAAAGAATTTTTCAAACTATTTAAGATGGATGGAGATTTTAACTTAAGTTATCTCATGTAGATATGTTCTTCGATTGACTTTTCAAAAATTCCATGTCCATCAAGTTATTTAGTTATGTATTAAAAAGATGTGTTCTTTGAAAGGCAACAGTAACATCTATAATACTCTAATACCTCAAGGAGTTGTCCCTTAAAGAAGGTTAAGGGTTCTTGGGTGTATGTAAAGGTCATGAGTTCCCCCCTCCCTCAACTATGAACGGGGAGTTATCCCTGCCTACTCTTGCTGATACTCTGGATTCTGGAATATGACAGAAACTCCTTCCATGTTTTCTAGTTAACACTGACATTTTGCACTAATAACGTATTGACTTTGATTTTTTTTTTTTTTTTCTTACAAAAAACTAATTTATAATAACTTAATGTTGTTGTATAATATATTGTTGGATTAGTCACAATGATATTTTCAAAATATCATTTTTCAAATTTTTATAAACACACAATTAGTGATATTAATTGTCAAATATATGCCTCAGCATACGTGAAAAGTGCTAATGTATCACGAAAAAAAAAAAAAACAGAGGGAGTATAATAAAAATGATTTGGAAAATTGGTTGCGAAGGGTCAAATGTTAGAAGAAGCTGCAAATGAGTATTAGGAAATTGCATAAGTGATTATTTGGACTGTAATAAAAAAAAAAAGTTGGAACAAACACACAATTACAGCTTTTTCCTAAAGCATACCAAGGGATAAGTGGATAACACCATAAAGAATAGTTTTGATGCATTGCGGGCAAAGGTGCAATTAGTACAATTATGAAAAGTCCTACCATCGTTTTCTGCAAGCCTATGGTTATTTCATAGTTATATAAACTATGAAATAACTAATTGTAATAGCCATACAATATCAAATTTCACCCTTAAATGTTACTATTAATGATAAATTTTATATGATTCACATATGATAACTTTCTTAGCTTGTCATACAAGGTTCTAAATATAGTAATATAAGTACGATTTTACTTTAATTATTCTTATACTACCAATTCATATGATTGAAATTAGTCCTTGAACAATAATAAGAGTGCGGGATTGAATTAGAAAGCATAATGAGGGGTCATACATTTTACTGTTCTTCTTGAAGGACTTGTTTTTTATCACTTTCTCTATCTTTTTCATCTGATGTGTTGTGTTTGATTTTAAGTATAGGAGTAATAGATGTTTTTGAGGACGTGTATCTAGGGTTTTTTTTTATGTGTGTTTGTGTCTAAGGTTTTACGTGGGTGGTTCTAAAGAGAAAATTCTGGAGTGAATGTTAATAACCAGAATGTCAAAAGTCCTCACCAAAGGTTTGGTCAAATGGCCTGTCTACAGGGAAATAAAGGTTGGGGAAAAATCTGATATTTTCTGCAAGTCTGCAGAGGGCAGCACCACTTTGAAAATATTGCGACTTTTGTGGCACCACTTTGAAGTGATGCTTATTTAATGGTTGCCAGTTTGGCATAATATGAAATGAACAAAGAGGGGTTGGAGAAAGGGCTTTTTGATCAATATCATAGATGTCCTTGTACTCTATTTCTTTCTTCAAGGGACATTATTGTTTTTGCACTGTATGCTAATTGTCACTGGTATTATATCTATACTTTGCAGGAATTGCAAAGGTTGTTCTGAAGAAAGGAAAGACTCAACTCTTTAAGTATGGAAGTCCTATGGTCTATAGTGGGGCAGTTGATAGAATAATTGGTAGACCACCGCCCAAGACTGGCGAAGTTGTTTTGGTAGCCGATGGAGCAGAAATTCCAATAGGATGGGGCTTATACAATTCCGCTTCTATGTTTTGTGTTCGTCTAATGCAGTTAGAGGAGGAAGCTTCAAGGTAAATAGTCTTAAGAGCTTAATGTATTTTTCCTTATTACTTCTACAGGGGATGATTTCAATATCTTTTCTTCTACATATGTAGAGACCCTACATGTGCATTGAACATGGAGAGACTACTGGAGCATAGAATAAATGCGGCCACAGATTTACGAAGACAGTTAGGGCTCCCTTCTATAAATACAAATGCGTACCGTCTTGTCAACAGTGAAGGAGACAGGTGCCTACATCAAACTTGGGAGAATGTATATATTTACACAGCTCTTAAAAGAGAATCATACTAAGAGTTTGATGATCAGTAGAAACTTCTGTCCGTTTATTACACAGACTATGATGCATTTTTGTAACATTGTCTTTGGTGTTTTCTTCATCTCATAATATATCATATGCTGGACTCAGGTTGTCTGGCCTTATTGTTGATGTGTTTGGTGATGTAGCTGTTGTTGCATCTTCTGCTGCATGGGTTGAGAAGTACAAACTAGAAATAGAGGCTTTTATCAATAAAGTTGATGGAATACGTCATATAAACTGGAGACCTTCAGTTGACATGTTAAAAGAAGAGGGTTTAGACCTTTTGCAGTTGAAGCATACACCTGTTGCTCCTCTTCCACAAGTAGAGGTATTTACCTCCTGAAAGAAGGCATAAACAGAGAGAAATAACTTGCTTTTCCTAAATATATTGTGTTTAACGTGGAGAAAAGTTATGTGAGTATTGCTTTATGATCCTATTCACTCATTATTCCCTAATCAGTGAAGCATTTGCAATCTAACTGCTGAAACTTTTTCAGGTGAAGGAAAATGGAATTATATATGCTATTTCACTCACGGGACAGAAAACAGGATTTTATGCTGATCAACGTGAAAACCGTCAGTTCATAGCAACAATTGCCGAAGGCAAGAGGGTCCTTGATATATGCTGCTATAGTGGCGGATTTTCTCTTAATGCAGCACGTGGTGGTGCTGTGTCAGTAACCGGTATATATTACATTTTAGAAATTTTTACCCCCCTCCCCCAACACACACACTCTTGTGTGGAGAAATCTGTAGGCATATTATGGCAGCTATCCAATGCCTTGAATCTTAAATTATAAGGCATGGTCAACATGTGAAATTATGCTGTTCACATCATAAATTATGAACATTATGCTTCATAGTATGCTATATGCTTATTGTTAATATCCTCCCTTGTATTTCATATGTGAATATGTGAAGCATTACCTCCGCCCCCCCCCCCCCCCCTTATCTTTTTCTTCTTCTTCTTCTTTGGTAGGCTTGCAATTGTTTTTGGATATAACTATAAGACCACTGAATTTTAGAAGTTTTTTAAAATTAAGACAGTCTGAATTTCAAATTGGTATTTCTTGTGCACCAAGCTGTAATATTTTCTAGACCTATTAAGACTAAGAATAAGAATAATGGGAGCCTTATAAGACAATTTGAGTTTGACATTCATAAAGTTGAGCTGTCATTTGTTGCTCAATCTAGAGGAGGGAGAAAGATGGGGAAATACAAACAAACATCCTCTAACAAAAATGGAGATTTGGAAATGGGAAAAAGAAACAGTTCCGAGTTCCTTTTCCTAGCCTTAATGACTAGGTTATCTTCTTATGTACCTCAGAAGCTATTAATGTATGATTTCTTATGATTCTATTTAGTTTTCAAATCATTGAATTATTAATTATCACTGGATGTAAGACAAATTGTAGTTTCAAACCATGATAAACCGTGTTTCTAAGTTCTATTGTGTGCATCTGTCATGAGGATGAATACAAACAATTGTTATCTATTGCAAGGTATTGATTCATCGATGCCTGCTCTGGAGCTTGCAGAAAAAAATGTTGTACTCAATGGCCTAGAATCTGAGAGGGTAACATTTTTGAAGCAAGATGCATCTGACTTCATGAAGAAAGCTGCTGCTAGAAACGAGACATGGGATATTGTCATTTTAGACCCTCCTAAACTGGCTCCACGGAAAGAGGTCAGTTAAAGTTTGCATGAACTTTATTGGTTAATAGAAAAGGCTAAAACTTGACTGCATTTTGTTGACGACGTAATTGAGTTTTAATGCTCTCTCTCTCTCTCTCTCTCTCTCTCTCTCTCTCTCTCTCTCTCTCTCTCTCTCTCTCTCTGTAATTAAAGTTAGTATATTGAAAATAAACTTTAGATTAATCCAACGGCAAATTATGTATTAATATCTTATTTTAAGTATTATATTAATAACATGTGGTCAAAGTTAGTATATAAATAGTACAAAATTTAATTTTTGCAATTTTAAGGAAACATAGGAAGTATATATAATTAAGCTCCAAGAGAACCAAGTTTAAGATGAGAATTGAGAACCAAATTTATCTCTCTAAAGTATTGCTAAAATGTTCCCTATAAAAAGTGAGTGGGTGTAAGAAAAAGTGGATTAAGTAAGACACCTGGAGTAAGAGGTGGGTGGGTGTAAAAAAAAATAGATAAAAGAAGAGAGAGTGCGTAAAAAAGTTATATATAGTGTAGGATAAAGTAGTAAAAAGGGTTTGACTAACAATGACAAACTAAAAGTGATTCGAACTTTTCAAAACACTCTAAAACAAAAAGTGAGTTGAGTCTGACTTTTAGGAATGAAGGGAGTATTATAGTAAATTGCATTGATTTAAAAGTATATGTCCAATTTTGCAATTTTTTATATGACTTCCAATTAAAATAAACACATTTATAGTTATTAGGTTGTAGCATTGACAATAAACTTGTCAATTTCTTTGATTTAAAAAATGTTTAAGATAATATTTATTTCATATGATTTTAACTGTAAACAAAACACTAGTAAAAGTAAATGACATTTATTTTTTATTTTTTTTAAGGAACCAATCAAGAAGTTGCAATATTACCAACTTCCCATTAATGAAATCAGTTAGCGTCCATTTATAAAGGTCTGAGTGGTCTCATTGACAAGGGAATAGATCGAAGTCTAATCACCCTATATCAAACAAGATTTATAAGCACTTAACTATCCTAAGCAAGCATAGGATTGTACTACGAGGAAAGGGAAATACAATTGAAATTGATCCAATGATTAAGCTACTTCGAAATCGAAATGTTGAAGTTGAATTATCTAAATTGAATTACAATTCAAATTGACAAGTAAATCAAATGATAAAGGCACTAGGGGGTTGGATTCCTCATGAAATCAAGGAATTTAATGTAGGATTTGGGCATCAATCAACTAACACCATGCAAAGACTAGGATGTTAGGAGCAATTGACATCAATCAAGAACAAATTCTCAAAATCTTAAGTCAAGATCCCTCTCAAACTTAATCCTAAGAGAATTTAGATCAAGCATGCAATCTATTATGTCAATTAAAGTTCACATTCCCATGACAAACAAAGATTAACATGCTATTATGATCATCAACTAAGGTAGCTTATCCTAGTCCAACAATCAACAAGCAAACCTCATCGAATGTATTTTGACATGAAACAAAGAATCTTTATAATTTGGGATTGGTAATAATGCTTTGTGCACATCATAATGTTGACAATTTTTGCTTATCTTGCCATTCGTAGCTTTCTAATTATACATAGTGAATAAATTAGTCTAAATGAGTTGTGTGTGTGTGAGAACCATCTAAAGGTAGATTTGATCTCTGAAGCCTAAATAGAGAACTTTAACTATTGTTAATATGTTGACCTTCTCATCTGAAATGTGGATTTAAAGTTAGCTCGTTAACAATATGTTATCTGGGCTCAATCGAAGTTGAATCATACAAAATTTTCTCTCCTTCCTGATTTTTATTTCCAACACACCTTTAGTTAAGTACTACTCAACTCTGTCTCTATTTAGTTGACATATTTTTATTTTAGCATAGCTTTGACCATCTTTTTTGGCTATTATTCATAAGCAGGTTTTAATAAGTAAGATATTAGATTTATCCTAATGTATATTATTGGAATTTTAACTTGTTATAAGTTTTATAGATAGATAATCAAAGATATTGATGGACAAATTGTGATAAAAGTCAATGTGTGTCAACTAAATAAAGACACGAAAGTAAGTAAATAAGCTCCATAGGATCAGCACCTAATAAAGTATTGATGTGGTTCCGTCGCGGGATAAAATTGAAATGTACAAGGTCCTGATCCTTGATTTGTTTCTTGGTAAATCAAGCATTAAGCCCCTATGACTTTTGCTACCTCAGCACCTTGTGTTGTTCTTAGCCTGGTGCTTGTTTTAATAGTAAGCGAGCTATTGGGATAGGTGTCCTAAATAGTTTAGGAGTTTACTTTTAAATGATGTTTGTGATGGACTAATTTAGTGGCTCGACCGCTCGAGTTAACCGGGTCAAACACCTTTATTGGTGTATTCGAGGCGTGAAAAAGGGAAGAACAAGGGTCAGCACCAACATGAGCAAGGTCAAAAGCAAGAGTAGCAACCAAGGAGCATTTCTATGCAAGAAGACAAATCCAATTAAGGAGTTTAGGGAAGAAAGCAACCAACTATAATTATGTTTGCTTATGGTTTTTCTATATTAGCTAAGTAGTCACATGTATCTCCTTCACGTCAGCCGACCATTAGAAATCTTGAGTATAAGTAGTGTAGTATGTGTTACAAGAATCCCTCCAGTTTTTGAGTGAAACACGTTGAGATTAGTAGCCTCAAGGTACCATGAGACTTATAGCCTAAAGGTTAAAGCTATACTTATCTCTCTAAGTTTGTAATCCGAAAATCATTAGCAATTCAAGCTTTAGCATTAAATTACTATTGATTGTGTTTAATCTTGGTGTGGAAAATCTGGTCTATTACAACCTGGTATCAGAGCCGGTTCGATCATGGTGAACAATACTGTTTCGGGGTTTTCTGTGTCCCTCGGGAAAGTTACGTCACTAAGCCTGGATTCTGGGCACCTTTACCTGCAAGACAACGGAGACCCCGCGCAGTAGAAGCTCCGCCTCCAACGATCAAATTAGAACCGGTTGAAGAATGTAAAAAAGGTGCCAAAAGTAAAGTGAGATTTTCTCGGATTCCGAGATCGGGTGTTTTTCTCTGAGGTGAGAGAATTGATTATGTTGTAATAATTGAATGTGTCCCTGAAATGGGGAAAATCTCCCTGTTTATAGGGTCATTGGAAAAGGTGCCCTCTCTTAGGTCATCTTGACCTAGATTTGGTGGGCGAAAGCCGTTTTTATGGCTTTCTCGGGAATTGGGCCCTGGAGGTTGCTTTTTTCCTTTGCTAATTGGGGATGTCAGGTATCAGTTAGTGAGTGGCCCTTATTGGACCTGTCTTGGGGTGACACGTGTCCCCTTCCGATGGGGCCACGTAGCATGGGTATTTTTACCCAAATCATTTGCCCCTCACAGGGGTGACGTGGCGTGCCACGTGGCACCTGTGACGCGTGTCACTCTGGAAGTGGTGAACAGTTTTTACGTGTTCACCTTCTGAGGGAATTACGGGGATGCCCCCGTTTTTACCCCTCTATAAATAAGCATCTACCCCTACCCTTCCTCCCTCATCTTTGACATTTGAAAAAGTCTAGAGAGAGAAAAAGAGAAAATTCTAGAGAGAGAGAGACTCTGGTTGTCGCTTGATGTAACTTCCGCAAAAACTTTCGTCTGCTATTTTCGTTGACATAGCCGGTCAACGCTTGAGACTCGTTTCAGCAAGCTACATTAAGGTAACCGTCTCTCCCCTTCTCAGCTCTTTCAAGCTTTACCGTTTGTATATATATAACTTTAATAAATGGATTCACCAACAGCACGCACGGCACAGCCTAGGTCAATAACCAGCCGTTCTCCTAGTACGGCTGAGTCTAGGACTGGGGTGCTGTCTCTGGGTGTTTGGATCTGCCTTGCTCATTCCCGAATTTGACTGTCTCTGTGCGTCAAAGAGACGGCTACAAGGCCAAGACATAGAAGGCACACTTTAGAAGTCCCGGCTGATGAGGTTACGTCGCCTGAGGAATATGATAGGACGGATGAGCAAGAGGCAGATTCTCCCCCGAGTGCCCCCACTACTCCCATTGATGGGATTTTAAATGAGACAGACGGAGAGGGATCCGTCTCTGCCCCTAGTGCGCAAAACGAATTTGAACAGGAAGACGGCGAAGAGGTCGTCCAACGATCTGATTCTGAGGCATCAAGCTCCCTACAAGCGGATGTCGACTGCCAGGAGGGTGAGTCATCGAAGGGGTCGTCTATGACCAACCCGACTGAGACACACATGTCCGCCAAGGATAGAATTACCCTGGAAGCTAGCTTCGAAGCTTTTAGGGATAGGTGCCCAATGGGGAAAGGTTGGGAAATAATTGTGCCGCCTGTAGAGACGGCTGTCGTCTGGGAGGATGATATTGACCATGCCGACAACTATTTCGGCTGCTATGAGGCGACATTTAAAGCCGGCCTCCGCTTCCCCCTCCACAAAGGAATTAGAGCCATCTTGAGGGTTATGAGTTAGGTGTATGGCAACTCACACCCAACTCATGGGTGAACATTCGGAGCTATATCGCCGCCTGCGAGATGCAAAATCTTACGCCCAGCTTTGAGGCGTTCGCTCATATGCATTACATGAGCCGAATCCGTGATATACGTTGACCATACTCCCAAAATACATGATTACTTTGGACAAGCCGTCCAAGTGGACCAACTGGAAGAGCAAGTTTTATTTAGTCTCTTCCCCGTCTCTGCGACACGACCCCTTTCTCCGCCGGTACAACAAGGAGCCGGCTCTCTTAGGGAAGAAGTGTGCCCTTCCACACGTTCTTGAGAAGGCCTGGCTGAAATAATGGAGCCGGAGTTTTTCTAAACCACAACTGCACCCGTAGACGATGGCTCGGAAATACTAGTGCCCAAGAAATTGGGTACCCCATCCAGACCGACTCAAGGATGAGGCGTTCCTCTCCGCCTGTGGTCTTAGTACCATGTTTAAGAGACGTACGTTAACCATTTAGCCGGCGTTATGTTGCCGTTTCTATTATTGTGATTACTGTTTTGTCTAATCAACCGGTTTCTTTTTGCAGAAAAAGTGGTGGATGCTGAAAAGACGGCTGCCAAGTCTGCGGCCCAGACTCGGAAGGATCGGCTTGAGAAGAAGAGGGCCTAACTGGCGGTAAAGAATGTTGGGGTAAGTTCCGCCTGCATCCCTTGTGTGAACTTTTATAGACATCAGACGGTTGTTACCCGGCTGTAACACATTTGTTCCAGTTTCAGGAGGGGAGCAAACACTTTCCACGATCCATTTCGAAAATGCTCAAGCGCAATGCTGATGAGCTTGGCAAAACCCCTTCCAAAGTGAGGAAGGTAAATCCAACTTAGACGGCTTCATCCCTGCTGCCTGTACAAAACAGACCAACAACCGGAGGTAAAGGTCCGGAAGGTCTGAAAATGCTCAGTCTCCGCTGAGCTTGTTGGCAATGAGCTGGACGTCCCTCGGATGTCGAAGAGTGTTAAGCCACTCGGTGCTGCAACTGTTTCTGCAGCGGCTGTGGGTGGAGACCCCACGGTCTGAAAACCAAGGTATGGACGACTGTTTCGAACTCCCATGGCCGCTTGAGCATATGCGAGTCAAATCTCAAGCTACCCAATCGGGAGATTCGTCTGGCAGTCGGCACAATATAGGTGCTGCTTATGCTGCTTTCTCACCACATCCTTCTTCTACTGTAGATCTCTCTCAAAGGTGGCCAGACCTCCAGCAGTACTCCAAACGGATGTTGAGGACCCTAACTCGGTCTGAGAAAGACCAGGATTGAACCGGCCAAGAGCCATCTGTATTTCCGGCCTGTGAGCAGAGTATTTGAATGTAATTTAAACAATCTTTATTTCCCAGATGTGGATCCGGTTTGACAATCACTCTCCCGGCCCTTTGGTCGGGCTTTATTTTATGAAATTGCCAACTAAGTCGGTTTTGTTAAATTTGCTTCAATTTTTGCAATTTTTTATTTGCTTTGATTTGTTTTGTATATATGCTTGAATTTTGCCTAACTTGTTAATTGTACGAGGCAACTAACAAAACTGGCTGACTATTTTGCCCCAAGGGGCTGTGTGGTTGGTTTTGGTTGATTGACTTGGGGTCTCTTGGTACTTTTAGGAGTATGATGAGTTCCTAAGTCAATCAATCACAACCGTGATTGCCCCAAACCAAATATAAAGCTGTCCAGGCGGTTTGAGCTTGGAACCCAGGTGGTCTTTGGAAGTTGCTTAGTCTATTGGACCAGGATCGTTTTAACCGTGTGGGGTATTTGTAACCCATTCATACACTCAGGCGCCCTCTGCCCCATTGGGAGGACTATAAGTATATGATTCTTAATGCAATCTAAGTTGGAATACGGTAGGTTACCGGCTGAGTCTGCGGACACGCGGTTTTAATACATCGTCTAGGTTTCCTTTAGATTGCTTATGTGGAACGGCTATGAGTGCGCCTCATTGGGCTAATCAATCTTTGCCGTTTGCGATAAGTTTATAAAGCAATGTACCACCCGGATGAGAGATGGACGTCGCCGGATGTCTACTCTTGTTGGAGCAGATGATTGGCTTTAATAAGGCCGTCTACACATTGCACAGACGGTATTCCCATTGGGAGATGTATATAATTAAATCAATAAATAAATAAACAGAGTTGAAATAATAAGCAACTTTTTCATTGATAGGCTTTTTATTTACAAAAATTTACAAGTTTTAGAAGTAGTATTTTTTAAGTTATCTACATTCCAAGTTCTGGCTAGCTGCCTGCCGTCTGGAATTTTAGGCGGTAGGTGCCGCGTCTCACTTCTTCATAGATCCGGTAGGGGCCTTCCCAATTGGGAGTCAACTTTCGTTGCTCATTGGCCCTACCGGTTGCTTCCATTTTCCGTAACACAAAGTCCCCTACTTTCAAGGGCCGCTTGTGTACTCTTTTGTGGTAGGCTCTTGTCATTCTCAGATGGTAATCTCATGACGTAAGGCGTCATTGCCCCTGCGCTCCGGGAGTGTGTCCAATGCTAACCGCATGGCCTGCCATTTGCCTCTTCATCATACAACATGATTCGAAGAGTTGGCTCATAAAACTCAATGGGCAAGACGGCTTCAACACCGTATACCATAAGGAATGGGGTTGCGCCGGTTGCCCCTTTTGCTGTTGTTCTGATGGCCCATAGGACATGAGTTAACTTTTCTGCCATAGACCGCAAGCCCTTTCAATTTTCTTTTTTATGTCGTCTGAGATAAGCTTGTTAGAGGGGGTTGTTTGCTTGGGGACGACCTACTGATGCAAAAACAGTAATAGATCCCTTGGTCTCCCAACCAATTATTGAGGGTAGACGTCTCAAACTGAGAGCCATTGTCAAAGACCATAGACATAGGTACCCCAAACCGGGTGATGATATTCTTCCAGATGAAGGAGATGACATCCTTTTGTCTTAATGCCTTTGACCGCCTCTACTTCTACCCATTTGGTGAAATAGTCAACGGCGACAAGGATATACCGCCGTCCGCCTAGCGCAGACGTATACGAACCCAGAATGTCCATGCCCCATTTGGCGAATGGTAATGGGCTATGAATGGCCGTCACATCAGTGGCTGGATTGTGTATGAGTCTGTCGAATCTTTGACACTTAACGCACTTCTTCACCATTTCCATGGCATCTGCCTCAAGAGTAGGTCAGATGTAGCCTTGCCGCCTGAAAAGGCTAGAGACCTGTCTCCTGTGTGTGAGGCACAAAAGCCCGAGTGTAGATCTTCCAGGATTTCTTGCCCCCTTTCTAGGGTGATGCATTTCAAAAGAGGTTGCAGAAAACTCTTCTTGAAAAGCTCTCCATTATGAATCTTAAAGTTGGCCGCATGTTTTTTTATTGCAGCCATTTCTGGATATGTAGCCGGTAAAGTGCCGTCTAGCAGATAGGCCTAGATGCCATCCATCCAGGTTGGGCTTCGCTCCAGGACTCCAATGGGATCTTCCTCAATACTTCGTTTTTCCATTACCTCCCTAACCGAGGCGTATTACAGGAGGCGGATGATGCCAACTTAGAAAGAGCATCCACCTATTGTTCCCTGACCGGGGCACTTGACTTAAATGGAATTCATCAAGTGTCCCAGCTTCTGACCTGACCGTCTGCAAGTATTTGACCATAGCCGGATGGGTGGCCTCATAGTCAGCATGGTATTGGCTAACAACCAATTGAGAATTAGAGCAGGCGTCAAGTTTTCTTGCTCCTGCCGCCTTGCAGATGTGTATACCGGCTAGCAGGGCTTCATACCCTATCTCATTATTCGAGGCCTGAAACTTGAACCGTAGTGCATATTCGTACTTGTCCTCCTCTGGGGACTGACATATAATCCCTGTACCACAACTGTGCATAGTAGAGCTCCCGTCTACATACACTTTCCAAACCTGATTAAGATTCTCCGGCTCAGCCGGCCTTGTCATTTCGATAATGAAGTCGGCAAATGCCTGACCCTTCACTGTCTTCCTTGGTTCGAAAGAGATTTCAAGACTCTGCATTTCAATAGCCCATTTGAGCATCCTATCGGATCACTCCAAGGTTGTCATTAGCCGCTTGAGGAGTTCGTCTGTGTAGACCACAACCGGATGTGCCAAGAAGTAAGGCTTCAACTTCTTGACTGCTATGAAAAGAGCTAGACCAAAATTTTCAACCATTGGGTACCGTAATTCAGCATTTCGAAGAACATGGCTAATGAAATAGACCGGGAGCTGGACGTCGTCTCTTTCAGCAAGGAGAACGCTATTAAGAGCATGGTCTGAGACGGCTAAGTACATGATAAACACCTCCTTTGGCAGAGGGCTAACAAGCCTCGGCAAAGAGCGTAAATGTTCTTTCAATTTCTGAAAGGTCACCTCAGCATCATCCCCCCATTCAAACCTAGTCTTCTTTTTGATAGCTTGGAAAAAATAGAGGCACTTGTCACCTGACCGGCCGAGGAATCTCCCCAATGCCGCCAGACAACCTGTTAACTTCTGAACTTCTTTGACAGTGCAGGGTGACTTCATGTCAATGACCGCTTGTATCTTCTCTGGGTTGGCCTCTATTCCCCTTTGATTAATTAAAAATCCGAGAAACTTCCCAGACTCAACTTCAAAGACACACTTCTTGGGATTGAGCATGACCTTGTGCCGCCTGAGTGTGGTGAACTCGGTGGTCAGCAAGGTGATCCGTCTGTAGCTTGGATTTGACTATCATGTCATCAATGTACACCTCTACATTCCTCCCAATTTGATTAATGAAGACTGTATTAATCGTCCGCTGGAAAGTAGCAGGCGCATTTTTCAAGCCAAACGGCATCACAGTATAACAGAATAACCCCTGATCAGTGACTCAAGTTCAAGATCAGACGCCTGATTATTAGCCGTCTCAAGAGCAACCGTGAGCTCCTTAATCAGTTCCTCTTGTTTCATCTCACGGGCTTTAGACTTTATATCATTCAAAGTGTTTCTATATTGAGCTGAGTTTTGGTATGGGTCACCGTGGCACAGGCGTCTCTTACCTCCTCTTGCTTCTCTCTAAACGGGACTTTGAGCTCGTCCATCCTCAGTATCGCCTACAGAACACAGCGGTTAAAAGATGGGTACAGAATACTGTTAAAATCAGGCATTTGAAAGGAAGCAAAGTTACCTCAGCCAGCAAGGCGAGGATGCGGTCAAAGTTGACCTGCTGCAGCCAGGGAACCTGGTCTTTCTCCGACCGGGTGAGGGTCCTCAGCATCCGTTTAGCATCCGTTTGGAGACTGCTGGAGGTCTGGCCTTTGAGAGAGATCTGCACCAGAAGAAGGATGTGGTGAGAAAGCAGAATAAGCGGCACCTATATTGTGTCGGCTGCCTGACGAATCTCCCGATTGGGTACCTTGAGATTTGACTCGCATATGCTCAAGCGGTCATGGGAGTTCAAAACAGTCGTCCATACCTTGGTTTTCATACTGAGGGGTCTCTCTACCCACAACTGTTGCAGAATCGATTGCAGCACCGAGTGGCTTGCCACTTTTCGACGTCCTGGGGACGTCCGGCTCATTCCCAGCCAACTCAGCGCTGAGACTGAGCGTTTTTAGACCTTCAGGACCTTTGCCTCCGGTTGTTGTACATGCGGTAAGGATGAAGCCGTCTGAGTTGGATTCACCTTCCTCACTTTGGAAGGGGTTTTGCCAAGTTCATCAGCATTCCGCTTGATTATTTTGGAGATGGATCGTGGAACATGTTTGCTCCCCTCCTAAAATTGGAACAAATGGGTTATAGCCGGGTAACAACCGTCTGATGTCTATTAAAGTTCACACAAGGGATGTAGACGATGCCAAATGTTTCGGGGTTTTCTATGTCCCTCGGGAAAGTTACGTCACTAAGCCTAGATTTTGGGCGCCTGTACCTACAAGACAACGGAGACCCCGGGCAGTAGGAGCTCCGCCTTTGAAGATCAAGTTAGAACTGGTCGAAGAATGTAAAAAGGTGCAGAAAGTAAAGTGAGATTTTCTCGGATTCCGAGATCAAGTGTTTTTCTCTGATGTGAGAGAATTGATTATGTTGTAATAATTGAATGTGTCTCTGAAATGGGGAAAATCTCCCTCTTTATAGGGTCATTGGAAAAGGTGCCCTCTCTTTGGTCATCTTGACCTAGATTTGGTGGGCTGCGCCGTTTTACGGCTTTCTCGGAATTGGGCCCTGATGGCTGCCTTTTCCTTTGCTGATTAGGGATGCCACGTGAGTGGCCTTTATTGGACCTGCCCTTGGGTGACACGTGTCCCCTTCTGATTGGGCCACGTAGAATGGGTATTTTTACCCAAATCAAGTACCACGCAACGTATGGACGCCATGGAAGGAAGGCTCACCGACCCGTTAACAGCCTGGATGGAGGTTGAGCACCCAGGAGGACTCGCTCACTCGAATAGTAGGAGTAGTTGTGAAGACCATCATAGAAGAAGAGAGAAAAAGTTGGAGGAGGTGGTGACCACCACCACCAAACTCGAGGGTCGTTTGGACTGCTTTCGGGTTGACATGGATAGTCAAGCAACCATAGAACGAGGGAAGATGGAGAAGCTACGAGAGGAAGTGAGGGCCGCAAAAGGATACCAACGCGCACCTCACCGGCCTCCGGTGATACAGCTGGAGGTAGAGGCTAGTCAAATTCACGACGAGAACAGGGTACCTAGCCCAGAGAAGAGGGGAACTTCGAGACGCGGGGATGACGACCACCAGACAACGGAGGGTGACGCCCTCCTAATAACGGGGGTTAGAGTGGCGGCGGATGGTGTATAGGAGATGTCAGAGGCAACCACTGAAATACCGTAAACTCGAAATGCCGACTTTCGCGGGCAATGATCTCGATAATTGGATTCTTCGGGCCGAAACCTTCTTTGAGTTTTATCAACTGACGGAGAGAGAAAAGAAAGAGGCGGCTGTGGTTGTTATGGATGGGTCGTCTTTATAATTGTTTCAGTGGGAGCAAAAGCGGCGGTCGGTTGATCGGTGGTTGGAGCTCAAGCAATGCATCCTTCATGAGTTTCGGCTGTCGCACTCACGCACACTATACGAACAATGGCTCGTGGTGGTATAAGATGGGTTAGTGGAGGATTACTATCGGAAGTTTATCGAACTAGTTGCTCCGTTGGAAGGAATCTCAGAAGATCTCTTGTTTGCCCAATTCATCAATGGGTCAAAAGGAAAAGTCAAGACTGACTTGAGATCCTTAGATCCACAGACCTTGGAGTGGGCCATGGAGATTGCGGGTCGAATAGAGGAAAAGAACCGATTTAGCAACTTAAAGGAAAAGTGGTGGGCTTCCACTAATTTGGGCCGGCCCAAAACGTGACTAGTAGCTCTAGTTATAACAACAAGAGAAAAGGTTAGAGCTTGGTATAAACCTACGGGGTGCCAAACCAATCCACCACTTTAGGCTCGTGGCCCAAGCTACATGAATCCCAAGCCTCAGTCAACATGACTGGAAACTCAACCAACAATTCCAGTAACAACAAAAGCGTCCCATTTATGAGACGATTAACAGAAGCGGAGTTGCAAGAGAGGAGGGCTGAGGGACTATGTTTCCGGTGTGACGAGAGGTGGGGAGTGGGACACCGGTGCAAGCGCAAGGAATTTTTTTGTCCTATTCACAGCCGGCAACAACAATGATGCCGAGGAAGAGGTGTACTGTGGGTCCGGTGAGGAGTAAGAAGGGGCGCAAGTAGAGGTGTCGCTATGCTCGGTAGTTGGGATTTCCTACCCGAAGACAATGAAGCTTAAAGGAGAGGTAAAAGGGAGGTCGGTGGTGGTGGTGTTAGTCGACCTTGGTGCCACCTACAACTTAATATCAACGGTGGTAGTGGGTGAGGCCAGTATTCCCATGATGGAAGGGGGTGAATTTGGGGTGTCTCGGCAATGGTGATGTGGTATGGGGTAAAGTTGCAAGGTGGAGTTACGATAGTAGAAGATTTTTGCCACTCAGGTTGGGAAACGCGAATGTAGTTTTGGGGGTACAATGGTTAGAGAAGTTAGGGGCAGTGACGACAAATTGGAAGACCCACGAGATGAAATTTGCGATAGGGGGAGTTCCCGTCATATTGGTTTGGGACCCGACCTTAGAGACGAGCCAAATTTCCTTGAAGGCAATGTTTCGAACCATACAAAAACAAGGCAGGGGAGTTTTACTTGAAATTAATCAAGTGGAAGGCGAAGGAGCAGCAAGGAAGTTGGAGCAACTACCCGAATTCTTGAAGAGGTTATTACAAGAGTATGGGTCGTTTTTTTAAAATGCAACATGGGTTGTCGTCGGTGAGGGGGCACAAACATGCCATCACATCAAAGGAGGGGAGCAAACCGATTAGTGTACGACCATACCAGTGTCTGCAAGTTCAAAAGGACGAAATTGAAAAGCTCATAAGAGAGATAATGGAGGTCGGAATAATTAGACCCTCAACAAGTCCTTTCTCAAGTCCTGTATTATTAGTGAAGAAAAAAGATGGCTCGTGGAGGTTTTCCGTGGACTATAGGGCGCTCAACAAGGAGACGGTACCGAATAAGTATCCGATTCCGGTGATCAACGAACTCCTAGATGAGTTGGGTGGAGCTAAGGTGTTCTCGAAATTGGACCTTAAATCTGGATGCCATCAAATTCGAGTTCGACCGGAAGATACCGACAAGACGACATTCTGTAATTACGAAGGCCATTACGAATTTCTCGTGATGCCTTTCGATTTTACAAATGCGCCGGAAACTTTCCAATCTTTGATGAATGATATCTTTAGGCCATATTTACGCAAGTTTGTACTCGTCTTTTTTGACGATATACTCGTGTATAGTATGGATGAGGATGAACATGTTCATCATTTACAACAAGTGCTGAAGAAACTCACTGATCACAAGCTTTATCCCAATTATAAGAAATGCGAGTTTGGTAGAAGGCAAGTGGCCTACCTAGGCCATGTAATTTCGGTGGATGGGGTTTCAATGTTTTAAGAGAAAATTGAGGCAGTGTTGAATTGGGCTAGCCCAAAGAATTTAAGAGAGTTAAGGGGGTTTCTTGGGCTCACTGGGGTATTATAGAAAGTTTGTGGCCTAATATGCACAAATAGCAAGCCCCTTGACAACCAATTAAAGGACTCCTTTGGGTGGACTGTTGAAGCTTCACGAGCTTTTCAAAAATTGAAGGAAGCCATGACTCCGGCTCCCGTTTTGGCGATGCCGGACTTCCACAAGGGGTTTGTCTTAGAAACCGATGGTTTCGGTTTCGGGTTCGGGCTTGGGTCGTGTTAATGCACGAGGGTCGGCCCATTGCCTTTTATAACAAGCTTTTGGGTGTGAGGGCCCAAGCTAAGTCCATTTACGAGAAGGAGTTAATGGCAATATGTTTAGCCATTGAAAAATGGCGGCATTACTTACTCGGAAGGTACTTTGTTGTAAGAACCGATCAACAAAGCCTAAGGTATATCACTCAACAACGTGAAGTTGGGAGTGAATATCAAAGATGGATGAGAAAGCTAGTGGGATTTGATTTTGAGGTGCAACATCGACCCGGAGCTTTGAATCGGGTTGCGGATGCCTTGTCTCGTAAGGGGGGCGAAGAAGCCCACCTTGGGTCCATGTTACACTAACTTAGTGGATTGGGGAGAGCTTAAAAAAGAATAAAAGGAAGATAAGTGGATCAACAGTGTCATGCAAGCCTTGGAGTTGAACACTGAAGGGCCCAATGGGTTTGCAATTGAAGGAGAAATATTGAAGTATAAGGGGCGCATTGTTTTGTTAAAAGGGTCCAAATTCATTTCACTTCTGCTTCAAGAATATCACTGTACACCGGTGGGAGGGCATGATGGTGAGGTCAAAACATACCTCCGGGTGGCCACAGACTGGTATTGGCCGGGAATGAGAGAGATGGTTGTGAGGCGATGCGGGATCAGTCAAAGGAGTAAGGTGGCGCAGCAGCACCCCTTCGGACTGCTACAGCCACTACGGATGCTGACGGCGGTTTGGGAGGACGTGTTCTCTAGCAAGACGGCCGTATGAAAAATTGGCAACGCGTTTTTACGGGCCTTTCAAGGCGGTTCAGAAAATCGGGAAGGTGGCGTAGAAGCTGTTGCTGCCGCAATCTTCCAAGATTCATCCAGTTTTCCATGTTTCGCAACTCAAGCGCGCCGTGGGTGAACTTCCGGTTAATCCAATAATTCCAGAGCAATTGTCACCAGAGTTAGAGTTATTGGTGGAAACCAAAGAGCTGCTGAACGTGAGATGCAAGGGTTAAAGGGTTCCTCAAAATTGGAGGTGCTGCTTAAGTGGATGGGACTGTCGGATTATGAGGCCGCTTGGGAAGAGTTCAAAGCGGTTGATCAGCGTTTCCCATCCTTCCACCTTGAGGACAAGGTGAAACTCAAAGGGGGGAGAGATGTGATGGACTGGTTTAGTGGCTTGAGTCAACCGGGTCAAACACCTTTGTTGGTGTATTCGAGGCATGAAAAAGGGAAGAACAAGGGTCAGCACCAACATGAGCAAGGTCAACAGCAAGAGTAGCAACCAAGGAGCATTTCTATGCAAGAAGACAAATCCAATTAAGGAGTTTAGGAAAGAAAGCAACCAGCTTCAATTATGTTTGCTTATGGTTTTTCTATATTAGCAAAGTAGTCACATGATCTCCTTAAGGTCAGCCTTGACCATTAGAAATCTTGAGTATAAGTAGTGTAGTATGTGTTACAAGAAATCCATCCAGAAATTGAGTGAAACACCTGTGTGATTAGTAGCCTCAAGCTACCATGAGACTTATAGCCTAAAGGCTAAAGCTTTACTTATCTCTCTTAGTTTGTAATCCGAAAATCATTAGCAATTAAATACTCAAGCTCTAGCCTTAAATTACTGTTAATTGTGTTTAATCTTGGTGTGGGAAGTCTGGTCTATTAAAATGTTTTGTAAAACTTCTAGGACGTTAACTGCTATATAAAAGAATTTAGCTGTGTGTTATATACACCTCATTTATGGCATCTAATTTAAGTTTCACTTACACTTGTGTGAGAACCTGATTTGATATAAGTTTAGTTTCTTTTGTTTCGAGTGGCTGTTTTTGTTCCATTTGACCAATAAGTTAGCAACCCCTTTATTTGTTACTTGCCCATTTGTTTTAGATATAGATAAAGAACCCAGTTTTTATTTGTCCGATTAATTAGTATAATTTATACTAAGTATAAACGCAACCTAAGGGCAACAAAATTCAAATTCAAATCTTTACAGAACAGTCTATAAAAGCACCATGTTAATTATGCTACAAGTCTGAGGATGGGATTTCCTAGCTGCATGATTCCAAATTTCAGTCGCTTGATCTCTGCTATCAATCCTTTCAAACCATACATCAAAGTTTTAGCATAAAGGCACTACGCCAATGAATATTTTAAACAACATAATTTTCTTGCCTAGGCCTCTCCTTGCACCAATAAAATAGGATGTATACAAGTATTTTGTGTCACCAGCATGTTCAACCTGCATGGGCCTACCATCCACATTTGCAAACTTGTTATAGATATTAATTATATCTGAAGGTAGGCCACAAACTTGAGACATTGTCATATGGGATTTTGTCTAACCGATAGTGCTTGCTACGAGGAGAAAAGCTTTTTGTGGGTTTCTATATAAGGAATAAAAATATAAGATTAGGTAATAAGGTTTTTCTATGTTGATTAGGGCAGGAATATGTCATTGATAATACACCAAATCAAATTACCTAACTACCAATTACATGAGTAAATGGAAAAATTAAATGAGTAGGGTTATATCTCGACGGGGAAACAGGAAGAAAAACAATCAAATCACAAGATAAAAGAGTCACAAGGGTGTATGTTTTTGGTAATTTTGGGATTGAGATTGAAAGCGAACTAGCACAAACTAACACAAACAAACTATAAAAAATAATGATGGATTCTAGATATATAAAAGCGCTAGGGGAAATGGGGGACCCAAGCATAGTAAACAATGATAATTATGATCATCACACCAACGAAAACATGAAACATGCAATTTCTAGCTAAATAGCTCACTCCCTTGCAACTAATTAGGCAAAGATGTTGGGCAATCACATTCTATCCTAGTTCACTTTTGTGCAACTAAATTTGAACAACACAATTGATGAGATTAAGTAGCGCTAAATTAACCCCAATGACATGAAAAAAATTCTTAAACATTACAAGGTGTAGATAATTAATAATCAATCATTCTCATTTGAAATCAATCATCACCGAGCTAAAAATCTAGCCTAGAAAGGGGAGAGAAGACATGGAAGACATGAAAGAACTAATCACAATCGACACAAAGCTAGACATGATAAACAAAAGGAGAAACACAAACTAGTATTAACAAAGCAATCAAAACAAGAAAATCAAGCAAAACATATGAAAATAGGATGAACAAAACAAAAAACAAAAAACAAAAAAAAAAAAAAAAAAAGAAAAGAAAATAGAGAAGAAGAGATTACTAAACAAAATGCTTGAATTGAATTTCTTAAAGAATTAAAGATGCTACAGTGGAGTTTTCAATCTTCCTACACTTTCTCTCTCTAGAAATCTAAGCTAAGCTCTCTACTTTTGGTCTAAAATCTAGTTAAAAGGCTAATTACATGAATATTAGGTATATAGATATACCCCTTCTCTAATCTACCAAATTACGCCTAAAAAGGCAATTAAAATGCACAGAATACCCTGCGGAGCAAACGCTCCCAAGGGTTTACAGAAATCCTATGACAGTGGGGAACGGCCGCTCCTATAAGGTGGAGCGGACGCTACTGAGGAGTGGCTGGGTGGAGTAGCCGCTCCTCTCTCCTGATCCTTGCTGCTTGAAAAGTGCATGAATGACGTGCGCGCTTCCTTTGATGGAGCGATGTTTTGCTCCAACTTGAATTCTTCCTCTACTCCAACACATTCCGGGCTCCAAGCAAAAAAACTTCCGGGCCGTGATAGTGACATCCTCGAGCATCCTAGGATAAGAACTCATGCGCAATTGTAAGCAAATAAGGTAAGGGAGCAAGATAGAGGTGGAACTAGCATAAAACGCCCAAATCATGTGATTATTGCCAAAGAATAAGAAAAGGAAGGAGATTAGGAAAATAGACAAAACCTACAAGGGGATAATGAAGCGAGAAGAGGACTAAATTAAGGGGTAAATAGAATCACATAAGTGGTGTTTTAGATCACTTAACACTTAGGAATTGGAAATTTCTGGAGTTAAAGAAATTCCTTCTTAACAGAAATTTAGACAAGAGCTCTGTGGAGTAGAGAATTAATAAAGCTAAGGAAGAACTGACAGAAATGTTCCCCTTCCCAGGACATTCTTGGGATCCAATTTTAACTCCTATGTCATCTTTGCGTCAATGATATTGAAGACTACTTGCATGGTGAAACTTCCATTTATTTTATAGAATAACATGTGTAATCAAGAAGATATGTGACTGATACTAATCTATAGCAAATTTAAACAGCTTCCATTCATTTAGGAACCGCTTTGCTGAGCTTTGTGAATCTGAAATTGGTTGAGGACCTAAAACATGCGCTGTATACTGTGAGGAATGGTCTTATCTTTAGCCCATTGCAAAATTTGTCAGACAATTTGTTGTTAGTTCTTTTTGCTTTTCGTCATGGTGCTCATTAGAATTTCTGGCCGTTAAGTAGGTCTTCCTTGGAAACGAATGTATCTTATCTTGAATTGTGTCAATCACTGCATCCTCTTTGGTTAAATTGTTTGTTGTATATTACAGGTTCTACACAATGCATCTGGAATGTATAGGAATCTAAATGCGTTAGCTATGAGATTGACAAGAAAGGGTGGTATCTTAATGACTTGCTCGTGTTCTGGTGCTATGACACAGAGTGGGTTGTTCATGAGTGTTATTCAGGCAAGTACTAGTCTCTTCCCTCTTAATGCATTTCAGCACATTTTCTCAGTTCTACTGTCAGAATAGGGATACAGAGTAGATTAAGCATTTGGAGGAGTTTATACTTTTAAAAGTGGCTTCTTTTACATTGTCGGAAAACACACTTAGTACCATTTTAGGAGATGATGAGTTGTGATAGTAGAGATTAAAGAGGCTGTTTCAAAAAAGGAACAAAAGAGGAAATGTAACAGTCGCCAATCCTTGCATAGATTCAACCTCAGTACTTTTGATGATTATTTTCTACATGAACTGATATTGCGGTAATTTTCACTAGGTATATGTCATATGTCTACTGAAGTTTAGTTTATCTATCTATATTTGTATAATTAGGTTACTGAATGCACCGGTAGGAATTTATCTGTTTTACTAGCTATCTTGTATTTTTCTTTTTTGTCTACTTGTATGAAAAGAAAAGGATAACTTCTTTGGGTCAGAAGTTTGTTGTGATAGATCGACAAAGTGGGTTGCATATTTAAGAAATTTAATAAACTATTTGCACTATATATATATAATTAAACTAAAGGAAAAATAGAAATTAAAAATACAACCTTTACCCCTATGTTCATCCTGTTAGACAGGTTAAAAATATTTTTTTTTTTTTTTTTGGTAAAAATTAAGAAAAGTTCATCCCCTCCCACCTAGCCACCTCCCAACCATCACCACCAACTGCCACCCTACCAAATTAAACCAAACCACCACCACCACCACCTCACCTTCACCCCAATCTGAAACCACCACCTCCAACCACTTCCCCTAACTGCAACCCCCACTCACACCCCCACCTTAGCTGAACCCAATCCCCACCTGAAACCCTAACCCCACATACTCGACCCTATTGCACGGCCGCTGCAAAGCAACAACCTCCTCACTTCCCCATTGTTCGCAACTAAGCAACCCGCAACAACCACCATCGCAGCAGCCCCTCCTGCTGGTGGATTTTTTTGGTGAGGGATGGGTTTTGCTATGGTGAGTTTTTAGTGGTGGGGGATGGCCGGATGGGCTTTTTGAGTGGATGTTAAGGTTTCGTGGGTTGACATGGTGGTGGCCTGATATTCGAAACGACGGTGGTTGATAAAGGTGCAATTTCCGTCAGTTTTGTGGGGGATTTTGTGGGTTTTGTGGATTTGTAGGTGGTGGGTTTTTTGGGATTTCGTGGGTTGTGGCGAGTACGGCGGTGGTGATGGTGGGTTGGGTTGTCGGGGAAGGCGGTGGGCTGTTCCGATCGAGACGGCGGCATAGTGGTGGTCATTTAGGCAGTAAAAGGGGGGCTGGGGACTTTGATTTTTTTGTTTTTCTATTAATTATTTTTGTTTTTTTAATTATTAAAAAAAATAGACCTATAAAAAACTGACACGTGGCATATAACTTACAAAAACGGATCACTAGCAGATAATGGATGTTTAGATGAAGATAGAGGGTAAAGGTTGAATTTTTATGGGATAATCAAAAGGTTGGATTTCAGTGAAAAGTTGGATTTTTAATTTCCATTTTTCTTAAAATAAAATAAGAATGATGATGAAAATTGGGTTGTTTTGATTGATAACGAGTCATACAACTTTTATATTTTTCAGGTGGGTTTGCATTTGTTTGATGTTTGATGTTTTTTTAAGGACAAGAGAACAATATATAATAATACTCTATTAAGAAAAATGTCTTAAGCCAAAAAAAAAAAAAAAAAAAAAAAAAACTGAAAAAGTATCTATTATTTGTTCTTAAAACATGCAACTATGCAATTAATGTCCTTTTTTATTGCCTGTATGGCTGTATATCCTATGATTGTCTAAATATTATACATCCTTCCATTTTTTTAGTTGATGCCATTTAATTTTTACACTATTTACATAAAACACTTTGACTAGCTTTTGTGATTTGTAAGTACAATTAAATATAATCATGTGACATCTTGTTTGAATCGTCTCATTGTATATTTTATTAAAATCTAATTTTTTAAATTTTACAATATCAATACTTAAAGATATTAATCATTAAAATAGTTTGTTAGCAAGCATGATAATAGAAAGGTGTCAACTAAAAAAAACAGAGGTAGTATGTAAAAACACATTTTCTCTCACAATTGAACTATCAACACAAACCGGAGTATTATTCATTTCAATATGCAAAGTGATTTTGATTGTTTCTAAGTTGCATGTTATTCTACAGGGTGCAGCAGCAATGGCGGGAAAAAAGGTGACTGTACTTCGGCAAGCTGGAGCAGCATGTGATCACCCTATTGACCCATCCTACCCAGAAGGAGCATACCTTTCCAACATCATGCTCAGAGTTCTATAAGAAGTGTGTTGTAGCTTGTAGGCAACAAATTCGTCAAGGAATGATGTAAAAACTTGTATTCATATAATTATACATAACACATTTCCCTCATAGCATCCAAATCCCGAGAACCAAACATTTTTTTCTAGAGTGTACATTTTCCATTAACATTCAATTACACTACTAATCAAGTATTTTCAATTTACAAAATCTCTTCCAGATACAAACACAAGCCCAACAACTGATTATCTTCCTCCTGGATTTCTGTTCCATGACAAGTAAGAAGGATCCCCAAGTCGCCTGTAAAAATAATATCAGGATGAGAACAATGATATCTAAAAACTGTTGAGACAACAGACGCGTGACAAAAGGAGTATAAGAGAATTTGAAAGGAAAAACAAATATTGATAAGATTGATGCCTTAATGGTTGGAACCTCAAATCTTAGAGATTACGAAGTAATTTAATGCAGAGCAAAATGAAATGTGCAAATTAGCAATTGCAGAAGCTTACCTTGGCTTCACAAGATAAATGAGAGTGAATAACATTGCCAAAAAGAAACACAAGCCACCAACAGTAAGATAGGCAATGCCAAGGAAGTCATTTTTCCCGCCGAGCCAACTAGTTGTGGAGAGTACCAGCATCTTCTTCCCATTGAAGCTGTAGGTATTGTAGTTGTTCTTGAGAGTGACATTTATGACATCTCCAGCTTGCAGGTCCTGATGTATTTTGCCATATAATTTCCGGAAAGTAGGAAGAGCAGCAGTTCGCATCCATACTATGAGATCCTCTTGATCACTAAGCTGTAATAGACAAATATGAGTCATAATTCTTGCCAGTGAAAAGTGAGAACTGTACAGCAAACAATAGAATTATAAACACTTGTTCTATATGAAAAGGTAAGACATTTGTACAGAAGAAGCTACTTACTGGAATAGATTCATTTAAACTAGCACCCCCAATAAGTCCTCCCTTCTGAAAATTACTTGGGAAGACATCCTTCCCAAATTTGTGATCTCTATCACTCTTCCATGCAATTCCATTCTTGTTGACAGTTAAGTTCCTGTTGCTTATAGAAAAACTATAAGTATCATTGAACAAACTCCAAGCTATTAGACCACAAGGCACAATTGGCTTCCCGTTTGCAGTATCCTCTGGTTTGCAAGCGCTTACTTCATTAGCACTTCTGTTATGCCTCAATTGCTGATCACTTCGACTTTTCACATACCTGCATTACACCAGATTGTTAAATAATAATTTTGTTATAACATTTATCTTTGAGTTATTGAGTATGAAGAACGTAATAAACTTGGGAGTGCATGGTTTCTTGTATACAAAAAGAAAGTTCAAGACAACAAACTTAGAACATCAGAGCATAACAGTAGAATCCAGTGCCCATTTTACCAAGAGCACTTAGATCCTGTTCAATGTAATTATAAATCCTGCTAGCCTAATCTGTTCAAGGAAACCATAGCATAATCTCCAAAAACAGCATATCTCAGAAATTCTTCCTCTCCTATACCGGAAGTAACCCATCCCACCATCCCCTGTCTATATTAAAAAAAGCATAAGTACTATATTATGTGACAATCACTAAGAGAATTTTGAAGCATTTTCATTTCAAAAATGATAGCTGCTTCTGAGGAAAAATAAAATAAATGAGTGCATTATGGCAGAACTAAAACCCAACAAAAATTTGCTACGGAATCCCTTCCCTACACATCCAGATTGATTCATACACTCATAGAGAAATCACCAGGTCATTTAACTGAAACGGTATAACAATAAGTGGAGAATTAACTCCAGACACTAATGTTGATTTTGTAAGAAAGAATAAAGGAGTGTACCTGCGATGGTTCTGATAAAAGTTATCAAGCTGGTAGTAAATATAAATAGGTGCTTTCATATGCTTCGAAACCTACATGGATAAAAATAAATGGGAGACAGATAACACCAAATTAGATGAAAAAAAAACAATAGCAGCAAAACCAGCTGGCATATATTGACAAGGTATTTGTGCTGAAACAGCTGTATGTATTAATCAAAGCACATAAGAAAGGTGTAGGAAACACTTACATTTAGTGTCCTAATGCAGGTTTTATCACTTGGTCCTGTGATGTAGCTGATCTTTGCACTTTTAGACCCAGGTATACAGTCATCATCATAACGGTCTACAATTTCAACAACCTTGTGGCCAAAAGAATATCAATAATTAACGAACACGTAATAATTAGGCAGAAAAATTATACTACTTACAGAAATAAATTGTAGGTATATGACCTATATGCATATACATAGAAATGTCATAATCATGTGCACATAAAGCCATAAGGTTCAGGTCCATCTCATTGTTCAACTAAAACTGTTAGAGAGAGCTATCAAATAATCAATTTAGATCACCAATATCTAAACTTATAAATATCTAATCTCATAAGTGGCTTTTTATTAACTTTTACCACATTCACTTCGAATTTATAATATCTATAAGTAGAACGAAATAACATACATAACCAACCAGAGCTCTGTAGTGCTGCAGTACACTTCTACTCTCTTAATGGGCAGAAGCTATCAAACATCACCTCCCCCAAAATATAAAGAAAAAATAAAAAGAGAGAAGGTCCCTTTGAGGCTTTAATGGGAAGAAGTGAAGTGTAAACTCAGTCACCCCCGTGCTCCAGAGAAAGAGAGAGAGAGGTTCTTTAGTACTAAACATAATACATAAACAAAAACACCAACATAGTGGGTTCTCTCTTCTTTCCTTCGTTTATCCCCCTTCTTGCTGGCGGACATTCCACCACATCCCCAAAAAGAAACAGACCCCCCCTTCCCCCCCCCCCTTCCCCATATTAATTAGGGTTGTCAATTAATTATGGATGTTTAACTAGAACAGAAAAATGCAGGGAGAAATTTTTAGTTTTATTGGAATGAGATTATACCCATTATGAGGCCAAAGGATAAGGAGAGGAAATGAGGAATAGAGGATTACATAAGAGGAGTCAATGGTTGGACACTAAGCATTTGTAAGCCCGAATAGTGGTAGAGGATCAAGGTGGGTTATTTGAAGGGAAAAGGTGAGGAGGTTAGGAAGACCAAATTGGCTAATGACATAGAATCATTGCTAGTATTCATTAAATAAGAGATTTTAAGGGATGGAGAGGAGAATGTAAGTTGGAAGTGAGCTATGGGAAGGGTGGAATTGGTTTTGGGCTAAATTTTTGGTGAGGGATATTGGCAGGTTAGGTGGGGATAAGAATGTGAACACATGGCTGACCACGTTGAGGGAGTATATATTTTCGTTTGTTCTTTATGATTAAATGCTTTCATTGGAGATTGGACATTTGCAACCATTTTCGAACAGAATACTATAGAGTTGTTTTATACTTCCTCCGTTCTTTTTTACTTGACCCGCTTTGACTTTTACACTATTTACCACCCCTCCTTTGACCGTCTTTTGTGAATAATATATAAGGAAAAATATATTCATGTGGGATCTTTTTGTATTTGTTTCAATAAGTATTATCATAATATATAACTTTTATAATTTTTACTTATGGAGAATTAAAGTTATTGATCGTTAAAGTTTTACATTGGCAAGCGTGTTAAAAGAAACACGTCAGGTAAAAAAGAACAGAGCAAGTATTATATATGTGATTGCGCATAGTATGAGGAGTATGTGCATAGGGGGGAGGGGAGATAGAGTTGAAGTTAAAACATACATCACGAGATGCAAATAGTGAAGCAACTCCAATTGGAATAAACACAATGCTGACAACCATGAATGCGGAAATCACCTGCACAGAAAATTAAAAAGCATGAGATAACTTAAAATAATTGAAAACCGTTGGTGATAATACAGTTTAATACAAAGTACAAGGGAGCAGCATTAGTTCTTTCATACCCAACGAGGAGTTAAGATAGGTTTGCAAGCTGGAAGCTCCTGTTGGGTGAACCTTGAATCTTTAAAAAAACAAAAAATTAAACATGAGATATTATCCTTGGAACAGTTATTTACAAATACTGAAAAGACATTGTTATGAATAGCTAACAAAATCAATAAAAGAAGACCAACAACATAAATGTTTTGTATAAATAGCTTTCATAGAAGTATCCCTGCTCTCTCATTCTTCAGACTAACAGATTTTCACACAAGTCATGTCTAATGCTGCATCATGTGCTCCTAACAATCATAACAATCTATCATGCACATGGAAAGATACGACAAACATGGTCACGAATTTGTAGAGGGGTTTATGACACACATCTGTAATTAGACACACTCCCTATAATTTTGTTCGATGTACCACTTTTCATTTTGAGGTGTTTTTAAATGTACCCTTCTACTTTATTTGATTTTCAGCAAACACATCTTACCATCTAACTCCATTTACGCCATAATATTTACACCTTTCAACCCACTCACTTTTATTTTATCTCTTTCTCTATACAAATGCTTGCACATAGTCTTTCACCCAAAAAAAAAAAAAAAAAAATGTCCTTGTTACACACTTCAAAAGTAAGGAGCCCATACAAGCTTTATTTGCTAGTTGAACTGTCCTCTTGAACTTCAACATCCATTTTAGCATAACTATCAAATCTGTGAAATTATCCGAATGAAGCTTATGTTGCTCCCAACCCTGCTACCTCAAATCTCAATTCTAGTCAATTCTTAAATCTGCTTTTTTATTCAACATCTGCTTCAATGAGGCAGTTGATCATAAGGGATAGAGGAGGAAGATTTTTGTGGATGACTATACGCAATAATCACTTTTAGTTCATGTTAGCCGACCCCACTTATGGGATTAAAGCTTTGATTGATTGATCTGCTTCAATGAATTTGAGTATGTCAAAATGCATGAATTTATGGAATGTCAACATTAGGGTGATTCTGGCCTCAGTATTCAAAGATAAAGTCAACAATATGTTTAATAGGCTCTTGCTTTAATTTAGCCAATCACGTGTTCATTCCATGTATGACAATAATCTCAAGTAGTTATCAGGCGATAAATCAAAAAATTGACCATATAAAATTCTACTCAATAAATTAGCCATAAGCAATCATCTTAATTCATTGGCTTTACCCCAACTCTTCATTTTATCTGAGTAGCCAGTTGAGATACTCAATGTAACAGAGCACACAATGTAGGTAGCACTTCAACTTTAAGCGAAGTATTTCACTATTTCAAACAACCATTAAAAATTAAAAAAATAAAAATAAAAGAGAGAAATAGAGAGGGAGAGAAGATAGAGAGTCATGAGCTATATATGCCATATATGAACACCAGATGGGGGTGAAAATTTAAAAGATGTATTGGAAAATACATTTTAGAATCATGCATGTCACAAGATCCAGGTGACTAAGATAGGATAATGATCAACAGAGAAGCAGTTTTTTTTGCAGCTTGCAGGCACCAACAGATATCTAAGACAAGGATGAAAATTTGCAATTCTCAAGCTAAGTTGTGGGTTTATGCTGATAGAAATTTAGAAACAAATGGTTTATTGGTGTTCTAATTATGCAGCTGTACATGTACCAACATCAGTTTGCAAAGTCATAGGCCCCATAGAATTTGTGAGGAAAAAGAAATCTAGCTTACCTACATCCTTTGCTTGTACTTTGTCTACACTGGACATGTGTAGAGGACAGATAAAAAGAGAGCTGTATTCAGTATTAAACCCAAAATACCAACTAAAACAAAGGGTGGGCGATTTTAGAAATTTATAGCTAATAAAGTAGGACATACAATAGGAAGTGAAGGATAAAGTCTCAACCATATAGGTGGGTATACGACAGTACTCTGACACTACAATCCTACAACACTAGGCTCGTCAACCACACTAAGGGATGATTCTCCACATAGTGTACAGTTGAAATCAAAATATAAAATTTGGCTATTAAGATAACCATTAAATTTGAACTAATTATAAGTCAAACCCATTTTTTATGACCTAGAACGAAGCCTAATTTTCCATCCACCTTACCTACTTTAAAAGCTATATAAATTTGGAAGATCGACCAGAGCCAGAACAGAGCAGAGTTGGTAGTAAGGTACACTGACACAGATCAGGTATTCTGACTAGACAAAACGTATGCACAAAAGAGTTCCCACTACATTCATTTGTAATTGCAGGTATGCACAAATTGCTACTCTCATATGGAAAATTATACTTCACAATAAAAAATAAAAAAAAAATAAAAAAAAGAGCAAATTCCAAACTTTTTTACACTACCAATCAAGCAAAGAAGATAAACATGGAGAATAAGATCCTCGTCCGCACTAAAAACAGCCTAAATCTTCAAATTCATATAAACTTTCAGTTATAATAAAACACAAAAGAAACCGAAAACATAACATAAACTAGATGGCACCAACACCCCACAGACTACACAAGTCCAAGATACCAAGGATCATGCATCAAATTAACTATTTGCATTCACTAGTAACGATAATTGCTAATATACTATGAACAAGAATCAACTAATCAATGATAATTTTAACAAAACCACCCCAACAAGCAAGAATCTTAACATGTATCAACAACTAAAACAACCCAATGCACCAAAATACAATCACAACAACCCAGAACAGATCCTATCAACAGCTATTTGACAAAATACTAATATAAAAATCAAATTAAATCAACACAATGACATTTTAGACATAATCAATACCCAGAGCTCGAAATCGACATCCAAATCATAATCTAAAAAGAAACCAAAGAAATAAAAATAAATTGAAGCTTAAGGAACATGAAATTACACTTGGGTCGCTTTGAATTTCTTCTAGCTGCTGAAGGATCTGTTGATCCAGCACCAGAACTCGATGTAGGGTTCGAACTCATAGCAGAAGACTTCAATTATTAAGTACCCACAAAATTAAATTCGAACCCTTCAACCAGAAATATCAATAGTTTTGGTCAAAATTAAAAGAACCCCAGAAAATTTAGAAAAAATTGAAGAAAATCAAAGAGATGGGAAAAGATGGATTGAGGGTTTACGTTAAGAAGGGAGAAATTCTTGAGTCTGGGATATCTAAATTATATTACAAATAATCTCTGCGAAATAATGACTTTGAAAAGAATTGAAAAGTCGTTAGGTTGAATGGGTAGCCAGCCACCTCTTTCCAGACTCAGGCAGTCTAGAAGCGAGGTAGAAACTACAGATGAAGAAGAGACAGCAAAATGATGGAAGGGTCAAAGCTTCTACGTTTGAGGTTGAATAAAAAATAAACAAGGGAAATTATGATCGATATATCTTGTAAGGGTTTGTTTAATTCACTTTTTTTTTTTTTTCTTTTTTTTTTGGGACCGCTAAACGTCGCCCTCGAATCTCTAATTAACACCCGCAAAATAACCTAAAATGACATACGTAGTCTTGTTATAAAAATATTATAAAATAATTATTTTTACATAAACACTTTTACCCTACATAAAATTTTTTACCGTTCTCTCTAGTGCTCACATCGGCCACCAACAATCGCGTTGAACCACCAACCACTGTAATTTTCAAAATCAAACAAATAATTTAAATTTTGCAAAACCTAATTTGTTGGATCCCATGGAAGACAACGAAAGGCCGGAAACACCACCTACGTTGGTCGCCAGAGACTCGTCGGACCGTACGAAATCGGTACGATTATTTTTTTTTTTTCCGAAATTTCGATTATTTAATTTTCTGTTTTCGAAATTCCGATTAAAAAAGGTATTTCGAAAAAACTAGGCGTTTCAGTCTAGGTTTTTCGAAATTTCTGGGCGTTAAATAATCGGAATTTCTATCAATTTTGAAATGACGACTGATATTTTCTATCAATTCCGATTGTTTTACTTTGAAAGATGATCAAGATCATTTGTAAAGTATGTTGTTTGTATTTGGATGAATTGTTCATAAGGCATCGAATTTGTTTAGGAGGGTCGTATTGTTCTATCAATCTTAATATGTTATTGTTTGTATTATTCATAAGTATGTTGTTCAAAAAATTATAGTTATATACTACGAATTTGTTTAGGAGGGTCGTTTTGAATTACTCTACTTAATTAATTTCTCTAGTTATAAATTTCTCAATCGTTTATAAGTGAGGGATCACACCTTTTAGTTGTTATTATAATTAGTTGTGTATTGTTAGAATTATTATTATTATTATATTATTATTATTATTAGTTGTTATTATTATTAGTTGTTATTATTATTAGTTGTACGTTGTTAGATTATTATTATTAGTTGTGTTTTTGTTGTTTCTCAACTTTTATTAATATTTGTTTTTATTGTTATTATTATTATATAGGATTCTGAGTCCGATGATGGTGATGGTGTGGACTATAGCGGACATTTTTTGACAGACACTGTGTTTCCGAGTTTTGAGGATGTTGTTCTGTGGGCACCAAATGTTTGTCGCCCGCTCGGATTTATGTTAGTGAAGGCTTCTTACAAGACCGATCGGAGTGGTTGGCCGTATCGATATGTGAGTTATGATCGTGGAAAAAAGAGCATGATAAGAGACATGATGAACACGATACGCAAAGACACGAAAACCAAGGCAAACAGTTGTCCCTTCAAACTCAAGGTTGAGTATGTCAGAGTAGTAAGTGGTTGGAAGCTCAGTTGCTTGAACGACACTCACAATCATTCTTTGGTTGTGTATCCCGAGGGACATCGACAAATCAGCGGTCTTAGTCTTGCTGCTAAGCAGGTAGTACGTGACATGACTCAGGCACAGCTGCCACCTCGGCATATCATAAGAACTCTTGTAAAAAAGTTTCCCAGAGACCATCCAAACATCAGGCCTGTCTACAACTGCAGAAGTAATATCAAAATGGAGCGATTCGAGGGAAGAGAGGTGGTTCACCAGGTGCTTCATTTGGCCAGACAGAGCAAATACCTTACTTGGATTATGACTGATACCAACAATGTGTTGCAACATGCTTTCATGGCACACCCGATCATGAAAAATTTGCTACGCACATACCGTACGTGATAGGTATGGATTCCATTTACAAGACGAACCGATACGGCATGCCATTCTTTGAGATTGTTGGGGTTACACCGACAAATCAGAACTTTCTTGTTGCATACGCATTCATGAGGTCGGCGTCCGAAGAAAGTTATCGGTGGGTGCTTTAGTGCTTGAGGTTGTTGATCGGTCATCATAGAGAGTCGTCGGTACTACTGACAGATAGGGAGCTTGGCCTTTGTGCAGCGTTGAAGAGCGTGTTTCCAAACACAAGACACATGTTGTGTGTGTGGCATATTAACAAAGATGTTTAGGCAAAGGTTACTTCCATGTTTGAAAAAAAGAAGGAGATTGGTGCCAAGTTAAAAAATGGGAGGTGAAAGCATGTGATTAATGCTACATCTGAAGAGGCATATGAAAGAGAGCTTGTAGAGCTGAAAACCAAGTGGGGTCGATGGCCGAAAGTGATTGACTATGTTGTGGACACTTGGCTCATACACAAGGAGAAGTTTGTGATGTTTTGGACGAATCAGGTACTGCACTTCGGCAATGTTAACAACTGCAGGGTTGAGAGCCAGCATTCGGCATTGAAATGTTGGATTGACAGTCCTACAAGTTCTTTAGACACAGTTTGGGCTCAGGTGCACTGCTCAATTGAGAACCAGATCATAGCCATTCGTAATGGGTTGGAGGCATGTAGAGAAACTCATGGTCAGAAGTACAAGCAGAAGCCTTTGCATCAGCTGAACGGAAAGGTATCCTACTATTGTCTGTCTATTCTTCTTGGTGAGACGAACAGGATGTGAGGGTTGAGTACGGATGTCCATCGACGTTGTGGGTGTGCTCTACGTACTATCCACGGGTTACCTTGTGCGTGCCAAATATATGGCTCGATTACTGCAGGGAAGGGGTTGTATATGAAGGACATTCATCCATATTGGAGGACCCTTGTCATCATATCGCAAACGAGGTTGGTTCTCAACCTTAGCTGTACAACATGATTTACTACGACATATGGGGTCAACAGATTGGTTCAAGACTGCAAAGGGAGGTAGACCAGATCAGATGGGATGGTGATGCGTGTGGACATGAGCATTGGATGGTAGCACAACAGGATTTTTGCTATTGCCACAATATGAAATGTGGTAGTGATTTGTTATGGAGTAGGAAATAGACCATCGAGCTACTATCCATCTACCACTGTTTTAACGTTGAACAATCGTGGACGCTATGGTAGCTTTGACTTTGTTGTTTTATTAGCCTAGTGCAGAGTTCGTGATTGGAATTGTTGGTGGATCGCATTTCATTCGTTTGCATATGGATCCTGACCACTCACTTCCTCCAATTTCACCATTGTGGTTTAACACTCGTCAGGCAAGTGTACACGGTTGGGAGGCAAGGTACGAGAGAAGGCTTCAATTGTGGCAGACAATTAGTTAGCTCTTGAGTATCGTTGAGTACTGTTATGGATTTTTTATTAAACTTTATATAACTTTATTAATAAACATGATTATTTTTTAAATTTTTTTTAAGCAATTCTTTTTAAAATTTACTAAGTACTACGTACTTAGAAAATAAAATACTAATATATAAATGTCAACTTGAAAATTCCCAACAAAAGTGATAAAATATAAATGTCCACTAACAACATCCAAAACATAGTCTAATAAAACAACAAAGTCAAAGCTAAAATACAAATTACAACTAATCTTTAAGTCCATTTATTGCATTCCAATCAGCAATCACCTGCTCCAACATTGCTCTGGTGTCCATTGATAGCGTAAGGTACTCACTAAGTGATCGCTGCGCTGTAACCATGAACCACCCTACCCACTGCACAAACCATTATAATTGTGTATTAATAGTAATAATAGGAAAATAAAAAATTAAATTAAAAAAAAACTAAAAAAAAAACTTACGTAATCAACGTTGGTCCTCTCAGGAAGACCGACATCATCCTCAACATTAGGAGTGACGATAGGATGGCTAACTCTCCCAAACCATGGTAGGTAGTCAGGGGCACAAGTATGTCCGCCACGTGGAACTCTAGTACATCCACCAAGCAGAAGACCGAACGCATCACCGGGGACAAATCTATCCCACATGAGAGTGGTCATCTGAGCTGAAGAACTGACCCTCTGGTCAGTATGGACGCCACCGTTCTTGTAGATGGCGTTCTGAGTCTTGACCTGTAACTCCTCTGGAGTCAAATGTAACAACCCAGCTACTAATGTCCTATACTGGTCACTAGGGAGATCACCGGCAACCATATCCCCATCAACCCGAATACCAAGTATGTGGTGTACGTTGTGCAACATGATGGTCATCTCACCAAAAAGTAGGTGGAATGTGTTCGTGTCTGGCTACCATCTCTCAACAAAAGCATAAATCAGTGGAAATCAAGGTGGTCGTGCATAATGCTAGGTAGGTGCGACAACCCAGTCTGCCGTATCCGTGTAGTAGTGGCAGCCGTAAATCTCTCTAGCCAGTCAGTCAAGTCTCTACACACACCAGCTCTAGTATGACACCACAAAAATCGTCGATCTTCCCCGCAACATGGGCCCCGAAATTAGGAATAACGCACCCATCCTCGGGCCCACCGTCCATCGGCCCCTAAACAAGCCAAGACGCTGCCGATCGAGGTGGTCGGGAACTCGTAAATCTCCCATCAGGACCTCTTGTCACAACAGGCGGCTGCTCCTCAGCATCAGCCTCACCCTCATCTTCATCATCTTCAGGTCCATCATCCTCGTACCTCGAACCCAAACCCGGAGTCCCATAATCATCCACTACCCTGTCGCGCTTCGGTACTGAATTACCTTCCCATATACTAATCCCCCTATTTCTCCTAATTGACGCGTTAATACTGTGTGATCTAGCATGCCGTGGACCAGAACCCTCAACTACATTCTAAATTTAAAATAAATTATAATATTAATAATAAAAACAAAATAGGTGATGCAAACAAAAGAAAACCTATAATGTGTTCTATGCATTATTTTAATAAAATCATTACGAGTATTATACAATAATAATAATAATAATAATAAACAACAACAATAATAATAATAAGCAACAACAACAATAATAAAAAGCAACAACAACAATAATAAACATTTAGAGTAGCCAAAAGTGCAAACTTAAAACTAAAAGATTCTAAAAACATGCCGTAAGCAGGGGATCAATGAAATAAACATTTTATAAACAATATACTCATAATTAGAATACTACTACGTACAAAAATTAACCATCTTTGATGTTTGTCGTCCTCCGGTATGACTTTTACTTAATCAAGAAACTCAAATTTTTAACTTTTTTTGAAACCATTTTCAACACTTGTATAAATATATGTAGGAACAGTATTTTATTGGCACTCTTTTCGTGAATTCATCTTTCTTTCATTTTCTTTACAGCTTTACTAAAAGGAATCTAAGCAAGAGCTTTGGTTTTTAACTGCTGACAACAACACAAGAAATATCTCCTAAATTAATACAGCAAAAACCTCAAATGAAAAAAAAAAAAAAAATCGGCTAGCAGTTCTTCCTTCAACTAGATGAAATTGAAGGGGGAAAAAACAAATCAGCCTAAGATGAAATCGAATAACCGTAGGATAAGATGAACTTCATACGAATTTTTTTGTTTTTTAAAAAAAGGGCAGAAATGCCCAATTTTTTCGTTAGATCTAGGCTGAAACACCTAGATTTTTCGAATAACCGTATGGGTGATCGAAAAATCTAGGCGTTTCAGCCCAGATCTAGCGAAAAAATTAGGCGTTTCCTCCAATTTCAGAAAAAAATAAAAAAAAATTAACTGTCCTTGTCTCCAGCGACTCCTTCGACGACGACCTTCCCCTTGTCCTTCCTCGTCATTTTCGCGGCCTACTGTGTAGATTGAGAAACCGGAGGTAAAAGGAGGTGGTGGTGGGTTGTTAAAAGAAGAGGTGGTGGTAGTGGTGGGTGGTAAAAGGACGTGGTGGTGGTATTGGTGTAGAGAGAGAATTGTTTTTAAGAGAGAGAAGAGGGAGTGAGGGTTTTGGGAGGTAAATTGTGTTTGGAGGGGGGGTAAATTCTTTTGTTTTATGTAAGGGTAAATTTGAAAAAAATATTTTATTTGCAGACGTTAGTTGGAGATTCGAGGGCGATATTTAACAACCCCTTTACCTATAATAAAACTAAGTAACTGATACAAAAATTATTCAGTTTAAATCTTAAAGTATCACATCAATACAATTGTCAAACAATCGAATCAACATCCTTTAATTCGGCTAGTTTGCTCACCGATTATAATATGTATTTGAGGAGACGAAAATCTTGCATCGATTGTTCAACCAATACTATCCGGTACAACTGCAAAATCTATAAATTAAAATAAATAAAAATCAAATCTCAAAGGAATTAAAGGATGATGATTTTACCTTATAAACAATGGAAAAAATTCAGAAGAAAAAAAATTATACCGTTGACGCTAAAAAACTTGGGTTTGTGATTTAGCGAAGAGTGAGTTATAGATGGCGGCTACCAATTTAAAGGATGGGTAGTGGAGTCAGATTTTTGTAACAGAAGAATAAAGAACGGTTGTGCATGAAATCGTTTTATCTTCTCTAAATTTATTAATTTTTTTTTTATATAGATTAAAATAATAGAGAGCGGTTGGGTAAGAACCGTTCTATATTCTTGAATTTACAAAACGCCTAAATGAAAAGTGTTCTAATTAGTTTTACAAAACGCTTATCTAACTTGACCGTTCTATATTATCTTGCGTTTCTTATTCTACTTTTTATAGTAGTGGTTAAGACTAAAAAGAAGAAAAGCTATCCTATACACGTCACAAATAATTATGCAATCACATAAGCATACTAGAAAAACCGTTAGAGCATACAATGCCATCCTAAGGTCAAGGCTTGGGTATCCAAAGGTACCATATCTTAAGAAACGATGTATGAATCAATCACTCAATATGTTAACCCATGACATAAATCTCCCAACATTTTGTTGGCGATATGGGTGGGATGATTGTTATTGATTTTGGGATAGAAGCCTGGTGTTGGCGACCCCTAGTCAATGAGCCAATCCCCAATGGTTAGAAGGTGTTTATGTTTATGCATGATGCAATATTGCTTGTTTGGTTTTACTTTTGTGAAGAAGGAAGATATTCTGCGTTTAAGTCTCATTATCTAACTAGAGATTATCCAAGTTAGCCCTCGTTACAACTCATAGGTAACCTAAGTTGGAAACCTTGAACCATAACTAAAAGCTAAGCTTGTGACCTCTAACTCCCCAGTGGAGTCACCACTGTGAGGAGGGTGTGCCCGTCATTGGGGATTCTTTTACTCTATGCCCATGACCCTTTAAAGTCTAGGACTTTACACTTTATTAGGGTGTGTTAGGATTTGAATTCCTGACTGTTTGAGGGACCTTGAATTAGAATTGATTCTATCATTACGCTTTTTTGTAAGAAACTAATAAGGAGTCGCCAATGAGCTGCGAGTTTTAGGAAAACTCATAAACCTCGTTCATGCCTTTCTCCCAAATAGAGTTCAAGGGATATTTAGCATGAATCATAAGTTTACCCATGCCCAAATTGGTCTACTTGTACCAAAAATGAGTTCAGGAGCGAGGGTACTAAAATAACGTTCCTTTTAAGGGGGGAATAGCTATCCTAACCCAAGTGCGACCTCTACTAGCTCTTCCGTTTTTACAATTTCATCACCAAACAATATATGCAACGTGATACCTAACACTAATTTAGTTGATTTTATTTGCACGCGTCAATCACATAAAGATTACATTGCAACGATTGTCGTTATTCTTATTTATTCCAAATTCGTGAAAAGAACAATAAATAAACAAGATTCACCTTGGATTAGGTCATAAAACAATCAATCAATTATTCGATTCTAGTCTTTAATTAATGCAAGAACAAACAACACTAATTAATTAATTAAAGTTATTTAGGACAAGAAAAGTAATGTGATTTATCTAAGTGCTCGGGAATTTACCACTTTTCCTTGCTAGATCTTCGTTTAGAACACTTATGGACTCTTCCTTGTTCGTGAACCTCCACCGTAATAACTAAAAGGGTGAGTGTTTAGGACAAGAGGGTTGATTATTGCATAAGTTCACAAAGATATTATTGCTTACTTTAGGCTGATTTTTTTAGTCATGAGGTTCCTAACATACGCTTTGTGATTCCTTGGTGGAACATAGGTAGTATGGTTGGGAACAGTTATAATTGTTCCTATATTCGCCTCTTGGGCCTTTCGTTCTACTTACATATTTCCTTGGAAGATTATGAGACAATATGGGATGAAACAACTTCCACAAGATTGTGATGCTCCCAACCATGTGAATTTTAAAGCCGAAAGAATTCCCCGTTGGATTGAGTATTGGACTAGTCTTCCTAAGTGGTTAGTGCAAAATCTCACCGCAAGTATAGTTTTATCTTCCTTTTACAAGGCTTGGATGAATGCGGCCGACAAGGGAGAGTTGAACTCGTCAACAAAATCAAGCCACTTTGGCTCGCAATCCACCTAAGCCTTTAGTGTAATCGGCCACCACTACTCCTACTAACGGCCAAACTAAAGGAGGAGAAAGTTAGACTTTTCCACATCTCATAAGGCTCATCCAAGAGAACCTAAGAGGAAGGTTGCCCCTAAACCTGGGCAACAAGGAATAAAAATCAAAGAGCTGTCCTCAAATCCTCGAAAAATGGCTCCTTCAAACTCCAAAGAGAAGGGGAAAAGAGTAGAAAGGGCTCACATTCCCAAACTAAAGAACAATGTGTGGGTTAAGAGGAAAGGGGAAGGCGAAACTTCTAAGGCCGGTGAGAACACTGCGATGGATACTACTCCTTCAACTATTACAATTGAGGATATAGTAAAACCTTAAGGTGCTACACAATATTATTAGTAGTATTTTTTGAATAAAGTGTAACTAATACTAGAATATTTTTTTTTATTATTATCTAAGTTCTATGATGTATTTTGAATGCACTTATGTTTTGAAATAATAGAGCTCTTTTATTTGATTTGTTGTTTTATTTGACCGAATCAAAGATTGCCTACGTATTCGTATCACGAAATCAGGTCTCGCATAGTTCTTGCGCAACAAAAATTTATTATTTTTTTTTTGTTTTGTGTTTTTTCTTTAATCCTATTTGTAGGAGTAAATGAAAAATTAATCAAATCTTGTTAAATAATTTGAATTAAAGTTTAACTTTTTTGTTTTCCGAATACATGTATGAGAATTGAATACTCCTTTGTTTTATCGCTAGTAAAAATCGTAATTGATTTTCTTCAAGTGTAAAATTGTAAGGTTTGCAGTTCGTCATCAGGTGGCGCGCGCAACAATGAAAGTCGAGCGTGCTAGCTACGCGCAACTAATAACCTCGTGAGTTGCGCACGACACTTGTGCTGCGAGTGTTTCATTTTTGTTTTTTTTACCAAGGTTTAAAACGAGTGAAAGATTTTTGATTTTTTTAATATCTTATTTACCCCCCCAAGTGTGAGAATTTATTTTGTGGAGTTCGAAAAAATCCGAACACTTGAATGGCTCGTTTAGATTTTTTTTTGTGTCTACCCCCCAAGTGTTATGAATTTTACCGTGTAGTTCGGTAAAATTTAGAACACTTAAGCGAGATTTTTCTTTATTTATTTAGTTTTTTATCTACCCCCCAAGTGTTATGAATTTTACCGTGGAGTTCGGTAAAATTTATAACACTTAGAATCTTTTACGTGAATGCTATGAAATTTGATGTAGAATATTTGAGTGAACGAGATTATCCGGAATTTATATGTAATATTTTTTGAGACGATCAATGTTTATTAGTTGATGAATTTCATCGCCACTAATATCCATTAATCTGACTGCCCCTCCAAATTGAATTTCTATTACGCGGTATGATCCTATCCAATTGGGTATGAATTTCCCTCGTGGATCAGTTGGAGGACCTCTAACCTCTTTTAGTACAAAGTCACCTTCTTTAATATTACAGGGGCGTACCCATTTGTTAAAATTTTGCGCAATGCGTTGTTGGTAGACTTGTACTTGATGCAAAACTTTTAATTATCGTTCATTGAGGAATAAAAGCTCTTCATAACTTGCTCGTACCTATTCAGCTTTTGGTAGCTTACTTTCGAGTACGATGCGTAGGGATGGTATTTCAAGTTCAATTGGTTGAACTGTGTCCATGCCAATAACTAAGGAGTATGGAGTTACTCCTATTGAAACTCGTATGGACGTTCTATAACCCCAAAGAGAAAAGTGTAGTTTATTCGGGAAGTCTTTATAATGTTCTGCCATTTTCTTACGTATGACTGTTATATTTTCATTTGCCGATTCTACTGCTCCATTTATTTGAGGTCGATATTGGGAAGAATGGTGATGTTTTATTTTGTAACGAGCCAAGAGGGATTCAACTTCAGCTTTGAATTTAGATCCCTGGTCAATAATTAGTTTGTGTGGAACTCCATATCTAAAAAATATGTTTCTTTCGAGAAACTTTGCGACATGTTTAGAAGCGATATTAACGTAAGAGGTGGCCTCGATCCACTTAGTGAAGTAGTTGATGGCTACTAATACGTACTCGTGTCCTCCCGTTCCTACTGTTGGAGAGATTTTACCAACAATGTTAATTCCCCAAGTTAAGAATGGCCAAAGGGAAGTGAGATTATATAGTTCAGATGGTGGAAGGTGTTATAAGTTAGCAAACATTTGGTACTCTGGACATTTCTTGACATATTGAATGCAATCATGTTCCATTGTGGACCAAAAGTACCCTAAATGTGAGATTATTTTAGCGAGCATTTTTCCATTGATGTAAGGTCCGCAAACACCTTTGTGAGTATCTTCCATAAGGCGTGTGGATTTGGGTTTGTCTATACATAATAAGCTTTGACCATTTGACCCTTTTTTACACAATCAACCATTAACAATCCCGTAATGGGTTGTGAGCGTTCTCAAGGCACGCTGGTCTTTAGATGAAGTATTTGCATGGTATGTGCCATGAGTAATATATTGGAGGATATGATCATCCCAAAGATTTTCCCCTTTGATGTCGTTTAATTCCTCTATTGTGTTGCAATAAGATTGTTCATCTCTTCTTTCAACGCATAATGGCATCATGTTTAATTGATCAGGAATGTTGATCATTAAGGCTAATTTTGCTAACGCATCGGCAAATTGATTTTCATACCTTGGGAGATATTTAATTTCAATATAATCAAATTGCTCGATGAGTTGCTCTAGGTGTGCTTGCTATAATATCATTTTGGAGTTTTTGATTTTTCAATTTTTGAGTATATGATTTATTATTAGACTGGAATCTCCATATACCTCTAACTTTTGCATACCTATGCTAGCTGCTGCTTCTAATCCAATAATGCACGCTTCACATTATGCAACATTATTAGTAGCCTCAAAGTCTAGTTTCGTAGAGATTGGAGTATGTGCTCTCTCTGGACTTATGAGTAACACTCCTATGTCACACCCTTTTTGGTTGGATGCGTCGTTGAAGTACATTACCCATTTGTCATCTTGTGTCATGAGAATTTCCTTAACCTGATGATGAGTGGTTTCTTCACGACTTGTTCGAATGGGATATTAAGCCAGAAAATCGGATAATACTTTTCCTTTTATTGATTTTTCAAGAATATATTTGAGGTCGAATTCGGCCAACATCACCAACCACTTGGATATTCTTCCTTGTATGGGTGGTTGTTCGAACAAATACTTTATTGGATTGTGTTGAGAAATCACATGAGTGGTGTGGGAAAACATATAATGTCGTAGTTTTTTACTTGCCCACACTAATGCTAAGCATGTTTTTTCTAGAGTTCTATATCGTGCTTCATATTAGATAAACTTTTTACTAATGTAGTATATTGCATGTTCTATTTTATTTACCTCTTGTGTGAGCATGGATCCTGTGGCCGTGTCCGTGACAGTGATTTAAAGTCTAAGAGGTAGTTTGGGTATTGGTGGTGCTAAAACTGGAGGACTTTTGCGATAGCTTTTTACTTTCTCAAATGCCTCTTGGCATTGGTTGTCCCATTCATGTTTTTCCTCTTTTTTCAATTTTTTGAATATTGGCTCACAAGTCATTGTCAACTTATTATTGAATCGATTAATGTACTTTAGTTTGCCAAGAAACCCCCTAATTTGTTTTTCTATTTGTGGGGGAGGCATGTCAACAATTGTCTTTATTTTCAAGGGATCGATCTCAATGCCATGTGTGCTTACTATGTATCCTAGTAACTTGACAGAAGTTATCCCGAAAGCGCATTTTTGTGGGCTCAATCTCATCTTGTACTCTTTAATTCGAGTAAAGAATTTGCGTAAAGCTTTTGTATGACCCATTCTATCTTTGGATTTTACGATCATATCATCTACATATTCCTATATTTCTTTGTGGATCATATTATGCAAGAGAGTCGTAGCCGTTCTTTGGTACGTAGCTCCTGAATTTTAAGACCAAATGGCATGACTATGTAGCAATAAGTACCCCAAAGAGTAATAAAGCACGTCTTTTCTTCATCTTCTTTTGCCATTAGCATTTGGTTGTAACTTGCGTATCCATCCATAAAGGATGACATCGCGTGTTCAGCCTTATTATCCACCAATATATCAATATGTGGTTAAGGGAAATCGTCTTTGGGACTAGCTTTGTTAAGGTCCCTAAAGTCGAAACACATGCGAACTCGTCCATCCTTTTTAGGGACTAGGACGATGTTTGCTACCCATTCTGGGTAATTACATACGCGAATGAAACTTGCGTCCAATTATTTTTAAACTTCTTCTTTTATTTTTAAAGCAACGTCTGGTTTCATTTGTCGAAGCTTTTGTTTTCCAGGGAATGGTATGTTCCATGATTTCTCTATCTATTCTAGGCATGTCCTTGTATGACCAAGCGAACACGTCTTCGAATTCTTTGAGCGTCGATATAAAAGTCGATCACTCTTCCGGATTAAAAGTTAAGCCAATTTTGACTTCTTTCTTGTTTTCATATGTTCCTATATTGATCGTTTCAGTTTCTTTGATCACAAAATTCTTTTGTTCTCGGTCATTCCTTGATTCAATCAATTTATTAATATCATCATCTTCGTTAGATTGATTATTATAGAATTCAAAAGATTAAAGAGAAGGCATATACTCGAAAATAGAGCTCATCTTATTGAAATCAAAAGAAAGTACATCAAGAGAGGAATCCTTTTTGGGATCCTCGTCCTTAGAACTAGAAAATAAAGACTCAGTATTGGCCACAAGGACTAAATTCTTCGCTTCCTTAAAAACTAAACTAGACTCATCCTCAGATTCTTCAAACATTTGTCCTTTTCCTGTGGTGATTTCCAGCTTGTTACCTTTGTGGTTAGTCCATTTGAAGGTCTTCCTCCATCCATGCTCAAAGGTATTATTGAAAGGGGTGATAAATGAAGTAGGATCGAAAGCTTCGTCTTGGATGGCATTTTGGTTGGATATAATAGCTGTTTGGGGTAAAAAACCCTATGCCACGTGGCCCAATAGCAAGCTGACACGTGGCAGCCCTTGAAAGGCCCAATGGGATCTAATTGAATGCTGACACGTGGCATTGTAACCCTAATGGGGGAGCAGATCTTCATCTGCTATAAATAGAGGAAACTCCTCATTTATTGCACATGGAGAAATCCTCATAAATACAAACACCAAAAACCGAGCAATATTAATTGCAGAATCTCTCTGAATCAGATAGAAAAACCCATTTACTTTTCGCACTTTTATACATCCGGAGACGTACTAATTTGATCGTCGGAGGCGGAACTCCACCCAACAGGAGTTTCGTGATTTTGCAGGTACAGACGGTCGGTGCGCATTCCCAGAATTGTAACTCTCCCGAGGGACTCCAAAAACCCCGAAACATTTGGCGCCGTCTGTGGGGAGAGTACTTCTGAGATGGCATTCGATACCGTACCGTCTGGTGAGGACAGACGGCCTACGGCCGAGCTTGAGGTCCATACGGACCAGGATAATGGTGACGACTATGAGGTCGACACCTATGTGGCCCCAAACGGGTCACTCCATACAAGGCGCACCCGTTCCAAAGAAACAAGGGAATGAGGCGAAGACAAAGCTGGTCCCAGCAACCCAGCTGGTAAGCCTGCTTGGCAACCCCAGGCGGTGGAGGGCACAGCCCCCGTCACCAGAGACGAGCTCATGAAATTCATGAAGAGTTTCAAGGGGGAAATCAAGGACATAATCAAGAAGTCAACTGGCTCAAACAAGGGTCAGTCGGCAAAGAAGCCTTCTCCCTCCGGGAAGAAGCACCTCAAAGACCGGGTGCCTACTCCTTACCCTAAACCAAAGGGGACGGATGGGCCCCTGATCGACCTCTCTAAACTTCGTTTCCCTGAATTAGGGCAAAGGAAGGCCATCCGGCAAGTTCAGCCGGATGGGTCAAAAAAGACTTACTCTGACGCCCGAATGTTCATCCAGGAGAAGAGAAGTCAACAAATGTCTGAGTCGGCCTCAATGTCGACTTACCCAGACAGTTTCCGTAATACTTCAATGAAGTATTCGGAGATAAACCAAGGGACTCAGTCACACGGCATGTCCGCACGTACTGGCCCTTAGATAATCCAGCCAGTTCCGTATGTGCCCCAACAGCCATACATGCCGTATGGATCGCCATACATGCAGCCGTCCCTCTTCGGGAGCCCGACGACACAGCAGGTGCAGCCCATGGACTGGCAACTCCGGCTGCTAAACCTTGGGGAACAGCCGTCGGCATTCTCTAGGGAGATAACCGAGGCGGCTCAGCCGGGTAAGGTTAAGAATGTGTTGGTCGGTACCTACGACGGTACCACCAACCCGGAAGACCACCTAATGGCTTACACCAACCTCATGTACCTATAGGGGTTGGAAGACGCCGCCTGGTGCCGATGCTTCCCGACAACATTGAAGGGCATAGCCCAACGATGGTTTGGCAACCTGCCAGCCGGGTGCATCAACAATTTTAAGACGCTTGCATACCTATTTGTGTCCAACTTCTCCATGAACATCCCTGCCAAAAAGACATGTCTAGACCTAGGGGCTATTCAGCAGGGAGACAAAGAGGGACTACGGTCCTACGTCAGACGGTTCAATCTGATGAGAATTCAGATTCAGGGGCTGTCTAACGAAGTTGCATAAACAGACTTCTTCAAGGGTCTGAAGGACGGGTCGACCTTTAAGTTCGACCTGGTCCGCAAGAGGGTTGCTACCCTCCAAGAGGCGCTGAAGAAGCCGAAGCCTATATACAGGCGACGGAGCTCTGTGCCATCAAGCACTCGTCGGAACCTAGGAGGTCCAACAGGAAAGAAATCCGGCCTGCTCAGCCGGCCAAAAAAGAAGGGAGCAAGAAAAGAAAAGAAGTCTGGGCGGCGGATCGCTCTGGTCAGCCGTCCCAGAAGAAACAGAGAAAGTTAGAGCCGTGTGTCCCCAAGTACGAGTTCAACAAGGACTGCTCCTCCATCCTCATGGAGATCAAAGACCGGTTAACAATTGAAAAACCAGCAGCAATGAAAAGTTCCATCAAGAATCGGGAAAAGAGCAAGTACTGTCAGTTCCATGAGGATGTCGGCCATGACACCAATGGTTGCTATAGCCTCAGGCAGCTATTGGACCGTCCGACTGATGAGGGGGCTTTGACGTCCTACCTGGTGAAGTCCAAGGGTAACCCCAAAACCAACAATGGACAACCGTCGAAGAAGCCGACTGTGAGCTATGACACTGATGAAGAGCACATCTTCACTATCGCAGGCTGATTCGCAAGCGGTGGTCCTACCATCCGGGGTACCAAGGACAACATCCGAAAGCTATCCAACCCAGTGGATGAGGGCTAGGCGTCGAAAGACACCTTCCCTGAGGTCTTCATCTCTGAGAAGGATCGGGGTATGGTCAGGCGGCCTCATGATGACCTAATTGTCATCGAATGCAAGGTTGCCAACCAACCAGTGGGCCGGATCCTCATCGATACCGGGAGCTCGTTTGACCTGATTAGCTATCAGTGCTTGGCAAGGCTCAAGTACAAGCCTAGCAGTATGCACAAGGATTCTCACCCCCTAGTCGACTTTGGGGGAGGAGTAGTGCATGCGGTGGTGAGGATTGACCTACCCATTCGGCTAGGAGAGAAGGGGGAAGGAAGGCACATGGTCGTCAAGTTCTTGGTGGTCGAGGAATTGACCGCCTACAATCTCATTCTAGGCCGTCCTACCCTTAACAAGTCCAAGGCAGTCATCATCGCATCCCTCATGCTGATCAAGTTTGAGAGGGATGACGGGTCAGTGGGTTCCTTGAACGGGGATCATAAGACGGCTAGGGAGTGCTACCTCTTAGACATCAAGCCGACTGCTGCCGCAGCCGGCCAAAGCAAGGAACCCATTGACCTTGATGACTTCAAGGAAGTCGCGCCTGCTCCTAGAGCAGCCGACAAAAAGAGAAATGCGGACCACCGGGTGGCCGTAAAAAAAGAGAAGCAATAGCAATCACTGATCGGGGAACAATCAGAGGATCTCCGTCCCCAGCCGGCTGGTGATACTATTGATATTATTCTAGACGACAGCCGTCCGGAAAGAACCGTAAAAGTGGGGACGGTTGCTTTTGCAAAGTTGGGTGCAGACTTGCACCAATTGCTGAAGGAATTCAAAGACATCTTTGCCTTTGAAGTGGAAGAGATGCCAGGCGTCAGCTCGGATCTTGCTGTCAACAAACTTGCCGTGGATCCAACAAAGAAGCTGGTTAGGCAAAAGAAAAGGAACCACGGCGAGGAAAGATCTCAGGCGGCAGCCGCTGAGGTCAAGAAGCTACTGGATGCCGGGTTCATTCGGCAATGCTACTGCCCGGATTGGGTAGCCAACGTCGTCCTTGTCAAAAAGCCGAATGGGACCTGGAGGATGTGTGTTAATTACACAGATCTGATCAAGTAATGTCCGAAGGATAGCTATCCACTTCCAAAGATTGACAGTCTAGTCGACTCTACAACCGGTCATGCCTTGATGAGCTTCATGGACGCCTACTCGGGCTTCCATTAGATACCCTTGTGGAAAAAAGATCAAGAGAAGACGACATTCGTCACTGATCAAGGTTTGTTCTGTTATATGGTGATGCCGTTTGGGTTGAAGAATGCGCCTGCTACCTTCCAACGTATGATTAATACGGTCTTCATTAATCAAATTGGGAGGAATGTAGAGGCGTACATTGATGACATGATAGTCAAATCCAAGCTTCAGACGGATCACCTTGCTGATCTCCGAGAAACCTTCACCACCCTCAGGCGGCATAAGGTCATGCTTAATCCCAAAAAGTGTGTCTTTGGTGTTGAGTCTGGGAAGTTTCTCGGATTCTTGATTGATCAAAGGGGGATAGAGGCCAATCTGGAAAAAGTGCAGGCGGTAATTGACATGAAGTTACCCGGCACTGTCAGAGAAGTCCAAAAACTCACCGGTTGTCTAGCGGCATTGGGGAGATTTCTCAGCCGGTCAGGTGACAAGTGCCTCTACTTCTTCCAGGCAATCAAGAAGAAGACTAGATTTGAATGGGGGGAGAATGCTGAGGCTGGTCAGCCCTCTAGCAGGAGAGGTTCTCTACATGTACTTGGCCGTCTCAGATCATGCCCTCAATGCCGTTCTCCTAGCTGAAAGAGACGACATTTAGCTCCCAGTCTATTTCATTATCCATGATCTTCGGAATGCTGAGCTGCGATACCCCCTGGTTGAAAAATTTGGCCTCGCTGTGTTCATGGCAGTCAAGAAGTTAAAACCATACTTCTTGGCACATCTGGTGGTGGTCTACACAGACCAACCCCTCAAGCGGCCAATGACAACCTTGGAGTCATCCGTTAGAATGCTCAAGTGGGCTATTGAATTGCAAAGTCTGGAAATTTCTTTCGAGCCTAGAAAGGCAGTGAAGGGTCAGGCGTTTACCAACTTCATTGTTGAAATGACAAGACCAGCACAGCCGGAAAATGTTGATCAGGTCTGGAAGTTATATGTAGACGGGAGCTCTACTATGAACGGTTGTGGTGAGGCATAATTTGCATGTCTCCAGAAGGAGAAAAATATGAATACGCACTACGGTATAAGTTCCAAGCCTCTAATAACGAGGCGGAGTACGAGGCCCTGCTAGCTGGTATACGCATGTGTAAGGCGGCAGGGGCAAGGAAAGTTGACGCCTGCTCAGACTCTCAGTTGATCGTTAGCCAGTACCATGGTGACTATGAAGCCACCCATCCGGCGATGATCAAGTATTTGCAGGCGGTCAAAGATGAGGCCGGGACCGTTGACGAATTCCATCTAAGTCAGGTGCCCAGGTAAGAAAACAATCAGGCGGATGCCTTGTCCAAACTGGCATCATCCGCCACTTGTGATACGCCTAGGTCAGTCTTTTGGGAAGTCATGGAAAAAAGAAGTATTGCACATGATCCCATTAGAGTTCTTGACCGAAGCTCTACCTGGATGGACCCCATCCGGGATTACTTGGTAGACGACACCTTGCCGGATGCACCTTCAGAAGCGACAGCATTGAAAAAGCGAGCTTTAAGCTTCGAGATCTACAAGGGGGAGCTTTTTAGAAAGGGTTACCTCCAGCAGTTGCTGAAATGTGTTACCCCTGAAAGGGGCAAAGAAGTTTTAGAGGATCTGCACTCGGGCTTTTGTGCATCACATATAGGCGGCAGAACTCTAGCAAAAAGGGCCAGGCGGCAGGGTTACTTTTGGCCTACTCTTGAGGCAGACGCCATGGAAATGATGAAAAAGTGTGACAAGTGCCAAAGACTTGGCCGACTCATATATCGTCCGGCTACAGACTGGACGACTATCTACACCCCGGTTCCATTTGCAAAATGGGGCATGGACATCTTAGGTCCATATACGTCTGCCACTGGTGGGCGGAGGTACATCCTTGTGGCTGTAGATTACTTCACCAAATGGTTAAGGCAGAGGCGGTCAAGGGCATTAAGACAAATGATGTCATCTCCTTCATTTGGAGAAACATCATCACCCGGTTTGGGGTTCCTATGTCTATGGTCTTTGACAATGGCCCTCAGTTTGAAATGCCTACCCTCATGAGCTGTTGGGAGATCAAGGAATCTCGCACTGTTTTGCATCCGTTAGCCGCCCCCAAGCAAACGGCCGAGTTGAAGCCTTCAATAAGCTCATCTCAGACGACATTAAGAAGAAAATTGAAAGGTCTGGTAGTCTATGGGCAGATGACTTGCCTCATGTCCTTTGGGCCATCAGAACAACTGAAAAAGGGGAAACCGGTGAAACCCCGTTTCTCATGACATACAGCACTGAAGCCGTCCTGCCAATTGAACTTTATGAACCAACACTCCGAGTCATGCTCTATGATGAAGAGGCTAATTGGGAGGCCATGCGTCTTGCATTGGACACACTCCCGGAGCGCAGGGGCAACGCCGCCCTGCGTCATGAGATATATCGTCTGAGAATCACGAGGGCCTATAACAAAAGAGTGCACAAACGGCCCCTCAAAGTGGGGGACTTTGTGCTACGGAATATGGAGGCAACCGGCAGGGTAAATGAGCAAGGGAAGCTAACCCCTAATTGGGAGGGCCCCTACCGGATTTTTGAAGAAGTACTACTTCTAAGGACTTGTAAATATTTTGTAAATAGAGTATATTAATGAAAGAGTACTTTATTTTCAATTATCTTTTGTAAAAGTCCCATCTATGCAATGCACAACCGGGCACCCGTTTGCTCTAATTGAGTATAAAGTTAAGTACCGAACTTAGTTATTCAAAAGGCCAATGGCCAACATGTTTTTAACCGCCTGCTCCAACATGAGCAGGCATCCGGTGACGCCCATTTGGGTGAATTCGTCGAAGAGAACATCTCCCTTCCGGGTGGTACATTGTTTTACAGGTAGTAATTTCAAACGGCTTTAACCGGTTAGGTTAAAGATAACCTATGGTCGTTCGAATGACCTATCAAAATTAAGATACACCCGGTTATTACCCCAAGGTAATACGGACGGTGAAATAAATCTTGATCTGTAGCTGGCTTTTGCTAAAAAGCACTCCAGCCGGCTACAGCCTCCACAAACAAGTTCATAACCTTGTTGAAATCAAGATACACCAGGTTATTACGCCAAGGCAATACGACGGTAAATCAAATCTTGTTCTGCAGCCGGGTTTTGCCAAAAAGCACTACAACCGGCTACAACTTCCATAATCAAGGTCAAAACCTTGTCTCTTAATCCACAATTGGTTAAAATGCGTACGTTCGGCCACATACCAACAAACGGCATTATCGGATACCCAAGGGGCAATCTGCAGCCGGTTAAACGGGTGTTCTAGGTTGGGGTTAGCCGGCACAGCCGGCAAATCCAACTTTGGAACAATTCTGTTTTAAAACGGTCAAGGACCGTCTATTTATTCATCTGGATGCTTATGGACGGCTGCCTGCTTAGAGTTGGTAACTATAAGCAAGCAACTATCCAGGGGCAGACAGAGCTGATGCATCCGGCATACCGCATATATCAATTCAAATTGCAACATATTTCATTCAAGGCAAATTGCAAAAAATTGAAACAAATAATAGCAAATATATATATATATATATATATATATATATATATATATATATATATATATATATATATATATATATAAAATTCAAATCCAAATGTTAGCCAGACCCTTGTCTAAGGAAAAATAGATACAAAAGTACATGGCACGCAGGCCGGATGAAAGCAGAGGTAAAAAATAATAAGCTACTGCTGCTGCTGCTGCTGTTGCTGTTCTGACGGCTGGTCCTGACCGGCAAGAGGGGCTTCTTGGGTTTGCTGGGTTTGGGCTTCTCCAGCCTCACCCGGCACATTCTCTTACGCCTGCTCCTCCTCGATGCCGGTCCACTCCTTGAAGGGCGCCGACTTCTCAGTCCCGAGAACTTGAGCGTCAAATACCTCGGTAGCGTATCCGTACCTCAAGTCGAAGAAAGCATAGTTGGTGTCCGGGTGGATCATGGACCATGCCATCTTCATGCGCACTTCGCAGTCGCACTCGTTCTCGGTGACCAGCCTGTTCTACTCAGCCGACAGCTGGTCCAACTGCTCCTTCTTGGTCTTAACTAGCTCGTCCTTCAGCCGGGTGACCTTATTCTTCAGCCCGGTGTTCTCCCCCAAGGCCTTGACGTCAGCCTTGAGTTAGTTAATTGGAGTTCCCTGTCGGCAGCATTTTTGTTGGCTGTCTCAGCAGCAGCAGCCGTGAGCTCCTAGATGAGTTCCTCCTGTTACATCTCCCAGGCTTTAGTTTGGATTTCAAGCATAAGGGAGTTATATTGACAGACATCTATTAATTCGGCTGCCCGTCTCTAGGCATCCCTTACCTCCTCTTGCTTCTTCCACAAGGGGGTTTTCAACCCATCAACCCTAAACATCACCTACAAAGTCAGCCGGAAAAGAAGTCAGCTTTTCAGTTATATTACAACCGGTATATTAGCAAAATTGCACAAAAATACCCCAACCGATATATTACCTCGGCCAGCAATGAGTTGATGCGGTCAATGTTGACTTGGTTGATACCCGGTACTGCCTCCTTCTCGGACTGGGTGAGAGTCCTTAACATTCTCTTGGCGTAATTTTGCATATCCGGCCAATGAGAAGAGGCATCTGCATCATGAGTTATATTCGTTAAGTACTGGGCATACGATGCGCCAATATTCCGCCGGCTGCTCGAAGAATCCCCTGACTAGGTAGCCTGAGATTTGACTCGAACAGGCCCAAGCGGCCAGGGGGGGTCAAAAGTGAGATCCATACCTTGGTTTTCTGGCTGAGGGGTGATACCACCCCCAGTCGCATTAGAGCCGGATACAACAAGCACCCGACTAATGGGAACCTCAGGCTCCCTAGACCTGGCCTTAGCCGGTCCTGAGGTCAAACCCAGACTTTGCAGACTTTTGCCTGCAGTTGTGGGTCTATCAGGAGCAAGTGGTCTTCCGGCTGAGGAAGGGGCGGGGCCACCAGGGACCCTTCCCCTCTGAGAAGATGGTTGGGCAGGTTCCTCTCCCAGTCTCTTCAGCATGTTCCTTAGAGACCTAGGGACGTTCTGGCTCCTCGACTGCAAAACAAAGCAAAGGAACCGGTTAGTATTAAGATTGGTTGCAAGACATAAAGACGGTGAAAAGGTCAACCGGTGCTTACCCCATCACCTTTGGCCGGCAATTGGGCCTTCTTTTTCTCGAGCTGCTCCTTTCAGATTTCAACGGCTGACTTAGCCGGCGTTTTTTCGGGAGGAGTCATCTCAAGTCCTTTCTCTGCAAATAAAAAAGAGATGTTAAAGATCATTCAAACACCATACAGGCGGCATAATACGCCAGTTAAGCAGTAAACCTACGTTTGCTCCAAAAGGTGCTCAGACCACAGGCGGAAAGGAACGCCTCATCTTTGAACCAGTCCGGATGAGGGACCAAGAACTTAGGGACAATAACTTGTGTCCCATCATCTAGTGGCATCGTAGTCTTCTTAAAAAGGCCTGGCTCCATAATTGTATCCCAAGAGCTCTCCGGTATCTTGGGGAGGGCGCTTTTCTTTCCCAATAGAGCCAGGTTCTTATTGTAACGGTGTAGCCGGTGGTTCACAGCCGTAGAAGGGGAAGAGAGCATATAAAACTTGCTCTTCCAGCTGGTCCATAGAGATGGCTTTTTCAAAGTCATCATGTACTTCGGATGCGTAGTCAATGTGTACCACGCATTCCAGCCGCCCGGGGCGCGGCTAAGATAGTGCATGTGCGCAAACGCCTCCCAGCTAGGCGTCACGTCCTACATCTCGCAGGCGGCAATTTACCCAAAAATGTTCACCCAAGAGTTGGGTGTGAGCTGTTAGACGCCAAGGTCGTAACCTTTTAGAATGGCCTTGATTGTGTTGTGGAGTGGGAACCGGAGGCCGGCTTTGAAAGTCGCCTTATAACAGCCGAAGTAATTATCAGCGTGATCCAAGTCGTCATCCCTGATGACGAATGCATCTACCGGCGACACAATTACCTCCCATCCGGCCCCTACTGGACGCTTATCCAAAAAAGCCGGAAGGGTCGCATTTAAGGTCACAACGTTTTGGGCGCTCATGTGCGCTTCTATTGGGTTATTCGCTGAAGGCCAGTTATATGCCTCCTCATCCTCTTGAGGGGCATCTGGCTCCTTTGTGGACTCAGTGGAGTCAAAGTGCAGGGCAGACTCTTCATCGCCTGAGCTTTCTGACTCTTCAAGGATCTCATCCCCAGGGGTACTAGGTGCACCCGGTTGGTCATATTGAGCATCCTCAACCGGAGCATCATCAACCGGAGTTCCGGCTGAATCATTTGATTGGTACTCGGGGTCAACAGTCGTTTCCTTGTCGAGCCATTCTGCCCTGCACATGAACAGAGACAGTCGGATTCGTAGAAGAGTAAGGGTGGTCCAAACACCCTCAGACGACATCCCTAGTCCTAGACTTAGCCGTATCCAGTGAACGGTTGACAACTGCCCTAGGCCGTGCCGTGTGTGTGTTGGGAGAGTCCATTATTCTCTAACAACCTATATAACTGGGAAAAACTCTAAAAAGTTGAAAGGGGCAGAGACGGTACCTTGAAGTATTAAAAAGCTTGCTAGCAGGCGGATCCTGGAGTTGTTGCTTGCAGATACCCCAAACGATACCTCTTTGGAGTGCAACTGAAGTTTGTAGGAGACTTAACCGTTTTCCCAAAATGTGGCTCGAAGATGCCACAAGCGGAAGAGTCCAGTTGTGTATGTTTTGAAAGCTGAAATACAAAATAAACAGTCAGGCGTTTACAAAGAAAATCACTCAAAGATACCACAAGCGGAAGAGTCCGGCTGTGGTTATTTTGAAAGTTATAAAGAAAGCAGATGGTCATGCTTTTTTAAAGAAAATTGCTTGAAGATACACCAGACGGTGTAAGACCGGTTGTGGGTCTATTGAAAGCAATTTATGAAGAAAATTGCTTGAAGATACCCCAGCCGGTATAAGACCGTTTGAGGGTTTATACAATGCAGTTTTTGAAGATAATTGCTCAAAACTGCCCCAGACGGCATGAGCCCGGCTGTGGGTCTATTAAATGTTATTTTTGAAGAAAATTGCTCAAAAGTGCCTTAGACGGCATGAGCCCGGCTGTGGGCCTATGAATACAAGTTTTGAAGACAATTGTTTGAAGGTACCCCATACGGTATATGACCGGCTGTGGGTCTATTGAATGCAAATTATGAAAGAAATTGCTTAAAAGTGCGCAAGATGGTGTTAGACCGGTTGTGGTTCTACTGAAATTAAGAAGAGAAAATTGACTAATTCAGATGGTACCTTAGTGAGTTGATCAAAGAAGCACTCAACCGGTATCCGGACGTGTCTGAATCAAAGTAGCTGCGTGAACGTAAGAGCAACAAGTGTCAGAGATTTTTTCTCTCAAGGAATTTTTTTGTAAAAATTTGCAAAGTATGGAATAAGAGGAGGAAGCCTCCCATTGATAGGAGGGGGGGAAGAAGGGGAACCGTCACCTCCCCCTCCAATTCAAATTTGAAATTCAAATTCAAAAAAAAAAAGGAGGGAAGAAGACGAACCGTCACCTTCCCAGAATGTGACACGTGTCACAAGTGCCACATGGCAAGCCACGTCACACCTGTGAGGGGCAAATTTTTTGGGTAAAAAACCCTATGCCACGTGGCCCAATAGCAAGCTGACACGTGACAACCCTTGAAAGGTCCACTGGGATCCAATCGGATGCTGACACGTGACATTGTAACCCTAATGGGGGAGTAGATCTTCATCTGCTCTATAAGTAGAGGAAACTCCTCATTTATTGCACATGGAGAAATCCTCATAAATACAAACACCAAAAACTGAGCAATATTAATTGCAGGTACAAACAATCGGCGTGCATTCCCAGAATGGTAACTCTCCCGAGGGACTCCAAAAACCCCGAAACAATAGCAACATGATTTTGCTCTAATCCAAATAGCAAGTTAAAGGATTTCTATCATAGCATCCTAGGATTGGGTGTTTTAATTGAGTGACACTCAAGTCATCATTCAAGAAGTAGCAATCGTGAAAAATATCGAATCTAGGCTTCTTGATACCTTTAAGAACTGGTGGTTCTAGAAAGTCATAGCATGGGTAATTCTCTCCCTCTTTAATGAATTGTCCATTAAGGGTTTGATTGTAAGAAGGGAGTAAGGGAATTATCCCTTTTTTGTTGTTGTTCCTACATGCCCTTATTTTGGCATCGTGAGCTTCAAGTGAAAGGAATGGTGTCCTTCGAACAAGAGTATTATTCCGATAGAGGGTTCGGAATTAATTAGAATAGCTAATTATTCAGTGAGGTCAAGTGATCGAAATGCCTATCTGGAAGCCGCTTCCGATCAGTGATATTAATGTATAATTAATATTACAGCTTGCTCTTGACTAAACCCTTCCGGTCACACCCAATTGTGTAATCGAACCAAAGCGACGAATTAATCTGAAGGATTAAATGAGTCAATAGAGATTTTACAAACTAAGACGTTTAATTTCGAGCATAGAGCGTCGAAAGTCAAGTCGAATTTATGCAATCGACAGGACGAAAAAATTAATCAAACAACAAGTTACCACGTATAACCCTAGCCTCGGAATGGACTAGCCATGCGAGGGCTAGGGCAATGCGGCTAGCAAGGGCTGCTAGCACGCAAGGCATGACCGCAAGCCTGACAACAGCAAGCGCGTGCTAGCTGGGCAGTCGCGCCATGCTAAGCTAGCAAGTAACGCTAGCTTGCTAGCATAGCAAGATAGCAGCACTAGCAAGGCCAACAGCTAGCAAGCTTGCTGGGCCTCGCTAGCTGCTGCTAGCGCCAGCCGCTCAGTAGCCCGCAAGCGCGCAATTCTTGCTGGGCGTGCAAGCAGCTCATGGGCCTCGCTGGCCAGACCACCTGAGCACAAGGGGCTGCCAGCGTGGCGCGCCTTATTGCTTAAGGATTAGCAGCCAGCTGGCCGGTTCCTATTGGGGCTGGTCAAATGGTGAGGGTTTCCTTGGGGAGGAAGGGAAGGGTGGTCCTTCCCTTGTGGTCCTTATCTACTCCCTTGCTCTCCTTGTGACACTTGTTGTTTGATGATTGTTTTGCCATTTTAATTAATTTAGAATTAAATTAATTCATTCTTTTTGGCATTTCACCAACTATCCTACGTTGAAAGATGATGGGAAATCTTGGGAACAATTTCGTATAAATACCAATCATTGGGTTTTGGGAATTTCACTTGAGATGGTGAACTTTACAGGATCTCCCAAAGTGTGAGAAAACCTTAGTTCGTAAAATCTAAGTATTCTTGGTCTAGCCCCATCTAAGCTACGGGGTAAAGGCCAATTCGGTAATCGAGGGTGTAAGACGTCGGAGGTCTTGCATTTGCGGGGTTTTAAGTTTTCCAAGTCCGAGCTCGATTAGTGAGCAAAGCACGTGTCTAGGGTGAGCTTCTTTCTCTCTCTTCTCTTTATGTATTTGTGTTTTATTTATTTGCATGCTTTTTGGTTATGTTGTAATTATTATGCATGTGATCCGGTTTACGGGTTTTATTTCCGCGTGGTATCAGACAACGCGAAACCCAACATCAAGTTCTTCTTTGGTTGGTTTATATCCCAATCGAAAGGAGAAACTCTTTTTTTGGGATAGGAAGTAGAATAGATTTCTTCATTGCTAATGTCAAAGGCATCCTAGGAAAGTAACTACTCTTGATTACGATGTTGTTTACTAGTAGGGTGAAATATGGATCAAGTTTAAAAGGGATTTCAAGATCTTCATCCATTTCTAGTGTGCCTATTGCCTCCGCGGCAAATACCCACATATCTTCTTCATCATTGTAATGATTTATCTCTATAAAAGATTGATCATTTATTGCGAATTTTAGAGGAGAAGCATGTATAGACATAGGAAGACCTTGATAGTTTAACCCAATCATTTGATGGAGCGAAGATGGTATTGCTCCAAGATCGTGTATCCAAGGATTTCCAAGAAGAAGGTTTAATGTAGGTTTAATATCCATGACATGGAATTCAACCATCTTTTGAATTGGGCATGTGGTAATTGGTAGCTTAACAATTCCACACACCGATCTCCTTGAATTGTCATAGGCCCTAATGCTTTATGTTGTTGTTTGAAAATCTTTTTCTTGGTTTAGGCTAGATATTTTGCGGTTCGTAATGGGCACACATTAACGACGGACTCGTTATCAACTAAAGTAAGTGGGATGTTGTATCCCTTGCACCCCACAGTTAAATATAACGCATTATTGTGGGTGGTGTCTTTTGATGGCAATCATCACCTAGTAATGATGATTGATTTGTCGGATTTCTCGCTGGTAAGCAAGCTAACGAGATCCCCAGTAGTTGTGTCCGTGCTTACGGACAAAGCAGTTAAAGCATTCATTTGGGAATTCCTATGTTCCTTAGAGGTACTTAGGACTTCCCAAATACTAACATTCGCCTTAGATTGGTGAAGTTGTTTGACCAATGGATCCTCTACCTCAGGTGGAGGTGGTGTTGGATTTTGAGTTTGACCTTGGTTGGTCGAAGATCCATTTGGTTGTGTTTGATAGACTCGCCCCGAACGAGTCAAGTGATCGATCTCCTTAAGGTTAGTCTTAGTACTCAATGAGCCAATTTTCTTCTAGAGGTGTCGAATGTGCCTCCATTTCAAAATGTTCCATGAGTTGTGCTTGATGTCATTGTTAATCTAGGGAAATGTTTGATAATTCTTGTGATCTTCCCTAGAAATTTATCCCAATCAAGCGCTCCACTTGTATTGACTTGAAAACAAGGTAGAGTTGGGATGGCGGCATATTTTGAGACATATAAGTCTTTAAAGTCGTCGTCCCATAATCCACATACCTCATTAGTTGCCCCTATGAATATTGTGGTTAGAGGTTTCCCTATGGAAGTGATGTAATCCAAGGGATTGAACACATCACTCCTCATATGGTCCTCATCAATGTGAAATATTCACAATGGGGAGACATTATTATTGGGCTTAGGCATGGGAATTTTCCCATCGTCTACTAGATTTTGAACCTTGTGTTTCAAAACAAAAAAAGCAACGTTTAGCATCATGCTGACCACCCCTATGATAAGTACAATAAGCATTGCCATCCCATTGAGGACCTCTTTTTTCTATGAAAGCAGGAGGTGTTGGCCTAGTTGGCAAGAGTAACCCTTTTTCAGTCAATTTTTCCAAGAGTTTTTTATAAGTTAAGGGAATTGCGTAAATTTTCTTTCTTTCGTCCACGCTCTTCGATGATTATTATGTGGACGTTGCAAAAACATCTATAGAGGATGAAGTATTATCATTCCCCTTGGTGTAGTTATTCTTAGGTTGATGATGATGAGGCTTGTTTGCCCTTTCTTTAGCAAGATCATCTTCAATGCTAATGGCCACAGAATAGAACTTTTTAAAGGTGTCTAAATCAAGGTAGTGTAGATGTTTGTTGTACTTTTCATGACAATTGTCAATGAATTTTTGTACTAACTCAAGTTCTGGCGGCCTTTAGGCAAGGTGGGCTGCCTTTTCACGTCATCTACCATAGAAAGCAAGGAAACCTTCATCGTCGCCTTGCTTAAGCATTTTAAGTTCACGCAAAGTTGATGTGAACTCTACGTTATTCTCATATTGGGTAATGAAAGCCGAAAGTACATCTCTCCATGTAATTTTGAATTTGGCATCTAGCCCATAATACCACTCTCTTGTGGCTGGGTCTAGAGATAAAGGGAATGTCAAAGCATAAAGCTCAGGGTCAACTCTCTTTAAAGCCATGGTGCCAGTAAAACTCATTAAATGATTTTTTGGATTATTGGTCACCTTAAACATTGGTAAGTCTGTACCTACAAACTTTTCAGGTAAAGTAAGTCCCACAGGAGGAGCAAACTTTCTTGCGTCAAAGTATTTGTTCCCCATTGTAGAACGAAGAAAAAGTTTCTCCAATGTCTTCTCTCATTCGGCTAAAGCATCCACTTTTTGTCTTAAAGCTAGAGCCTCGGCCTCTTTCTTTTCGGCCTTTTCAAGTTTCTTAATTCTTCTATACTTGGCTTCTTGAGCCTTTTCCTCTCTCATACGAATAATCTCTTCTTAGAATTGTTGTACAGTTGACATTGTTGGACTAGGATTAGTTGACAAAGAAAGATGGTTTGAAAGGGGTGGATTGTTTGATGGTAAACGTAGAATGCGAGTGCCCGGGTGTCTTTGTTCCTAAGCTTGGTAAGTAGCCCTAAAGGAAGTACGAGAAGTAAAGAAAACTGACACGCTTGTTCTTGAAAGAGAAAAAAAAAGAAAGAGGAAGAAAAAAAAAGACGCAAATTACGTTTAAAGGGATATCATCGCATTTCAACAATTCATAAATAATGATATTTATTTCGGGGTTTTCTGTGTCCCTCGGGAGAGTTACGTCACTATGTCTGAATTCCGGGCGCCCGTATCTGCAAAACAACGGATACTCCAGTTGGGTGGAGTTCCGCCTCTGGCGATCAAGTTAAAACCGGGTGAAGAATGTAAAAGGGTGCGGAAAGCAAAGTGAGATCTTCTCGTATTCCGAGATTAAGTGTTTTTCTCTGTTTTCGAGAGAATTGATTTTGTAATCATTGAATGTTTTTTCCAAAGTGGGGAAAATCTCCCTATTTATAGGGTCATTGGGATTTGAGCCCCTATCCTAGGTTACGGAAACTCAGGACTAATGGGCTGCGCCGTTTTAGGGCAGTCTAGGGAATTGGGCCTTGAAGGCCGTCAATTCTATATGGGGTATCTGCTTGCCACATGCCTAGCCCTGGAAGGTCCACTTTTGGCTCTCCCTAGGGTGACACGTGTCATGCTCTGGTTGGTCCACGTGGCGGGGTAAAAATACCCAAATCATTTGCCCCTCACAGGGGTGACGTGGCGAGCCACGTGATGCCTATGACAGGTGTCATACATGAATGGGTGAACATAATTTTTACTGTTTACCTTCTGGAGTAAATATCAGGGTTGCCATTGAGACTTTAACCCCCATATATATATTTTTTCATCCCCTCATTTTTGCATATTCATGAGAAATTTGGTGACAGAGAATCTTGGACTTTTGAGAGAATTTGTTTATTTCCGCTTGAGTTCGATCCGCCAGAATTATAGACGTCCCAAGAGGTTTCTTCAATACCTTCAATACAAGGTAACCGCCTACTCTATCTCTTTCTTGTTCTTTAATTTTCCGTCTGTGTTTGTTATTCCTTGTTTTTAAAAATGGTTTCACAAACACACACGACACGACCTAGAATAGCTATCAGCCGATCACTAGGGACGGCTGAATCTAGGACTAGGAGTGCCGCCTGCCCCCACTTGGACTCCCCTCTGCAAACATCCCTGAATCCGACTGTCTCTGTGTTTGTGTAGGACACTATGGTCAGAACTAAAAGGACAACCTAGGGCCCCATAGATGATGAGGAAGATGGCGGCGCTTTTAGGGTGCCAAGAGATGAATTTTTGGATAACCCATCCGGCTCTCCAAGCATGCCGGGTGACTCCATCCTGAACGAGTCAGATACTAGGTCTGATGATAGTGCATCTGGCTTTGAACAAGAGACATCCCAGTCGGATGCTGTTTCAGGCGGTTCCAAAGATAGAACTGAGCCACTTAAATCCCATGAAGAGCTAGAAAGCTCCGAGGATGCCTTTGACTTTAAGGAGGAGGTTGCCTCTCTTGAAAGAGGACAAGGGGAAGATTCTTCCTCTGCTAAAAAAGAACTCACCCCCTATTTCACTCATGTCTTTGCTGTGACTTAGAGAAATATGCTAAAAAAGCTTGAGGAATTCCGGGACACCTATATCATGGGGGCAGGATATGAGATTCATGTCCCTAACTGGACGACACAGTCTTCTGGCCATTCAGTAAAAGTTATGGAGATCAATGCTTCGACCGTTATGAAGCAACAATACAGGCGGGCTTGAGGTTTCCCCTTGATAATGATGTTGAGAAAATCCTGGACGGATACCGCCTAGGTGATTGGCAGCTCGCCCCTAACTCGTGGGTGAACGTTCTAGGGTACGTCGCCGCCTGTAAGATGCAGGGGGTGAAACCGGGTGGTACACCCTAACTTATCATAAGGGGTTCATAATGACCCTGGGTAATGAATCAAAATGGAAGGACCGGCGGAGCCGTTTTTACATCATCTCTTCGCCAGATACTTGGCGGAACCGGAAGTATACCACTTGGAATAGGAACCCGTACCTTCTAGGCCAGAAGGCGATCATCCCGCCTGTTCCTGATGAAGGCTGGGATCAAATTTTGATGACTGGCTTGTTCAAGGTTTCCACCAAAACCTTAGAGGGAGGGAACGAAATGGAGATAATTCCCTATAGTTACATCCCTAGGTTTGAGTGGCTAAGGGACCCTTTTTACTTAGCCGCTTGTGGTCTTAGCACAAAAAAAAACGAAAGGTAGCTGGTTGGATGAAACCGCCTAGCAATATATATATATATATATTTAATTCTTTTTGTTAATTCTTACTGACACTTATCCGACCTTTTTCGCAGAAGAAGCAATGTCGCAGCTATCTCCGAGTAAGAAACCCGCGAGCTCTGCTGCCGCCTATCGCCAAATGATCCGGCAGAAAAACCAGATCTTCAAAAAAGATCAGTTGGAACATGCAAGTATTCTACAATTGTCACAGTCAGGCGTGAAAGGAATGGTGTCCTTCTAACAAGTGTGTTATTCTGATAGAGGGTTCAGAATTATTACAGAGCCAATTCTTCAGTAAGGTCAAGTGATCGGAATGCCTAGGTGGAGGCCGCTTCCGATCAGTAATATTAAGGTATAATTATTATTACAGCTTAATCTTAACTGAACCCTTCGGGTCGAACCTTATCGAACAACCGATCCGAGACGACGAATTAATCCGAAGGATTTGACGAGTCATCGGAGTTTTACGAACACAGACGTCAGATATCGAGCCTAGGGCATCGAGGCCGAGCGTCGCAAAATCACAAGCAACAAGTACGAGCATAGCCGTAGCACCACATTGGTCTAGCCATGTGGATGCTAGGCTAGCTCGAGCTAGTATATATGCACCTAGAATGGCTAGGCGCAAGCCCTAGACACATTAGGTGTGCTAAGTGCACCATCACTAGCACTAGGCGCTAGTATGCGTGCGTGCCTAGCATGGCAGCACCATCGCTAGCACCGAGTGCCGACATGCGTGCATGCCTTGCATCGCAACAACATGCGTGCTGGATTGCGTGCGTGCCTTCGCATGGCAGCACCAAGCAGCATGTTGTGTTCCGCAACGCACCTGTGCATGGCCTAGGCGCCAGCACAATGCTAGCCAACGCCAAGCAGCCTCGTAATGCAGCACCGAGCCTTCGCATAGCTGTGGCTTGCGTGCGTGCCTTTGCATGGCAGCACCAGGCACATCAAGCTAGCAAGCAGTGCTAGGTAGCAAGCAACATCAGCGAAGGGCCTCGCCCAGCACATCAGCATGCGTGGCTCGCTAGCAGCACGCATGTGCTAGCTGGGGGCTGTGCGTGATGCCAGCTGGCTGCCAGCCCAGCAGCCCCTTGGTGCCGGTTTTGTGAGGGGTAGGGACCAACCCTTGGGCAATGCCTTGGGGAGAAAGGCAATGGTCCCCCCCACCTACTCTTGGTCCTCACTTAACTCTCTCTCTCCCCTTGACACTTGTTGCATTGTGATTGATTTGATTATTTATTTAATTTAGAATTAAATTAATTATCAATATTATCCATTCTCCCACATTGGTTGGGAAATGAAAATCAAGGGTTCATTTCCCTATAAATACTAAGGCTTGGGTATTTGGGAAAGAACACACTTGAGTGGAATTGAAAAGGCAACACTATAATTGAGTAAACCTTGAATTCGTAAAACTCCAAGTTTATATTTTTGTCCGGGCCTTGACTAACCTTCGAGGCTTAGGACGATCGGGTCGGGTTCGAGGGTACGATCCCGTTGGAGGCCTCGCATTATCGAGGTTGAAGTAAGAGCTCGGTGTAAGAGCGAAGCACGCGTCGAGGGTATAATTCTTATGCTTACTCTTAATTGTGTTTTAATTATGTTTTGCTTGTATTAGTTGCATTAATTATGGGGGTGGGTCTTGGGGGGTTTCTTTCCGCGTAGTGAGGGTCACTACGAAACCCTACAGCGGTATCGGAGCCATGCTCCTTTTAATTTTTGCAATTATTCATTATTTAAGGTGTTTTAAAGTAAGATTTAAATTTTGGTTTTGCTTTTCTAATTGGATTAGAAGCTCGTTTTAATGAATTTGAAAACTCGTATTTTTCTCAATTTGGCCGTCGAACCCAGATTTTTGCTCAAAAATAGATTTTTTTGGGTGGAATTGACATTCTGTAACAGATTCAACCTTCTTCTAAGACTGTCCAGAAGCCAAATTCGAACCAGAAACCCAAGTTTTTGGGGTTTTTTTCGTTTTTTTCAACGAAAATTTTAAATCTTTCAAGCCTTGATTAATGCAAGCATTACAAGGTTAGATTAAATGCATTATTGCATCCCTAATATACTGCATTTTAAATATCCTTAAGCATAATTATGGAGTTTTAATTAGTGCTTGAGTTGATATGCTATTTTTCACACAAACTTGATTTTTCACAAATATGCAAATAAATTGCATTAATGTGTGAATGTTTGATGTGAATGTGTAATTTTAAGTTCCTAAGAATGTTAAAGATATAATATTTAAAAGTTTAAATGATTGGATCTTTAACCCTAAATTCCGTGATTGAACTAAGTTTGAATTTTTCAATTTTTGGTTGATTAAAATCCATGAAGTTCAAATACTTGTGAGTAAAATTTTGATTAATCTTCATATTGGAAGATGTAATCTTGGTATTTTACACAAGTATGAAAGTTGGAAAATTTTATCATTAGATGGTTAATTTATTTTCCAACTCCCATTTGTCAAATCCATTATTAATTTGCATATTGGCTAAATTAATTATGGACATAGCTCATTCAATTTTAAGCATAAAGAAAGACCTAAAAATTGTTTCAAAATAATTTTTTGGATGATTTAGGCTTGTGCACCATTAAAAATGAATTTAATTAAGTTAGACTTATTTTATTTTATTTTTCCACAAATTGATTCTAAAATAAAATTTAGAATTAATTTATGCCATACATAAATCGGGATCAAAATCCCGAGTAAAATGCACACAAATCGATGCAAAATCGCAAGCGTCACCAAGGCTAGCCGGGCTGCCCAGCAGCCCGCATATAGGCTGCCTATTGTGTGCGTATGGGCTGAGCATCGAAGGTGCGTGGCTGTGTGGCGAGGGGTGCTATTGCACTGGGCTTGGGCAGTGGCGTAGGCTGCTGGATGGTTGGAGATGCTGCTTGGCAGCGTGGTAGCAAGCACCAGCCAGCCCACCACTTGCTGGCAGGTGCCAGCATGCGACGATTAGTTAAGTTCACTTAAATCAACCAACATAGAAACCCTAGGTCCCTTATTAATATTGAGCTAAAATTTGCCGTTCCAAGAACAACACTTACCGGACTAATGCGCGTATGTGATGGGCTATGCCAAAGCGAGGCATCACTACTTCCCTAGGAACGTAAGGTATACTAGGTATACAAGTTGTCTTGGTTAAGCTCAACGATATCAATATGGAGTCCTTAGATGTCGTGGCAAAAGAGATAAAATGTCAAGAGTGCATCAGATGCGACATTTTATCAAACCGAGAGTAGCTTAGAGCTATTAGCAATTGGATTGCTTACCGTAAGATATTTAATGTTAAGACAAGCCAAAGCATGCTTAACCATTTCTTGATCTTTGGGATCTCAGAATCATTTTATTCTCGCCCATAAGGGACAATCTCAAAATACGTGGTTAAAATGTTCAATAAGTGTGAATAAGTGCATGAACGCTTTAAATTTCAACTTATTGATGCATGAATGGTTTTTCACTTCAAATTCTTTCAATTGTAGAATCATGTCTGCAAGTAACTCAAACAACAACCATGTGTGCCCGGAACTCTCCGAAAAGTTGGCATTTTGCCTCAACTTGGTCAACTTTAAGGAGTGGGAGGAGGAACTCAGGAAAATTCTCCGGAATTGTTCCTTAGAGTATACTCTTGATACTCCCATTCCAAGCTTCTTCTCCAAGGGGATCATGACCGAAGAGGCTCATGAAGAATGGTCTTCCAATTGCAAGAAAGTCTCACGACTCATGGCAAATTCCATCTCGGAAGATTGGAAGGAAAGCCTTTCCTCCTACCTTCCGGACATGTTCCTCAAAGCACTTGAGGACGTTGTCAATGTAAGATTCACCAAGAGTGAAAATGGAAACTATGATGGAATCGTGTTTGATTTGACTAGGTCACTCTCAAACATGAAGATAAAGCCACCAAATGTGGGTTGTCTTGCTAAGGAAAGGCGTCGGCTTTGGACAATGGTCTACAATGCCAAATTGAGACCCGGCATGCCCCTCCGACCACATGTGCTTGGAATGACTAGACTCTTCAAACACATGCAGCTTCTCAGAATCTCATTGGAGGATGAGATGGCGGGGCATATCTTACTTGCTTCGCTCCACTCGGGCTATGATGCACTTAGAGTGCATATAGCTGCGGGAAAGGAGACATGCTCCTTAATGGAGGTGGTGCAACTACTCAGCTGAGCCACCGCATGTGGAGTGACCAAGAGGCCTTTGAGAGCAAGGAAAAGGGAGTTCAAGAAGGTCAAGGCAAAGATGCGTTGCTTCTATTGTGGTGGGCAAGGCCACTACAAGATAGAATGCAAGCTCTTTCGGGAAGAGGAGGAGAGGAATGGAGCATCTGCCTCAGGTATCTTCCTTAAACACTTGTGAATTAAGCTTATCATAGGTATTAGATACCAAGTATGACTCACTTTATGTTGCCTTTTCAGGGACCAAGTGAGAATCTTGTCAAGTGTTGGTGCAAGGACAAGTAGACGACGAAGATGGTTTTTCAGTAGTGCTTGCATGCACTATTTTGTATATGACATGTAATTAAACTAATCTTAGTTTCATCATGTTTTTGAACATACTATGATCTATGGTGTTGGACACCTAGTTATTTTGAATGTAACACTTTGACAATAGTTGTTTCAAAATTGTCTTGCAAATATATGTTCATTGGAAATGGCATGTTTTAAATATGATTAGACAAGAGTTGATACCGCTAACTAAGACATCTAAGAATTCAACTTCGTTAACAAACATTAGTATATATGGCTATATCTACTTAATGTCGAATAAATTTGAATCCTTTGAGAAATTCAAAGAATTTCAGAAAGAAGTTGAAAATCAATTTGGCAAGAAAATTAAAGCACTTCGATTGGATCGAGGTGGCAAATATTTGAGCCATGAATTCGACGATCACTTGAAAGAAAATGGTATTCTTTCAAAGTTGACAACTTCTGGAACTCCTCAATGGAACGGAGTGTCCAAACGGAGGAATCGAACCTGGTTAGACATGGTTCGATCAATGATGGGTCTTAGTGAACTTCCTATCTCTTTCTGGGGACATGCGCTACAAACCGCGACACTAACACTGAACCGAGCTCCGTCAAAAGCTGTTGAAAAGACTCCATATGAATTATGGACTAAGAAAGATCCTAGGTTGTCTTTTCTCAAGATTTGGGGATGCGAAGCATATGTCAAACGATTAATTTCGGACAAACTTCACCCCAAATCAGACAAGTGTTTATTTGTGGGATACCCAAAAGAAACCAAAGGGTATTACTTCTACAATAAATCCGAGAACAAAGTATTTGTTGCTCGTGATGGTATCTTTTTGGAGAAGGAACACCTTTCCAAAATGACAAGTGGGAGGAAAATCGAACTCGACGAAGTTCGAGAGGACGAGAAACAATGTCAACCTGATAAAATTGACAATATAAGTGCTTTGGAAGCAACTCAGAAGATTGGTCAGAATCAAACAGACAATGTAAATGCTCAACCCATTACCCTTCGTAGGTCGCAACGACAAAGATCTCAACCAGACAGATACCTTGGTATTGTCTTAACCGATGATCAAGACATCCTAGTTATGGATGGAGATGAGCCAGCGACATACAAGCAAGCTATGACGAGCCCCGACTCTACTAAATGGCAAGAAACCATGAAATCCGAGATGGATTCCATGTCTGAAAATCAAGTCTGGGACTTGGTGAATTTGCCCGAGGGTTACACACCCATTGGTTGCAAATGGATCTTCAAATTGAAGACAGACAAGGATGGAAATGTATCAATATACAAGGCTAGACTGGTGGCAAAAGGTTATAGACAAATCTACGGGATTGACTATGACGAAACTTTTTCACCGGTTGCAATGCTAAAGTTTGTCCGGATTATTCTAGCGATTGCTGCATATTACTATTATTAAATATGGTAGATGGATGTCAAAACCGCCTTCCTAAATGGGATTTTGGAAGAAACTGTGTATATGACACAACCAGAAGGTTTTGTTTATCCAAGCAATGCTGGAAAGGTATGCAAGCTTAAGAAGTCCATTTATGGACTAAAGCAAGCTAGCAGGAGTTGGAATCTGCGATTTGATGAAGCCATCAACAAGTTTGGTTTTATCAAGAATCCAGATGAATCTTGTGTATACAAGAAGGTCAGTGGGAGTGACATCGCATTCCTAGTCCTATATGTCGATGACATACTGCTCATTAGAAACAGCACAAAATTACTAGAGTCTGTAAAGGGCTGGTTGGGAAAGTGTTTTTCAATGAAGGACTTAGGAGAGGCACTGTACATATTAAGCATCAAGATCTACAGGGATAGATCTAAGAGGATGATTGGATTGAGCAAGAGTACTTACATTGATAAGGTACTGGCACGATTCCACATGGAGAATGCCAAGAGAGGGCATCTACCCATGTCCCATGGCATAACTCTCATCAAGAAATAGTGTCCACAGACACTTGTTGAGCGAGAAAGAATGAATCAGATCCCAGATGCTTTGCTAATTGGATTGATCATGTATGCCATGATATGTAACAGGCCAGATGTATCGTAGTCCTTGAGTGCTACGAGTCGATACCAATCGGACCCAGGAGAGGCGCATTGGACTGCGGCCAAGAATATCCTGAAGTACCTGAAAAGGAACAAGGATAAATTCCTGGGCTATGGTGGCCACAATGACCTGGTTGTTGAAGGTTACACCGACGCTAGCTTCCAGACTGACAGAGACGACTTCAAGTCACAGTCAAGATACATATTCTATCTGAATAGAGGAGCGTTTAGCTGGAAGAGTGCCAAGCAGAGAACCACTGCAGACTCTACAACTGAAGCCGAATACCTGGCTGCTTCAGAAGCTGCTAAGGAGGCTATTTTGATTCGCAAGTTCATCAGTGAACTTGGTGTTGTACCCTCCATCAAGGGTCCGATAGATCTCTACTGTGACAACAATGGAGCTATCGCTCAGGCTAGAGAGCCAAGAGAGCGCCAGAAAGTCAAACATGTCCAAAGGCGATTTCACATGATAAGGGAATGGAAATCCGAAGGTGAAATCGGAATTTACAAGATCGGCACGGATGGTAATGTGGCTAATCCTTTGACTAAACCTTTGCCTCAAGTGAAACACAACAAGCACATTGAGGCAATGGGAATCAAGCACGTCGAAGACTGGCTTTGAAATTCCCTGTACATGTGTTTTAATTAAACTAAATGTTTTAATGTTAGACACTGTATTGAAACCATTCAGTTATGGAGTAATTAACTTAATGCAAAATTACTATTCACTCCATTGCTATTTAATTGTGGTTTAGAATTAAATAATGAGTCCATTCGATTTATGGAAATATTCAAAACAGGGTATCAAGACCATGTTTTGGATAAAGAAACACCTGTTTAGTGAACATTAAATATTTTAATCGAAAATTATCCCTAATCGAGGTCGTCTAAACTGATGGATGATTGATGACCACCAGAGATTAGTGTGCAGTATCATTTACAGCACCGTTTCTTGTTCTGTAGGACATGATGGTCATAAATCATTTGCACAGGTGCCAGTTTGGAACTGCACTGGATAGACCTATGAGAGTACTTTAAGAGATTCAAAAATTGTCATAAGTACATTTCTCGTTATAGCTATCGGAACTCGTTTCCTCGACCATGAGTATTGTGAAGTTTTCTTGTTTGAGTACTAGTCTCTTTGATGTTGTCTAACGTCTGCCGTAACTGGGGATCATAACGAGAACACTCAGGAGATTAGGTCCTCTAAGTAAGAGAAACTTACGATGCAAGACTGGGAATGTCCCCCTATTAACAATAGGGAACATGTCTTTGTTGTTCACAAGGCCGCTCGAAGAGCGAGACTGTGAAAATAAATGGCCGTGCTCAGATGGATTTTAGAAATCATCTGCTTATTAACAATCAAACTCAGAGATCGAGAAACACTTCTGAATGAAATAAGGATGACGATGAATCTTACCTTATAGTTCACGAAGAGACATTAAGCGACGTAGGAAATGGGCTATACACTGTATGCACACTTGTCCGGAAGGACAAGTGGGAGATTGAAAGGAATGGTGTCCTTCCAACAAGTGTATTATTCTGATAGAGGGTTCAGAATTATTACAGAGCTAATTCTTCAGTAAGGTCAAGTGATCGGAATGCCTAGGTGGAGGCCGCTTCCGATCAGTAATATTAAGGTATAATTAATATTACATCTTAATCTTAACTGAACCCTTGGGGTCGAACCCAATCGAACAACCGATCCAAGACGATGAATTAATCCGAAGGATTTGACGAGTCGTCGGAGTTTTACGAACACAGACGTCAGATATCGAGCCTAGGGCGTCGAGGCCGAGCGTCGCAAAATCACAAGCAACAAGTACGAGCATAGCCGTAGCACCACATTGTTCTAGCCATGTGGATGCTAGGCTAGCTTGAGCTAGTATATATGCACCTAGCATGGCTAGGCGCAAGCCTAGACACACTAGATGTGCTAGGCGCACCATCGCTAGCACTAGGCGCTAGCATGCGTGCGTGCCTAGCATGGCAGCACCATCGCTAGCACCGAGTGTTGGCATGCGTGCATGCCTTGCATCGCAACAGTATGCGTGCTGGCTTGCGTGCGTGCCTTCGCATGGCAGCACCAAGCAGCACGATGTGCTCTGCAACGCACTTGTGCATGGCCTAGGCGCCAGCACAATGCTAGCCAACGCCCAACAGTGCCCAGCAGCCTCGCAATGCAGCATTCAGCCTTCGCATAGCTGCGTGCTTGTGTGCGTGCCTTCGCATGGCAGCACCAAGCACAGCAAGCTAGCAAGCAGCGCTAGGCAGCAAGCAGCATCAGCGAAGGGCCTCGCCCAGCACGGCAGCATGCCTGGCTCGCTAGCAGCACACATGTGCTGGCTGGGGGCTGTGCGTGATGCCAGCTGGCTGCTAGCCCAGAAGCCCCTTGGTGCCGGTTTTGTGAGGGGTGGTGACCAACCCTTGGGAAATGCCTTGGGGAGCAAGGCAATGGTCCCCCCCACCTACTCTTGGTCCTCACATAACTCTCTCTCTCCCCTTGACACTTGTTGCATTGTGATTGATTTGATTATTTATTTAATTTAAAATTAAATTAATTATCAATATTATTCATTCTCCCACATTGGTTGGGAAATGAAAATCAAGGGTTCATTTCCCTATAAATACCAAGGTTTGGGTATTTGGGAAAGAACACACTTGAGTGGGATTGAAAAGGCAACACTATAATTGAGTAAACCTTGAATTTGTAAAACTCCAAGTTTATATTTTTGTCCAGGCCTTGACTAACCTTCGAGGCTTAGGACGATCGGGTCGGGTTCGAGGGTACGATTCCATTGGAGGCCTCGCATTATCGAGGTTGAAGTAAGAGCTCGGTGTAAGAGCGAAGCACGCGTCGAGGGTATAATTCTTATCCTTACTCTTAATTGTGTTTTAATTATGTTTTGCTTGTATTAGTTGCATTAATTATGGGGGCGGGTCTTGGGGGGTTTCTTTCCGCGTAGTGAGGGTCACTACGAAACCCTACAAGGTGGACCTTATTGTCTTGAATTTGACGGCTTATCTTAATTTTCAGGAAGGATCAACGAGGTCGTCTGCCTTTGGCGAAAAGCCACTAAAGCGTCCGTTTGATGAAGAGGACCGGATGCCTAATAAATCTAGAAAATCTGTGGCGCAGAAATATCCATCTATTGACAAGAATAGGGATGATTTTCACCCCTCTACTGCCGGCAAGTCGCCTGCATCTCTCGGAGCCCTTAAAAAACTAGACGCCCCTCGGGCGTTGAAGAGTGGCAAGCCACTTATCGCTGCTGTTGGCTTAGCAGCAAAAGGCGGGCATGTCGCAGGAAGACGCAAAGACAGGCGTCCTAAGGACTTGGAGGTTGAGCTCCCAGGTATCTGTGCCTTCAATCCATTACATTACCCTAATAGGGTAAAGTCTTATTAGCAGGTGCCCAACAGCTTTAAAGACACCTGGTCTATAGGCCGGGCTTATGTCAACTTCTCACCAAGTGTTGAATGTGCAGATGCTACCCAAAGGTCGGATATACATCAATTCGCTAAGAACATGCTGAAGGCGTCTCTGCCGAGGAGGGGGATTCTATAAGGGGGGTTGGCACCCTCAACTTTGATGCCATCTTGGCGCTGCTAGCTGAGGTAAGTTAGAAAATATTTCTTACCCCTCATGCCGTCTATATTGATGATCTTCTTTGCCGGATGCAGGCCATGCTGCTGATGAATGGGCTCAAGAAGCTATTCTTAGACAAACAAAAAGAGGTAAAGAGTGCCAAAGAAAGGGTCGCCTTTGCTCTAGATCAAGCTATGTTTGACATATGTAAAAATGAGGCACTAACTCATGATATCCTGCATTCTCAGGCAGAGGCCAACCTGTAAGTCAAGCAGCAGCTAGAGGCGGCCCAAAAGAGGGTATTTGAGCTTGAGGTCCAGCTGAAGTCAGCCAGGGATGAGCTTGAGAAGCATGAGAATGTCAGTACGAAAACAGACAGCCTCCGCCGCCAGAACGAGAATCTGAAAAGAAAACTCGCCAACTAGGAACAACAGCTGAGGAAGAAGTACCAAGCCAGGGCCAAGGAGGAATTGAGGCAGCTAGTCGAGGAGAATGAGGCCGACTGTACCATCCGGATGAGAATGGCTTGGAAGGCTTTGCATCTTGACGACGATTACTTCGTTTGGGAGTATCGTTTTGAGCAAGCCACTGAAGAGCTTGACGAGGAGCGGCTACAGGCGGAGAAAAGGGGCGAGTCTGGTGATGATGAAGACATGGCTGAGAATGAGGACTTTGAACATGATGGGGGTCATTCGGCTGATGCTGGTGAAAAGCCGGATGAGGATGTTGAAGAGTCCTCCCCTCAAGATGATCAAATCTAAATCTTTCTTTGGCTGAATAGCCTGACAATTACTTTTCCAGCATGCGTGCCGAGTATGTATATATCTTTACCGACTGAGAAGTCGGGTTTGATTAACAATTTTTCTTTTTCTCACCGATTGTAAAATAGGTTAACACTTTCTTTTGGTCGACCATGGGGTCAGTTTTATATGAAACAGCCGGCCATTGGGTCGGTTTTCCTGCATAAAAGAAAAAAAAATTTGTTCTTGCATTTTCATTATGCATAAACTTTGCTAAGTGCGTAGCCTTTTTATTATATACATGCGGTTTACTGGATGCATTTGCCGCCGGGCTGATGTGCACTTGGTTTCAAAAGTGGGTTGATTGACCTAGAAATTTTTGATACCTGTGAGGGTAAGACTAATTTCTGAGTCAATCAATCACTAAGTTGATTGCCCCAAACCAAGTGGACAGTCGTCCATCAAGCATTCGGATAGAGTATTAGACGGTCATTGACCGTATTGATATTTCCGAAGGGCTTTTAATTTCTGAGTCATTTACTCCTAACCGGGTCAGTAATGCCTCAGTTGAGCAGGCGAACCAACCAATAGGGGAATCTGCTCTTGGACCATCTGTATTGTCCTTGAGAAATAACAGGCAGCTGAAAGTGCTTTTACCTGAATATTTTCCAGCGTCTTTTTGCCCCATTGGGGGAATTTCCTAAGTTACTCAATTATCATGAGATTTTAACCTAAGTTAGAATAACGGCCGGTTACCAGCTGGTGAGAATGAGACATGCGGTTTTGTTTTATGCCGTTTAGGTTCCATTTTAGATTATTCAAGTCAAACAAGTGTGAATTAGCCCTTATTGGGTTAATCAGTCTTTGCCGCTTGTGTTTGAGTTTATAGAGCAATGTACCACCGATATGGGAGATTCTCTCTGCGACAAAGTCACCCGGATGGGCGTCACCAAATGTCTTGCTCTTGTTGGAGCAGACAAGTAAACGTTTATAAGCAGACGACCATTGGCCATATCAAGTCGTTTTAAACGAGAAATTTTTAAGTGCTATGTTTTGGACTTAGCTTTATATTTTCAAATTTAGCCGTCTGTAATTCCCCTGAGCAATAACAGGCGTCAGAAGTGAGTTCTTTTATCTAAATGAAATAATAGCCGGCTATCGGTTGTTACAGAACAGGCGGTAATCTCTAGCTATCTAGATCTCATTAGATAGTTCAATTCAAACAGCTGCGAGCTTATCTTAATCCAGACAGTTGGTAGGGGCGTTTATTTTTTAAGTTTATAGAGCAATGTACCACTCGGATGGGAGATTCTCTGTGCGACGAATTCACCCGGATGGGTGTCGCCGGATGTCTACTCATATTGGAGCAGACGATGGGTTTTAAGGCCGTCTACACATTGCACAGACGATATTCCGATTGGGAGATGTATATAGTTAAAGCAATAAATATCGTTGAAAATAAAAAGAAACTTTTAATTGATGGGCTTTTTATTTACAAAAAATTTACAAGTCTTAGAAGTAGTACTTTTTTTAAGTTATCTACATTCCAAGTTTTGGCTAGCTGCCTGCCGTCTGGAGTTTTCAGGCGGAAGGTGCCGCCTCTCACTTCTTCATAGATCCAATAGGGGCCTTCCCAATTGGGAGTAAACTTTCCTTGCTCATTGGCCCTACCGGTTGCCTCCATTTTTCGTAACACAAAGTCCCCTACTTTCAAGGACCGCTTATATACTCTTTTGTTTTAAGCTCTTGTCATTCTCAGACAGTAAATCTCATGATGCAAGGCGGCATTGCCCCTGCGCTCCAGGAGTGTGTTAAGAGCTAGCCGCATGGCCTCCTAGTTTGCCTCTTCATCATATAACATGACCCGAAGAGTCGGCTCGTAGTGCTCAACAGGCAAGATGGCCTTAGGACCATACACCATGAGAAATGGGGTTTCACCGGTTGCCCCTTTTGTTGTTGTTATGATGGCCCATAGGACATGAGTTAACTCTTCTGCCCATAGCCTGCCAGCTTTTTCAATTTTCTTTTTTATGCTGTCTGAGATAAGCTTGTTGAAGGCTTCAACCTTGCCGTTTGCTTAGGGACGACCGATTGATGCAAAACAGTGGGGGATCCCTTGGTCTCCCAGCCAATTCTTGAGGGTAGGCGTCTCAAACTGAGGGTCATTGTCAAATACCATAGACATAAGTACCCCAAACCAGGTGATGATGTTCTTCTGGATAAAGGAAATGACATCTTTTGTCTTGATGCCTTTGACCGCCTCTGCCTCTAACCACTTGGTGAAGTAGTCAACAACGACTAGAATATAGCGTCGACCTCCTGGTGCAGGCGTATATGGACCCAGAATGTCCATGCCCCATTTGGCGAATGGTACTGGGCTATGAATGGCCGTTAGATCTGTGGCCGGACGGTGTATGAGTCTGCCGAATCTTTGACACTTATCACACTTTTTCACCATTTCCATGGAGTCTGCCTCAAGAGTGGGCCAAAAGTAGCCTTGCCACCTTGCCCTACACGCTAGTGCCGGCCGCCTATGTGAGAGGCAAAGTAGCCCGAATGCAATTCCTCTAGAATTTCTTGCCCCTTTTTAGGGGTAACACACTTCAATAAAGGCTTGAGAAAACCCTTCTTGAAAAGCTCTCCATTATAAATCTCAAAGTTGGCCGCACGTTTTTTCATTGCAGCCATTTTTGGATATGTATCCGGCAAAGTGCCGTCTAGCAGATAGGCCCGGATGCCATCCATCCAGGTTGAACTCCGGTATAATATTCCAATGGGATCTTCTTCAATACTTCGCTTTTCCATTACTTCCAAAAAGACTGACCGAGGTGGATCATAGGAGGCGGATGATGCCAGCTTAGAAAGAGCATCCGCCTGATTGTTCTCTGACCTGGGCACCTAACTTAAATGAAATCCATCAAGTGTCCTTGCTTCAGCTTTGACCGTCTGCAAATATTTTAACATGGCCGGATGGGTGGCCTCATAATCATCATGGTACTGGCTAACGACCAATTGTGAATCAGAGCAAGGGTAAATTTTTCTTGCCCCTGCCGCCGTGCACATGCGGATACCGGCTAAGTGGGCTTCATATTCCGCCTTATTATTTGAGGCTTGAAACTTGAACCGTAGTGCATATTCATACTTGTCCCCTTCAGGGGACTGACATATAACCCCTGCACCATAGCCGTTCATAATAGAGCTCCCGTCTACATACACTTTTCAAACTTGGTAAAGATTCTAAGGCTCAGCCGGCCTTGTCATTTCGACAATGAAGTCGACAAACGCTTGTCCCTTCACTGCCTTCCTTGGTTCGAAAGAGATTTCAAGGCTTTGAATTTCAATAGCCTATTTGATCATTCGACCCGATGACTTCATAGTTGTCATTGGCCGCTTGAGGGGTTAATCTGTGTAGACCACAACTGGATGTGCTAAGAAGTAAGGCTTCAACTTCTTAACTGCCATGAAAAGAGCCAGGCCAATTTTTGTAACCATTGGGTACCGTAGATCAGCATTTCGAAGAACATGGCTGATGAAATAGACCGAGAGCTGGATGCCGTCTCTCTCAGCAAGGAGAACAGCATGAGAGCATGGTCTGAGACTGCTAAGTACATGTAAAATGCCTCCTTTGGTAGAGAGCTAACAAGCCTCGGCAAAGAGTGTAACTGTTCTTTCAATTTCTGAACGGACGCCTCAGCATCATCCCCCTATTCAAACCTAGTCTTCTTTTTGGTAGCTTGGAAAAAATAGAGGCACTTGTCACTTGACCGACTAAGGAATCTCCCCAATGCCACTATACAACCTGTTAACTTTTGAGCTTCTTTGACAGTGCGGGGTGACTTCGCTTCAATGATCGCCTGTATCTTATCTGGATTTGAAAGGAATGGTGTCCTTCCAACAAGCGTATTATTCTGATAGAGGGTTCAGAAATATTACAGAGCTAATTCTTCAATAAGGTCAAGTGATCGGAATGCCTAGGTGGAAGCCGCTCCCGATCAGTAATAATAATATACAATTAATATTACAGCTTAATTTTAACTGAACCCTTCGGGTCGAACCTAATCGCAAAACCGATCCGAGACGACAAATCAATCCGAAGGATTCGACGAGTCGCCGGAGTTTTACGAACACAGACGTCGGATATCCAGCCTAGGGCGTCGAAACCGAGCGTCGCAAAATCACAAGCAACAAGTACGAGCGCAGCCGTAGCGTCACATTGGCTTAGCCATGTGAGTGCTAGGCTAGGCTAGTCAATCGCATGCTAGGTGTGCTAGGTGCTTGCGCATATGCTAGCAAGCCATGCGCCCTAGCATCGCCCATCGCAACCCTTAGCACAGCACAGCACCATCGCAAGTGCTAGGCACTAGCGTGTGTGCCTTCGCACAAGCACAACACCATCGCATGTGCTAGGCACTAGCGTGTGTGCCTTCGCACAGCTCATCGCTAGCACAGCACCAAGCATGGAATGCTTGTGCGTGTGGCTAGCGAGGCAATGCCCAGCATGCGTGGCTCGCTAGCAGCACGCATGCTGGCTATGAGTGTGTGTGTATGCGAGATGCTAGGCAGCAGCACTACGCACCTGCCAGCAGGGCTGTGCCTGTGCGTGCGTGTGTTCGTTGGCTAGGCAGCAGCACCACTAGCAGCGCCCAGCGCCCAGCAGCACGCAGCACGCATGTGCTTGGCATGCTAGGGCCAGTGCATGCTGGTAGTGCGTGCCGACGCTAGCTAGCTGGTGTGTCGGCGTGCTAGCTGGCAGCCAACCCAGCTGCTTTGCTAGGTGGCGGATTGAGGTGTGGGGACCGAAAGCCTCAAGGCTTCCCTTGGGGAGCAAGGCAATGGTCCCCCCAAGGGACATGGTCCTCACCTAACTCTCTCTATCCTTTTGCCACTTGTTGCATGGTGATTGCTTTTGATTAATTATTTAATTTAGAATTAAATAAATTATCACAATTGCACATGATCCCACATTGATCATGAAATGGGATTCAAGTCCCCATTCTGAATAAATACCCACTTGGTTGGGATTTTGAGAACACACACACTTGAGTGGAGCTACATAGGCATCTCCATTGTTGAGAATACCTAAAGTTCGTAAAACTCCAATCTTTTTAGGTCGGGCCTCGACTAACCTTCGGGGCTTGGGCCGATCGGGTCGGGTTCGAGGGTACGAGCCGTCGGAGAACTTGCGTTTGCGGGGTTAAAGTAAGAGCTCTTTTAGCGAGCGAAGCACGCGTCTAGGGTATAATTCTTTATCCCTCTTTCTCTTAATTATTTATTAATTATGTTTTGCATGCTTTAATTGCTTTAGTTATCGGAGCGGGTCTTGGTGGGTTTCTTTCCGCGTAGAATGGGTCTCTACGAAACCCTACACCGGTATCGGAGCTGCGCTCCTTTTAATTATTGCAATTATATATTAATTAAGGTGTTTTAAAGAAGATTTAATTTCTGGTTTTTGCTTTTCTAATTAGATTAGAAGTACGTTTTTAAAATAGTTTTAATCTCGTATTTTTCGATTTTGGTATGGAAACTCGGATTTAGGCTCAAAAATAGTGTTTTTTTTGGGTGGAATTGACGTTCTAAATCAGTTTCAACCCTCTTCGAGAACTGTCCAAAAGCCAAATTCGAACCAGAACCCCATTTTTTTTAAGGGTTTTTCCGTTTTCAACGAAAATTTTAAAACTTTTGTGCCTTGATTAATGCAAGCATGTCAAGGGTAGATTAAATGCATTATTGCATCCCTAATCTACTGCAATTTAAATATCTTTTAAGCATGATTATGGAGTTATAATATGTGCTTAAGTTGATATGTTCTTTTTCACATAAACTTGTTTTTCACAATTATGCAAATAAATTGCATTAATGTGTGAATGTTTGTTGTGAATGTGTAATTTTTAAGTTCCTAGTATGCTAAAGATTAATCTTTAAATGTTTAAATGATTGGAACTTTAACCCTAAATTCCATGTTGAACTAATTTTGGAATTTTCATATTTGGTTGATTAAAATCCTTGAAGTTCAAATGCTTGTGAGTAAATGTTGATAAACCTTCATATTGGAAGATGTAATCTTGTTATTTTACACAAGTATAAAAGTTGGAAAATTTTATCATTGGATGATTAGTTTATTTTTCCAACTCCCTATTTGTCAAATCCATTATTAATTTGCATATTGGCTAAATTAATTATGGACATAGCTTTTTCAATTTTAAGCATCAAGAAAGACCTAAAATGTTCCAAGGTGATTTTGGAAATTTAAGCTTGTGCACCATTAAAATTGAATTTAATTAAGTTGGACTTATTTTATTTTCATTTTGCCCTAAATTAAATAAATTTAGATTTATTTTACGTCACACGTAAATTGGGATTAAAATCCCGAGAAAATGCATGCAAATCGAGACAAAAACCCCAAGCGTCACCAAGGCTAGCCGGGCTGCCTATGGTGCGCACTGGGCTGTGCCTTGATGTTGCGCTGCTGTGTGGCGAGGGATGCAGGGGGCTGATGCGTGGGCAGTGGCCTAGGCTGCTGTAGTGCTTGGGCACGTTGCTGGGCAGCATGGCAGCAAGCCCCAGCCAGCCCGCCACTTGCTAGCAGTGCCAGCATGCTAGCCAGCATGCACAGCATGCAAGGCAGGTTTTTGGTGCTAGCAGCGTGGCATGCTACGCTATGCGCTGCATGCTAGAACCACGCACCAAGCACACCCCATGGGCTGCTTGACAGACATGGTGCGCAACCCACAAGGATACGAGTGGGCTGTTTTTTGCTTAAGTTTGGGCTATGCGTTTTGCGAAAATTTTGCCATTTTAAAATATTTATGTAATTATTTTAACGAGGTTGGACCTCGATTTTTCCGGCTCTTGCAAATTTTTTAATTTTGACAAATTAGGGATAACTGGCTTAATTAATTGGATTAATTAAGTTGGATGCGAAATTTAGTGGGAGCTTAGCTAATTACTTTTACAAATTGCACCCTAGTAATACATAATTTATTAAACAACTTTGACTAGTTTTAATTAGGCGCGTTAATCGGATTAACCACCTAAGTTAGTTACTAGTTTTGCGTGTTTACTTGTTTTATCTCGTAAAATGCATGGGCAATTCACAAATAGTGAATGGGTGAATGAAAGATTGTTAAGTAGTGGGACCCGACTAGGATAGAAAATACGGACTGCGTTTCGTTACATATTTTTGTAAATCTAAATACGATTTGCGAACCGTTAAGTATGTTTGTACTTTAGATTAATCTTAGTTGTAGTAGCTAGTAATTTTATTTTGGCAAAGATGTCTCAAGACGGCGTTTCGATGAAGACGAGCCAAGATGAAGACCCTTGAAGATTTGAAGATTTCAAGGGGTCATGCTAGTTGCCAAATGCATCAAATTTATGCCTTATATATATTGTTGTTATATATATTGTGAATGTGCATGTTTAGGATTTCAAATGTTTTGATGATTAGTTAAGTTCACTTAAATCAACCAGCATAGAAACCCTAGGTCCCTTAAAATGTTGAGCTAAAATTTGCCGTTCCAAGAACAACACTTACCGAACTAATGTGCGTATATGATGGGCTACGCCAAAGCGAGGCATCACTACTTCCCTAGGAACGTAAGGTATACTAGGTATACGAGTTGATCTTGGTTAAGCTCAACGATATTAGTAAGGAGTCCTTAGATGTCGTGGCAAAAGAGATAAAATGTCAAGAATGCATAAGATGCGACGTTTTATCAAACCGAGAGTAGCTTAGAGCTATTAGCAATTGGATTTCTTACCTTAAGATATTTAATGTTAAGACAAGCCAAAGCATGCTTAACCATTTCTTGATCTTTAGGATCTCGGAATCATTTTATTCTCGCCTAAAAGGGACAAAATTATTAATGCGTGGATAAAATGCTCAATAAGATTGAAGATTTGCATGAACGCTTTTAAATTTCAAACTTATTGATTATATGAATGGTTTTTCATTTCAAATTCTTTCAATTGTAGAACAATGTCTGCAAGTAACTCAAACAACAACCAATTCTCTTTACGCTCAATCCTCGAGAAGGAGAAGTTAAGCGGGCCAAATTTTCTTGATTGGCAAATAAATTTGCGTATTGTTCTCATGAAAGAGCAAAAAGAATACGTCCTTGATGAGGAAATGCCCGACGCTCCCAATGAGGAGGTCACTCAGGCTTCCCTTAACCGATGGCAAAGTGCCAATCGGGATGTCAAATGCATCATATTGGCTACTATGTATCCGGACCTTCAAAAGACTTTCTTTGAAAAGGAGACGGCTTTTGAGATCATTTCTGAGCTTCAGAATATGTTTCAAGAGCAGGCCCGAACTGAAAGGTTCGAAACCCACAGGCAAATCCTTGAGAGCAAGCTCAAGAAAGAGGAGCCGGTAAGCCTGCATGTTCTTAAAATGATTGGATTATTTGAGAACATGGAAAGGCTAGATGCTGGGTATTCAACTGAGATGGCAATTGACATCATTCTCCACTCGCTGCATAAAGGCTATGATCAGTTCAAGATGAACTATAATATGCACAGCATGGAGAAAACTCTCACCGAGCTTCATGGTATGTTGAAGCAAGCCGAGCAAACCCTCAAGGATGAGGGAAAGCATGATATGCTCATGGTGAGAAAGGGCAAGCCATTTAAGCGCTCGGGCAAGAAGAAGAGCTTTAAAGGGAAAAAGAAAAATTTTCCGCATAAGTTAAACACTGCCAAGGGCAGCAAGGACAAAAAGGTAGCCTCTTCCAAATCCGACTCCCAATGTTTCTACTATAAGAAGAAGGGACATTGGAAACGGGACTGCCTCAAATTCTAGGAAGATAAGAAGAACGACGTCGTTGCTTCTTCATCAGGTATCTTTGTTATAGACTTAAACTTCACTAGCAAAACATCATGGGTATTAATTACCAGATATGGCTCACACCTTTGTTCCAATGCTCAGGGACTAAGGAGGCTAGAGAAGGGAGAGGTCGAGCTTCGGGTCACCAATGGAGCAAGAATGTCTGTCGTCTCCGTTGGAACTCTCAGTTTGTCTTTGCCCTCTGGGCTTATTTAAGAACTTGACAATTGTTATCATGTTCCTAAAGTTACCAAAAACATTATTTCAATTTCGACGTTGGACGCCAAAGGTTTTGGATTTCGAATTAAGAACAATAGTTGTTCATTTTATTTCAATAATGTTTTATATGGTAAGGCATATTCAGAAAATGGTCTTTATGTGCTTTCTCTTGACAAACAAGTTTATAACATTGACGATACCGCCAAAAGGGATAAGACCATCGAGTCGAATCAAACCTACTTGTGGCATTGTCGTCTTGTCCATATTAACGTTAAACGCATCAAGAAACTTCTACAAGAAGGTGTTCTTGAATCATTCGACTTGGAGTCGTTTGAAAATTGCGAAGGATGTCTATTAGGTAAGATGATAAAACAACCGTTCTCCAAGTTGGGAGAAAGGGCTAGTGACTTATTAGTTCTGATCTAATACACACGGATGTATGTGGACCAATGAGTAAACCTGCAAGACAAGGTTACCGATATTTCATCACCTTCACCGACGATTTAAGTAGATATGGCTATGTCTACCTAATGTCGAATAAATCTGAATCTTTTGAGAAATTCAAAGAATTTCAGAAAGAAGTTGAGAATCAACTTGGCAAGAAAATCAAAGCACTTCGATCGGATCGAGGTGGCGAATATTTGAGCCATGAATTTGAAAATCACTTGAAAGAAAATGGTATTCTTTCAGAGCTAACACCTCCCGGAATTCCTCAATGGAACGGAGTATCCGAACGGAGGAATCGAACATTGTTAGACATGGTTCGATCAATGATGGGTCTTAGTGAACTTCCTATCTTTTTCTGGGGACATGCTCTACAAACCGCGGCACTAACACTGAACCGAGCTCCGTCAAAAGCTGTTGAAAAGACTCCATATGAATTATGGACTAAGAAACCTCCTAGGTTGTCTTTTCTCAAGATTTGGGGATGCGAAGCATATGTCAAACGATTAATTTCGGACAAACTTCACCCCAAATCAGGCAAGTGTTTCTTTGTAGGATACCTAGAAGAAACCAAAGGGTATTAATTCTACAATAAATCCGAGAACAAAGTATTTGTTGCTCGTGATGGTGTATTTTTGGAGAAGGAACACCTTTCCAAAATGACAAGTGGGCCGACGAAGTTTGAGAGGACGAGCAACAATGTCAACCTGATAAAACTGACAATCTAAATGCTTTGGAAGCAGTTAAGAAGATTGGTCAGAATCTAACAGACAATACAAATGCTTAACCCATTACCCTTCGTAGGTCAACGGCTAAGATCTCAACCAGACAGATACCTTGGTATTGTCTTAATCGATGATCAAGACATCCTAGTTATGGATGGTGATGAGCCAGCGACATACAAACAAGCTATGACGAGCCCTGACTCTGATAAATGGCAAGAGGCCATGAAATCCGAGATGGACTCCATGTCTGAAAATCAAGTCTGGGACTTGGTGAATTTGCCTGAGGGTTACACACCCATCGGTTGTAAATGGATCTTCAAACTGAAGACAGCCAAAGATGGAAATGTATCAATATACAAAGCTAGACTGGTGGCGAAAGGTTATAGACAAATCCACGGGATTGACTATGATGAAACCTTTTCACCAATTGCAATGCTAAAGTCTATCCGGATTATCCTAGCGATTGCTGCATATTACGATTATGAAATATGGCAGATGGATGTCAAAACCGCCTTCCTAAATGGGATTTTGGAAGAAACTGTGTATATGACACAGCCAGAAGGTTTTGTTGATCCAAGAAACACTGGAAAGGTATGTAAGCTTCAGAAGTCCATTTATGGACTGAAGCAAGCAAGCAGAAGTTGGAATCTGCGATTTGATGAAGCCATCAGTAACTTTGGTTTTATCAAGAATCCAGATGAATCTTGTGTCTACAAGAAGGTCAGTGGGAGTGATATCGCATTCCTTGTCCTATATGTCGATGACATACTGCTCATTGGAAACAGCACAAAATTACTAGAGTCTGTAAAGGGCTGGTTAGGAAAGTGCTTTTCGATGAAGGAATTAGGAGAGGCACAATACATATTGGGCATCAAGATCTATAGGGATAGATCTAAGAGGATGATTGGATTGAGCCAGAGTACTTACACTGATAAAGTACTAGTACGATTCAACATGGAGAATGCTAAAAGAGGGCACCTATCCATGTCCCATGGCGTGACTCTTAGCAAGAAACAGTGTCCACAGACACCTGTTGAGCGAGAGAGAATGGATCAGATTCCATATGCTTCGCTAATTGGATTGATCATGTATGCCATGATATGTACCAGGCCAGATGTATCATATGCTTTAAGAGCTACGAGCCGATACCATTCAAACCAAGAGAGGCGCATTGGACTGCGGCCAAGAACATCCTAAAGTACCTGAAAAGGAACAAGGATAAATTCCTAGTCTATGGTGGCCATAAAGACCTGGTTGTTGAAGGTTACACCGACGCTAGCTTCTAGACTGACAGAGACGACTCCTAGTCGCAGTCAAAGTACATATTTTTCCTAAATGGAGGAGCGTTTAGCTGGAAGAGTGCAACGCAAGGCACCACTGAAGATTCTACAATTGAAGCTGAATACATGGCAGCTTCAGAAGCCGCTAAGGAGGCTGGTTGGATTCACAAGTTCGTCAGTGAACTTGGTGTTGTACTTTCCATCAAGGGTCCGATAGATCTCTACTGTGCAACAATGGAGCTATCACTTATGCTAGAGATCCGAGAGAGCACTAGAAGGTGAAACATGTCTAGAGGCGATTTCACATGATAAGGGAATGGAAATCCGAAGGTGAAATCAGAATTTGTAAGATCGGAACGGATGATAATGTGGCCGATCCTTTGACTAAACCTCTGCCTCAAGTGAAGCACAACAAGCACATTGAGATAATGGGAATCTAGCACGTTGAAATTCCCTGTACATGTGTTTTAATTAAACTAGACGTTTTAATGTAAGACACTGTGTTGAAACCATTCATTTATGGAGTAATGAATTATATATTTTATATTCACTCTATTGCTATTTAATTGTGGTTTAGAATTAAATAACGAGTCCAAATTGATTTATGGAAATATTCAATATAGGGTATCAAGACCATGTCTTGGATAAAGAAACACCTGTTAAGTGAACATTGAATATTTAAATCGAAAAGTATCCCTAATCAAGGTCATCTAACTGATGGACGATTGATGACCACCAGATATTAGTGTGTAGTATGATTTACAGCACCGTTTCTTGTGCTGCAAGGACGTAATGGTCACAAATCATTTGCACAAAAGCTAGTTTAGAACTGCACTGGATAGACCTATGAGAGTACTTTAAGAGATTCAAAATTTTCCTAAGTACATTTCTCCTTATAGCTATCAGAACTTGTTTCTTCTACCATGAGTATTGTAAAGTTTTCTTGTTTGAGTACTAGTCTCTTTGATGTTGCCTAACGTCTGCCGTAACTAGAGATCGTAACGGGATCACTCGGGAGATTAGGTCCTCTTGTAAGAGAAACTTACAGTTCAAGATTGGGAATGTCCCCCTAATAACAATAGGGAACATGTCTTTGTTGTTTACAAGGCCGCTCGAAGAGCGAGACTGTGAAAATGCATGGTCGTGCTCAGATGGATTTTCGAAATCATCTGCTTATTGACAGTCGAACTCGGAGATCGAGAAACACTTCTAAACGTAATAAGGATGACGATGAATCTTACCTTCTAGTCCACGAAGAGACATTAAGCGACTTAGGAAATGGGCTATACACTGTATGCACACTTGTCCGGAAAGACAAGTGGGAGATTTTAAGGGATGGTGTCCTTCCAACAAGTGTATTATTCTGATAGAGGGGTCAGAATAATTACAGAGTTAATTCTTCAGTAAGGTCAAGTGATCGTAATGCCTAGGTGGCGGCCGCTTCCGATCAGTAATATTAATGTACAATTAATATTACAGCTTAATCTTAACTGAACCCTTCGGGTCGAACCTAATCGAACAACCGATCCGAGATGACGAATCAATCCGAAGGATTCGACGAGTCGTCGGAGTTTTACGAACAAAGACGTCGGATATCGAGCCTAGGGCGTTGAAACCGAGCGTCGCAAAATCACAAGCAACAAGTATGAGCGTAGACATAGCGTCACATTGGCTTAGCCATGTGAGTGCTAGGCTAGGCTAGTCCATCGCATGCTAGGTGTGCTAGGTGCTGGCGCATATGCTAGTAAGCCACGTGCCCTGGCACCGCCCATCCAGCCCTTAGCACAGCACAGCAACACCGCAAGTGCTAGGCACCAGCGTGCGTGCATGCATGTGTGCCTTCGCATAGCACAGCACCATCGCAAGTGCTAAGCACTAGCGTGTGTGCCTTCGCACAAGCACAGCACCATCGCAAGTGCTAGGCACTAGCGTGTGTGCCTTCGCACAGCTCATCGCTAGCACAACACCAAGCATGGCATGCTTGTGCGTGTGGGTAGCGAGGCAATGCCCAGCATGCGTGGCTCGCTAGCAGCACACATGCTAGCTATGCGTGTGTGTGGATGCGAGATGCTAGGCAGCAGCACTACGCACCAGCCAGCAGGGCTGTGCCTGTGCGTGTGCGTTGGCTAGGCAGCATCACCACTAGCATTGCCCAGCGCCCAGCAGCCCAGTAGCACGCAGCACGATTGTGCTGGGCATGCCAGGGTCAGTGCGTGCTGGCAGTGCGTGCTTGCGCTAGCTGGCTGGTGTGCTAGCTGGCAGCCAGCCCAGCTGCTTTGCTAGGTGGCGGATTGAGGTGTGGGGATCGAAAGCCTCAAGGCTTCCCTTGGGGAGCAAGGCAATGGTCTCCCCAAGGGACATGGTCCTCACCTAACTCTCTCTATCCTTTTGCCACTTGTTGCATGGTGATTGCTTTTGATTAATTATTTAATTTAGAATTAAATAAATTATCACAATTGCACATGATCCCACATTGATCATGAAATGGGATTCAAGTCCCCATTACCAATAAATACCCACTTGGTTGGGATTTTGAGAACACACACACTTTAGTGGAGCTATGTAGGCATCTCCATTGTTGAGAATACGTAAAGGTCGTAAAACTCCAATCTTTTTAGGTTGGGCCCCGATTAACCTTCGGGGCTTGGGCCGATCAGGTCGGGTTCGAGGGTACGAGCCGTCGGAGACCTTGCGTTTGCGGGGTTCAAGTAAGAGCTCTTTTAGCGAGCGAAGCACGCGTCTAGGGTATAATTCTTTATCCCTCTTTCTCTTAATTATGTATTAATTATGTTTTGCATGCTTTAATTGCTTTAGTTATCGGAGCGGGTCTTGGTGGGTTTCTTTCCGCGTAGAATGGGTCTCTACGAAACACTACAGGATTGGCCTCTATCCCCCTTTGATCAATTAAATAAAAATCCATGAAACTTACCAGACTCAACACCGAAGACACACTTCTTGGGATTGAGCATGACCTCGTGCCGCCTGAGTGTGGTGAAGGTCTCTTGGAGGTCTGTAAGGTGATATGTCTGTAGGTTGGATTTTACTTTCATGTAATTAATGTACGCTTCTACATTCCTCCCAATTTGTTTAATGAAGACTGTATTAATCATTCGTTGGAAAGTAGCAGGTGCATTTTTCAAGCCAAACGACATCACAATATAGAAGAATAACCCCTGATCAGTGACGAATGCCGTCTTCTCTTGATCTTTTTTCCACATGGGTATTTGGTTAAAGCTTGAATAGGCGTCTATAAAGCTCATCATGGCATGGCCGACTGTAGAGTCGACCAAACTGTCGATCATTGAAGTGGATAACTATCCTTCGGACATGCCTTTTTCAAATCTATGTAATCAACACACCTGCGCTAGGTACCATTTGGCTTCTTTACAAGCATAACATTCTCAACCTAATCTGGGAAGTGACACTACCAAATGAACCCGGCGTCTAACAGTTTTTTCACTTTGGCCGCTGCTGCCTAACTTCTCTCCTCGCCGTGATTTCTTTTCTTTTGCCTAACCGGCTTCTTTTTGGGATCCACGGCGAGCTTGTGGACAACTAAATCTGGGCTGATGCCTGGAATCTCTTCCACTTCAAAGGCATATATATCTTTGAATTCCTTTTAACAAATTGTGAATGTCTGCACCCAATTTCGCAAAAGCAACCGTCCCCACCTTAACAGTACGTTCTGGACGTGTGTCGTCTAGAGCTATCTCAATGTGTTCACCAGCCGGGTGGGGACGAAGTTCATTCGACCGTTCCTCAGTCAGTGATTGCTATTGTTTTTCCTTCTTCAAGGCCACCAACTGGTTGGCCTTTCTCTTCTTGTCGGCTGCTGTTGGAGCAGGCTCGGCTTCCTTGACATCATCAAGGTCTATAGACTTCTCACTCTGGCCAGCTGTGACTATCGTGGTTTTGACGTCTGAGAGGTAGCACTCTCTAGCCGTCTTCTGATCCCCGCTTAAGGAGCCACAGACCCATCATCCTTCTCAAATTTCAACAACATGAGGGATGGAATAATGACGGCCTTGGATTCGTTCGGATGGCCCAATATCAGATTATAGGCAGTCAGCTCCTCTACAAGCAAGAACCGGACTACCATTTGGTGTCCCTCTCCTTTTTCTCCCAGCCGGATGGGTTGGTCAATCTGCCGACAGGGTGCACAACCCCACCCCCAAAACCACCATGGGGTGAGAAACCTTGTGCATGCTGTCGGGCTTGTATTTTAGCTTTGACAAGCACTTATAGCTGATGATGTCAGACGAGCTTCCGATGTCAATGAGGATCCGACCGACCTTCTGGTTGGCCACTTTGCACTCAATGACAAGGGGGTCATCATGCGGTCAGCGGACCTTGCCCCTGTCCTTTTCAGTGACGATGACCTCAAGGAAGGTGTCAGTAGACATCTGACCCTCATCAACTGAATTGACGTCCAGCCGTTTGAGATAGTCCTTAGTTCCCCTGATGGTTGGGCCCCCTACAGCAAAGCTGCCTGCTATTGTGTAGATCGGTTCTTTGTCGGTGTCCGAACTACTAGCAGGTTGGGGATCCTTTTTGGACGACTGCCCGGGGTTTGTCTTCAGGGTTACCTTAGACTTCAGGATTTAAGACTTTAACACCCACTTATCATCCAGACGGTCCAACAGCCGCTTAAGACTATAGCATTCGTTGGTGTCGTGGACAATATCCTCATGGAAATGGCAGTACTTATTTTTGTTCTGGCTTTTGGCGGAACCTTTCATAGCAACGGGCTTCTCTATGGTCACCCGGTCCTTTATCTCCATGAGGATGGAGTAGTATTCTTTGTTAAACTCGTACTTTGGGACGTACGGTTTAAACTCTTTCTTTTTCGTCTAGGACGGCTAATCAAAGTCGTCAACTACCCAGATCTATTTTCTCTTCTTACTCTCTTTAGCTATCTTAGTCGTCAACTGTCTTTTTTGTCAGACTTCTTGGAGTCCGACTGCTTGCTAATGGACCAGAGCTCGGTCGCCTGTATATAGGCTTCCGCTTCCATCAGCGCTTTCTGGAGGGTGGAACCCTCTTTCTGACGAGGTCAAACTTAAAAATCGACCCGTCCTTTAGACCCTTGAAGAAGTCTGTATAAGCCACATCGTCAGACAACCCTTGAATCTGGATTCTCACCAGATTTAATAGCCTAATGTATGACCGAAGCCCTTCTCTATCCCCCTGCTTCATTGCACCCAAGTCAAGACTTGTTTTCTTGGCAGGGATATTCATAGAGAAGTTTGAAGCAAACAAGAACGCAAGCATCTTGAAGCTATTGATGCAGCCGGCTGGCAAGTTGCCAAACCATTGTTAGGTGATGCGCTTCAATGTAGCCGGGAGGCATCGGCACCAGGTGGCGTCATCCAACCCCTAAAAGTACATGAGGTTGGTGTAGGCCATGAGGTGGTCTTCAGGTTTAATGATACCATCATAAGTATCCACCAAAACATTTTTAACCTTGGCCGACTGTGCTGCCTCAGTTATTTCCCTAGAGAATGCACAAGGTTGTTCCCCAAGTTTTAGCAGACGGAGCTACCAGTCCAAAGGTTGGACGTTTTGTGCCACCTAACCCCTCAAAGAGGGTCGGTTGCATGTATGGTTGTCCATATGGCATGTATGGCTGCTGAGGCACATACGAGACCAACTGGATCATCTGAGGACCAGTGTGGACGGACGTGCCGCTTGAGAATACCTCATTGAGGTATTTTGGAAGCTGTCTGGGTAACTCGTCGTTGAAGCCGATTTCAGACACTTGTTGGTTTCCCTTCTGCTCGATTAGGAACCGGGCATCAAAGTATATCTTCTTTGAGCCATCCGGCTGGACATGTCGGATGGCCTTCCTCTTCCCTGTCTCAGGGAATCGGATCTTTGAAGATCAATCAAGGGCCGCTTCCCCTCCTTTGATTTAGGATGCGAAGTTGGCTCTCAGTCCCTGACTGGCTTGTTCTTCTTAGAGAGAGAAGGTTTCTTGGCTGAATTACTGCTATTGGAACCACCCGTCCTCTTGTTGATCAGGTCCTTTATCTCCTCTTTGAAACTTGTCATGAATTTCATGAGTTCGTCTGGAGTGACTGGGCTGTGCCTTCCAATGCCTGGTGTTTTCCTAACGGTTTCCGGATGACTTACTTGGACCAGCTTGATCATCGCCACGTTCCCTTCTTTCCTTAGGACGGGTGTGTTTGGTTCTGAGTGACCCATCAACGGCCACATACGTTTCGACTTCAAAGTCGTCATCATTGTCATGGTCCGAATAGACCTCAGCTTCGGCCGTACACTGTTACTCATTAGGAGGCGATACAAACTATTGTGAAACTATCTTAGAGGTACTCTCCCCACAGACGACGGCGCCAAATGTTTCAGGGTTTTCAGCGTCCCTTGGGAGAGTTACGTCAATAAGTCTGGATTCCTGATAAGTGTCATTTATGACACATATTAGGGCGTTTTTCTCCCTTAGTTTTAGGTTTATTTCGGTGTTTCTTTGTTATTTCTATGCCTTTTAGTCTTATTTTAGTTATTTTTTTCTTAGTGTATGGTTTTAGGCCTTAGTTGTGAATAATATGCTTTTTAATCGGTTTCTAGCTTGATTTGCATGTTTTTCTATGTGTTCTTTCACTCTTTTCTCTCTTGGTCTATTTGTGTAGGTGCTTGACGCTTCCTTAGATTCTTATGACCCGAGAAAAGGCAAGAAATTTCAATAGAAGAAGCTTGAGACAAGAAAGCTTGAAGATCGTAGAAGGCCTTAAATCGAGTCTTGTTTACTCTTTCAACCATAACTTTTGATCTACACATCGGATTGAGGAGATTTAAATTGCGTTCGAAACTAGTTAAAGAGCTTTCCAACTATAGGTCGCACACCCCAAGAGGCTTCCTAGAACAAAAGTTATGGCCGTTTGAATCTGCAAGACGCTGCCAGGCTCCGCGGGCGCGACCCATGGTTCCGCGGGTGCGGCTTTCTGTGCCGCGGGCGCGTCTATTTTTTTCGCGGGCGCGGTCCTCTGTTCTTCCCAAGCATTGCAACTTTCTAGAGATGCCTCGGAGAAGCCTTGCCGCGAGCGCGGCTCCGGCCACCGCGGGTGTGGCCATACCCAACACGGGCGCGGGTTTCTAGGTCTTGTTCTAGCTTAATTTCCGGATTTTTATATTTCTCTTCATGTAATGTAAATAGAGGACTTCTTAGACTTCCTAAAGGGGGAGTTTTACATTTCCTCTCTCCTCTAATTAGGATTAGGGTTAGATTAGGATTTTCTCTCTCTAGTTTAGGTGTAGTTTTAGAGAGAGAAAGCTTGGTTTTTAATGGAGATTTGAGAGCTTGAAGAAGCAATTTTGTGGATTCTCTTCTCATCTATTTAATGATATTTTCTAACTTTCTCTCACCTTTATTGCTTTGTTTAATTCTTGTTTTTTCTTATTTCATTGTTGATTAGAGTAGTTAATTAGTTTACTTATTTGATTCTTGCTTTAATTCTAGTTTTACCTTGTTTTCCATGTTTTCCTTCATTATGTTTGCTTAGATTTTGTTGTAGGGAAATGGATGAAGGTTATGGTGATGAATTTAGTGATTGGTTGTAATTAGTATGCAAGTGATTCTTGATTATTATTTTTGGATGATGCTTACATTGACTAGAATCTTTTTAGCTAATTGATTATTGGTTCTTAATTGTGCTTTCAATCAATTGTGCGGAAGTGAGTTGATTGAGAGTCTAGATTCATCCATACCTTTGCTAGGCTAGTTGTGCGGGAGTGAATTAGCTTAGTAGGATAATTAGCATGCTTAATTGCGCGGGAGTGAGTTGAGTGTGTTAATCGTTCCTAATTGAGATCATAATCATCTAATTACGACTTGTTATTTAATTCATTAATGTAATTAGATTCCCCTTTCCCTAATATCTTGTTAATTTCTTTAAGTAGTGTTTTATATGTTTCTCTCCCTATCTCACAACCTTCCTACTAGTCTAATTACGTCAAATTAATACACTTAGTCTTTGAGGTTTGACCCTAGCTTGCCACTATCTAGTGTGAACTTGATAGAGTTAGGTTAGGATTATCAATTGTAAATTTGATCTAGGTTAGTAGACCAACGACCTATTGTCCCCCGATCAATTCCGGGCGCTTGTACCTGCAAAACAACGGAGACTCCGGTTGGTGGAGTTCCGCCTCCGATGATAAAGTTAGAACCGGTCGAAGAATGTAAAAAGGTGCGAAAAGCAAAGTGAGATCTTCTCAAATTCCAAGATTAACTGTTTTTCTCTATTTTCGAGAGAATTGATTTTGTAATCATTGAATGTTTTTTCCAAAGTGGGGAAAATCTCCCTATATATAGGGTCATTGGGATTTGTACCCATATCCTAGGTTACGGTTACCTAGGACTATGAGCTGCGCAGTTTTAGGGCATTCTATGGAATTGGGCCTTGAAGGGCGCCAATTCCATATGGGGTATCTGCCTGCCACGTGTCTAGCCCTGGTAGGTCCACTTTGGGCTCTCCCTAGGATAACACGTGTCATGCTCTGATTGGTCCACGTGGCGAGGTAAAATTACCCAAATCAATATTGTTTGGACGAGCCAATTGTTTACGAAGAATCAAAGTGGTCTTGTAGCGGAAGGCGCACGCAAGTTTCAGAGTCGCGCGTGACTAGCGTACGTAACCTTAGGACTTGCGCTGGGTTTGGGTACACAACTCAATGAGTTGTGCGCGCCACCTGTTCGAGCAAGATTTTTTTTCGAACGATTGTATTTTCTTTATTTTTTTAACGTTTTTTTTTTGGGTATCCCTTGGACGCGACTCAAAACTACGAAGGGACAACTTCGTAGTTGGGAACCTAAGTTAAGACTAAAAAGAAGAAGAGTAATCCTATAAATGTCACAAATAATCATGCAATCACATAAGCATACGAGAAAAACCATTAATGAAAGGAATGGTGTCCTTCCAAAAAGTGTATTATTCTGATAGAGGGTTCAGAATTATCAGGAAGCTAATTCTTCAGTGAGATCAAGTGATCGGAATGCCTGGGTGGAGGCCGCTTCCGATCTATAATATTAATGAACAATTAGTATTACAACTTTGTCTTGAGTGAACCCTTCGGTTCGAACCCAAACGAACTACCGATCCGAACAAACAAATCAATCCGAAGGATTTGATGAGTCACTAGAGTATTACGAACACTGACGTCGGATATCGAGCCTAGGGCGTCGAGACTGAGCGTCGAAAAATCAACAAGCAACAAGTTCGAGCGTAGCCGTAGCATCGCATTGGCCTAGCCATGTGGACGCTAGGATAACTCGAGCTAGCATGCACTATGCATGGCTAGGCACAAGCCTAGACGCACCATTGCTAGCACTAAGCGCACATGGCAGCACCATCGCTAACATTAGGTGCTTCCGTATGTGCTTGCCTCGCATGGCAGCAGCATGCGTGCTGGCTTGTGTGCGTGCCTTCGCATACCTGCGTGCTTACGTGCGTGCCTTCGCATGGTAGCACCAAGCACAGCGAGCTAGGAGCATCGCCCAGGCAGCAAGCAGAACCATGCCAGGCATCGCCCAGCAGCCAGCAGCATGCGTGGCTCTCTAGCAGCACGCATGTGCTAGGCGTGCTAGCTGGTGCGTACTAGCATGCTAGCTGGCTGCTAGCCAAGCTATGCTTTATACCGGTTTGTGAGAGGGTGGGACCAAAGGCTTAGAGCCATGCCTTGGGGAGCAAGGCAATGGTCCCCCCCATGGTTATGGTCCTCAACTAACCTCTCCTCTCCTCTCCTCATGCCACTTGTTGATTTGTAATTGCATTGTTTTATAATTTATTTTGGAATTAAATAAATTAGTGAAAAATGCAACTATCCCACATTGATCATGAATGGGAAGAACAAGTTGCATTTCCCTATAAATACCCCATGATTGGGCATTTGGGAAACAACTTGAGTGGAACTCAAAAAGGCATCTCTTATTATTGAGAAAACCTTTAAGTTCGTAAAACTCTAGTTTTATACTTGGTCAAGTCTCGACTAACCCTCGAGGCGAAGATCGTTCGGGTCGGGTCGTGGGTACGAGCCCTTGGAGGTTGTCACGCTTATGGGGCTTCCGAACTAAGAGCTTGGTTTACGAGCGAAGCACGCTTCAAGAGTATTACTTCTTTATCCATTTTCTTAATTATTGTTTAATTATGTTTATGCATGCTTTATTGGTTTAATTATTGGGGCGGGTCTTAGGCGGGTTTCTCTTCCGCGCAGCGTTGGACGATACGAAACCCAACAGCGGTATCGGAGCTGCGCTCTTTTTAAGTATTGCAATTTGTAATTTATTAAGGTGATTTAAAATGGATTTAAATTTCTGGTTGTGCTTTCTAATTGGATCAGAAGCTCGTTTTAATTAATTTTAAAACTCGTATTTTTCTCATTTTGGCTGTCAAACCCAGATTTCGACTCAAAAATAGTGATTTTTGGGTGGAATCGACGTTCTAAATCGTTTCTGACCCTTTTAGAATTGTCCAGAAGCCAAAATCCACCCTGAAATATGTTTTCCGAAGGGTTTTTTTCGTTTTTGACGAAAAAATTTAAATCTTTATGCCTTGATTAATTTATGCATGTTAAGGGTAGATTAAATGTATGGTTGCATCCCTAATCTGCAATTATAAACCCTTTTAAGCATGGTTACGAAGTCATAATGTGTGCTTAAGTTGGTATGTTCAATTTCTCACATAAACTTGTTATTTCACAATCATGCAAATAAATTGCATTAAAGTGTGAATGTTTATTGTGAATGTGAAATTTAAAGTTCCTTATATATTAAAGATCCAATCATTTTGTGTTGATTAAAGTCTTTAAAGTTCAAGTACTTGGGATTAAATTTTGGTTAATCTTCATGTTGGAAGAAGTAATTTTGTTATTTTACACAAGTTAAGAGTTGGAAAATTTTTCATTGGATGATTGGTTTTATTTTCTAACTCCCTACTTTGTCAAGATCATTATTAATTTGCATATTGGTCAAATTAATTTTGGGTATAGCCCTTCAATTTTAAGCATCAAAGAAAGACCTAAATTATTTCAAAGGGAAATTTTGGATGATTTAAGCTTGTGCACCATTAAAATTGAAATTAAGTTAGACTTATTTTAATTTCATTTTGCCCTATATACATTCTAAAATAAATTTAGAATTAATTTTGCGTCACACGTAAATCGAGATTAAAATCCTGAGAAATGGCACGCAAATTGAGGCAAAAACACCCAAGCGTCACCAAGGCTAGCCGGGCTGCCTAGCAGCCCACATGTGGCTGCCTATGGTGCGCATAGGGGTTGTGCCTTGAAATGGTGCTATGTGTGGCGAGGGGCTGGTGTTGCGTACTGCCATAGTGCTGGATGCATGGGCCTTAGGCTGCTGAAGTGCTTGTGCGTGCTGCTGGGCAGCGAGGCAACAATCCCTAGTTAGCCAACCCACTACTACCAGCGCCAGCGAGCAGCTAGCATGCGTAGCGTGCTGCTGGTGCTAGCTAGCAAGGCATGCTGTGCTAGGCGAGCTTGCTAGCAGCCAGCACTACACGCAACGCATGGGTTGCCTAGGAACCATCGCGCGCAGCGCTCGCATTTTATTGGTAGGCTGTTTTGCTTGATTTTGGGCTATCGTCTTTTGCAAAATTTTGTCGTTTTAATTTTATTTAAAATTTTAGTGAGGTTAGACCTCGATATTTCCGGCTTTTGCAAAATTTTAATTTTGACAAAATTTGGGTTTACCGGCTTAATTCAGATTAATTAAGTTGGATGCGTAATTTAGTGGGAGCTTATGAATTTTTCATGAACAAATTGCGCCTTAATAAACATAATATGTTAAACAACTTTGACTAGTTTTAATTAGGCGAGTTAATCGGATTAACCACCTAAGTTAGTTACTAGTCTTCGCGTGTTGTGCATTATTACTTGTTTTTCGTCGTAAAATGCATGGGCCATTCACATATAGTGAATGGATGAATGGAAAATATATTGTTTCACAGGTTTCATGAAAATGGCAACTAGTGGGGCCCGATTAGGATAAAAAATACGGACTGCGTTCCGTTACGTATTTTTGTAAATCTGAATACGGTCTCCGTACCGTTGAGTATTTTTGTACGTTAATATTTAGACTAATCCTAGTCGTAGTAGCTAGTAATTTTATTTTGGCGAAGATGTCTCAAGACGGCGTTTCGATGAAGACGAGCCAAGATGAAGACCCTTGAAGATTTGAAGATTTCAAGGGGTCATGCTAGTTGCCAAATGCATCTATTTTATGCTTTATATATATTATTGTGTTTATATATATATTTGAATGTTAAATGCATGTCTAGGATTTCAAATGTTGCGATGATTAGTTAAGTTCACTTAAATCAACCAACATAGAAACCCTAGGTCCCTTAAAATATTGAGCTAAAATTTGCCGTTCCAAGAACAACACTTACCGAACTAATGCGCGTACGTGATGGGCTATGGCAAAGCGAGGCATCACTACTTCCCTAGGAACATAAGGTATACTAGGTATACGAGTTGATCTTGGTTAAGCTCAACGATATCAGTAAGGAGTCCTTAGATGTCGTGGCAAAAGAGATAAAATGTCAAGGAAACATTAGATGCGACGTTTTATCAAACCGAGAGTAGCTTAGAGCTATTAGCAATTATATTGCTTACCCTAAAATATTAAGTGTTAAGACAAGCCAAAGCATGCTTAATCACTTTCTGATTTTTGGGATCTCGGAATCATTTTATTCTTGCCAAAAGGGACAAATTATTAATGCGTGGATAAAATGCTCAATAAGATTGAAAATTTGCATGAACGCTTTTAAATTTCAAACTTATTGGTTATATGAATGGTTTTTCATTTCAAATTCTATCAATTGTAGAACCATGTCTGCAAGTAACTCAAACAACAATTCTATATGCCCAGAACTCCCTAACAAGTTAGCCTTTTGCCTTAACTTGGTCAACTTCAAGGAGTGGGAGGAGGAACTCAGGATAACTCTTCGGATTTGCTCCTTGGAGTACACTCTTGACACTCCCATTCCAAGCTTCTTCTCTAAAGGGATCATGACCGATGAGGCCCATGAAGAATGGTCTTCCAATTGCAAGAAAGTCTCACGACTTATGGCTATTTCCATCCCGGAAGATTGGAAGGAAAAGCTCTCCTTCTATTTTCCGGAGATGTTCCTCAAAGGACTTGAGGACGTTGTCAATATAAGACTCACCAAGAGTGACAATGGCAACTATGATGGACTCGTGTTTGACTTGACTAAGTCACTCTCAAAAATGAAGATAAAGCCACCGGAAAAGGGATTTCTTGCAAAGGGAAGGTACCGGCTTTGGTCAAGGGTATGTAATACCAAATTGAGACCCGATATGCCCATTCGACCTCATGTGCTTAGAATGAATAGGCTCTTCAAGCACATGGAACTTCTCGGAATTCCATTTGAAGATGAGATGGCTGGTCACATCTTGCTTGCTTCTCTCCACTCGAGCTATGATGCTCTCAGGGCGCATATAGTTGCAGAAGAGGAGACTCACTCTTTAAGAGTTGTGGTAGAGCGGCTTCTTCGAGCCACCTCTCATGGAGCAAGCAAAAGACCCTTGAAGAAGAAGGTCAAAGCAAAGATGTGATGCTTCTATTGTAGTGAACAAGGCCACTACAAGAGGGAATGCAAGCTCTTCCGAAAGGAGGAGGAAGAGAGGAATGTTTCGTCTACCTTAGGTATCTTCCTTAGCACTTGGGTTTAAAGCTATTCATAGGTTGATACCGAATATGACTCACTTTATGTTGCCTTTTTCAGGAACCAAGTGAGAAGGCTTCACAAGTGGATGTGTAACTACGAGTGGACGACGAAGATGGTCTTTTGGTCGTGCTTGTAGGCACATTTATTTTGTCTATAACTTGTAATTAAACTAATCTTAGTTTCATCATGCCTTTTGAACATACTATGGTCTATGGTGTTGGACACCAAGTTGTTTTGATCGTAAGACTTTGACAATAGTTGTCTCAAAATGTCTTGTTTATATATGTTCAATGGAAATTGCATGTTTTATATATGATTAGACAAATGTTGATACCGCTGACAAAACTAAGGCAATACATGGTAGATACGGCTATGTCTACCTTATGTCGAATAAATCTGAATCCTTTGAGAAATTCAAAGAATTTCAGAGTGAAGTTGAGAATCAACTTGGCAAGAAGATAAAAGCACTTCGATCGGATCAAGGTGGCGAATATTTGAGCCATGAATTCGACGATCACTTGAAAGAAAATGGTATTCTTTCAGAGCTGACACCTCCTGGAACTCCTCAATGGAACGGATTATCCGAAAGGAGAAATCGAACCTTGTTAGACATGGCTCGATCAATGATGGGTCCTAGTGAACTTCCTATCTCTTTCTGGGGACACGCACTACTAACTGCGGCACTAACACTGAACCGTACTCCGTCAAAAGCTGTCGAAAAGACTCCATATGAATTATGAACTAAGAAACCTCCAAGGTTGTCTTTTCTTTGGGGTTGCGAAGCATATGTCAAGCGATTAATTTCTGTCAAGCTTCACCCGAAATCAGACAAGTGTTTCTTTGTGGGCTACCCAAAAGAAACCAAAGGGTATTACTTCTACAATAAATCCGAGAACAAAGTGTTTGTTGCTCGTGATGGTGTCTTTTTGGAGAAGGAACACCTTTCCAAAATGACAAGTGGGAGGAAAATCGAACTCGACGAAGTTCGAGAGGACGAGCAAGAATGTCAACCTGATAAAACTGACAATCAAAATGCTTTAGAAGCAGTTGATAAGATTTGTAAAAATCAAACAGACAATGTAAATTCTCAGCCTATTACCCTTCATAGGTCGCAACGGCAAAGATCTCAACCAGACAGGTACCTTGGTATTGTCTTAACTGAAGATCAGGACATCCTAGTCATGGATGGAGATGAGCCAGCGACATACAAACAAGCTATGACGAGCCCCGATTCTGCTAAATGGCAAGAGGCCATGAAATCTAAGATGGACTCCATGTCTGAAAATCAAGTCTAGGACTTGGTAAATTTGCCCGAAGGTTACACAGCCATCGGTTGCAAATGGATTTTCAAATTGAAAACAGACAAAGATGGAAATGTATTAGTATACAAAGCTAGACTGGTGGCAAAAGGTTACAGGCAAATCCACGGGATTGATTATGATGAAACCTTTTTGTTAGACGCAATACTTAAGTCCGTCCGGATCATCCTAGCGATTGCTGCATAATACGATTATGAAATATGGCAAATGGACATCAAAACCGCCTTCCTTAATGGGATTTAGGAAGAAACTGTATATATGACATAGCCGGAAGGTTTTGTTGATCCTAGCAACGCTGGAAAGGTATGCAAGCTTAAAAAGTCCATTTATGGACTGAAGCAGGCAAGCAGAAGTTAGAATCTGCGATTTGACGAAGCCATCAGTAAGTTTGGTTTTATCAAGAATCCAGATGAGTCTTGTGTTTACAAGAAGGTCAGTGGGAGTGACATCGCATTCCTAGTCCTATATGTCGATGACATATTGCTCATTGGAAACAACACAAAATTATTAAAGTCCGTAAAGGGCTTGCTCGGAAAGTGCTTTTCAATAAAGGACTTAGGAGAGGCACATTACATATTGGGCATCAAGATCTATAGGGATAGATCTAAGAGGACGATTGGATTGAGCCAGAGTACTTACATTGATCAAGTACTGGCACAATTCAGCATGGAGAATGCCAAGAGAGGGCAGCTACCCATGTCCCATGGTGTAACTCTCAGCAAGAAACAATGTCCACAGACATCTGTTGAGCGGGAGAGAATGAATCAGATTCCATATGCTTCGCTAATTGGATCGATCATGTATGCCATGATATGTACTAGGCCTGATGTATCGTACGCCTTAAGGGCTACGAGCCGATACCAATCAGACCCAGGAGAGGAGCATTGGACTGCGGCCAAGAATATCCTAAAGTACCTAAAAAGGAACAAGGATAAATTCCTCGTCTATGGTGGCCACAAAGATTTGGTTGTTGAAGGTTACACCGACGCTAGCTTCCAGACTGACAAAGACGACTTCAAGTCAAAGTCAGGGTATATATTTTGCCTAAATGGAGGAGCGTTTAGTTGGAAGAGTTCCAAGCAGAGCACCTCTGCAGATTCTACATCTGAAGCCGAATACTTGGTAGCTTCGGAAGCAGCTAAAGAGGCAGTTTGGATACGTAAGTTCGTTAGTGAACTTGGTGTTGTACCCTCTATCAAGGGTCCAATAGATCTCTATTGTGATAACAATGGAGCTATTGCTCAGGCCAGAGAGCCAAGAGAGCACCAGAAGGTCAAACATGTCCAAAGGCGATTTCACATGATAAGGGAATGGAAATCCGATGGTGAAATCAGAATTTGTAAGATCGGAACGGATGACAATGTGGCCGATCCTTTGACTAAACCTCTGCCTCAAGTGAAGCACAACAAGCACGTCGAGGCAATGGGAATCAAGCACGTTGGAGATTGGCTTTGAATTCCCTGTACATGTGTTTTAATTAAACTAGATGTCTTAATGTAAAACACTATGTAGAAACCATTCATTTATGGAGTAATTAATTTTTCATGCAAAATTACTATTCACTACATTTCTATTTAATTGTGGTTTAGAATTAAATAATGAGTCCATTCGATTTTTGAGAATATTCAAAACGGGGTATCAAGACCATGTCTTGGATAAAGAAACACCTGTTAAGTGAACATTGAATATTTAAATAAAAAATTATTCTTAATCAAGGTCATTTAACTGATGGACGATTAATGACCACTGGAGATTAGTGTGTAGTATGATTTACAGCACCGTTTCTTGTGCTGCAAGGACATAGTAGTCGTAAATCATTTGCACAAGTGCTACTTTGGAACTGCACCAGATAGACAGACCTATGAGAGTACTTTAAGAGATTTAAGAACGTCATAAGTACATTTCTCATTACAGCTATCGAAACCTGTTTCCTCGACCATGAGTATTGTGAAGTTCCCTTGTTTGAGTACTAATCTCTTTGATGTTGTCAAACGTCCGCCGTAACTGGGGATTATAACGGGAACACTCGGGAGATTAGGTCCTCTTAGTAAGAGAAGCTTACAGTACAAGACTGGGAATGTCCCCCTATTAACAATAGGGAATATGTCTTTGTTGTTTACAAGGCCGCTCGAAGAGTGAGACTGTGAAAATGCATGGCCGTGCTCAGATGGATTTTAGAAATCATCTGCTTATTGACAGCCGAGCTCGGAGATCGAGAAACACTTCTGGACGTAATAAGGATGACGAAGATTCTTACCTTATAGTTCATGAAGAGACATTAAGCGACATACGAAAAAGCTATACATTGTATGCACACTTGTCCGGAAGGACAAGTGAGAGAGTGAAAGGAACGATGTCCTTCCAACAAGTGTATTATTCTAATAGAGGGTTCAGAATTATCAAGAAGCTAATTCATCAGTGAGATCAAGTGATCAGAATGCCTGGGTGGAGGCCGCTTCCGATCTGTAATATTAATGAACAATTAGTATTACAGCTTTGTCTTGACTGAACCCTTTGGGTCGAACCCAAACGAACTGCCAATCTGAACAAACGAATCAATCCGAAGGATTTGATGAGTCACTAGAGTATTACGTACACAAACGTTGGATATCGAGCCTAGGGCGTCGAGACCGAGCGTCGATAAATCAACAAGCAACAAGTTCGAGCGTAGCCGTAGCATCGCATTGGCCTAGCCATGTGGACGCTAGGCTAGCTCGAGCTAGCATGCACTGTGCATGGCTAGGCGCAAGACTAGACGCACCATGTGTGCTAGGCGCACCATCGTTAGCACTAGGCGCACATGGCAGCACCATCGTTAGCACTAGGTGCTTGCGTATATGCGTGCCTCGCATGGCAGGACCATCGCAACACCATGCGTGCTTGCGTGTGTGTGCGTGCCTCGCATGGCAGAAGCATGCGTGCTGGCTTGCGTGCGTGCCTTCGCATGGTAGCACCAAGCAGGTGTAGTACGATGTGCTTGTTGTGCGTGTATGCGTTTGGTGCATGCCTTCTCATAGATGTGTGCTTGCACAGCGAGCTAGGAGCATCACCCAGGCAGCAAGCAGCACCATGCCAGGCATCGCCCAGCGCCCAACAACCAGCAGCACGCATGTGCTAGGCGTGCTAGCTATGCTAGCTGGTGCGTGCTGACATGCTAGATGGCTGCTAGCCCAGCTATGCTTGATACCGGTTTATGAGAGGTGGGGACCAAAGGCTTAGAGCCATGCCTTGGGGAGCAAGGCAATGGTCCCCCCCCCCCCATGGTTATGATCCTCACCTAACCTCTCCTCTCCTCATGCCACTTGTTGATTTGTAATTGCATTGTTTTATAATTTATTTTGGAATTAAATAAATTAGGGAAAAATGCAACTATCCCACATTGATCATGAATGGGAAGAACAGGTTGCATTTCCCTATAAATACCCCATGATTGGGCATTTGGGAAACAACTTGAGTGGAACTCAAAAAGGCATCTCTTATTATTGAGAAAACCTTTAATTTCGTAAAACTCTAGTTTTATACTTGGTCAAGTCTCGACTAACCCTCGAGGCGAAGATCGTTCGGGTCGGGTCGTGGGTACGAGTCCTTGGAGGTCGTCACGCTTGTGAGGCTTCCGAACTAAGAGCTTGGTTTACGAGCGAAGCACGCTTCAAGAGTATTACTTCTTTATCCCTTTTCTTAATTATTGTTATTATGTTTATGCATGCTTTATTTCTTTAATTGTTGGGGCGGGTCTTGGGCGGGTTTCTCTTCCGCGTAGCGTTGGACCCTACAAAACCCAACAATTAAAGCATACAACGCTATCCTAAGGTCAAGGCTTGGGTGTCCAAAGGTAACATATCTTAAAAAACGATGTATGAATCAATCACTCAACGTGTTGACCCATGACATAGATCCCCCAACATTTTGTTGGTGATATGGGTAGGATGATTGTTATTGATTTTGGGAAAGAAGCCTTGTGTTGGCGACCCCTAATTAATGAGCCAATCACCAATGGTTAGAAGGTGCTTATGATTATGCCTGATGCAATGTTGCTTGTTTGACTTTTACTTTTGTGAAGAAGGAAGATTTTATGCATTCAAGTCACGCTTTCTAACTAGAGATTATCCAAGTTAGCCCTCGTTACAACTCATAGGTAACCTAAGTTGGAAACCTTAAACCATAACTAAAAGCTTATCTTGTAACCTCTAAGTCCACAGCAGAGTCGCCACTGTGAGTAGGGTGTGCCCGTCTTTGGGGATCCTTTTCCTCTTTGCCCATGGCCCTTTAAAGTATAGGATTTTAAACTTTTTTAAGGTGTGTAAGGATTTGAATTCCTGACTGTTTGGGGGACCTGGAATTAGAATTGATTCTATCATTACGTTTTTTTGTAAGAAACTAATAAGGAGTCGCCAATGAGTTTTAGGAACACTTATAAACCTCGTTCATGTCTTTTTCCCAAGTAGAGTTCAAGGGATATTTAGCATGGAAAATAAGTTTACCCATGCCCAAATTGGTCTACTTGTACCAGAAATGTGTTTGGGAGCGAGGGTACTAAAATAACGTTCCCTTTAGGGGGGAATCATTATCCTAACTCAAGTACGGCCTCTACTATCTCTTCCTTTATCACAATTTCATCACCAAACAATATATGCAACGTGATACCTAAAACTAAGTTAGTTGACTTTATTTGCACGTGTCAATCACATAAATATTACATTGCAACGATTGTCGTTATTCTTATTTATTCAAATTTCGTGCAAAGAACAATAAATAAACAAGATTCGTCTTGGCTTAGGTGATAAAACAATCAATTAATTATTCAATTCTAGTCTTTAATTAACGCAAGAACACTATGAAATTAATTAATTAAGGTTTATTTAAAGTGATCAAACAACACTAATTAATTAATTAAAGTTATTTAGGACAAGAAAAGTAATGTGATTTATCTAAGTACTCGGGAGTTTATCATTTTTCCTTGCTAGATCTTCGTTTAGAACACTTATGGACTCCTTCTTCTTCGGGAACCTCCACCGTAAGACGAAATAATTAAAAGGGTGAGTGTTTAGAACAAGGGGGTTGAATATTGCATAAGTTCACAAAGAGGTTACTGCTGATTTCTGTGTCTTCAAAGCTCGTATTGAGCCCCTATTTATAGGGAATGGGTGAGTTTAGGATTTCGGACATTCTACCGCAGCAGGTGGCACGCGTAACTTAGAAGGTTGCGTGTGGCTTTATGGTAAGATTCGATTCAGTATATTTTTGAATTTCTAAAACTTCCGCAAGGGCATCTCCAGGGTTGCGCTGGGTGCCGTGCGTAACCTTGTGAGTTGCGCGCGCCAGGCCAGCACGACTTCTTGAGTTGCGCACGATTTTCCCGTGGCTTCTAAATTCATCCGAAATTAGGTTTAATCTTGAGATTAGGCCTAATATCTGATCGGGCTTTATAATAACTGAAAGGAATGGTGTGCTTCAAACAAGTGTATTATTCCGTTAGAGGGTTCAGAATTAATTACAAAGCTAAATATTCAGTGAGATCAAGTGATCAAAATGCCTAACTGGAGGCCGCTTCTGATCAGTAATATTAATGAATAATTAATATTACAGCTTAATCTTGACTGAACCCTTCGGGTCACATCCAATCATATAATCGAACCGAAGCGACGAATCAATCCGAAGGATTAAATGAGTCAATAGAGAATTTACGAAAAAATACGTCGGATTCCGAGCTTAGAGCGTCGAAGCCAAACTAAAAGGAAAGGTGTCCTTCCAACAAGTGTATCATTCTGATAGAGGGTTCAGAATTATTACAAAGCTAATTTTTCAGTAAGGTCAAGTGATCGGAATGCGTAGGTGGAGGCCGCTTCCGATCAGTAATATTAAGGTACAATTAATATTACAGCTTAATCTTAACTGAACCCTTCGGGTCGAACCCAATCGAACAACCGATCAGAGATGATGAATCAATCCGAAGGATTTGATGAGTCGTCGGAGTTTTAAGAACACAGACGTCGGATATCGAGCCTAGGGCGTCGAAACCGAGCGTCGCAAAATCACAAGCAACAAGTACGAGCATAGCCGTAGCATCACATTGAACTAGCCATGTGAGTGCTAGGCTAGGCTAGTTCATCGTAAGCCTAGGCGCACCATGTGTGTGCTAGGCGCGCCATCAGTGCTAGGGGCACAAGGCAGCACCATCGTGTAGGGTTTCGTAGTGACCCGACTCTACGCGGAAGGAAACCTACTAAGACCCGCCCCTTAATTAAAGCAATTAAACAAGCATAATTAACTTAATCAAACAAGATTAAGGACAAGAATTATACCTTTGACGCATGCTTCGCTCCCAAGGAGCACTTACTTCAAAATCCCGAAAAGACAAGATCTCCGACGATACCCTCGACCCGACCCGAGCGTCCTAAGTCTCGAAGGTTAGTTAAGACCCGGACAAAAATAACTATGAGTTTTACGAATCAAAGGTTTACTCTTTCTTAGAGTTGCCTTTTTAATTCCACTCAAGGTTGTATCAATTCCCAATACCAAGCTTGGTATTTATAGAGAAATGATCCCTTGATTCTCATTCCCTAACCAATGTGGGAGAATGTTTTATTTGCTAATTAATTTATTTCTAAAATAAATCAATAAATAAATTCAATCACAATTCGACAAGTGTCAAAGGGAGAGAGAGTATTAGGTGAGGACCATGGAAAGGTGGGGGGACCAATGCCTTTCTCCCCAAGGCTTTCCCAAAGCCTTGGTCCCCACTATCCTCACAAACCGCCTCATCGTTGATGCTTGCTGGTGCGTGCTGGCGCTGGCGCTGGCTGGTGCGTGCTGGCGCTGGTGCCAGCATCCCACGCATCGTCGCTGCTCGCATGGCCCAGCATGCGTGCTGTTAGCGAGCCACGCATGCTGGCCTCTCGCCACGCATCGCACTCCCACATCATGCGCACCACGCATCTCTCTCGCACACAATGCCTAGCATGCGTGCTGCTAGCAAGCCACGCATGCTTGGCTTGACGTAGCTTGCTAGCTTGCCAGCCCCTCGCACACACTCTCGCACAGCCACACGCATCAGCCCCGACACTGTGCACCATGCACGCACATGCCTCGCACCAGGCACCACGCACCACGCATGCGCCAGTGCCTAGCACTAGCTGTGCTTGGTGCGTGTGGTCCTGCCATGCGCCCAGCACTATGCTAGGGCTGCTATGGCATCAGGCCATCCTAGGGCACGCATAGTGCGCCTAGTGATGCTGCCTGGGCTGCGATGGTGCCCAGCCATCCTAGGCCACGCATGGTGCGCCTAGTGATGCGCATAGGCCTGGGATGGGCTGCTATGACGCCCAGCCATCCTAGGCAACGCATGGTGCGCCTAGTGATGCTGCTGGCTTGCGATGGCGCCCTGCATCATGCTAGGGCTGCGATAGCGCCTAGGCATGATGCCAGGGCTGTGTTGGCGCGCCTGGTGCTAGCGATAGCCAGCCATGGTGCCTAGCCTTCACGCTAGGGCTGCGACAGTGCCTAGGCATGATGCTAGGGCTGCTATGGCGCGCCTAGTGCCTATGATGAGCTAGCCTAGCCTAGCTATGGCTGCGCTCATACTTGTCGATTGGGATTTTGCGACGCTCGGTCTCGACGCCCTAGGCTCGATGTCCGACGTCTGTATTCGTAATACTCTGTCGACTCATTAAATCCTTTTGGATTAATCCGTCGTCTCGGATCGGTGATTCGATTGGGTTCGACCCGAAGGGTTCAGTTAAGATTAAGCTGTAATATCAATTGTACCTTGATATTACTGATCGGAAGCGGCCTCCACCTAGGCATTCCGATCACTTGACCTTACTGAAGAATTAGCTCTGTAATAATTCTTAACCCTCTATCGGAAGAATACACTTGTTGGAAGGACACCATTCCTTTCAATCTCCCACTTGTCCTTCCGGACATGTGTGCATATTAAGTGTAGCTCATTTCCTATGTCACTTAATGTTTTTTCGTGAACTATAAGGTAAGATTCTTTGTCATCCTTATTACGTTCAAAAGTGTTTCTCGATCTCCGAGTTCGACTGTCAATAAGCAGATGATTTCTAAAATCCATCTGAGCACGACCATGCATTTTCACAGTCTAGCTCTTCGAGCGGCCTTGTAAACAACAAAACATTTTCCCTATTGTTAATAGGGGGAAAATCCCAGTCTTGTATCGTAAGTTCTTCTTACTAAGAGGACATAGTCTCCCGAGTGTTCCCGTTATGATCCCCAGTTACGGCAGACGTTTGGAAACATCAAAGAGCCTAGTACTCAAACAAGAAAACTTCACAGTACTCATGGTCGGAGGAAATAAGTTCCGATAGTCATAATGAGAAATGTACTTATGACAAAATTTAAATTTTCTTAAAGTACTCTCATAAGTCTTATCCAGTACAGTTCTAAACTGTACCTGTGCAAATGATTTATGACTGTCACGTCCTCGCAGCACAAGAAACGGTGCTGTAAATCATACTACACACTAATCTATGGCGGTCATCAATCGTCCATCTGTTAGATGACCTCGATTAGGGATACTTTTCGATTTAATATTCAATGTTCACTTAACAGGTGTTTCTTTATCCAAGACATGGTCTTGATACCCTGTTTTGAATATTTCCGTAAATCAAATGGACTCATTATTTAATTCTAAACCACAATTAAATAGTAATGGAGTGAATAATAATTTTGCACAAAATTAATTACTCCATTAATGAATGGTTTTAATACAGTGTCTTACATTAAATATCCTATTTAATTAAAACACATGTACAGGGAATTTCAAAGCCAGTTTCCAACATGCTTGATTCCCATTGCCTCAATGTGCTTGTTGTGTTTCACTTGAGGCAAAGGTTTATTCAAAGGATTGGCTACATTATCATCCGTGCCGATCTTACAAATTTTGATTTCACCTTCGGATTTCCATTCCCTTTTCATGTGAAATCGCCTTTGCACGTGTTTGACCTTCTGGTGTTCTCTCGGCTCCCTGGCCTGAGCGATAGCTCCATTATTGTCACAATAGAGGTCTATCGGCCCCTTGATTGAGGGTACAACACCAAGTTCACTAATGAACTTGCGAATCCAAACAACTTCCTTGGCAGCTTCCGAAGCGGCCAAGTACTCGGCTTCAGTTGTAGTGTCTGTAGTGGTGCTCTTCTTGGCACTCTTCCAGCTAAACGCTCCTCCATTCAGACAGAATATATACCCCGACTGTGACTTGAAGTCGTCTCTGTCAGTCTGGAAGCTAGCGTCGGTGTAACCTTCAACAACCAGTTCTTTGTGGCCTCCATACACCAGGAATTTATCCTTGTTCCTTTTCAGGTACTTAAGGATATTCTTGGCTGAGTCCAATGCGCCTCTCCTGGGTTCGATTGGTATCGACTCGTTGCACTAAGGGCATACGATACATCTGGCCTTGTACATATCATGGTATACATGATCGATCCAATTAGCAAAGCATATGGGATCTGATTCATTTTTTCTCGCTCAACAGGTGTCTGTGGACACTGTTTCTTGCTGAGAGTTATGCCATGGGACATGGGTAAATGCCCTCTTTTGGCATTTTCCATGTTGAATCGAGCCAATACTTTATCAATGTAAGTACTCTGGCTTAATCCAATCATCCTCTTAGATCTATCCCTGTAGATCTTGATGCCCGATATGTACTGTGCCTCTCCTAAGTCCTTCATTGAAAAGCACTTTCCCAACCAGCCCTTTACGGACTCGAATAATTTTGTGCTGTTTCCAAGAAGTAGTATGTCATCGACATACAGGACTAGGAATGCAATATCACTCCCACTGACCTTCTTGTATACACAAGACTCATCTGGATTCTTGATAAACCAAACTTGCTAATGGCTTCATCAAATCGCAGATTCCAACTTCTGCTGGCTTGCTTTAGTCCATAAATGGACTTCTTCAGGTTGCAAACCTTTCCAGCGTTGCCTGGATCGACAAAACCTTCTGGCTGTGTCATGTACACAGTGTCTTCCAAAATCCCATTAAGGAAGGCGGTTTTGACATCCATTTTCCATATTTCGTATTCGTAATATGCAGCAATCGCTAGGATGATCCGGACGGATTTTAGCATTACAACTGGTGAAAAAGTTTTGTCATATTCAATCCCGTGGACTTGTCTACAAACTTTTGCCACCAGTCTAGCTTTGTATATCGATACATTTCCATCCTTGTTTGTCTTCACTTTGAAGATCCATTTGCAACCAATGGGTGTATAACCCTCGGGCAAATTCACCAAATCCCAAACTTGATTTTCAGACATGGAGTCCATCTCGGATTTCATGGCCTCTTGCCATTTTGCAGAGTCGGGGCTCATCATAGCTTGCTTGTATGTCGCCGGCTCATCACCATCCATAACTAGGATGTCCTGATCATCAGTTAAGACGATACCGAGGTGTCTGTCTGGTTGAGATCTTTGCCGTTGCAACCTACGTAGGGTAATCGATTGAGCATTTACATTGTCTGTTTGACTCTGACCAATCTTCTTAGATGCTTCCAAAGTATCTAGATTGTCAGTTTTGTCAGGTTAACATTGTTGCTCGTCCTCTCGAACTTCGTCGAGTTCGATTTTCCTCCCACTTGTCATTTTGGAAAGGTGATCCTTCTCCAAAAAGACACCATCACGAGCAACAAACACTTTGTTCTCGGATTTATTGTAGAAGTAATACCCTTTGGTTTCTTTTGGATATCCCGCAAAGAAACACTTAACCGATTTGGGGTGAAGTTTGTCCGAAATTAATCGCTTGACATATGCTTCGCATCCCCAAATCTTGAGAAAAGACAACCTAGGAGGTTTCTTAGTCCATAATTCATATGGAGTCTTTTCAGCAGCTTTTGACGGAGCTCTATTCAGTGTTAGTGCTGTTGTTTGTAGCGCATGTCCCCGAACGAGATAGGGAGTTCACTAAGACCCATCATTGACCGAACCATGTCTAATAAGGTCCGGATTCCTCCGTTCGGACACTCCGTTCCATTGAGGAGTTTCGGGAGGTGTCAACTCTGAAAGGATGCCATTTTCTTTCAAGTGATCGTCGAATTCATGGCTCAAATATTCGCCACCTCGATCCGATCGAAGTGCTTTAATTTTCTTGCCAAGTTGATTTTCATCTTCTTTCTGAAATTCTTTGAATTTGTCAAAGGATTCAGATTTATTCGATATTAAGTAGATATAGCCATATCTACTATAATCGTCGGTGAAAGTAATGAAATATCAGTAACCTTGCCTTGCGGGTGTGCTCATAGGTCCACATACATCCGTGTGTATTAGACCTAATAAGTCACTTGCCCTTTCTCCCAACTTGGAGAATGGTTGTTTTATCATCTTGCCTAATAAGCATCCTTCGCAATTTTCAAACGACTCTAAGTCGAATGAGTCAAGAATACCTTCTTGAAGAAGTTTCTTGATGTGTTTCATGTTAATATGGCCAAGACGACAATTCCACAAGTAGGTTTGATTCGACTCGATGGTCTTAGCCCTTTTGGCAGTATTCTCGATGTTATAGACCTGTTTGTCTAGTGACAGCACATAAAGACCATTTTCTGAATGTGCCTTTCCATATAAAACATTATCAAAATATATAAAACAACTGTTGTTTTTGATTCAAAATTCAAGTCCTTTGGCGTCCAACGCCGATATTGAAATAATGTTTTTGGTCACTCTAGGAACATGATAACAATTTTAAAGTTCTAGAACAAGCCTAGTGGGCAAAGACAAATTGAGAGTTCCAACGGAGACGGCATACATCCTTGCTCCATTGCCGACCCGAAGCTTGACCTCTCCCTTCTCTAGCCTCCTACTTATCCTTAGTCCCTGAGCATTGGAACAAAGGTGTGAGCCACATCCGGTATCTAATACCCATGATGTTTTGCTAGCGAAGTTTAAGTCTATAACGAAAATACCTGATGAAGAAGCAACGTTGTTGTTCCTCTTATCTTCCTTGAATTTGAGGCAATCCCGTTTCCAATGTCCCTTCTTCTTGTAGTAGAAACATTCGGAATCAGATTTAGAAGAAGTTACCTTCTTGTCCTTGTTGCCCTTGGCAAACTCTGACTTAGGCGGGAATTTCTTCTTTTTCCCTTTAAAGCTCTTCTTTTTGTCCGCACGTTTGAACGACTTCCCCTTCCTCACCATGAGCATGTCATGCTTGCCCTCATCCTTGAGGGTTTGCTCGGCTTGCTTCAACATACCATGAAGCTCGGTGAGGGTTTTCTCCATACTATGCATGTTATAGTTCATCTTGAACTGATCATAGCCTTTGTGAAGGGAGTGGAGAATAATGTCAATTGCCATTTCGGTTGAATACCCAGCATCAAGCCTTTCCATGTTTTCAAATAATCCAATCATTTTGAGACCATGTGGGCTGACTGGCTCTCCTTTCTTGATCTTGCTCTCAAGGATCTGCCTGTGGGTTTCGAACCTTTCAGTTCGGGCCTGCTCTTGGAACATATTCTGAAGCTCAGAAATGATCTCAAAAGCTGTCTCCTTTTCAAAGAAAGTCTTTTGAAGATCCAGAGACATTGTGGCAAACATGATGCATTTGACATCCCTATTGGCACTTTTCCATCGGTTAAGGGCAGCCTGAGTGACCTTCTCATTGGGAGCGTTGGGCATTTCCTCATCAAGGACGTATTCCTTTTGCTCCTGCATTAGTACAATGCAGAGATTTCTTTGCCAATCAAGAAAGTTTGGCACGCTCAACTTCTCCTTGTCGAGAATTGAGCGCAAAGAGAATTGGTTGTTGTTTGAGTTACTTGCAGACATGATTTCTACAATTGAAAGAATTTGAAGTGAAAAACCATTCATACATCAACAAGTTGAAATTTAAAGCGTTCATGCACATATTCAAACTTATTGAACATTTTATCCACGCATTTTAAGATTGTCCCTTATGGGCGAGAATAAAATGATTCCGAGATCCCGAAGATCAAGAAATGGTTAAGCATGCTTTGGCTTGTCTTAACCATTAAATATCTTAAGGTAAGCAATCCGATTGCTAATAGCTCCAAGCTACTCTCGGTTTGATAAAATGTCGCATTTAATGCATTCTTGACATTTTATCTCTTTTGCCACGACATCTAAGGACTCCTTACTGATATCGTTGACCTTAACCAAGACAACTTGTATACCTAGTATACCTTACGTTCCTAGGGAAGTAGTGATTCCTCGCTTTGGCGTAATCCATCACATACGCGCATTAGTTCGGTAAGTGTTGTTCTTGGAACGACAAATTTTTAGCTCAATATTATTAAGGGACCTAGGGTTTCTATGTTGGTTGATTTAAGTGAACTTAACTAATCGTCGCAACATGATAGAAATCCTAGACATGCATCTAGCAATCATACATAGTAACAATATATAAGGAATAAAATTAGATGCATTTGGCAACTAGCATGACCCCTTGAAATCTTCAATTTCCATGGGTATTCATCTTGTCTCGTCTTCGTCGAAACGCCGTCTTGAGACATCTTGGCCAAAATGAAATAAAAGAAGCTAGCTAGAACGACTAAGATTAATCTAATAGTACAAAAATACTTAACGGTTCGCAGACCGTATTTAGATTTACAAAAATACATAACGGAACGCAGTCCGTATTTACTATCTTAGTCGGGCCCCACTAGTTGCCATTTTCAAAGAACCTGTTTTGAAAGCAATCTTTCATTCACCCGTTCACTATTTGTGAACGGCCCATGCAATTTTACGAAATACATAATTAAACACGCAAAACTAGTAACTAACTTAGGTCGTTAATCCTATTAACGCGCCTAATTAAAACTAGTCAAAGTGGTTTAATCCATTATTTCTAAACGCAAAATGCTAACGCAATTAATTAAGCTCCCACTAAATTCCGCATCCGTAATTAATTAATCGGCATAACCCGTAATTTGTCAAAAGTTTGTAAAATCGAAAATCGAGGTTTTTAGCCTCGTTAAAATAATTAATCAAAATTATTAACACGGAAAAATCGCAAAATCATAGCTCAACCTTAAGCAAAACCACCCAACAAATCCCTTGGTGGGTGCGCACCATGGCTTCTAGGCAGCCCATGGCATGGCGCCATAGTGCGTGGGTGAGGCCTGCTGTGCCTAGCAAGCAGTACCGCAAGCCCAGCTGCCTGCTAGCATGCTGCGCATGCTTGCTAGCACGCTGATGCCTGCGAGCATCTGGCCTGCTGGGCAGGCATCTCTTGATGCTCGTGGTGCGCTGGGCTGATGCTTGCTGCCCTGCTGCCCAGCAGCATCCTTCGCAAGCCAGCCCCAGCCACCCCACGCACATCAGCCATGCCTCCCCGCCACACAACAGCGCACAGCAGCAGCATCATGGCTTACCCTTGTGCGCACCACAGGCAGCCACATGTGGGCTGCTAGGCAGCCTGGCTAGCCTTGGTCGCAGTTGGGTGTTTTGCCTCGATTTGCGTGCTATGACTCGGGATTTTAATCCCAATTTACGTGTGACATGAATTAATTCCAAATTATATTTTAGAATTAATTTTAGGGAAAATAAAATTAAAATTAAGTCTAACTTAAATAAATTTATTTTAATTGGTGCACAAGCCTAAATTTATCCAAAATTTCAATTTTGAACAATATTAGGTCAAACTTTATTCTTAAAATAAAATGAGCTATGTCCAAAATTAATCTTGCCAATATGCAAATTAACAATGGATTTGACAAAAGGGAGTTGGAAAAATAAATTAACCATCTAATGATAAACTTTTCCAACTTGCATACTTGTGTAAAATACCAAGATTACATCTTCCAATATGAAGATTAATCAAATTTTACTCACAAGTAATTGAACTTAATGGATTTTAATCAACCAAAACATGAAAAAATCCAAACTTTGTTCAACATGGAATTTAGGGTTAGGGTTCCAATCATTTAAACCTTTAAAGATTAGAACTTTAACATTATTTGGGAACTTAAAATACAAAATCACAACAAGTTTTCACACCTCATTGCAATTTATTTGTAAAATTTGTGAAAAACAAGTTTATGTGATAAATTGGTATATCAACTTAAGCACTAATAAACGCTCCATTATTATGCTCAAGGATATTTTATAACCAGTAGATTAGTGATGCAAATGTGCATTTAATCTAACCTTGTAATGCTTGCATTAATCAAGGCTTAAAAAGAATTAAAATTTTCGTTGAAAAACGAAAAACCCCAGAAAAATTGGGTTTCTGGTTCGAATTTGGCTTCTGGACATTCCTGAAAGGGTTGAAATAGTTCCCGAATGTCGATTCCACCCAAAAATCACTATTTTTGAGCGAAAATCTGGATTCGACAGCCAAATCGAAAATAAAATCGAGTTTTAAAAAAAATTAATTAAAACGAGATGAACATGAACCAGAAAAAAAAATTCTTTTAAAACACCTTAATTAAACAATAATTGCAAAAATTAAAAGGAGCGTGGCTTTGATACCGCTATAGGGTTTCGTAGTGACCCGACACTACGCGGAAGAAAACCCACCAACACCTGCCCCTTAATTAAAGCAATTAAACAAGCATAATAAACTTAATCAAACAAGATTAAGGACAAGAATTATACCTTTGACGCGTGCTTCGCTCCCAAGGAGCTCTTACTTAAAAATCCCGAAAAGACGAGATCTCCGACGGATCGTACCCTCGACCCGACCTGAGCATCCTAAGTCTTGAAGGTTAGTTAAGACCCGGACAAAAATAACTATGAGTTTTACGAATCAAAGGTTTACTCTTTCTTAGAGTTGCCTTTTTAATTCCACTCAAGGTTGTATCAATTCCCAATACCAAGCTTGGTATTTATAGGGAAATGATCCCTTGATTCTCATTCCCCAACCAATGTGGGAGAATGCTTTATTTGCTAATTAATTTATTTCTAAAATAAATCAATAAATAAATACAATCACAATTCAACAAGTGTCAAAGGGAGAGAGTATTAGGTGAGGACCATGGAGAGGTGGGGGGACTAATGCCTTGCTCCCCAAGGCTTCCCCAAAGCCTTGGTCCCCACTCTCCTCACAAACCGCCTCACCTAAGGCTGCTGCCCAGCTGCCAGCTAGCACGCCAGCTGGCTGTGCCAGCTAGCCCAACATGCTAGCACAAGCCCAGCGGCATCGCTGATGCTTGCTGGTGCGTGCTGGCGCTAGCGCTGGCTGGTGCGTGCTGGCGCTGGTGCTGGCTGGTGCGTGTTTGCGCAGGTGCCAGCATCCCACGCATTGTCACTGCTCGCATGGCCCAGCACGCATACTGCTAGCGAGCCACGCATGCTGGCCTCTCGCTACGCACCGCACTCCCACATCATGCGCACCACGCATCTCTCTCGCACGCAATGCCTAGCATGCGTGTTGCTAGCAAGCCACGCATGCTTGGCTTGACGTTACTTGCTATCTTGCCAGCCCCTCGCACACACTCTCGCACAGCCACACGCATCAGCCCCGGCACTGTGCACCATGCACGCACATGCCTCGCCCCAGGCACCACGCACCACGCATGCGCTAGTGCCTAGCACTAGTTGTGCTTGATGCGTGTGGTCCTGCCATGCGCCCAGCACTATGTTAGGGCTGCTATGGCATCATGCCATCCTAGGGCACGCATGGTGCGCCTAGTGATGCTGCCTGGGCTGCGATGATGCCCAGCCATCCTAGGCCATGCATGGTGCGCCTAGTGATGCGCATAGGCCTACAATGGGCTGCTATGGTGCCCAGCCATCCTAGGCCACGCATGGTGCGCCTAGTGATGCTGCTGGCTTGCGATGGCGCCCAACATCATGCTAGGGCTGCGATAGCGCCTAGGCATGATGCCATGGTTGTGTTGGCGCGCCTGGTGCTAGCGATAGCCAGCCATGGTGCCTAGCCATCACGCTAGGGCTGCGACAGCGCCTAAGCATGATGCTAGGGCTGTTATGGCGCGCCTAGTGCCTATGATGAGCTAGCCTAGCCTAGCTTTGGCTACGCTCATACTTGTCGATTGTGATTTTGCGACGCTCGGTCTCGACGCTCTAGGCTCGATGTCCGACGTCTGTATTCGTAAAACTCTGTCGACTCATTAAATCCTTTTGGATTAATTTGTCGTCTCGGATCGGTGATTCGATTGGGTTACCCGAAGGGTTCAGTTAAGATTAAGCTATAATATCAATTGTACCTTGATATTACTGATCGGAAGCGGCCTCCACCTAAGCATTCCGATCACTTGACCTTACTGAAGAATTAGCTCTGTAATAATTCTGAACCCTCTAACGGAAGAATACACTTGTTGGAAGGATACCATTCCTTTCACATCGCAGCAGCGTGCTAGCATTTGTGCGTGCCTCGCATGGCAACATCACCGCAGCGTGCGTGCTTGCGTGCCTAGGTGCTATCGCAAGCCCTCGCACAGCCCTTCACATAGCATAGCACCATCGCAGCACATAGCACAACACTAGGCAGCATTGCCATGTGCGTGTGCATCGCTAGCACAACACCAAGCAAGTGTGTGTGGCTGGCGAGGCAATGCCCAGCATGCGTGGCTCTCTAGCAGCACACATGCTGGCTATGCGAGTGTGTATGCGAGAGGGCAGTGCGTGTTGGCCAGCAAGCAGCAGTAGCAAAGGGGGCCTCGCCCAGCGCCCAGCACCCAGCAGCATGCGTGGCTTGCTAGTAGCACGCATGTGCTGGCTGTGCTGGCTAGTGCATGCTATGCGTGCTAGCTATGCCAGCTGGTGTGTGCTAGCGTGCTAGCTGGCAGCCAGCCAAGCTACCTTGCTAGGTGGCGGATTAAGGTGTGGGGACCAAAAGCCTCAAGGCTTCACTTGGGGAGCTAGGCAATGGTCCCCCCAAGGGACATGGTCCTCACCTAACTCTCTCTATCCTCTTGACACTTGTTGCCTTGCGATTGCATTTGCTAAATAATTTATTTTAGAATTAAATAAATGAATGCAATTTCACATGATCCCACATTGATCATGAAATGGGATTCAAGTCCGCATTCTCTATAAATACCCACTTGGTTGGGATTTTGAGAATAAACACTTGAGTGGAACTATATACGTATCTCCATTGTTGAGAATACCTTAAGTTCGTAAAACTCCAAAGTTTATAATTTGTTTGGGTCCCGACTAACCTTCGGGACTTAGGACGATATGGTCAGGGTTCGAGGGTACGAGCCGTCGGAGACCTTGCGATTGCGGGGTTCAAGTAAGAGCTCTTTTAGCGAGCGAAGCACGCGTCTAGGGTATAATTCTTTAGCCCTCTTTCTCTTAATTATGTATTAACTATGTTTTACATGCTTTAGTTATCGGGGCAGATCTTGAGGGGTTTCTTTCCGCGTAGAGTGGGTCTCTACGAAACCTTACACAAACGTCATAAGTCGATTCGAATTTAGGAATCAACGAGACGGAAAAATCAACCAAACGACAAGTCATAACGTATAGCCCTAGCCTCGGAATGGTCGAGCCAATCGAGGGTTAGGGAATTATTGCTAGCAAGGCTGCGGCATGCCGAGCTAGCTAGCATTCGAGCATCGCATGCTAGCATCGCTAGCTAGCTGGCGCAGCAAGGCCTGTATGGCTCGCGCGCATGCGATCATAAGCCCCGCACCATCGCAAGCAAGGCCAGCAGCAATGGCTAGCTGGGCCTTGCGCGAGAAAGCAGCACAACAGCATCAGCTTGAAAGCTGAGCTTGCGGTAGCACTTCCCAACACGCCAAGCAGCAGCCCGCATGCATGCATGGCATGCTTGCTGAGCTACACGCGCATGCGACCAGCTAGCAGGCCAAGACTAGGGGCTAGGCCGCCAGCGAGGCAGCCTTGGTGCCTAAGAAGGCCATTGCAGCTGGTGTGATGTGTATAGGCATGTGTATGGAGTGGTTCTTGGGGTTGCTTGGGGAGGAAGGGGAAGGTGGTTATCCCCTTGTGGTCCTCACCTAACCCCTTGCTCTCTTCATGCCACTTATCGTTTGGTGATTCATTTGGCTATTTAATTTAATTTGGAATTAAATTAAAATCTATTTTTCTATTTTACCAACTCTCCCACATTGATGGGAGATGGGATTTCAAGGGCACCTTTCCCTATAAAGACCAATTGATTTATATTGGGAAAGGGAACTTGAGTTGGTGAACTTGAACAGATCTCCAAAGTAAGAAAACCTTTGTTCTAATACTTTAATTAATTTTGTTCTAGCCTCGACTAAGCTTCGGGGTAGAGGCCGCGTCAGTTCGGTAGCTAGGGTGTTAGCCGTTGGAGGTTCGCGCGTTCATGGGCTCAACACTTTTAAGTCCGAGCTCTAAGTTATAGCGAAGCACGCTACATGGGTAATAATTCTTTCTCTCTCCTCTTGTTAATCATGTGATTAAGGATTTAATACATGCTTAGTTACTTTAATTTGTGTGCGGATTTTGGGCGGGCTTGCTTCCACGTAGTGTTGGACATCACGAAACCCAATAGCGGTATCGGAGCCGCGTGCATTTAATTATTGTAACTAATAATTAATTAAGATGATTTAAATGGATTTAAATTTTGGGTTTTCCTTTCTAATTAGATTAGAATCTCATTTTTAATTAGTTTAATCTCTTATTTATGCTAATTTTGGCTAAAGAACCCAGAACTAGTGAATTTTGGGTGGAATTGACGTTCTAAATCGTTTTAGAACCACTTTGTGGAAGCTCCAAAAGCTAAAATCCAAATATTTAAACCTTGATTAATTATGGCATGTAAATGGTAGTTTATGTGTATGGTTACACCATGAATCTACTGTAATAATAACCCTTATTAAGCACGTTTATGAATTCATAATTGGTGCTTAATTTGGTGAGTTAATTTTTCAGATAAACTTGCAATTTCACATTTTTGCAAATTTAATTGCTTCAAGTGTGCATGTTTATGGTGAATTTGTATTTTTGAAGCCCCTAAAATGTTAAAGATCCAATCTTTATATGTTTATTTGGTTGGAACTTAACTTTCTAAATTTCATGTTGAACTAAGTTTTTATTTTAATCATTTTTGAGTTGATTAAAGTCTTAAAAGTTCAAACTTGTGATTGAAATTTGATTACTCTTTTTATTGGAAGAATGTAATTTTTCAAGTTTACACAAGTTAGTGTTGGAAAAATTTTATTGGATAATTGTGGTTATTTTTCCAACTACTTTTATTTTGTCAAATCTTATCATTAATTATTTTGGTTACATTAATTGTGAGAATAGCCCTCAATTTTTGTAGCATCAAGTTAAGCCAAAAATAATTTAAAGAATGGTTCTTGAATTAATTTTGTTTGTGCACTAAAAATTGAATTTATTTAAGTCAGACTTGTTTTATCTTCATTTTGCTCAATATTGGTTTTAAAAATAATTTAGAATTAATTTTATGTCACACAAAAATCAGGATAAAACCCCAAAGCACAAGTATGTAAATCGAGGCACGAAGCCTCGAGCACATCTCTCGGCCAACTGGGTTGCTTGCGTAGCCCGCATGTGGCTGCCGAGGTTGTGCGGGCTGCTAGTGCGTGTGTGTGTGTTAGCTTGGTGTGCATGGTGCGAGGAGGGTGCTTGTGCGAGGTGTGTTGTACAGCTGCTAGGCAGCGTCAGCTCACACTTCAGTAAGGGCCTTTGAGGCCCGCAGTTGCTGGCGTTGCAAGCGCGCTGCTGTAGCCAGCATAACGCACATGGTGCGATGCTGTTAGTCACAAGCAAGCTACTTAGCGCAACAGTGGCTGTGTGGCAGCACCCACGCAAGGCAGCCGTGGCTCAATGCCTAGAAAACCAAGCCTCGTTGCTTGGTGCTAGGCACTCGAGCATCGTAGAGCTATGCGTTTTGCGATTTTTGTCGTTTTTAATTATTTATTTAATTAATAAAACGAAGCTAGGCCTCCGTTTTTCCCGGCACTTGCAAAACAATTTGGATAAATTTTGGAGAAACTGGCTTAATTAGATTAATTATAATTAAGTTGGATGTGAAATTTAGTGGGAGCTTCATTAATTATTTGAGCTAATTTTACTGCGTTTGATCACATAAGCGGTTAACAACTTTGACTAGTTTTCATTAGGCGTGTTAATTGGATTAACCACCTAAGTTAGTTACTAGTTTGCGCGTGTTTTGCTTTTATTGCTTGTTTTAATTTGTAAATGCATGGGCCATTCACATTAGTGAATGGATGAATGGAGGGAATATTCTATCACAGATTTTACAAAATGGAAACTAGCGGGGCCCGATTAGGATAGTAAATACGGACTGCGATCTGTTATGTATTTTTGTAAATCTAAATACGGTCTACATACCGTTGCGTATTTTTGTACCTTAATATTTAGATTAGTCCTAGTCTTAATTACTAGTAGTTGCATTATTAATAGCAATGTTTCGAAGATGGCGATTCTTAGAAGATGAGGCCAAGATGATGCGATGAAGACCCTTGAAGACTTGAAGACTTAAGGGGTCATGCTAGTTGCCAAATGCATCTTTAATTATGCTTTATATATTTTTCTTATATAATTGCGATGTTAGATGCATGTTAAGGATTTCGAATGTCGAATGATTAGTTTAGTTCACTTAAATCAACCAACATAGAAACCCTAAGTCACAAAGAAAATTGAGTTATATATGCCATTCCAAAATAACACTTACGGAACTAATGAGAATACTAATGGGCTATGCCAAAGCAAGGCATTACTAATTTCTTATGGAAGTAAGGTATGTTGGTGTGCTTTCCAAAGCAAGGCATCACATACACGTTAGATTTGGTTAAACTCAACGATATCAGTAAGAAGTCCTTAGATGTCGTGGCAATGGAGATAAACGTCAAGGAAGCATTGGATGCGACGTTTTATCGAACCAAGAGTAGCTTAGAGCTATTAGCAATTGGATTTCTTACCTTAAAATATAAAGTGTTAAGACAAGCCAAAGCATGCTTAATCACTTTTGGATTTTTGGGGTCTTGGAATCGTTTTATTCTCGCCTAAATTGGACATTTTTAAATGTGTGGATAGAACGCTTAATAAGATTCAAAATTTGCATTTATTCTTTAAATTTCAAACTTATTAGTTTTATGAATGGTTTTTCATTGCACATTCTTTTAATTATATAATCATGTCTGCAACTAATACCAACAACAACCAATTTTCACTCCGTTCTATTCTCGATAAAGAGAAGTTGAATCGGACAAACTTCCTTGATTGGCAAAGGAACTTGCGTATAGTTCTCTTGTAAGAGCAAAAGGAATATGTCCTTGATGATGAAATGCCCGACGCTCCAGATGAGAAGGTTACTCAGACTGCCCTAAATCGATGGCACGCTGCTAATCGGGATGTGAAATGCATCATGTTGGCCACAATGTCTCTAGATCTCCAAAAGACCTTCTTTAGAAAGGATACGGTTTTGTAGATTATTTCTGAACTTCAGAATATGTTCCAAGAGCAGGCCCGAACTGAGTAGTTTAAGACCCATAGGCAAATCCTTGAAAGCAAGCTCAAGAAAGGAGAGCCGGTCAGCCCACATGTACTTAAAATGATCGGATTATTTGAGAACATGGAAAAACCGAGATGGCAATTGACATTATTCTCCACTCACTTCACAAAGGCTATGATCAGTTCAAGCTGAACTATAATATGCACAGCATGGAGAAAACCCTCACCGAGCTTCATGGAATGTTGAAGCAAGCCGAGCAAACGCTCAAGGATGAGGGGAAGCATGATATGCTTATTGTCAAGAAGGGCAAGACCATCAAGCGCCCGGACAAGAAGAAAGGCTTTAAGGGAAAGGGTAAGAAGACCTTTTCGCCTAAGTCATAAGCTACCAAGGGAAAGAAGGTAGCCTCTTCTCAATCCGATTCCGAATGTTTCTACTGCAAGAAGAAGGGACATCGGAATCGGGATTGCCTCATATTCAAGGAGGATAAGAAGAACGACACTGTTGCTTCCGGATCAGGTATATATGTTATAGACCTTAACTTTACTAGCAAAGCTTCATGGGTATAAGATACCGGATGTGGCTCACACCTTTCTTCCAATGCTCAGGGACTAAGGAAAAGTAGAAGGCTAGTGAAGGGAGAAGTGGAACTTCGGGTCGGCAATGGAGCAAGGATTGCGGCCGTATCCGTTGGGACACTTAGTTTGTCTTTGCCCTCTGTGTTTGTTTTAGAACTTGAACATTGTTATCATGCTCCAAACATTACCAAAAACATTATTTCAATTTCGGCGTTGGACGCCAAGGTATTTGAATTTCGGATAAAAGACAATAGTTGTTCATTTTATCTCGATAATGTTTTATATGGTACGACACATTCAGAAAATGGTCTTTATGTGCTTTCACTAGACAAATAGGTTTATAATGTTGACGATACCACCAAAAGAGCTAAGAACATTGAGTCGAATCAAACCTACTTGTGGCATTTTTGTCTTGGCCACATTAACATCAAACGCATCAAGAAACTTCGTCGTGCATGGATTCTTGATTAATTTGACTTAGAGTCGTTTGAGAACTACGAAGGATGCTTACTAGGCAAGATGATAAAGCAGCCATTCTCCAAGTTGGGAGAAAGGGCTAGTGACTTATTGGGTCTTATACACGGATGTATGTGGACCAAAAAGCACAACCATAAGAAATGGTTATTGCTATTTTATCACTTTCACGGACGACTTTAGTAGATATGGCTATGTCTATCTTATGTCGCACAAATCTGAATCCTTTGAGAAATTCAAAGAGTTTCTCAGTGAAGTGGAAAATCAGCTAGGCAAGAAAATCAAAGCACTTCGATCGGATCAAGGTGGTGAGTATTTGAGTTATGAATTCGACGATCATCTAAAAGAACATGGAATTCTCTTAGAATTGACACATTCTGGAACTCCACGATGGAATGGAGTGTTCGAAAGGAGAAATCGAACTCAGTTAGACATGGTTTGATCAATGATGGGTTTTAGCGATCTTCCTATCTCTTTTTGGGGACACGCACTTCTAACCGCGACACTAACACTGAACCGCGCTCCGACAAAAGCTGTCGAAAAGACTTCATATGAATTATGGATGAAGAAACCTCCACGGTTGTCTCACTAGACAAAAAAGATAAAAAGGCACCGGTTCAAACCCCCCATTTGGCACCGGTTTTGAACCTTTGGGTATTTGAGGGATAATAAATCCATGAAAATTTGGCACCGGTTCAAAACCGGTGCCAACTAAAGCATTTAGCACCGGTTAACCGGTGCTAACTGCATGATTTAGCACCGGTTAACCGGTGCCAACTACCATGGCGCGATTTTTTTTTATTTTCAATACTATTGGCACTAGTTTAAAGCAAGAACCGGTGCAAAAAACCCCACTTTAGGCACCGGTTCTTTCTTTGAACCGGTGGAAAAAACCCCGCTTTAGGCACCGGTTCTTTCTTTGAACCGGTGCCAAAAGTCTCAAAAAAAAATTTTACAAAAACTTTTGGCACTGGTTCTGTTCCAAACCGATGCCAAATATACCCCAAAAAAATAATTTTTTTTTTTTTTTTTTTTTTTTTTGCATTTTTTTCACTTAAATTGATATAGAAACATTAACATATATATATAAAGTTACATATTTTCATTAAAAAAGGTTGTAGTATTACAATTTTCGTCCAAAAAAATCGAATAATCCAGACTGCTCTGTTGTTTCTGCTCTGTTGCGCTGCTGTGGTTCTGCCTGTTCATGCTGGCTGGGCATCTGTTTGCTTTCGTGGCTGTGTCTCTGTTATGGTCAGGCTGGCTGGGTGACTGGTTTGAGTTCTTGAGCTGCTGTGTTTCTATTCTGCTTTAGTTCGGCTGTGCTGGGTGTTTGTTGCTCTGTTGTAGTGCTGGGTGTTTGCTACTCTGCTGTAGTGCTGTGTTGCTTGTTGGTCAGGCTGTTGCGTTTGCTGGGTTCTGCTGCTTGGTCCTCTGTGTTGCGATACTGGTGAGCTGATGTGGTGCTGTGCTGGTGGCGCTCTGATGTGCTCCTGTTTGTTGGGCTGTCTTGCTCATTAATTCTCTAATGTCCTAATGTAGTGAAGAAATAAACAATATAGGTAAGCTGATTCTTGTCACAAAGAATATCAACAACTTAAAATACCATGAGAATATAAGATATTGTAAAAAAATAAAAAGAGTATACCTTCAGCAATATCATGAACTACTGCCATCTTGATACATCTGTGCAAAGCATTGTCAAAAGAAGATAATACAGCTCATCAGCAAGGGAAATATCAATATGTCCAAAACAAGCATAATTGGTTAACATCCAACCTCTCCCTGTTCACACCCAGAATGTCCCAACAATCAAACCCATCAACGCCATTCGATACATATGATCAGCAATAGATTCAGGGCCCTTTATCTGATGATTAATACATCCCTGCTCCACCTACCCTGGCCCCCTGCTGCACCTCCCCCCTCCCTGCTGCAACTACCCCCTTGTTTTATTGATAATAGAAGTATACTCATGATTTATCCAATGCATTAGATAAAAAAAAAAAAAAAAAAAAAAAAAAAAAAAAAAAAAAAAAACAAATGTCTCAGGAGAGGAATTAAAATTAGGCTCACCTCAGTTTCTCTCTGAAGTGGAGTAAGAGCTGTCACAAGATATCTAGCATTAGGCCTTTCACGAGCTTCATACTGCAAGCAACGTGATGCTAATCGTACTAATTCAGTTCCATCATCATTTGAAAAATGTCCCTCTAAATTAGAGTCGATCAACATCGAAAAGTTTTTTCCACATATGAGATCAAGTGCCTGCGAAAATCGAGAGAATTCTGAGTTAAAATCTTTTGTATTGTGTTCCCAAAACATCTGATAACCATTTAGATTGGTGTTCCCAAGACCTAAGGCAATTAGAGAGCCAAAGTGAGCTAAAGAGTTTACAAGATATATACTTTTTTGGGACAGAGGGGTAATTGGAAGGGTGGAGAGCGTGATACAATACTTAACATGTTTCGTAGTTTGACAAAACTTGATATCCAAATCCAATTTCTAAAGTAAGGTGCCAAAACTTTAGATCACGCTCTCTGGAGAAATTCGACCTGCCAATTAGAAAGCAAGGCATTAGCTTCCTAGAGAAAGCATGCTTTAAGAAATTAGCAGCTCCATTGCAACAGCTTTATAACGTTCTCTGCACACATAACTAGAGAGAGACCTTCATCATTGAATAAGCAATCAGCAAGGAGATCAGGACAAGTCAATATTGTCATGTATACCATTCAGCATAGTCTATATTTACGGCAAAATGAATCATTTAGGAAAGGCCAGGTACCTGTCCTCATGTACTCAGGAGGAGTAAAAGCCAAATTTGTACTATAGCTTTTTCCATCTCGGCTGTTTTTCATGAGGCCAAAGCAAGAGAACCTGGGATTACCATCCTGTCAAAAGCTGAGTCACGACATAGAGTATATGGAGAAAAGGATAGAGACAAGAGCAAAAATACAAGTTCAATTGTACATGGACAAATAGAACTCTATAAGCATTAAGGTCGTGGTACAATGATCTTCCTTTACTGCTACAATATTCCAAGGCTTGTGCTTAACACAATGCCACTTTCAACCTCATAGCCTATTTCAAAGGCTGATTTTCCCCTGAAGTAAATAAGCAATTTGAAACATAAAAAAAAATACAATAGCACCATCAACACAACAACTTCACCCATGAATCAAAGTTAACTACATGGAAACTCTATCTACAAACGAGCTTTTCTAACCATTTAAGTCTCATAATGAACGTTGCAAAATTGATGTGCACAAACGTACCAAAACCAATCTTAATCAATTAAAAAAAACCTTAAAAAAAATTAGATTATATCGACGGCCTAAAGTTCTCCTTGTCTGTTTGAGAGTCCTAAGAAGATTACACCAATGATGTGGTGCAAGTCTTTATTAAGAATACACTGGTTGTACATTGACTGTTGCTAACTCGGCACAAACAATTAGATAGAACTTGTTTCCCCTTGTCGAAAACATTATACTTTCTCGAAAATTAATAATAGGCATAAACTCTAGCATCTTCAAGCAACATACCATGGTAATCATACCTCATTGATTATTACTTATCGAAAACACAAAAGCAATGCCTAATTCAACACGACACATACAAAGTCCCTTTGATAGAAAAATAACAAATGCATAGTCAAGGTCACAACATTTCTATCTTAAAGAAGAAAGTATGAATTTAGATGATACTCACAGTGAAAGAGATGCTTAGAAAGTGTTTCATTGGGCATGAACTCAGGAACTAGCAATCTCTCATCACCCTCACAACAACACCCAACTAAATTTGCCATTTTCTCAATTATCAGCAGCCCTACTGCTCTTGCTTCCTCCTACATTTTATATCAAAATCCAATAAAACAACCAACTATAAGATCATTTTGTACCATTTTTGGTACTAATAACTAACACATATATAAAACTAAAAGAGCATTGGAAAAAATAGCCACTAACCTTTGAATTTGAACTCTTTTTTGAGGAGCAAACAAACTAGATCTACAATTCCTACAAACGATCGAATAAAAAATATTAAAATTAAAAAACTTAGGGTTTATGTTTAATTAATTGAAACTAAATTAAAAAAAATAGAAATAAAACCAAAACCCTAAAATTACGAAATTGAAAACCAAATTAACGACTAACCCTAGATTGCGAAGGAATTCAGTAGATTAAGAAGACCACATTACCTCCAAGTTGCTTCAATGGAGGTGAGAAATAAAACCAGAACCCTAAAACCAAAACCCTAAAATTACGAAATTGAAAACCAAATAGACGACAAACCCTAGATTGCGAAGGAATTCAGTTGATTAAGAAGACCACATTACCTTGAAGCTGCTTCAATGGAAGTGAGAAAGCTCAGAATCAGCTTCAATGGAGAAAATAGAGCACGAGTTCAATGAAGGCCAGAGATATGGAGAGAGAAGGAGGTGCTGCTTCAATGGAGTGAGAAAGCTAGTAAACCACTTCAATGGAGAAGGTGAAAATTCGGGATGGTGGAAGAGAAGGCGAAAACTAGAGGGAAAACAGAAATGGAAAAAACGGGGGGAAAGAAAGAAAGAAAGAAAAGCAGAAGCCCGATTTCTTTTAATATTTTTTTAATAAGTGGGCACCGGTTTGAACCGGTGCTAATTAATGATTGGCACCAGTTTTGGTTGGAACCGGTGCCAACACTGATTTTTTCAATCCCGTTCATTTCTTTTGGCACCGGTGTTCAAGAACCGGTGCTAAAGGGGGGGGGTGCCTATTTCATTTTTTCTACTAGTGTCTTTTCTTTAGATTTGGGGTTGCGAAGCATATGTCAAAAGAATCATATCTGACAAGCTTGCACCAAAATCTGACAAGTGTTTCTTTGTTGGTTATCCAAGAGAAACCAAGGGGTATTACTTCTACAACCAATTTGATAAAAAGATATTTGTTGCTCAAGATGGTGTCTTTTTGGAAAAGGAGCATTTCTCCAAAATGACAGGTGAGAGGAAAATAGAACTTGATGAAGTTCGAGAGGATGAGCAACAAAGCCAACCTGACAAAACTGACAATCAAAGTGCTTTAGAAGCAGCTATTGACATTGGTTAGAGTTAAACTGACAAGGTGCAAAGTCAAAATGACAATGCAAATGCTCAATCTATTACCTACGTAGGTCGCAAAGACCAAGATCTCAACCAGACAGATACCTAGGTTTTTTTTTAATCGAGGATAAAGACATCCTAGATCTGGATGGAGATGAGCCAGCGACATACAAACAAGCTATGACGAGCCCCAACTCTTCAAAATGGCAAGAAGCCATGAAATCCGAAATGGACTCCATGTTTAAAAATCAAGTATGGGACTTGGATGATTTGCCCGAAGGTTACACACCTATCGGTTGTAAATGGATTTTCAAGTTGAAAAATGAAAAAGATGGAAATGTATATGTATACAAAGATAAATTGGTGGCAAAAGGTTACAGGAAAATTCACGGTGTTGATTATGATGAAATCTTTTCACCAGTCGTCATGCTTAAGTCCGTCCGGATTATCCAAGCAATTGCCGCATATTATGATTATGAGATACGGCAAATGGATGTCAAAACCGCCTTCCGTAATGGGGTTTTGGAAGAAACTGTGTACATGACACAACCGGAAGGTTTTTTTTGATACAAATAATTCTATGAAGGTATACAAGCTTAAGAAATCCATTTATGGATTAAAGCAGGCAAGCAGAAGTTGGAATCTGCGATTTAATGAAGCCATTAGTGAGTTTGGTTTACAAGAAGGTCAGTGGGAGTGAGATCGTATTCCTCGTCTTATATGTCGATGACATATTGCTCATTTGAAACAGCATTCCAATGTTAGAGTTTATAAAGGCTTGGCTTGGAAAGTGTTTTTCAATGAAGGACTTGGGAGATACACAGTACATATTAGGCATCAAGATCTAAAAGGATGATTAGATTGAGCCAAAGTACTTATATCAATAAGGTACTAGCACGATTTCATATGGTGGAAGCCAAGAGTGGCCACCTACCCATGTCACATGGAATAACTCTCAGCAAGAAACAGTATCTGAAGACACCTAATGAGCGAGAGAGGATGAATCAGATTCCATAAGCTTTGCTTATTGGATCGATCATGTATGCCATGATATGTACTAGGCCGAATGTATCGTATTCCTTGAGTGCTATAAGCCGATACCAAGCAGACCCAGGAGAGGCGCATTAGACTGCGGCCAAGAATATCCTAAAGTACCTGAAAAGGAACAAGGATAAATTCCTGGTCTATGGTGGGAGTAAGGATTTGGTTGTTGAAGGTTATACCGACGCAAGCTTTTAGACTGACGGAGACGACTTCAATTCACAATCATGATACATGTTCTGTCTTAATGGAGGAGCGTTTAGTTGAACGAGTGCTAAGCAAAGCACGACTGTAGACTCTACAACTGAAGCCGAATACTTGGCAGCATCAGAAGCAGCTAAGGAGATAGTTTGGATTCGTAAGTTCGTTGGTGAACTTGGTGTTGTCCCCTCAATAAAGGGACCAATAGACTTCTACTGTGATAATAGTGGGGCTATTGCTCAGGCCAGAGAGCTAAGGGAGCAACAGAAAGTCAAACATTTCATGATGCGATTTCACATGATAAGGGAATGGAAGTCAGAGGGTGAAATCAGAATTTGCAAAATTGGAACGGACAACAATGTAGCTGATCCACTCACTAAACCTTTGCCTCAAGTGAAACACAACAAGCACGTTGAGGTAATGGGAATCAGGCACATTGGAGATTGGCTTCCATTTCCTTATTTGTGTGTTGTAATTAAGTTGTGGAGATCTTAATGTAAAACACCATGTTAAACCATTCATTTATGGAGTAATTTAATTTTTCTGTAAATTAATATTCCATTTCTATTTAATTGTGGTTTAGAATTAAATAATGAGTCCATTCAATTTGAACATTCAAAATAGGGTATGAAGACCATGTCTTGGATAAACAAACACCTATTAAGTGAACGTTAAATATCATATCGAAATTATCCCTAATCAAGGTCATTTGAAAGTTGGACGACTAATGACTGAGTGAGATTAGTGTGTAGTATGATTTATAGCACCGTTTCTTGTGCTACAAGGATAAAATTGTCATAAATCATTTACACAAGTACCAGTTTGGAACTGTACCGGATTGACCTATGAGGATACTTTAAGAGATTTAACAATCGTCATAAGTATATCACTCATTATGGCTATCAGAACCTCTTTCCTCGACCATGAGTATTGTTAGTTCTCTTGTTTGAGTACTAGTCCGTTTTGATGTTGTCAAACGTCTTCCATACATAGGGATTATAAAGGCAACAGTTGGGCGGCTAGGGCCTCTTAGTAAAGGAAGCTGACAATGAAAGACTGGGAATGTCCCCTTATTAATAATAGGGAACATGTCTTTGTTGTTTACAAGTCCTCTCGAAGAGCAAGACTGTGAAAATGCATGGTCGTGCTCAGATGGATTTTAGAAATCATCTGCTTATTGATAGCCGAACTCGGAAATCAAGAAACACTTCTGGACGTAATAAGGATGACGAAGAATCTTACCTTATAGTTCATGAAGAACATTAAGTGACATAGGAAACAGGCTATACACAATTAGTACACTTGTCCGGAAGGACAAGTGGGAGATTGAAATGAATGGTGTTCTTCTATCAAGTGTATTATTCCAATAGAGATTTTTGGAATTAATTAGAAAGCTAATTATTCAGTGAGGTTAAGTGATCATGCCTAGCTGGAGGCCTCTTCCTATCAGTAATATTAATGAATAATTAATATTACAGCTTAATCTTGACTGAACCCTTCGGGTCACACCCAATCATGTAACCGAACCGAAGCGACGAATTATTCCGAAGGATTAAATGATTCAATAGAGTATTTATGACCAAAGACGTTGGATTCCGAGCTTAGAGTGTCGAAGCCGAACATCATAAGTCGAGTCAAATTTAGGAATCGTCGAGACGGAAAAATCAACCAAACGACAAGTCATAACGTATAGTCCTAGCCTCGGAATGGCCGAGCCAACCGAGGGCTAGGGTAATATTGCTAGCAAGGCTGCAGCTTGCCGAGTTAGCTAGCATCCGAGCATCGCATGCTAGCATTGCTAGCTAGCTGGCGCGCATACTGGCATGCTAGCACAAGCCCCACAGCATCGCAAGTAAGGCCAGCAGCAATGGCTAGCTGGGCCTTGCGCGAGAAAGCAGCACATCAGCATCACCTCGCAAGCTGAGCTTGCGATAACAATGCCCAGCACGCCCAACAACAGCCCGCATGCATGCGTGGCATGATTGCTTGGCTGCACCCACACGCGACCAGCTAGCAGGCCCAGCCTAGGGGTCAGGCCGCCAGCGAGGCAGCCTTGGCGCCTAAGGCAGGCCACACTAGCTGGTGTGATGCGTGTGGGCATGTGTATGGAGTGGTTCTTAGGGTTCCTTGGGGAACAAGGGGAAGGTGGTCCTCCCCTTGTGGTCCTCACCTAACCCCTTGCTCTCCTCTTGCCACTTGTCATCTGGTGATTCATTTGGCTATTTAATTTAATTTGGAATTAAATTCAATTATATTTTGCTATTTTACCAACTCTCCCACATTGATGGGAGATGGGATTTCAAGGCACCTTTCTTGTAAATACCAATAATTTGGCATTGGGAAAGGGTACTTGAGTTGGTGAACTTGAAGGGATCTCCAAAGAGAGAAAACCTTTGTTTTAATATTCTAAGTAATTTTGGTGTTGCCCTGACTAAGCTTTAGGGTAGAGGCCGGGTCAGTTCGGTAGCGAGGGTGTTAGCCATTGGAGGTTCACGCATTTGCGGGACTCTACGCTTTCAAGTCCGAGCTCTAAGTTAGAGCGAAGCACGCTACAAGGGTCATGATTCTTTCTCTCTCTTCTTGTTAATCATGTGATTAAGGTTTTAATACATGCATAGTTACTTTAATTTGTGTGCGGATTTTGGGCGGGTTTTCGTCCGCGTGGTATTGGAAATCACGAAACCCAACACTAATGAGCTTTGGTTCTATTTATTTAAGTCAAGCTAGTTAGTTTTATGTGTTAAGGCCTCAATCAGTAGTCCATAAGCATTCCTTACTTCAATCCAGCATAAAGATGGAATTATTTATCGTCATAGCTCTGGTCGGGATAGGGGACAACAAGTAGATGTCTACAATTACTAAAAATGTTAACGATGAATGTAATATTTTGGATATGACTATTGGATTGATATAAATGCTACATTTTGTAGGTAATTTTCAGTTGATATGATAAAATTAATGCTTTATCATTTTACAGGATTTATATGAATTATTACAAATTTAATAATGTATATATTTATTAATAAATATTTTTGGGCAATAATTTTTGTCATTGCCGTAAATGCATATGATTATAGTAGTGACAAAACATTCATGCAATATAGTGAATTTGAGCAACAACAAATGTCGTTGTGAAAAAACTATGCATTTATAGCAACGAAATTATCGTTTTAGTAAATGTGAATACTTAATATCATGAAATACAATGTATGGCAATGACATAATTTTCGCAACAAAAAAAGTCATTGTGTAAAAGAAAGTTTTAGCAACGACAAAAGTTTTTGTCATATTTTTTTGCAATGCCCAGACGCGCAACGACCATACAATGACAAAAGTCGTTGCTAAAGTGATTTTTTGCAACGACAAGTGTTTTTTAGCAACTACATTTTTTGTTGCCAACAATGGGTTTTCGTGTAGTGCATGCTATCATAATACATATGTTTAGATCTAGAATCATCTTCTAATCACCTCTCATAAGCTATTACAACGCTAGACAAAGCGATAAAATCAGGGAAGTATTGTCCTTCAAACTTTTTCCTGAAAGGAAAAGACAAACCCTTTTGGACGATCGACACAAACTCCGAATCAAGTATATTTAAGTGACACCTAATCTTAGCATTCTTAAATATATGAATGTAATCCCCTACAGGTTCCCCTTTTTCCTGCACTATCTTGGCTAAATCACCTATAGTGACCCCTGTCTCAACTCTAGTGAAATGGCGAAGAAATTGAGTTTCCATATCTTGCCAATTTTGAATTGAATTTGGTGGTAAGTTTGTAAACCAAGAAAATGCAATAATAGTAAAAGAACTGGAAAACATTCTAAGCTTAAGGAATTCATTATCTGTCCCTCTTTACACTAGCAATTGAATCTGACTAAGTGTTCCTCAACAGACATTGTACTATCGCTAGAGAAAAGAGGGGGGAATTTAGGAACTTTGTACCCTCTTGGGAATGGATACATCTTATCAATCCACTTAGGATATGGACTGCAGGTTCCTCTTCTAGCATATCCATCGTTTTTACCCATGGCCCTCTGAATCATTTCCTCCACTTGTCTAAGAAGGGGTTCCTGTCCTATTTGTGGAGGTTGACCTTACATTGGTCCATTAGGTTGAACTGGTGTATCTTGCATATGAAAACGGTTATATTGGTTCCCTTAAGGATTGTGGAAACCGCTATACCCAACGCCTATCCCTCCTAAGATATTAGGATTGGGTTGAGACATCGCTGGATATCTTTCTCCATGTGGACCACCGGATTGACCTTGGTTCCATGAAGAACCTTGTGTAGGGTGGACAGAGTTTGGGTATCCATATGAATATTGGTTACAATTCCCAAGTTGTGTAGATGATTATTGGTCATTCATACCAATAGGTTGAGAGGACATCCTTGGTGCAGATGCCGCAGCTTGCGTGTGGCATGATGGATCTGGTAGATTTACAATACCATAGTTGGCATAACTGACACCAATCTCTTCTCCTAAAAGAGGTATGTTACCCATTGAAGAGGCTAATGGGTATGTGGTAACCGGTGGAGGCAAGGAGGAAGAAGATGGACCCTGGCCATTATGGTTATAGCCTGACTCATAACCTGGCCCTGAACCATTAACTCTCCCTTGACTCCTATACCCCGTCATCAGAACCAATAAAAGGGATACTTCTTGGAACTGACAGAGGGGGCGGATTTACTTGAGATCTTGTCATATTCTCTACTCTAAGGTATCCCAGAGGGACGTTATCCCTTTGATTTACTTCGGTAATCCCACTACCTAAAGCGGTTAGAACATTCATCAACTTCTCCTTAAGTTGGTTATGTTTCTCCACTAAAGATTCAAGTCTTGTAACTACTTTGCTTGCTACACTCTTTGATAATGCCACATTAGTAGCATTCAGAGTATCATTAATATCGAGAAATAATCCTATCTACCTGTCTGGTAACCGCTTGTTGGATAATAGAGTCAAAGTTTTTCAACTCGACCGTTACCACTCTAGCAGTTTGTTCCACCATGACACGATAGTAGTTATCAAACTTCTCTTTATGGTTTTCCTTGAGATCTTCTATCAGACTCATCACTATATCCACATATTTAGTGTAAATTGTATTGAGTAAGTTTTTAGTAGGAGACTAGCCTTCTACTCCTTCTAAAACCGATTCATCTTGCCTTTGTGTTTGAGGCTCGAATGGTTCGAAAGAATGTGCCATATGTTCCATCGGCAGTTGATTTTCTAGACCCGGTTGATCCTCTAAAATAGTCTTAAGATTGTGTTTAGATAAATTAACATCTTCCTGAGTGTTTCCTTTACGTGTTGAACGCTTAGAAGCCATGGGAAAAACTTTCAAATTAACAAAGTTAAATGGATTTAGTTTAGTGTTCTCCCACTGTGGTTGCCAAAAAACTTGTTGAGGTAAAAATATTGTTCTTTACCAACAAGTTAAATACTCTATCTTGTTCTAGAGTATTAGGGGGCTTCCCCTCGAGTTACTGGTTTCAAATATTGATAACCTAGCTAACGTAAAAACAAAACAATAAGGAAGCTTTCCCAAAAGAAGTAAAACAAGTTAGATTGCTCAAAGAAACGAGTAGATAAACATATGACGAAAGATACAAATGCATTCCATTAATTAAAGGATAGAGTCAGGTCTACAATTGTACATGTTGAAGGAGAGGTTACCTCCATGATCATACAATTGGAAAAGTCGAACGATGTTCAGTACATGCTACATGATAAACTACACTATCGCTTGGCTACTAAGCCAAGGGAAACTACGAAAGCTAAGAAGGAAGCTTAAAGAAATGAAATGCTTGTTGTTGATTGATTTGTTGATGTGTTCCTTTGATCCTTGCAATTCTATTTAAAGGCGAAATTGAGCTGTTATGGCTGACTCCTATAACTGTTGTACGGTTATGCTTCTTGGCGCCAACACTTCTTCAAAAATTAAAATCATCCATTAGCCTCCTAAATCGACCTCTAAGTATTGAGCCTTTATGTGATATCGGGCCTGTTCCTTTTATATCTGTACCAGTTTAGCCCAAAGACCTTTTACTGACTCTAAAAACCTTTTATATTCGATCAAAGTCAAGAAGGTCAAACAAAAGTCAAAAATCTGATTTTTTATTTTTGGGTTTAACAATACATTAAATAAAAATAAAAATTTTTATTCAGTACATAAGATATTTCACAGTTAACATTCAACTTAAAACTGCAAACAAACAATGCCTAACCAATAGAGTTATTCCTTTACCAATCAATTATCTCCATGTGAAGTGCAAACACAAGTCAAGAAAAATTAAGCTATAACGGCTAGCCACCCCGTGCGCAACCGGCTCGTTGGTTGCCCTAGTATGTATAAAGTTTTAAATGTATTACTAGTTGTGGTTTAAGCAAAAGTAATGTAAGACAATAGAGTATTAATTAATTGCAACAGTAGATATTGTACAAAGTTTCGAGAAAATTATAGCTTGGGATCAAACTATAAATCTTATAATATAAAATTTTATTAGCTGGATAATTATATTATTAATGAATTGTGCGTAACAGAGAGAAATAACAAAAATATTGTTTAAGTGGGGATGGTGAAATGGGAAATATGAAGTAATAAGATAGTGGTGCAAATAGGGTTACATGAGCAGAAAAATTATAAAACAATAGTGAGTACTCAATGCATAAGAAGTGTTACAATTAATAAAAAAAAATGTTGTAATTTATCACAAATAGAGGGAGTAAGTTATAGAAAACCGTTAATGATCCAAGAAGATTAAAAAAATCCAAAAAGCAACCTGATATATTTTAAAAGATCTTGAAATAGTACAGTAGAAGATATCAACTAATGGATGAATTCTTACGAGCAAATGAACAGGAACTACTCGCTTAATGGGTCAATTTGTGAAAAGCTACTCGCTAAAAAGTTTTGTAAAAAAATACCCCCTAAATTTAAAAAGTTTGGGTAGCGCTACCCTTTTTTCAATTTCCGGCAACTAAATCTGGCAAGTGGGGCCCATATGTAATTTTTAATTTTTTCCTGCAAAAATAAATCCTTATCCTCGCATATATAAACCAACCCTCCTTTTCTTTGCAAAAACTCCATCCAAATAACCAAATCTTTGCGAAAACCAAATCGTTTTTACATCTTCAATTGGCGATTTTCACAATGATTTGGTTTCTTGGATTAAGTCTTTGAAAAGAAGAGGAGGGTTGGTCAATAACAAATGGGCCCCACTCACCGAAATTAGTTGCCGGAAAATGAAAAAGGATAATGCTGCCCAAACTTTTTAAATTTGGGGGTAGTTTATTTGATAAAACTTTTTAGCGAATAGTAGTTGTTTACAAATTGACCTGTTAAGCGAGTAGTTCTTGATAATTTATCATATAAAAATCATATATTACCATGTAAATATCCTTAGATCAGTCATTATGTATATTTGATCATAATTTATACTTCTTAATAATGTATAATTATAATTTATAGCAAAAACTGGTTTTAATAATCCCAACTTTGGATTATTCTAGAATAATGAAAATTTTGAGGGTTGTTTTCTTTCTGCAATCCCATTGACTGTTGACTAGTTGAATGAGTTATTTTTATTTTATTATTTTTAAATGACACTTGTCGCAAATTAATTGGTAAAATATTAAAAAATAATAAAAAAACACACAGCCCCCACAAATGTACGATTCTTACCCCAACCAAACATCTGCCCACCAAACCCTTAACGCCACCCGGAAAGCCCCACCCCTCCCGGTGTTGCGCCGGTTTTCCCCCTCCCCCTGTACCAGTGCTGCGACCCCGTGGCCTTCCTTCCCCCACAACCCAGTCCCTTCTTTTTTGGTTCTCCACCACCATTAAAAACCCCAACCTCCACTTCAAACTCCCTTCAAACCCCTTCCCCACTATTAGAAACCCCAATCGCCCCTCCCCCACCATCGAAAAACCTAGCCGCTAGAGTTTCAGGGTGGGAGAGGGGTTTTCTTAGGGTTTGCAGTGGGAATTGGGAGGGGGTTTGGGGGAAGAGAAAATGGTCGTTTAGATGGAAGGTGCAGGGCCGACGACATGGGGAAGGGCTGTAGGTTTTCAGTTTTTTTCTTTATTATTTTTAAAATATATATATATATATATATATATATATATATATATATATATATATATATATATATATATATATATATATATAAATTTAAATAAATATTTGAATAATTGTCAAGAATAATATGACCTTTGGATGGTCTTCTAAAAATAAAATAACCTTTTAATTATCCCAGAATAATATGGCCTTTGGAGGGAATCTGCTCAAAATAGAACATGACTGGTTGATAACCTGTTTAATAGGTTAAGCAGGACACGTGTCATATTGTGATTGGTAGAGGGTTTTTTAACAATTAAATTAATTTCAAAATTTTTATTTTTTATAAAAAAAAACCCCTCCCTCACCGTACCACCCCCTCCCCTGCTTAGTTATTGTAGACCAACACCCTCCCCAACTCTTCCCCCACTAGTCAATGCAGACCAACCATGGCATCCCCCTTTGACCACCAACAGATCGCCTCTCTCTCAAATCACTCCCAACCATTGACCTCTGCCTCCTTTCTCAATCACCAAAATTTACCATTCCGTCTTCAAAGAAGTTGCTGGAAGTCCTGAGCAAAACTTCTCCTGCCTTCGCAACACCAACAAAGCCTCACCTAAACCACAATCCTCTTGATGCTAATAACTACATTCCCATTTTCTAGAGAAAAAAATGGTGGTAGTTGATCAGTACATTGTTCGGATTTCCAAACTAAATTCCGTCGGAATTCACTCGGAAACTGTTTGATACTCTTGTGAATTAGCTCTATTTCTAACAAACATGACGTCATTATAGTCTCCAATGGTCGTCGGAGGCTGATTTGCGGTGGCGGAGGGGGCTTGACCTGCGGTGAGGGAGGGAGTTGTATCTACGATGGTTGGGTAGGGAAGGGGTTGACACGGAGGGGGATAATTTTTTATTGAAAAACTTTGTATTTTATAAGAAATAAAAGGGAAATTCTCATTGGTGGCCATGAAGATTTGCTAATTATCTTTGGTGGCCAAAAACTCTTTAGAGTATCTAAATTAGCCGCATAATACTGTAACTTAGCTAATTATAGCATTAATGACCATTATTAGCCATTTTTAAGAATAATAAGTAACTATGGTTAACTTAAGGTTGATTTTCAAATTTAAAAAAAAAAGAAAAAGAAAAAAAACTTGCCATTAATACGTATAACTCCTCTCTCTCTCCAACATCACTTGTTTTTACTTATATTAAGAAATCATCCATCTTCACCATAATTCCAAATTCAAACACCATCTTCTACCTTTCCATCCTTCAACCTTAGAACTTGGGTTCAATTAAGATTTTACTTCTGAAATTCCGACAAAGGAAGAGTAGAATTGGGGTTTGTTTTCAACCATTGGAGTAATCACCCCCTCTTTAGCACCGGTTCTTGAAAACCGGTGCCAAAAGAAATGGGAGGGATTGAAAAATTCAATGTTGGCACCGGTTTCAACTAAAACCGGTGCCAAATCCTGTAATTAGCACCGGTTCAAACCGATGTCAACTTAAAAAAAATTAAAAAAATAAAAAATAGTATGGAAGATAGTTGGCACCGGTTCGCCTTAAACCGGTGCCAACTATGGTAACAGCACCGGTTCATACCGGTGCCATTTTTTTAAAAAAAAACCCGGGTTTCGTTATGTAGTATACTCGTTCTTTCTCTTGCTTTCATTTCCTCAATCTTTCCTCCTTTCTCATCTGATCTGCCCCTCTCTCTCCTCCATTGAAGCGTACTCGAATTTCTCCATTTAAGGGGCTTCTGAGCTTTCTCTCAGCACTTTCCTCAAACTCCTTCTCTCTCCTTCGATCTCTATAACCGCCACTTTCCCCTTCCTTTCATCTCGATCTCTTTCGATCTCCTTCTCCTTCTCTCTTTGAGGTTAGGGTTTCTAGGTGCGTCTATTTTGAATCAATTCAATGTGCGTGCGTCTTCAACAACAACGAATTCGAATCAATTTCGAACCAAAAATCAGAAATTCGAGGTTAGGGTTTCTGGGTTATTTAGCTTTTTGAATATTTTTCGATTTTTATTAATTGCTTATTTTTTTAAGGCCTTTTTGGGTTGAATTTCTATGTTTTCTGAGTATTTTTCGACTTTAATTGATTGTTTTATGTTTTGTTTTTTTTTTGGTAGAATTTGTAGGTTTTCTGAATATTTTTCAATTTTTATTGATTGTTATTTTTTTAGTTTTTCAATTCCTAGGTTTTATGAGGATTATGTGAACATTATTTTATATATATATATATATATATATATATATATATATATATATATATATATATATATATATATATATATATATATATATATATATATATATATATACACGGGGAGGTTCCGCTAAAAACAGGGCTTATGGTGAAAACTAAAAACAGAAAATCTCAACCATCCATTGTTACTAACAAGATCTAACGGTTTAAAAAAAAATAAAATAACATAGAGTCACTATATATAAAAATAACGTAACTATATACAAAAATAGGGTAACTATATCAATTTTTACAACATTTGTCACTATATACAAAAATAGGGTAACTATATCAATTTTGATCCTATTAATAGAAGTCACTATATACAAAAAAAGGGTAATTATATCAATTTTGACCATATTTACATAGAAGTCACTATATACAAAAATAGGGTAACTATAACAATTTTTACAACATTTACATTAAGGTCACTATATACAAAAATAAAGTAACTATATCTGAGTTTTTGACACCATTTACATAAAGGTCACTATATACAAAAATAAAGGTCACTATATATAAAAATAAGGTGATTGAACCAAAATTTACAACATTTCCATAAATCTAAGGTCATTATATCGAAAATAAGGTAATTATATAAATTTTGACAACATTGACCACATTTATATAGATGTCACTATTTACAAAAGTAAGGTAATTATCATCAACTTCTCCTTCTCTGGCCTCCTTGTCATCAGATAATTTCTCATGCTCCTCCTTGTCATCGGATAATTTCTCCTGCTCCTCCTTGTCACCACCAAAGGAGTAGTCCACTGGCTCCAAACCCCGGCAATCAAAGCTCATCAAACGGACAAACTTTCCAGCTTCACAGTCATCACCTGTTAGATAGCGGCCAGATTTTGGTATCATTGTAATAGTACCCTCCCTGCCACAGAACTTGCACTGAAATAATGAAAGGGTGATTGATTAGCAACAAGCCAAATGACCCTCATTTTTGTTCATTCTTTTGTGAGAAATAGAATCTGAGATAATTTTTCTATGAAGTAATTATGTCCGTGCAGTGTAACAATCTAGCAATGCTAGTAATTGACATACTATTTATAAAATTAAAATTGCACAACAAAATAAAAGGCAGTAAAGCAATACAGTAATACTCAGCATACCACTAATTTACAATTATATCAAAAATCAAAAGGAAGGTGTTTTGTAATACCTCATCTAGTATCTTTCCTCTGTAGCTGTTTTTCCACCAGTCCTTGAACCCTAGACCTCTGGTTTCAAGAATCTTGAAAGCCACCACCAGAGCCAAAGAGGACTAGTGAACCAAACACCAATATCATGCATTATATACTTTATAAACTGTATAACTTTTGCCATTATTAGGCATTAGTGAATCAAACACCAATATCATAAATTATATACTTTATAAATTGTATAACTTTTGCCATTACTAGGCATTAGTGAATCAAAAACCAATATCATACATTATATACTTTATAAACTGTATAACTTTTGCCACTATTAGGCATAGCATAACTTCAAGCAGTAGTAGTAGGGTCAATTCAAATACAGGTGGGGTCATACTTGAGGTGATGGTCATCTTTTGGTAAGGCTGTTAGGCTAATTTCACTTTCTAATTAACTTCAAATTAAAAGGCCATAACTTACTGTGTTCTTGTTGATAGGAATTGCGTTAATCCATTTCAAATCAGGTTTGCTTTGGTCCATTTCAATTAAAGCCAGCAACCTCTCCAGAGTATATAACAAGTAAATACAAATTAGCATTGTTAATTAGGTGGTTTCATTATTTTGACAAAAATATATATCAAGTGCTTGTGCCTACATCCAACCCTCTCAGCTTCTGACATCCGAAGCTCTGCAGGAATTTCCTGAAATTGAGCAGCAAGCGGCTGGTCTCCAAGAGACAAACTAACCGAAACAAAGGCTTTTATTGTTGCCTCTCCATTTCTGAATGTAGTATCCACAGATAATCACAATTTCAATTTACAAGAAATGACAACAACATTCTGACCTATTCTCACTTCATCAAGTAATCCAGGAACATTAGGTTTTTGCCATTGAACAAAAATCACAAATGAAAACGAACAAAAACCAAGCAAAATCAAACAGGAAATCGAACAAAATCGAACAGGAAATTGCAAAATCAAACAAATCGAACAAAATTGATGAAAAAAAGTCGAAAAAATTGATGAGCAAAAGTCACAAAATCGCATGCTATACAACAAATTTCGAATCCAAACAACAATTTATATTCCATAACAAAAACATTCGAGCAATTAACTAGCAATAAACCCTAGATTGTGAAATTGATAGTCGATAATTTAAGAAATACTACCTGAGAAGCCGCTTCAATGGAGAAGAAAGCTCAAAGTCGCTTCAATGGAGGATCGAGAAAGCTCAAACTCGCTTCAATGGAGGAGAAAGCTCAAAACTCGCTTCAATGGGATGAATATTCAGCGACGAAAATGATTAACTCACATAATTGATTGTTGAAACGCAAAACTCACTTTTCAGGTTCAATTTTGAAGCTAAAGACGAAATTGATGAAGATTGAAGCAAATTATTGATGAAGATTGAAGCAAATTCCTCTGAAATTTGATGATTTTTTGGGAGGAGGAGAGAGAAATAGTGAGATCGTGAGATTGAAGAAAGATAAAAATAGAGCAGAGAGAATGGACGGTCAAGATTACAAAATAAAAATTCAATGGTCTAGATCATCTGTTTTCAGTTTTCAGCTTAAGGTTTGTTTTTACATGATCCAATCTCTATATATACATATATATATATATATATACATATATATATATATATATATATATATATATATATATATACATATATATATATATGTATAGTTTTGTTAATGGAGCATAGACCAATTTGAGTAATGAGATGTGTGCGTTTTGAAATGAGGGTAGGACTGATTATAGGGCCAAAAATCTCATGATTAATCAGGACAAAAACTAAATTTTCAATTACTACTGTAAATTTTCAATTATATGTAAGTAGTATGGGTTGAAAGGAGTGTTTGCATAGAGAAAATACAGTATAATGGTTTGTCAGTCTAAGCTTGATTGCCAAATTTTTTTTACTAATACCAATAACGTAAGCCTAATTGATGATAGAAATCCTTGGTTGAATTTTCTTGAAGACATAAATTTTGCTTCTTTCACAGAATTTTGACTTTGTTATGTACTTTGGCTTAAATTATTAAGCTACATTTCTTTGAAATTATACAGCAAGGAAAGAAAGAATGTAGCTTTTCTAGCTTATAGTTTTATCTACTTATCTTGGATCTGATGATGTTGAAACTATTTTTTACTTGAAATTGATGATTTTGTGTGTATTAGCTTTAAATCATTTCAATTTTTTTGTTTATATGGTGTCATAATTACTGTACAAGGTGAGTATTGAGAATTTTGCAGAAAGGTTTAGGATAGTTTGTTTGCGTATATAAAAAAAAAGCCTAACATTGTATTCTCTCGAACTGCAATCACTTGTCACATTATTTGAACCTGTCAGAATTAGGGATATATGTGATATGATTAACAAAGTTTAGAGCAACAACATGCCTTTTCCTGTTCTTAATGAGATCAATATTAGTGATTGCAAGATACTGATTTCAACACGTGGATACAGTAAAGCCATGAGGCAACTGAATCAGCATCTGGAAGAAAATCAGTTCACCAAACTGAGTTATTTAGAACAATGTATTGATTTACCATCAGCTGAAACATCACCGTTGTCTCAAAACATGCATCATGATTCGTCACCTGCTACTGTACTAGTAGGCATTTAGCCCCTGTTTCTATTACTAAAGATAGTCATCAACGGCCGAGGACTTAAACTTTTAGTAGGTAAAGGGATAAAAGATTCAAATATTTTGTGTGGAAAGTTAAAAGTTGATCTTTCTTAAGGATTTTTCAACAATAATCCTAAATTAACTTAAGTATTACGTATTTATTTCTGCTTGAAATTCTATTAAACCTCCTGAATCTTTTGCTTTTCAGCAGCAAAATATCATAGACAATGATTCAACAACCCCTAGCACAAGCTGAAACAGTAAGACAAGAAGAAGCTTGTGAAGATTCGGAGAGACGGCAGAAAGCTGAGAGCGAGGCCATGAAGGCAATTCACAGTATAAGTTTCAAACATTTTGTGTAGTTGAAATCGACATTACCTAATAATATTTTAGTTTTTTCTTAGTTGGAATTATTACTTTTTTTTTATGATTTTTATTTTTAATTTTATTTTGTTTTGATCTGGATTTTTATATTAATTTAATTGAAGGTGTTATTGATTTAAATCATTTCAATTGTCTTCGTTTAGATTTTTAAATTATTAGGTAAACTTGAATTTGAGTGGAAATTGAACTGAATTTGGGCTTCTGTAGTACTTAAGCTGTTTGGTTTAAATGCAGTTGAACGAGTTCTTGGATTTTGTATTTTATGTATGGTCTAAATTTTGGATTATGCAATTGAAGTGAAAATGGAAGCATTTGGGTTATGTATATTTTAAGATCTAAAATTGTGGTTATTTGGGTGCTTAAGTGATTGCCTTGAAAGTTAGTGTGTGCAATGTAGTTGATAGCCATATATTTTGTTGTTTTTTTAGATTAATTATTGGTTTATTAATGTTGATTGCAGATCCCAATTGTTGTAAACTGAATTTGCAATTTTAATTTGTGTTAATTGGTTCATGCAATCCTTTTTTTTATATATTTTATTTTTTATATCTTTAGGTTAGGGAGTGATTATGTTAATTGGTTCATGCAATCCTATATTTGTTATTACGCACTTTAGATTAGGGAGTGATTTTAATTTGGGTTCTATGTATAATATATTTGGAGTTATTGGTTAACTGCTAAATGCCAAAGCATGAGGCCTTCAAAGTAGTGTACAACTTTGAGGATAACAACAATAACAGTCATCAATGTGAGATGCGTTCTGTAAGTAAATCTCCTCAATTTCAATCCATGCTCTTTTAAATTCATCCTCTTTCATCTTGATTTTTCGACTGAGATAGTCCAAGGAGGATTAATTCAGGGGAATGTGAGAAAAAAAAAACTAAGGATTAACATTAAGTTAGCGCGCCAAATTACTGTCAAACAACCCCATAGCCTATTGTTCTGTTTTCTCTTATTTTATAAAAAAAAAAAAACTGTGAAACTATTTTTTACATGATCTGATGACGCATTAAGATAAATATTGGGGGTTTTCTTTATTTAATTTCTAAGTTTACTGAAGAACAACTTTGGGTATCATGGTGCTTAATGAATTGTTGCTTTGTTTACTACAGATGCATCTAAAACTGGTACTGCACAAGAAGCAATGCAGAAAACAATGATCTTGCTAAGTTGTTGAAAATGGTAACTGCTAACAGAGATATGTAGCTGGTGAACATGATCCCATAAAGTGTATTACAAGTCAAACATCCTTCAGATCTTCAAGGTATATGATTCTCTCATGGATATTAAGATTAATTTGTTTATTTTCTACATTAGAATTCCAAAAACTAATGGAAGACAAAGCGCAATTGTAGGATTTTTTTGTGGGCGGGGGTGTTATTGGATGTGGATGGGAGACAAAGGGCAGTTTTAGACCAATTATTAGGAACTGGGGTTGCTTTTGATCATCTACTTGGCCAATTTGAATGTATCACAGTTTCCTTTAATCTGTTTAAGCATATGCAGTCAGCATTGATAAGCATTCATCACTTGTGCATATCACCAAGTTCACTCTAATTGTGTCGAGTTAATTAGCTACTTCATTCATTCAGTCTATGTATGTCCTTTTTGGAGCATATAGGATGACCACTATCCTGCACAATCCTCTATGATTGCTTGCAAGTAAATCAGGAGTGTTGTTTGTCCAAGATTTTGTCAAAGATTTACTCTGTATTTGTTATACAAGTGACTGTTATCTTTTCCTTGCTTCTTTTGTGCCATTAAAACTTCAATACCTTTTTATTTAATTTAATAGACACTAAAGCCAATTGGTAGAACATTGAGGAGGTTCGTTACCCCATATATTGTAGGTTGTTAGAATTTTAGGACTTAAAATATTTATTCTCATCTACAATCCTGCTAGAATAGTTTTTTCTCCCCCTCTATACACTTGACCTTCATTCCAAATTGCAGAAACTTCCATCATATCCAGATGATTTAAAGTAATAAATTTTACTGGGTTGCCAGATTGCTGAACTACAGGTTTCACATGTCTATGTTGCTGGCTTGCTACTGATGAGGCTGTGCTTTTGGTGCAGAACTGTCAAATGTGTTCAGAATGTTTCTGGAAACTGAATTTGTACGTTAAGAATGTCAATCTTGTGCATCACATAGCCAGTCATTAAAGCAGGCGACAAGACCATCCTAGTGTACAACATCTACCTTCTTTCAAGTATGCACAAAAACCAGCAGCAGCAATGGCCACCCGTGCAAAGAAAGGCTGAGTAAGAACAGTATTGAGGCTCCCCAAGATTGATCTTTTGCATTGTATGCAGAAACTCAGCCAGTGTATTCAAAGATTTTACTCTATTGTTACAAGGATATACAGATAGTCAGATACTGTGGGTATCAGAGTATGGTCAGTTTTGGAAAGTATTTTTTTTTTTGGACGAAAATTGTAATATTACAACCTTTTTTAATGAAAATATGTAACTTTATATAAATGTTAATGTTTCTATATCAATTTAAGTAAAAAAAATACAAAAAAAAATTATTTTTATTTTTTTGGGGTATTTTTGGACCAGAACCGGTGCTAAAAGTTTTTTTAAAACTTTTGGCACCGGTTCAAAGAAAGAACCGGTGCCTAAAGTGGGGTTTTTGGCACCGGTTTTCACTCAGAACCGGTGCCAATAGTATTGAAATTAAAAAAAAAATAATCCTGCCATGGTAGTTGGCACCGGTTAACCTGTGCTATATGCTTAAGTTGGCACCGGTTTTGAACCGGTGCCAAATTTTCATGGATTTGGCATCCCTCAAATCCCCTACGGTTCAAAACCGGTGCCAAAGGGAGGGTTTGAACCGGTGCCTTTTTACCTTTTTCGTCTAGTGGTTGAACTGGCACATAAAGATCCTATTTTTATTGCGTCAAAATTCAGGTATGTACTCTATGTTTACAATTGAGTTATTTGATTTCATGTTATTGAATTTTAAGTGCTCTGTTATATGATAGCATGCCGTACTTTTTCGTGGATTATATGTAAAATTGAGTTTTTGTACAATGTTTAATTGGGTTTTTTTCGTCGTATTTTTTTGTGATTGAATTGGGTATTTTTTTTGCATTGAATTGGGTTTTTCGTGAATAGCGTGCCGTATTTTTTTGCAATTGAATTGGGGTTTTTTTTCTTCGTATTTTTATGTGCTTGTTCGAATTGAATGTAGGGTGTTTTTGTGGATTATATGGAGAATTGGGGGTCATTATTCTCATAATTGATACATTTAGTTTGTTTGTTGTATTTATTCTAGAACGAATGACCAAATAGTACTAATGTTTCAGTACAGGGGTATGGATACTGATGTGGTAGTACATGATATTGATAAGGTCAATCTCATTGATTTAGTTATTGAATATTGGGATTCAGTTAGAAAGAATGGAAAACCAACACCTTTGAACCCTACCTTTAAATATGTCTTTAAGATGAAACCATGGGACTTGAATAATGATTATGATCTGATGAATATGTTAACAATTTACCTGAAAAAAAACTTATTACATATGGGTTGGTGAGGTTTCACAACCAATACCAATTGTAGTGACTACTAGAACATTGTTGAAAGGACCACAACCTGTAAATGCAGGTGCATTATTGAATTCAGGGGAAGATGATAAGTGGCCAGACCTAGTAATTTCACCAACCAAACCATCTATATGGCAATAGAAGAGGGAGTGTAGGGGTTAAGATTAGGGGGGGGGGGGAACTTCAAGCATGAGAGGGCATGAAGATGTCCAAGATGAAATTGTAGGCTTGAGGGGGCATGAAGATTTCTTAATTAATGTTGTGAATGTGAATGAGGATGTAATTGAGGAAGTGACTTTTGCTGATCATAGTGGGAGAGGGAGCTCTAGGGGAAGGGGGGGAGGGAGAAGGAGAGGTAGGGGAAGAGGGAGAGTGACTGTTACTGTTATAAACACTGAACCTACACCCTAGATAAATCCAACTCCTATTGAGGTTGTTATCCATACACCTAATGTTGTAGACTTGAACATTAGTACTGGGAGGGGTTCAGGATCAAATGAATTGAACTCATCTAGGGTGGTAGTATCATCCAAGTCCTCACATGTATTTGGGTTACACATAAAAAAGGTACCTAACACAACTGCTAGGAGAAAGGACATGATAATAGAGAAAACCAGAAGTGAGACAAGTAATCAAGGGGGGAGAGATGAAGCTACAAGGAGGAGAAGGTTAAGGAAAATGAATGTTAGTTTGAGCAGTCATGAAGATGTGAATGATGATGAAGAATATAGTGATTTAGATGATTATAGTGCAACGGAAAATGAAGAATCTGATAATGATGATGATGATGAGAGCTTAGATGAAGAAAATGATTCTGAAGCTATGTATGGTCCAATGGTTTATGATTCATTTGACCCATATGATGGCCCTAATTTTGATGATGATGAGGGTGATGGGAAAGACAACTACTTTAACAGGTTGTATAAAAATGGTGAGATTTACATGGATGAGGATTTTGGTAAGATACTATTAAAGCCTTGGCAGCTGTTCATAGACAAAGAGCACTTGAAGGATGTAGTCAGGGACTTTTTCATTCAATGTGGCTTCTCAGTGATAGTTGACAGAGCAACGAAACAAAGATACACAATCATTTGTTCAGATGCTCACTGCGATTGGAGGTTGCATGCTTCTATACTCCCTAATGGTAGGACTTGGACAATCAAGTCAATTCAAAATGATGTCAAGGTCTGGAAACAAAGAATCCAATGGTGAATGTCAAGTGGGCAATGAAAGTGCTTATGGAAGACATTAGGGCCAGCAATGATATTTCTTCCAAGTCACTAAACTAGTTGAAATGGTCTAGATATGGTATTCAAATGTACCAAAGCACTCTCTGTAGAATGAGAACCAAGGCTCTGGTTGAGATCCATGGGGGACATGATGTACCCTACAGCTATTTGCCTAAGTATGTAGAAGCTATCAAAGTGACAAACCCTAACTCTACAGTAATATGTGCATGTTCTACAAAAGATCATCCTGAGAGGCCTCTGTCATTTTCAAGCATTTTTATTTCCTTTAAAGCATGTGCAGATGGGTTGATGAGTGATTGTAGAAGTCTAATAGGGGTAGATGGGGCACATCTTAAAGGGAATTATGGGGGTGTTTTATTATCTGCAATAGCTTTAGATGGGAATAATAAACTATTCCCCATAGCTTAGGCCATTGTACCTAGTGAAGACACTGAATCATGGAAGTTTTTTATATGGCATTTGAAGAACCTTGTGAAAGATAGTGGTAGAGGTGACGAGTGGTGTATCATATCAGATAGGCAAAAGGTAAATTATTGTCATTGATGTACACTGAAATTGATTACGTCATGCATATAGCCTAACATATGTTGAATTTGTAAAATGTGCAGGGTATAGACATTGCCCTTACAGAACTATGGCCTAAATCTGGTAGAAGGTATTGTTATACGCATCTTGTCAAGAACTGGAAGTCTAAGTTCCTAGGCCCACTTATGTTCTCTCTTTTCAGGAAAGCATGTGGTGCATACAACCCATTTACATTTAGGAAGGCCATGGAGGCATTACAAAAGGAAAATCCTAATTCTCTCATTTGGTTGTCTAAGGCACAATTTAGTGTTCATAGTGATTTATATAATGAACATGAATTTTATAGTGTATTTACTTAATTACTTAACAATGCATAAGGTAGGAGAACAAAGCACATGGTCCAAACATGCTTTTAATCCAGCAATCAAGTCAGATGTCAAAAGAGCAACTTTGTTGAGAGTTTTAATGCAACCCTAGGTGTGGATAGGTGTAGACCAGTCCTCACATTATTGGAGGGTAAGTTAAGTAACAAGCTTAAGTGATTGATGTTGTTTAGTTATAACACTACTTATATATGCACGAACCTAGATGCAGGGATAAGAAGGGTGATTATGGTGAGAATGGCACAAGAAGAGAAGTGTGTCAAAATTGGGAAAGAAATGACTTGTGCCCTAATATTATCAAGAGGCTACATGTGGTTGCACAAGAGTCTAGGACATGTCAATCCTTATTATCTGGTGATGGAGAGTATGAAATTCTTGATGGCAAGTCAGTTCTACCAGTTAATCTGAATCAATGGACATGTGTGTGCAATGCTTGGAAGTTATCTGGCATTCTATGCACACATTCTATGAGGGCAATTCTACATTCCAAATTAGATCCACACAAGTTTGTCTTTGAGTGGTGCTCTGTGAACAGGTACAAGTTAACATATGAAAATAACATAAAGTCAATTCCCGACTTAGATTTGTAACCTAAAATGGGGTTACCAGATTGACCAGAAATTAATCCTCTAAGTATGAGGAGAGGATTGGGAAGGCTGGCAAGGAATAGGAGAAGAGATCAAGATGAGAAAGGGAAGGGCAAAAGGTCAAAGACTGTCAAGTATAGCAATTGTCAGTGCTATGGGCATAATTCTCAGACATGCCAGGGTGGTTTAACTGGCAAACAGAAGGCTATTGGTGCCAATGTTGTGCAGTACAAAAGGAACCAGACCTATTTGAAGACTGCAGCTGGACCAAGTCAGACACACTCTCAACTAAGCCAATCACAACTCACTCAATCTCAACCAAGTCAGAGTCAGCTAGGTTCTCAACCCAACACAGGTCAACCAAGTCCATCTCAACCTAAAAAGAGGAAGTCTAAAGCAACTTAAATTTAAATCAAAGATGTGATCTGAGCATGATATTTTGACTATGTTGTCCTTTTTTGTGTGATATATTTACATTTAGGCAACTTATGCACTAGTTTTTATGGTGGCATTTTGATTTAGATTTTTTTTTTTGGAAACAGTTAATTTCAGTTATGGTGTTTTTTATCTGTAACAATTGAAACAATTTGGCTTATTTGAACTTTATAGATAACATACAATAATAAATTCTTGATTATTTAGCCTACATTGATATTTATATATATACATATATATATATATATATACATATACATATATATATACATATATATATATATATATACATATATATACATATATATATACATATATATATATATATATATATACATATATATATATATATATACATATATATATATATAAGGAAAAGTACAACTTAAAATGCAATATTACATATTGTTACTCTGCTAATTTGTTGTAGGGTTTCATAGTGACCCTCACTACGCGGAAAGAAACCCCCCAAACCCGTCCCCATAATTAATGCAACTAATACAAGCAAAACATAATTAAAACACAATTAAGAGTAAGGATAAGAATTATACCCTCGACGCGTGCTTCGCTCTTACACCGAGCTCTTACTTCAACCTCGATAATGCGAGGCCTCCAACGGGATCGTATCCTCGAACCTGACCCAATCGTCCTAAGCCTCGAAGGTTAGTCAAGGCCCGGACAAAAATATAAATTTGGAGTTTTACGAATTCAAGGTTTACTCAATTATAGAGTTGCCTTTTCAATTCCACTCAAGTGTGTTCTTTTCCAAATACCCAAGCCTTAGTATTTATAGGGAAATGAACCCTTGATTTTCATTTCCCAACCAATGTGGGAGAATGATTAATATTGATAATTAATTTAATTCTAAATTGAATAAATAATCAAATCAATCACAATGCAACAAGTGTCAAGGGGATAGAAAGAGTTAAGTGAGGACCAAGAGTAGGTGGGGGGTACCATTGCCTTGCTCCCCAAGGCATTGCCCAAGGGTTGGTCTCCACCCCTCACAAAACCGGCACCAAGGGGCTGCTGGGCTGGCAGCCAGCTAGCTCGCCAGCACGCACCAGCTGGCATCACGCACAGCCCCCAGCCAGCACATGCGTGCTGCTAGCGAGCCACGCATGCTCCTGTGCTGGGCGAGGCCCTTCGCTGATGCTGCTTGCTGCCTAGCGCTGCTTGCTAGCTTGCTGTGCTTGGTGCTGCCATGCGAAGGCACGCATGCAAGCACGCAGCTATGCGAAGGCTCGGTGCTGCATTGCGAGGCTGCTGGGCGTTGGCTAGCATTGTGCTGGCGCCTAAGCCATGCACAAGTGCATTGCGGAGCACAACGTGCTGCTTGGTGCTGCCATACAAAGGCACGAACGCAAGCGAGCACGCATGCTATTGTGATGCAAGGCATGCACACATGCCAGCACTCGGTGCTAGCGATGGTGCTGCCATGCTAGGCACGCACGCATGCTAGCGCCTAGTGCTAGCGATGGTGCGCCTAGCACACCTAGTGTGTCTAGGCTTGCGCCTAGCCATGCTAGGTGCATACTAGCTCGAGCTAGCCTAGCATCCACATGGCTAGAACAATGTGGTGCTACGGCTATGTTCGTACTTGTTGCTTGTGATTTTGCGACGCTCGGCCTCGACGCCCTAGATATCCAACGTCTATGTTCGTAAAACTCCGACGACTCATTAAATCCTTCGTATTAATTCTTTGTCTCGGATCGGTTGTTCGATTGGGTTCGACCCGAAGGGTTCAGTTGAGATTAAGCTGTAAAATTAATTATACCTTAATATTACTGATCCGAAGCGGCCTCCACCTAGGCATTTCGATCTTTTGACCTTACTGAAGATTTAGCTCTGTAATAATTCTTAACCCTCTATCAAAATAATACACTTGTTGGAAGGACACCATTCCTTTTGATCTCCCACTTGTCCTTCCGGACAAGTGTGCATACAGTGTATAACATATTTCCTATGTCGCTTAATGTCTCTTCGTGAACTATAAGGTAAGATTCATCGTCTTCCTTATTTCGTTCAGAAGTGTTTCTCGATCTCCGAGTTCGATTGTCAATAAGCAGATGATTTCTAAAATCCGTCTGGGCACGACCATGCATTTTCACAGTCTCGCTCTTCGAGCGGCCTTGTAAACAACAAAGACATGTTCCCTATTGTTAATAGGGGGACATTCCCAGTCTTACATCGTAAGTTTCTCTTACTAAGAGGACCTAATATCCTGAGTGTTCCCGTTATGATCCCCAGTTATGGCAGACTTTAGGCAACATCAAAGAGACTAGTACTCAAACAAGAAAACTTCACAATACTCATGGTCGAGGAAACGAGTTCTGATAGCTATAATGAGAAATGTACTTATGACAATTTTTGAATATCTTAAAGTACTCTCATAGGTCTATCTAGTGCAGTTCCAAACTGGCAGCAAATGATTTATGACCATCATGTCCTTGCAGCATAAGAAACGGTGTTGTAAATCATACTGCACACTAATCTCAGGTGGTCATCAATCGTCCATTAGTTTAGACGACCTCGATTAGGGATAATTTTCGATTTAAATATTCAATGTTCACTTAACAGGTTTTCTTTATCCAAGACATGGTCTTGATACCCTGTTTTGAATATTTCCATGAATCGAATGGACTCATTATTTAATTCTAAACCACAATTAAATAGCAATGGAGTGAATAGTAATTTTGCATGAAATTAATTACTCCATAAATGAATAGTTTCAATACAGTGTCTTACATTAAAACATTTAGTTTAATTAAAACACATGTACAGGGAATTTGAAAGCCAGTCTTCGACGTGCTTGATTCCCATTGCCTCAATGTGCTTGTTGTGTTTCACTTGAGGCAAAGGTTTAGTCAAAGGATCAGCCACATTATCATCCGTGCCGATATTGCAAATTCTGATTTCACCTTCGGATTTTCATTCCCTTATCATGTGAAATCGCCTTTAGACATGTTTGACTTTCTGGTGCTCTCTTGGCTCTCTAGCCTGAGCGATAGCTCCATTGTTGTCACAGTAGAGATCTATCGGACCCTTGATGGAGGGTACAACACCAAGTTCACTGATGAACTTGCGAATCTAAACAGCCTCCTTAGCGGCTTCTGAAGCAGCCAGGTATTCGGCTCCAGTTGTAGAATCTGCAGTGGTGCCCTGCTTGACACTCTTCCAGCTAAACGCTCCTCCATTCAGACAGAATATGTATCCTGACTGTGACTTGAAGTCGTCTTTGTCAGTCTGGAAGCTAGCGTCGATGTAACCTTCAACAACCAAGTCTTTATGGCCACATAAACCAGGAAATTATCCTTGTTCCTTTTCAGGTACTTTAGGATGTTCATGGTCGCAGTCCAATGCGCCTCTCCTGGGTTTGATTGGTATTGGCTCGTAGCGCTTAAAGCATACGATACATCTGGCCTGGTACATACCATGGCATACATGATTGACCCAATTAGCGAAGCATATGGAATCTGATCCATTCTCTCTCGCTCAACAGGTGTCTGTGGACACTGTTTCTTGCTGAGAGTTACGCCATGGGACATGGGTAGATGCCCTCTCTTGGCATTCTCCATGTGGAATCGCGCCAGTACCTTATCAATGTAAGTACTCTGGCTCAATTCAATCATCCTCTTAGATCTATCCCTGTAGATCTTGATGCCCAATATGTACTGTGCCTCTCCTAAGTCCTTCATTGAAAAACACTTTCCTAACCAGCCCTTTACGTACTCTAGTAATTTTGTGATGTTTCCAATGAGCATTATGTCATCGACATATAGGACTAGGAATACGATGTCACTCCCACTGACCTTCTTGTATACACAAGATTCATCTGGATTCTTGATAAAACCAAACTTGTTGATGGCTTCATCAAATCGCAGATTCCAACTCCTGCTAGCTTGCATTAGTCCATAAATGGACTTCTTAAGCTTGCATACCTTTCCAGCATTGCTTGGATCAACAAAACCTTCTAGCTGTGTCATATACACTGTTTCTTCCAAAATCCCATTTAGGAAGGCGGTTTTGACATCCATCTTCCATATTTCATAATCGTAATATGCAGCAATCGCTAGGATAATTCGGACAGACATTAGCATTGCAACCGGTGAAAAAGTTTCATCATAGTCAATATCGTGAATTTGTCTATAACCTTTTGCCACCAGTCTAGCCTTGTATATCGATACATTTCCATCCTTGTCTGTCTTCAATTTGAAGATCCATTTGCAATTAATGGGTGTGTAACCTCAGGCAAATTCACCAAGTCCCAGACTTGATTTTCAGACATGGAGTCCATCTCGGATCTCGTGGCTTCTTGCCATTTAGTAGAGTCGGAGCTCATCATAGCTTGCTTGTATGTCGCTCGCTCATCGTCATCCATTACTAGGATGTCTTGATCATCGGTTAAGACAATACCAAGGTATCTATCTGGTTGAGATCTTTGTCGTTGCTACCTACGAAGGGTAATGGGTTGAGCATTTACATTGTCTTTTTGATTCTGACCAATCTTCTTAGCTGCTTCCAAAGCACTTAGATTATCAGTTTTGTCAGGTTGACATTGTTGCTCGTCCTCTCGGACTTTGTCGAGTTCGAGTTTCCTCCCACTTGTCATTTTGGAAAGGTTTTCCTTCTCCAAAAAGACACCATCACGAGCAACAAATACTTTGTTCTTGGATTTGTTGTAGAAGTAATACCCTTTGGTTTCTTTTGGATATCCCACAAAGAAACACTTGTCTGATTTGGGGTGATGTTTGTCCGAAATTAAACGTTTGACTTATGCTTCGCATCCCCAAATCTTGAGAAAAGACAACCTAGGAGGTTTCTTAGTCCATAATTCATATGGAATCTTTTCAACGGCTTTTGACGGAGCTCGGTTCAATGTTAGTGCCGCGGTTTGTAGCGCATGTCCCCAGAAAGAGATAGGAAGTTCACTAAGACCCATCATTGATCGAACCATGTCTAACAAGGTTCGATTCCTCCGTTCGGACACTCCATTCCATTGAGGAGTTCCAGGAGGTGTCAACTCTGAAAGAATACCATTTTCTTTCAAGTGATCGTCAAATTCATGGCTCAAATATTCGCCACCTCGATCCGATCTAAGTACTTTAATTTTCTTGCCAAGTTGATTTTCAACTTCTTTCTGAAATTCTTTGAATTTCTCAAAAGATTCAGATTTTTTCGACATTAAGTAGATATAGCCATATCTACTAATATTTGTTAACGAAGTTGAATTCTTAGATGTCTTAGTTATCGGTATCAACTCTTGCCTAATCATATGTAAAACATGCCATTTCCATTGAACATATATTTGCAAGACAATTTTGAAACAACTATTTTCAAAGTCTTACATTCAAAATAACTAGGTGTCCAACACCATAGATCATAGTATGTTCAAAAACATGATGAAACTAAGATTAGTTTAATTACATGTCATAGACAAAATAGTGCGTGCAAGCACGACCGAAAAACCATCTTCGTCGTCTACTTGTCCTTGCACCAAAACTTGATAAGCTTCTCACTTGGTCCTTGAAAAGGCAACATAAAGTGAGTCATACTTGGTATCTAATAACTATGATAAGCTTAATTCACAAGTGTTTAAGGAAGATACCTGAGGCAGATGCTCCATTCCTCTCCTCCTCTTCCCGAAAGAGCTTGCATTCTCTCTTATAGTGGCCTTGCCCACCACAATAGAAGCAACGCATCTTTGCCTTGACCTTCTTGAAATCCCTTTTCCTTTCTCTCAAGGGCCTCTCGATCACTCCACATGCAGTGGATCGGCTGAGTACTTGCACCACCTCCATTAAGGAGCGTGTCTCCTTTCCCGCAGCTATATGCACTCTAAGTGCATCATAGGCCGAGTGGAGTGAAGTAAGCAAGATATGCACCGCCATCTCATCCTCCAATGAGATTCTGAGAAGCTGCATGTGTTTGAAGAGCCTAGTCATTCCAAGCACATGAGGTCGGAGGGGCATGCCGGGTCTTAATTTGGCATTGTAGACCTTTGTCCAAAGCCGACACCTTTCCTTAGCAAGACAACCCACATTTGGTGGCATTATCTTCATGTTTGAGAGTGACCTAGTCAAATCAAACACGAATCCATCATAGTTGCCATTGTCACTCTTGGTGACTCTTACATTGACAACGTCCTCAAGTGCTTTGAGGAACATGTCCGGAAGGTAGGAGGAAAGGCTTTCCTATCAATCTTCCGGGATGAAATTTACCATGAGTCGTGAGACTTTCTTGCAATTGGAAGACCATTCTTCATGAGCCTCATCAGTCATGATCCCCTTGGAGAAGAAGCTTGGAATGGGAGTATCAAGAGTATACTCTAAGGAACAACCCCGGAGAATTTTCTTGAGTTCCTCCTCCCACTCCTTAAAGTTGACCAAGTTGAGGTAAAATGCCAACTTTTCGGGGAGTTCCGGGCACACATGGTTGTTGTTTGAGTTACTTGCAGACATCGTTCTACAATCGAAAGAATTTGAAATGAAAAACCATTCATATAACCAATAAGTTTGAAATTTAAAAGCGTTCATGCAAATTTTCAATCTTATTAAGCATTTTATCCACGCATTGATAAAATTGTCCCTTTTGGGCGAGAATAAAATGATTCTGAGATCCTGAAGATCAAGAAATGGTTAAGCATGCTTTGGCTTGTCTTAACATTAAATATCTTAAGGTAAGCAATCCAATTGCTAATAGCTCTAAGCTACTCTCGGTTTGATAAAACGTCGAATCTAATGCACTCTTGACATTTTATCTCTTTTTCCATGACATCTAAGGACTCCTTACTGATATCGTTGAGCTTAACCAAGACAACTTGTATACTTAGTATAGCTTACGTTCCTAGGGAAGTAGTGATGCCTCGCTTTGGCATAGCCCATCACATACGCGCATTAGTCCGGTAAGTGTTGTTCTTGGAACGGCAAATTTTAGCTCAATATTAATAAGGGACCTAGGGTTTTTATGTTGTTTGATTTAAGTGAACTTAACTAATCGTCGCAACATATGAAATCCTAGACATGCATCTAACATTCATATATAACAATAACATATATAAAGCATAAATTGATGCATTTGGCAACTAGCATGACCCCTTGAAATCTTCAAATCTTCAAGGGTCTTCATCTTGGCTCGTCTTCTCGAAACGCCGTCTTGAGATATCTTTGCCAAAATAAAATAACTAGCTAATACGACTAGGATTAATCTAAAGTACAAAAATACTTAACGGTTTGCAGACCGTATTTAGATTTACAAAAATACATAACGGAACGTAGTCCGTATTTTCTATCCTAGTCGGGTCCCACTAGTTGCCATTTTTCTCAAAACCTGTTTTGAAAACAATCTTTCATTCACCCATTCACTATTTCTGAATGGCCCATGCACATTACGAGATACATAATTAAACACGCAAAACTAGTAACTAACTTAGGTGGTTAATCCAATTAACGCGCCTAATTAAAACTAGTCAAAGTTGTTTAATCCATTATTTCTAAAAGCAAAATGCTCACGTAATTAACTAAACTCCCACTAAATTCCGCATCCATACTTAAACAATCCGATTAATTAAGTTGGCATAACCCATAATTTGTCAAAATTTTGCAAAAACCGAAAAATTGAGGTTTTCACCTCGTTAAAATAATTAAATAAATATTTTAAAACCGGCAAAATTTAGCAAAATACATGGCTCAAGTTTTAAGCAAAATAGCCACCACCATGCATGGTGCATTGCGCACCATGGCTGCTAGGCAGCAGTGGGCTGGCTGGCTGGGGCTTGCTGCCTCGCTGCCCAACAGCATCACAAGCACGCCAGCAGCCTTCGCCACACACGCAGCAGCAGCATCATGGCTGGCGCTTGGTTCTAGATAGCTGCGCCTAGCACAACACACTACGTTGGCCAGCACCAGCTGCTTGCTACGCAAGCTACGCATGCTAGCTCGCATGCTGGCACCTGCCAGCAAGTGGTGGGCTGGCTGGTGCTTGCTACCACGCTGCCAAGAAGCATCCCCAAGCATCCAGCAGCCTACGCCACTGCCCAAGCCCAGTGCACTAGCACCCCTCGCCACACAGCCACGCACCTTCGATGCTCAGCCCATGTGCGCAATATAGGCAGCCTACATGCGAGCTGCTGGGCAACCCGGCTAGCCTTGGTGACGCTTGCAGTTTTGCATCGATTTGTGTGCATTTTACTCGGAATTTTGATCCCGATTTATGTGTGGCATAAATTAATTCTAAATTTTATTTTAGAATCAATTTGAGGAAAAATAAATTAAAATAAGTCTAACGTAATTAAATTCATTTTTAATAGTGCACAAGCCTAAATCATCCAAAAAATTATTTTGAAACAATTTTTAGGTCTTTCTTTATGCTTAAAATTGAATGAGCTATGTCCATAATTAATTTAGCCTATATGAATATTAATAATGGATTTGACAAATGGGAGTTGGAAAAATAAATTAACCATCTAATGATAAAATTTTCAACTTTCATACTTGTGCAAAATACCAAGATTACATCTTCCAATATGAAGATTAATCAAAATTTTACTCACAAGTATTTGAACTTTATGGATTTTAATCAACCAAAAATGAAAAATCCAAACTTAGTTCAATCATGGAATTTAGGGTTAAAGTTCTAATCATTTAAACTTTTAAGGATTAGATCTTTAACATGCTTAGGAACTTAAAATTACACACTCACTCAAACATTCACACATTAATGCAATTTATTTGCATAATTGTGAAAAATCAAGTTTGTGTGACAAATAGCATATCAACGCAAGCACTAATTAAAACTCCATAATTATGCTTAAAGATATTTAAAATAGCGGTAGATTAGGGATGCAATAATGCATTTAATCTAACCTTGTAATGCTTGCATTAATCAAGGCTTGAAAGGGTTAAATCTGTTTCAGAATGTCGATTCCACCCAAAAAATACTATTTTTGAGCAAAAATCTGGGTTCGACAGCCAAATCGAGAAAAATACGAGTTTTAAAATTAATTAAAACGATCTTCTAATCCAATTAGAAAAGCAAAATCAGAATTTAAATCTTACTTTAAAACACCTTAATTAATGAATAATTGCACAAATTAAAAGGAGCATGGCTCCGATACCGCTGTAGGGTTTCGTAGTGACCCTCACTACGCGGAAAGAAACCCCCCAAGACCCACCCCCATAATTAATGCAACTAATACAAGCAAAACATAATTAAAACACAATTAAGAGTAAGGATAAGAATTATACCCTCGACGTGTGCTTCGCTCTTACACCGAGATCTTACTTCAACCTCGATAATGTGAGGCCTCCAATGGGATCGTACCGTCGAACCCGACCCGATCGTCCTAAGCCTCGAAGGTTAGTCAAGGCCCGGACAAAAATATAAACTTGGAGTTTTACGAATTCAAGGTTTACTCAATTATAGAGTTGCCTTTTCAATTCCACTCAAGTGTGTTCTTTCCCAAATACCCAAGCCTTGGTATTTATAGGGAAATGAACCCTTGATTTTCAATTCCCAACCAATGTGGGAGAATAAATAATATTGATAATTAATTTAAATTCTAAATTAAATAAATAATCAACTCAATCACAATGCAACAAGTGTCAAAGGGGGAGAGAGAGTTAAGTGAGGACCAAGAGTAGGTGGCGGGGACCATTGCCTTGCTCCCCAAGGCATTGCCCAAGGGTTGGTCCCCACCCCTCACAAAACAGGCACCAAGGGGCTGCTAGGCTGGCAGCCAGCTAGCTCGCCCGCACGCACCAGCTGGAATCACGCACAGCCCCCAGCCAGCACATGCGTGCTGCTAGCGAGCCACGCATGCTGCTGTGCTGGGCGAGGCCCTTCGCTGATGCTGCTTGCTGCCTAGCGCTGCTTGCTAGCTTGTTGTGCTTCGTGCTGCCATGCGAAGGCACGCACACAAGCACGCAGCTATACAAAGGCTCGGTGCTGCATTGCGTGGCTGTTGGGCGCTGCTGGGCGTTGGCTAGCATTGTACTGGCGCCTAGGCCATGCACAGGTGCGTTGCGGAGCACAGCGTGCTGCTTGGTGCTGCCATGCAAAGGCACGCACGTAAGCCAGGACGCATGTTGTTGCGATGCAAGGCATGCACGCATGCCAGCACTCAGTGTTAGCGATGGTGCTGCCATGCTAGGCACGCACGCATGCTATCGCCTAGTGCTAGCGATGGTGCGCCTAGCACACCTAGTGTGTCTAGGCTTGCGCCTAGCCATGCTAGGTGCATAATAGCTCGATCTAGCCTAGCATCCACAAGGCTAGACCAATGTGGTGCTACGGCTATGTTCGTACTTGTTGCTTGTGATTTTGCGACGCTTGGCCTCGACGCCCTAGGCTCGATATCCGACGTTTGTGTTCGTAAAACTCCGACGACTCATTAAATCCTTTGTATTAATTCGTCGTCTCGGATCGGTTGTTCGATTGGGTTCGACCCGAAGGGTTCAGTTAAGATTAAGCTGTAATATTAATTGTACCTTAATATTACTGATCGGAAGCGGCCTCCACCTAGGCATTCTGATCACTTGACCTTACTGAAGAATTAGCTCTGTAATAATTCTGAACCCTCTATCAGAATAATACACTTGTTGGAAGGACACCAGTCCTTTCATTTGTCATACTAGCTAAACCATAATGGAAAAGCAGTTGCATCGCCTGAAGCCATGAGAGGAGTATAAGAATGGCGGAGAAGATGAATGGTTTCTCTTATTTAGGGTTATATAAAGAAGGGGAAATTATTTCGGAGGGAAAAGGATTGTTACCGATTGGAGGGAAAGTAGGAAGTAAGGGTGTAATAGCAAATATATTACTTAAGTTAACCATAGTTACTTATCATTCTTAAAAGTGGCTAATAATGGTCATTAATGCTATAATTACAGTATTATGTGGCTAATTTAGATAATTAAAAAGTTTTTGGCCACCAAAGATAATTAGCAAAAGTTGATGGCCACCAAGAGAATTTCCCAAAAAAAAAACTTATTTTGAAAATTTTAACACGTGTCTAATTTACCGGTTTAACAGGTTAACGATTTTTTATTTTATTTTGAGCATATGCCCCCAAAGATCGTATTATTCAGGAATAATCAAAATGTTATTTTATACTTAGAAGACCTTCCATAGGTCAAATTATTCTTGACAATTTTTCCTAAGTTTTTCTTTTATTTTTATTTTTATTTTTATTTTTCAAACCGATTACAACTTGACACGTGTTAAATAACTTGTTATAGTAGGTCATTGACTTTTGTTGACCGGATAGGAATAATCCAAAGTTGAGATTAATAAAGGAAAATCGGGTAAAGTTGGGACTATTAATCCGATTTTTCCTAATTTTTAATGGTCATGTACAATGTTATGTATGTCGTGTAAAGTATTACGATTATTATGAATTGGAGGGAAAACCACCTAACAAAAATCGCTTGGGTACGGAAAAAGACCATTTCACTTTATAATAATGTAACCATGTAGAGGTGTCAAATCGGGTACCTAGATGGAGTTTGGCCTGACCCACGACGAGTCGGATCATGATGGGTCATTTTAATCTAACAAACCAAATCAAATCGGGTTAAGCTTAATAAGATTCGGGTCAAAGTTGAGTTCAAGCATGGTCGAATACAAATCGAACTTGGGTCAAGTCAAATTCGGGTCGAGTCATATCGAGTTCAGATGAACTCAGATCCGGATTTTATCGGGTTTATTTAGGTCAAAATCGATTTATTTGACTTTGGATCGAGTCATTTCGAATTCGATTAGATCTCGGTTCAAATCAATTCAATGACAGTTAAAATTTGAATCCGGTTATTTTGATTATTAGCTCATTCTCAGTTAATATTACTTAAGCTTCAATTTTGAGTCGACTAATTTTAATTCAGGTTAATCTCAGTTCAAGTCGTTTTAGCTATATTAGAATACATGTCATGTCATTTTTGTTATTGGAAATTTTCATTCGTATATAGTCTGTTGGATTTCATTTAATATAGTTTCATGTTAGCTTATTAGAATTGTTATAAGATTGACAACTCAAGGTATGACAGAAAACGACTATTTATTGCCTTGATCGGGTGATTATCACATCATTGTAAAATGTTTTTTTTCCTTACCATTTTGCGTTTATCGTCGTCTTTGCGGCTATTTATCATCGTCAATTCGTTGTCAACTTGATTATTAGAAGTATTAAGATTGTTTATTATATATTAGCATCTAAATCGTGATTAATAATACAAGATTTTCAAATTTTAGTATTGTTTGAATTTTATTATTGTTACAGAAGTTATACCCCTCCATTTTGTAATAATCACAACACATTTATTTTATGTTGATTTCATAATAATTCTAACACCTTATTGGGCAAGGACACATTACTAAGGGTCAATAATGAATAAATGTTACTTAAGTTTGACGATAACTAAAATAAGTTTTAATAAAGCTTAATAAAGGTTATCCGAATTTAAATAAACTACAATTAAAATAAGCTATAATAAGGACTAATAAGTTAAAAAATGTTCAAACAAGGGTTTTTTCAATTCACCTTATTTTTCTTTTATTTCAAGACTATAAGTTCAGATAATATCATATAATTTTAGATAAGTTTATATAAATTCAGATTACTTCAGATAAATTAAAATTAGTTTAAATAAATTCAGATAGGTTCAGATTGATATGAGTTCAAATAATTAAAATATTTTTATATAAATTCAAATAAATTAAGAGTTCTTAATATAGATTCAGATGAGTTTAATTCATTTAAAATAAATTCAGATTTATCAAAATCAGGTGAATATAACACACCTAATTAAATTAATTTATCATATATACATATTTATGTTATAAACTTCAAATTTTATACAATTTAGGAGATATAAATATATATATATATATATGTATGTATATATATATATATATATATATATATATATATATATATATATATATATATATTTATATATATATATATATTGTTGGGTTTCGTAGAGTCCAACTCTACGCGGAAGGGAAACCCACCCAAGACCCGCACACTAATTAAAGCGACTAAGCATGCAATCACTAATTAGACAACAATTAAGAGAGAGAAAGAAAAGACATTCTTACCCTTGTCGCGTGCTTCGCTCGAATCCCGAGCTCTTACTTGAACCCCGCAAATGCAATGTCTCCGACGGCTTGTACCCACGAACACGACCAGAACGATCCAAGTCCCGAAGGTTAGTCGGGACCCGACCAATAAAAACTAGAGTTTTACGAACTTAAGGTTTTCTCACTTTTCTTAAGGAGATGCCTTTTTAGTCCACTCAAGTGTTCTTCCCAAATCCCGAAACCTTGGTATTTATAGGGAAATGAACCTTGAATTCCCACTCTTGATTAATGTGGGAGATTTGCAATTTTCCCATTTTATTTTAATTAAAACAAAATTAAAATTGCAAAGCAATCAATAAGTTACAAGTGGCACAAGGAGGACGAGAGATTAGCTGAGGACCATTTCCAAGGGGGGGGGGGGGACCATAGCCTTGGTGCCCAAGGCAATCCCCAGAACCCTTAGTCCCCACTTGGCCAAAACCGGCATCCTCCATGTGGCTGGCTGGCAGCCTGCCTTGGCTACCAGTTGGCGCCTAGCACCAAGGTTGGGCAGCCAACCAGCACAGCTAGCACCCCACACGCACATAACGCAACCAGCTAGCAAGCACCCCACGCATAGCAAGCATGCGTGCTGCTAGCGAGCCACGCATGCTGGGCGCTGCTGCTAGGTGCATTGTGCTGGGCGCTACAATGCTAGGCACTCGCACACGCATCATCGCTGCTTCCTAGTGATGTGCTAGCGAGGCACACGCACACGCACACGCTGCTGCTGCTTGGTGTTGTGCTAGCAAGGCTGCTTGCGCCTAGTAACAGTATAACATAGCATACCTAGCGTGCTGCTATGCGATGGTGCATGGCTGCGATGGTGCGACGAGCAGTGCTAGGCCATGCCTAGCGCCAGTGCCTAATATGCTAGCAAGGCCTAGCCTTGCGATTCTTAGGCGCATGGCCTGCTAGCACACACGCAAGGGCCTAGCACGCCTAGCATGCTAGGCTTGCGATGGGTCTTGCCTAGCTTAGCACTCACATGGCTACGCCAATGCTAGGCTACGGCTAGGCTCGTACTTGTAACTTGATTGATTTCGCGTCTCGTCGAATTCTAAATTCGACTCGACTTGCGACGCTCGATCTCGACGCTCTAAGCTCGATATCCGACGTCTTTGTTTGTAAAACTCTGACGACTCATCAAATCCTTCGGATTGATTCGTCGTCTCAGATCGGTTGTTTGATTGTGTTTGACCCGAAGGGTTCAGTCAAGATTAAGATGTAATATTAGTTATTCATTAATATTACTGATTGGAAGAGGCCTCCAGCTAGGCATTCTGATCACTTAACCTCACTGAATAATTAGCTTTCTAATTAATTCCAAAATCTCTTTTGGAATAATACACTTGTTCGAAGGACACCATTCATTTCAATCTCCCACTTGTCCTTCCGGACAAGTGTGCTAATTGTGTATAGCATGTTTCCTATGTCACTTAATGTTCTTCATGAACTATAAGGTAAGATTCTTCGTCATCCTTATTACGTCCAGAAGTGTTTTCGATTTCTTAGTTCGACTGTCAATAAATAGATGATTTCTAAAATCCATCTTAGCACGGCCATGCATTTTCACAGTCTTGTTCATCGAGAGGCCTTGTAAAAAACAAAGACATATTCCCTATTGTTAATAGGGGGACATTCCCAATCTTGTACTGTAAGCTTCCCTTACTAAGAGGACCTAGTCGCCTGAGTGCCGCCGTTATAATCTCCATTTACGGCAGACGTTTGACAACATCAAAACGACTAGTACTCAAACAAGAGAACTTGCAATACTCATGGTCGAGGAAAAAGGTTCTGATAGCAATAATGAGAAATATACTTATGACGATTTGATATCTCTTAAAGTATTCTCATAGGTCTATCTGGTATAGTTCCAAGCTAGTACTTGTGCAAATGATTTATGACTTTTATGTCCTCGTAGCATAAGAAACGGTGCTATAAATCATACTACACACTAATCTCAAGTGGTCATTAATCGTCCATCGTTTAAATGACCTTGATTAGGGACAATTTTCGATTAAAATATTCAATGTTCACTTAACAGGTGTTTCTTTATCCAAGACATGGTCTTGATACCCTATTTTGAATATTCACAAAAATCGAATGGACTCATTATTTAATTCTAAACCACAATTAAATAGATATGGAGTAATCATAAATTTGCAGAAAATTTAATTGCTCCAAAATTGAATGGTTCAACATAGTGTTTTACATTAGGACATCAAGTTTAATTAAAACATCTATACAGGGAAATCAAAGCCAATCTCCAATGTGCTTGATTCCCATTGCCTCAACGTGCTTGTTGTGCTTCACTTGAGACAAAGGTTTAGTCAAAGAATCGGCTATATTGTCGTCTGTTCCAATCTTACAAATTCTTATTTCACCTTCGGATTTCCATTCCCTTATCATGTGAAATCGCTGCTTGACATGTTTGACCTTCTAGTGTTCTCTTGGCTTCCTGGCCTGAGAAATAGCTCCATTGTTATCACAATAGAGGTCTATTGGACCCTTGGTTGAGGGTATAACACCAAGTTCACCAATGAACTTACGAATCCAAACTGCCTCCTTAGCTGCTTCCGAAGCTGCCAAGTATTCGGCTTCAGTTGTAGAATCTGCAGTGGTGGTCTGCTTAGCACTCTTCCAACTAAACGTTCCTCCAATGAGGCAGAATACGTACCTCGACTGCGACTTGGAGTCGTCTCTGTCAGTCTGGAAGCTCGCGTCAGTATAACCTTCAACAACCAACTCATTACAGCCACCATAGTCAAGGAATTTATCCTTGTTCCTTTTCAGGTACTTTAGGATATTCTTGGTCGCAGTCCAATGCGCCTCTCCTAGGTCTGATTGGTATTGGCTCGTAGCACTCAAGGCATACGATACATCCGGCCTAGTACATATCATGGCATACATGATCGATCCAATAAGCGAAGCATATGGAATCTGACTAATTCTCTCTCGCTCATCAGGTGTCTAAGGACACTGTTTCTTGCTGAGAATTATGACATAAGACATGGGTAGGTGCCCTCTCTTGGACCCCTTCCATGTAGAATCTGAAAGGAATGGTGTCCTTCCAGCAAGTGTATTATTCTGATAGAGGGTTCAGAATTATTACAAAGTTAATTCTTAAGTAAGGTCAAGTGATCGTAATGCCTAGCTGGAGGCCGCTTCCGATCAGTAATATTAAGGTACAATTAATATTACAACTTAATCTTAACTGAACCCTTCGGGTTGAACCCAGTCAAACAATCGATCCGAGACGACGAATTAATCAGAAGGATTTAATGAGTCGACAAAGTTTTACGAATTCAGATGTCGGATATCGAGCCTAGGGCGTCGAGGCCGAGCATCGCAAAATCACAAGGGACAAGTACGAGCGTAGTCGTAGCATCACAATGGTCTAATCATGTGGATGCTAGGCTAGTTCGAGCTAGCATGCACCTAGCATGGCTAGGCGCACCATCGTTGGCACTAGGTGCTAGCGTGCGTGCGTGCGTGCCTACCATGGCGGCACCATCGCTAGCACCAAGTACTAGCATGGGTGCTTGCCTCGCATCCCAGCACGCTGGGCGTGTGCAAGTACCCAGGCACCATCGCATACTAGCACCACGCACAACACCATCGCAATGCCAAGGGCTTGCGTGCGTGCGTGTGCTTATGCCGAGGCCTATCGAACCATCGCAGCACGCAACCCAAGCACCATCGCAGGCCTGGAACCACGCACAGCATCATCGTAATGCCAAGGGCTTGCATGCGTGCGTGTACATGTGCACCATCGCCCAGCACCAAGCCCAACATGCGTGGCTCGCTAGCAGCATGCATGCTAGGCCTTGCGTGCGTGAGGGGCTGGCAGGCATGGCTATGCTTAGAGCCTGTGCGAGGGATGCGAGTGTGTGCGAGGCAATGGGTGGGAATGCTAGGGCCAGCGCCAGCATGCTAGCACAGCCTAGCACTAGCATGCACCAGCGCCAAGCATTGCCAAGCACCAGCACGCACTGCCTGGCTAGGGATGCAAGGCTGCTGGCTGGTGCTAGCTGGCAGCGCTAGCTGGCATGCTAGCTAGCAGCCAGCACAGCCCTCCTTGAGGCGGTTTGTGTGTGGTTGTGGGGACCAAGCAAAGCCTTGGGGAGCAAGGCTATGGTCCCCCCCACCTAACCTTGGGCATCACTCATAAGCATATAATTATGCCACTTGTCGCGTTGTGATTGATCTTAATTATTTATTTAATTTGGAATTAAATAAATTATTGATTTTACCAACTCTCACACATTGGTGGGAGATTGGAAATCAAGGGTGCATTTCCCTATAAATACCAAAGGCTTGGGTATTTGGGAATACACAACCTTGAGTGGAATTAAAAGGCAACTCTTGATTTGAGTAAACCTTGATTCGTAAAACTCATAGTTTTATTTGTCCGGGCCTCGACTAACCTTCGAGGCTTAGGACGCTCGGTCGGGTTCGAGGGTACAATCTCGTTGGAGACCTCGTATTTTTGGGGTTCAAGTAAGAGCCCATAGTCGAGCGAAGCACGCGTCAAAGGTATAATCATTTATCCTTAATTATGTTTTAATTATGTTTTGCTTGTTAATTGCATTTATTATGGGGGCGGGTCTTGGCGGGTTTCTTTCCGCGTAGTGAGGGTCACTACGAAACCCAACTGAATCGTGCCAGTACCTTATCTATGTTAGTACTTTGGCTCAATCCAATCATCCTCTTAGATCTATCCATGTAGATCTTGATGCCCAGTATGCACTGTGCCTCTCCTAAGTCCTTCATTAAAAAGCACTTTCCCAGCCAGCCCTTTACGGACTCTAACAGTTTAGTGCTATTTCCAATGAGTGATATGTCATCAAAATATAAGATTAGCAATGCGATGTCACTTCCACTGACCTTCTTGTAGACACAAGACTCATCTGGATTCTTGATAAAACCAAACTTACTAATGGCTTCATCGAATCGCAGATTCCGACTTCTGCTAGCCTGCTTTAGTCTATAAATGGACTTCTTAAGCTTGCATACTTTCCCAGCATTGCTGGGATCAACAAAACCTTTCGACTGTGTCATATACACATTTTCTTCCAAAATCCCATTAAGGAAGGCGGTTTTGACATCCATTTGCCATATTTCATAATCGTAATATGTAACAATTTCTAGGATTACCCGGACGGACTTAAGCATTGCAACTGGTGAAAAGGTTTCATCATAATCAACTCCGTGAATTTGCATGTAGCCTTTTGCTACCAGCCTAGTTTTGTATATAGATACATTTCCATCTTTGTCTGTTTTCAATTTGAAAATGCATATGCGACCGATAGGTGTATAACCTTCGGGCAAATTAACCAAGTCCCAGACTTGATTTTCAGACATGGAGTCCTTCTCAGATTTCATGGCCTCTTTCCATTGAGTAGAGTCGGGGCTCGTCATAGCTTGTTTGTATGTCGCTGGCTCATCTCCATCCATAACTAGGATGTCTTGATCTTCGGTTAAGACAATACCAAGGTATCTGTCGGGTTGAGATCTTGGCCGTTGCGACCTACGCAGGTATAGGTTGAGCATTTACATTGTCGGTTTGACTCTGACCAATGTCAACAGTTGCTTCTAAAGCACTTCGATTGTCAGTTTTGTCATGTTGACTTTGTTGCTCGACCTCTCGAACTTCGTCGAGTTTGATTTTCCTCCCACTTGTTATTTTGGAAAAGTGTTCCTTCTCCAAAAAGACACCATCACGAGCAACAAACACTTTGTTCTCGGTTTTATTGTAGAAGTAATACCCTTTGGTTTCTTTTGGGTAGCCCACAAAGAAACACATGTCTGATTTTGGGTGAAGTTTGTCAGAAATTAATCTGTTGACATATGCTTCGCAACCCCAAATCTTAAGAAAAGACAACCTCGGAGGTTTCTTGGTCCATAATTCATATGGAGTCTTTTCGACAGCTTTTAACGGAGCACAGTTCAGTGTTAGTGCCGCAGTTAGAAGTGTGTGTCCCCAGAAAGAGATAAAAAGTTCACTAATACCCATCATTGATCAAACCATGTCTAACAAGGTTCGATTCCTCCGTTTGGAGACTCCGTTCCATTGTGGAGTTCTAGGAGGTGTCAACTCTGAAAGAATACTATTTTCTTTCAAGTGATCGTCGAATTCATGGCTCAAATACTCGCCACCTCGATCCGATCGAAGTGCTTTTATTTTCTTGCCAAGTTGATTTTCAACTTCAATCTGAAATTCTTTGAATTTCTCAAAGGATTCTGATTTATTCGACATAAGATAGACATAACCATATCTACTATAGTCGTTCGTGAAGGTAATGAAATATCGATAACCTTGCCTTGCGGGTGTACTCATTGGTCCACATACGTCGTTATGTATTAGACTCAATAAGTCACTTGCCCGTTCTCCCAACTTGGAGAATGGCTGCTTTATCATCTTGCCTAATAGACATCCTTCCCAATTTTCAAACGACTCCAAGTCGAATGAGTCAAGAACACCTTCTCGAAGAAGTTTCTTGATGCGTTTGACGTTAATGTGGCCAAGACGACAATGCCACAACTAGGTTTGATTCGACTCGATGGTCTTAGCCCTTTTGGCGGTATCATAAATTTGTCTAAACATTTGCAATTTTATAGAACATATAAACAAGACATTTTAACAAACCATTGATTAAGTCTTGTGATCAAAATAATTTGGTATCCAACACCATAGATAAAAAATATGTTCAAAAGCATAAGAAAACAACCATTGTTTAATTACAAATCATAGACAAATTAAATGTGCCTACAAGCACGAACAAAAGACCATCTTTGTCGTCCGCTTGTAGTCGCACATCCACTTGTCAAGCCCTCTCACTTGGTTCCTGAAAAGGAAACATAAAGCGAGTTATACATGGTATCCAATACCTATGAATAGCTTTTAAACACAAGTGTTAATGAAGATACCAGAGGCAGATGCCACATTCTTCTCCTCCTCCTCCTTTCGGAAGAGCTTGCATTCTCTCTTGTAGTGGCCTTGCCCACCACAATAGAAGCACCGCATCCTTGCACTAGTAGAAAAAATGAAAAAGGCACCCCCCTTTTTGCACCGGTTCTTAAAAACCGGTGGTAAAAATAGTGGGCTTGATTTTGGAAATTACTTTTCGCACCGGTTCCTGATAAACCGGTGCCAAATCCTAGTTTTCCCACCGGTTTGAACCGGTGCTAATTGTTTTTCTTAAAAAAAAAAAAGGAGGAAAACAGATTTGCCACCGGTTCAACACAAACCGGTGGAAAAAGTTGTTTTAGAAGCGGTTCGAACCGGTGGCTAATTTTTTTTTAAAAAAACCCGCCTTATACCTTCTTTTTCCTTCAGTACTTCGTTTTATTACTATTCCATTCGCATTCCCCATCCCCTGCTTTCCCAATTGCTGTTCTTCTCGCCTCCATAACTGCAACTTCATCAATTATTCTTCCTCTCTCGTTCTCGCCTAAATACGACCCTCACCATTGCTCTCGTCCTTTGCTGTCGTCCTCCATTGAAGCGCATTCTGGGTTTCTCACCTCCATTGCCGCGCAACTCTTCTCTTTCTCTCCATAACTCTCCTCCATTGAAGCGCATTCTGTCGAGCTTTCTTACCTCCATTGAAGCGCATTCTGACTTTCCAACTGCATTGTAGCAGCTTCGAGGTATTATTGATTAATTTCGCAATCTAGGGTTAGTCGTTGATTCAGGGTTTTATGTTCTTTGTGGTTTGCTTTAATTTTTGTTCTTTAATTTCTGTTCTGTACATATAGATTATTGTTGGCATCTCACTCTCTTAGACCTTGCTTTCCCTTTCTAATTTATGCACTTTAATCTTATTTTCCAGAATACACCTAGCCGCCCATCTCCCTCCCCTTCCTGCCCCTCCCACCACCAATGAAACACCCTATCACCCCTTCCCTCCCAGAAAATAGGTTTAGGAGGAAAACGTTTAGGGTGATGGTGCACCATGGATGATCTATGTCATGGGGAGGGGCGGCTGGATGGTTTTGTTGGTTAGAGTATGGTGGTGTAGTGGTGGTTTAATTTGGTGTTGAGGATATAACCATGATTAATCTACTTTAAGTTAATTATTTGAGAATTACCTTAATACATCTAGATTAAACAAAAGTTATAAATCCAATGGCCTATTTGGTATTGGACATTTCATTTGAAATGATGGATTTAGCCCAATTCACATGATTAGGAATACCAGGTATTTGCATTTGAATTTGATCAAAATTCTAGCCTTTATCATTTTATGTTTAGCCCATAGCATTAATTTGAAATCCATTCCCATAGATAGTCATTTCTAATCCAAAAAATTGCTCTCCTCGACTCTCTCTCCTCCTCTCAGCCACCATTAAATGCAGAAAGCAAGCTTAGCTTGACAGTGCTTCCTCAAAAATTTAAAAAAACTAGTGATTAGCAATTGTTAGTTTGGTTAATGATGCGTTATTCTTTAGCAATGTATGTAGGTATTAATTACTTACTAACTTTTGTTTTTTCTTTTTAATTTTTTTATAGATTCATATGTGAATTGAAGCACAAGTTTAGCTTGAAGACTACAAATTTAGCTCAATTGTGGTATGAATTAAAAACTTAGTCTATGTTTCTTTTTCTTGATTCATGCTGAAAGTTTTCTCATGCCATTACAACTTGTGTATTGTTTAATGACAAATTAATACAACAATATATAAATGCTTGTATCATCATATGCCTAGATACCCGTTCAAGGCTTTCTCATTAGGAGAAAGTCTTGAATAGTCCCCGGTTGGGACTGTTCTTGAACGTTTACTCTCACTTAGGCGGTGAATGTATGTCTTCTTTTTTCGATTTTAAGGAACATCTTGGCTTAGCATTTCCTCGATCACCATGTGCTCTAGGTACATATGTGGGTAAGTTATTAATTACATCGTGTACTTGGAGAGCTGGGGGGGAATGCTGCCGGATTTTCCTTAAAATTGGAAAGTCGAGTAAACGTTCAAGGATGGGTTAGGTTGAAGCGATAAGGACCCTTTGGAAGTATATATGCATTATTGTATCTATATGAATGTTATATGCATGGTGTGTGTTTGAATTTGATTTACATATATATAGATGTAGCAATTATACATTATTCGTAATATGTTGCCATGTTTAGAGGCAATTTACTTAATGGAGAAGGATTGTGGCTGGATGTACGGATGGGGTTCAAGAGTTTTGTGAGAGGGCTTCATCTTATCAGCGCAGAATGGGTTTCGATTGCCTCTATTGTCCTTGTGTTAATTGTAATAATGTGAAGGTGGTTAATAGTGTTGATATCATTAGAGATCATGTTATTTGTCGTGGGTTTAGGCTTAAATACCATGTGTGGATTTGGCACGGTGAAGAAGGAGAGTACACTGGGGATGTTATTGGGAATGATGTGTATGATGATAGAAGCAATGATATTTGTGTGGACGAGGAATACAAGAATGATGAATTTATTGTTGATAATGGTGATGAGGATGGATTTGATGATGATCAGGTGGATGAGGTGGAGGATGAAGGGGTGAATGAAATGATGCGTGGTGTTGAAGGTGATGTGTTTGAGTGTTATCGGAGGCTTCTAAAAAGCCTTTGTATCCTAGGTGCAAAAAATACTCCAAACTATCAGTTGTGCTAACACTGTTTAACATTAAGTCGAAGCATGGGTGGACGGACAACAGTTTTACGTCTTTGTTGACCGTGTTAAGTGAGATGTTGCATGACGGGAATTAAATTCCTAAGTCATACTATTATGTAAAGAAGCTCATGTGTCCATTTGGTTTGGAGTATAAGAAGATACATGCATGTACTAATGATTGTATTCTTTATCGAAATGAATATGAACAATTGGAGGAGTGTCCACGATGCAAGAAGTCGCTCTACAAGCGCATAAGTTGCAATGCTGGTACGAAGGGACCTCCTGCGAAGGTGTTGTGGTATCTTCCCATCATTCCAAGGTTTAAGCGTCTTTTCTCAACACCAAAAGACGCAAAAAACTTGAGGTGGCATGCAGAGGGAAGAAAGAAAACAGAATGCTGAAGCATCCAGCCGACTCCCCGTAATGGAAGAACATTGATATGAAGTTTGGTGAATTTGGTGATGAAGTCAGAAATTTAAGGCTTGGGTTGTGCACGGACGGGATGAATCCATTTGGCACTCTTAGTACCCAGCACAGCACATGGCCGGTACTTTTAGTGATCTACAATTTGCCTCCTTAGTTGTGCATGAAACGTAAGTATGTAATGCTTTCACTACTAATAACTGGGCCAAGGCAACCTGGAAACGACATAGATGTTTATCTTGCGCCACTTGTTGACGATTTGAGAAAGATGTGGGACGAAGGGGTTTCCGTGTTTGATGCTCATAAGAATGAGATTTTCACCTTGCGTGCAGCTCTTATGTGGACCGTTAATGATTTTCCTTCATATGGAAACTTGTCTGGATACAAGAACAAAGGAAAAAAAGCATGCCCCATTTGTATTGATGACACCCCAAGAATACACCTTGACAATTGCCACAAAGAGGTGTATCTGCGGACTCGAAGGTTGCTAAGGCGCGATCACCCGTACCGTAGGCAGAAAAAGGCTTTCGATGGGAAAGCGGAAGAGGGGACTGCGCCTAGGCCATTGACTGGTGAGGAGGTTTATGCTCAAGTTAAAGGTATACGAACAGTATTTGGGAAAACAGAAAAAGTTGCGGACTCAATTGCTCTCTTTAAAAAATAATCAATCTTTTGGAAGCTTCCGTATTGGAAAGAACATGATGTTAGGCACTGTCTTGATGTAATGCATATAGAGAAGAATGTGTGTGATGCTCTTGTGGGAACGCTGATGAATATTCAAGGCAAAACAAAGGATGGAAAGGGTGCACGGTTAGATTTGCAAAAGATGGGGGTTCGTCCAGAATTGTGGGCTCGGGAAAAGGTTAGAAAGGGAAAGGAACAGGAAAAGAGAGATGAAACGAGTTCGAAACAAGGAAAGGGGAAGAGCAAGGAAAAGGAAAGTCCACAGATGCGTTGAAGAAGAATTATGATGTAGCAAAGGATGCCAAGGCTTATTTACCTCCGGCTTGCTACACATTATCAAGGGTAGAAAAACGGATGTTTTGTGCATGTCTGTACGGAATTAAGGTTCCATCAGGGTATGGATCTAACATGAAAAGATTTGTATCCTTAAATGGAGAATTGAAGCTGACAAGTATGAAATCCCATGATTGCCATGTTCTTATGCAAGTATTCCTACCAATTGCAATACGTGGTATTTTACCGAAGCACGTGAGGGAAGCTATTACAAGCCTCTGTTCTTTTTTCAATACAATATGCAGCAGAGTGCTTGATCCTTGTGCACTTGATGCTTTGCAGGCGGATGTGGTTGTGACTTTGTACAATTTTGAGATGTACTTCCCACCCTCACTCTTTGACATATTGGTGCATCTTATTCTTCATTTGGTGCGTGAAATTAAGTTGTGCGGTCCAGTGTTCATGAGGTGGTGCTATCCTTTTGAAAGACACATGGGTACATTGTAAAATAAGGTAAGGAATCGGGCTCACCCGGAAGGAAGTATGATTCAAGGGATCGTGGGTGTGGAGATTGGTAATTTTGTGGCCGACTATATAGCTGTTGCTGAACCTATTGGTCTTCCTACTTCTCGACATGAAGGGAGACTTGATGGTCACGGCACAATCGGGTCGAAACGAATGTCACCTGATCGAGATAAGTTTTTACAAGCACACCTATATGTGTTGCACCATGTTGTAGATGTTCACCCGTATTTAGACGAGCACATGGCTAGTTTGCTTGATGAATTTTCATCGAAAGGTGAAAGGGCACTGATGCAGTTGCATAATAAGAGGTTTGTGAGTTGGTTTAATGATCGAGTGATGGGTCGATTGGATGAGAGTGTCACTGATACAATAAGGTGGCTTGCTTATGGTCCTAGGGATGATGTTCGCTCATTTAAGGGATATAACATAAATGGGTACACTTTTTGGACTGAGCGTCAGGATTTGAAATCTTCCTCGACCCAAAACAGTGGTGTAACGCTTGTGGCATCTTCAAGGGATTTTGCAAGTGCTAAGGATAAATCACCCGTTGATGCAGAGTTATCATACTATGGTCGAATTCAAGAAATATGGGAGCTTGATTATTGTAGCTTCACGATTGCTCTTTTCCGGTGTAAATGGGTTGATAATATCAGGCGTAACGTCAAATATGATGACTTTACTCTTGTAGATCTTAGCCACCTAAATGACAGTGCGGAACCATTCATCCTTGCATCTCAAGCTAAGCAAGTGTTTTACGTAACTGACCCAGCAGATATGAAATGGTTTATTGTGCTAGCCGGCAAAAGAAGAATCCTAGGCATTGGAGATGTCGAGGATGAGGAAGAATATGATGCGTTTGATGACTCGGAACCTTTCACTGTTCCTAGACCTGTTGTACCAAATGACGTAGACGACCAAACCAATTATGTGCGATTAGACCACAACGAAGGAATATACGAATGAGGTACTATTTTTCAGCAATTTTGCAATTTTAGGTGTTGAAAGTATTATCACATGACAGGTTAGCCGAAAATGAATTAATTAATTGTCATAAGTATTATAATTAGGCAATTTATATTTTATTTTATAACTGTACCTTACAAATTTATTTATAATACAACTACTAACGTGTTATGATTGTTATGGCAGGTGATTACATCTCATGGTGGACGATCAGGACCGTGTTTGTGTTGAGGATGTAGAGGATGATGATGATGACTTCTCTGAGGATGGTGATGAGTTGTATTATGTAAACAAGGAGCCTGATTAGGGTGAGGCAGAAGATCAGGCTCAGGATGAGTTGGAGCGTAGGCTGGATGCATTTGAAATGGAGGCTGAACAAGCGCCTCCTATTGAAAATGCAACTTCTGAGACGGTTGGTGAGAACGCTACTTTCCACAATCAAAGCCAAGGACAAAGTGGAGGAGGGGTGAGGGCACCGGCTAAGAAAAAGGTGAGGGGTCCGACGACAAGTTTCAAGAAACCCGTCGGTCCCATGGTCCTAGAGTACGACAAGGCGGGCCAACCTGTAGGCGAATTTCGTCGTCCATATGCTATTCACGTTGGCATTTGTGCGCGTAAAATCCCAATTACACTTCGTATGCGGGAAGTACCTCCAGGCTTGATTGACACATTTTGGAATGATACAAGGGCAAGAGTTTTATTTGCATATTTATACAATTATAAATACCTTTACTTTAATGTTATGTAAAAGGGGAAACTAATAATCGACTTTATTTGTGTTTGCAGAGTCTGTTTAATATTTCTAATGATGCCGCCAAGCGAAGGGTGTTTGAATCTTTGCTAGCGGAAAGATTCAGAGGCTTCAAGAGCGAATTAGTTCGTGGTTGGATCACAAAGACTGTTGTGAAAAAACCAAAGAAGAAGAAAGGCAATGATGATGAAGTCATCAATAAAGAGCTACTCCCATGGAAAAAATGGCCAAACATATCGAAGGATGATTGGGAAGCTTTTGTTATTCAACAAAGTACAAAGGAAACAATTGTAAGTTTAAGTAAATTTGATTTCAAGCCTTATAATATATTATATCTTTTTGAAGTAATAATACTAACAATTCTAATTACGTAGGAACTGAGGGAGCAAAATTCCAAAAATGCAAAGCTGAAGCAATACACCCAACGTATGGGGTGTAAGACATTTGGTGAATGGAGGGAAACGTGGGTCAACGAAGGAGTATACCCCACTTCGCTACTAGGGTCGTCCAAAGGACCCTCTTCTTCCACGATCACTACGCTGGTGAGTCGTGCTAGTGATTTCTTCTGTTCACTGCATGCGCGTGACAAGGAGACCGGAAAATGGGCCATCAAGGCTCCGAAAACGAAAGAAATGGCTGATAAGCTCGTAAGCAACTACGAACTTGAGAACTCTATGAATATTTTGCATAAATATTACTTATGGATGCTATTGGTTTCTGTTTTTTTTTTGCTACAGATTGAACACACTGAAGAACTGGTTGAAGGCAAGCTCGTCCCAAGTGTAGAAAAAGACCCTTTCACCTTGGCTTTGGGAAAGCCCTACCATCCAGGACGGGTAGTAGGTGTAGGAGGGTCATTGCTAGGGTGGGAAAAGGTGATGGGTCCAGAGTACACTAAATCAGGAAGATCCCGAGCAAGTGTGAACTCACCTCATGACTTGGTTTCCACGGTGGCATCCATTAAGGAACAAGTCCGCAACGAGCTCGTAAGTGAATTTAACGCTTGGGCGAAGCAAATGAACCTACCGAGCTTGCCTTTCCCCTCGAATACACCCGTCGACTCATGTAGTCACCCAAAAGGACAAGGGGAAGATGATATACATGGAGACGATGATGCAAATGAGGTAGTTTCAAAACTTTTAGTTTTGGCATATTGAGTTATGTAGGATCTAAGGTGGCAGTCATTAATTTCTTGTTGCAGGGTGGTACGCCTAAACATGCGGACTCGAGGGAGCTCGATAATCCAGCACCTCATCGTTTTCCTGATTTACAAGTGATTTTGTTTAGTTCTATCTTAGTGAATATGGGCACATTATCAATCTTAGTGAATATGGACACATTATCAATTGTGTAGGAAACGACCCTTTGTGATATGTTTGGTTCTAATAACTGATCTTTCAAATTGGTGTAGGAAGAGACCCGTTGTTCACTTCTACACCTGGACGAATCTGGAGCTTTGCATGTGGTTGCATATGGTAGTGCACAACCGGCCGAACAAGGTACGGTCCATTTGCGACCGCTTAGGCCACAACATTACTCGGTTGGGATCAATTCTGTTATTACCGGGTTCGAGGACATCCTAATACCGGTGCCCATAGAGGAGGAGGAGTTTACTACACTTTGGGCGGCAAAAGGTAGCTTTGTGCAGTGGCCATGTGCTTGGGTAAGGTTGATGAACCAGATAATTAAGATTTTGGGTTCGTTCGGTACTTTATGCCCGGTAGTTTTCACAAGAGTTAGATGGATTTGTCTTTTCTAACCAATTGCGTGATTTGTTGTATTAGATTTCGCAAAAAAGACAAACTTCAGAGAGGAGGGTGGAACAACCAATAAGCGTTGATTAACCGGTGCCAAAGAAGAGGAGTGAACAAAGGTCGGAGAGTGAAAAAGAGTCGAAGAAGAACTCTTCGAGAGGTTCAGCTTTGCAAGCTACTCCACTTGTTGCTGACACGGTCCTTCAAACGCTGTCTAAGGATTTAACATTTCTACACAACCGTGTTAGTATGTTGCCTAGTGACACTCCCATTTAAGTTCCACTACCTAAGGCAATGTTCCACTTTGACGAGGATGCAGTTGCATGGCTTAGCAAAGAAGATGTGAAAGAATTTCTAAGTGGTTCAATGCTTAACATCTCCCTCGTTCAAAAATTCATGAGGTAATTTAATGCCAGACACTACTATGTTATTCAAATTAGTGGTGATTGCTTGTCATTTAATTTCCCATTAATATTTTGTTACCATGCATGCAGAGCACTACAGGAGCACTTACTTGAGATTGATTCTCCGTGTCAAGTAGGGTGGTTATGCCCCGAGCAAATCTCCACTACTAGAATCTTAGGCAACTACCCTGACGTGTTGTACTATGTTGAACGGGGTATCAAGGAATCATTGCGTGCGGGTGACAAGTTCAAATTCGCCCCATGTTTTGAGGAGTACGTTTGACCATGTCAACTTCATTTGTTTCCCCTAATTATATGTTGTACACGGCTAATTATTGACTTGTTTGTGTATTGTCCATTTTTGTAGTACACATTGGACCCTGCTGGTGATTTGTGTTCCCGGTAACACCATCTTCCTTTTTGATTCAGCTCGATTGCCTCATCCGAAAAAGCTCCTCGTGAAGTCTATACAGCGAAAGTAAATATAGCTATCTAGTGTTGATTATCCTTACTTAACTCATTTATTATATTAGTCATACTAATCAAGTTTGAACTTACTTTTCTATAGTGCTATGAAGAAGATAAATTGCCAAGCTCTTCAAGGTTCTACATGGAAATCACCGATGGTAATGCTACATGATTTTGTGATTTTTATAATAAACGATGCGTAAGATGTTGCTAATTTGTTATGCATGTTTGATTCATTTACTGTGTTCCTATGCTAGTGCGCACAACAAGATAATGGAGTTGATTGCGGACTATACGTGATGAGATTCATGTTGGATATAATGAGTCATTATACAGACTTACAACAGCTTGATGAGGTATGCCATTGACTTAGTTAATTTGCTTTTGTGGTGTGTTTTGATAAGAGAAAACCCTTGAACTGCGTCTTAAAACCCTTGAATTGTTCTTTTAATGTGATTTCAAGCCTTAGCTGCCTCTAACTAGGTAATAATGACATGTTAAGAGGAAGAATGAGCTAATTTGATTAAAAATATAGAAAATAGGCATACAAGTAGTGATATAGGCCTTATTTCGGCCATTTTGAATGAAATTGCGTCCTAAAACCATTCAAATGCTCTTTTAATGTGATTTCAAGCCTTAGCTGCCTCTAACTAGGTAATAATGACATGTTAAGAGTAAGAATGAGCTAATTTGATTAAAAATATAGAAAATAGGCATACAAGTAGTGATATAGGCCTTATTTCGGCCATTTTGAATGAAATTGCGTCCTAAAACCATTCAAATGCTCTTTTAATGTGATTTCAAGCCTTAGCTGCCTCTAACTAGGTAATAATGACATTTTAAGAGGAATAATGAGCTAATTTGATTAAAAATATAGAAAATAGGCATACAAGTAGTGATATAGGCCTTATTTCGGCCATTTTGAATGAAATTGCGTCCAAAAACCATTCAAATGCTCTTTTAATGTGATTACAAGCCTTATCTTCCTCTCACTATGTAATAATGAAATTTTAAATGAAAGAATGAGTTGATTTGATAAGAAGTGTAGAAAATAGGCATACAAGTAGTGATATAGGCCTTATTCGGGCCATTTAGGTTGAAAATGCGTCATAAAACACTTGACTTGCTCTTTTAATGTGGTTTCAAGCCTTAGCTGCCTCTAACTAGGTAATAATGACATTTTATGAGGAAGAATGAGCTAATTTTATTAAAAATGTAGAAATTGGGCATACAAGTAGTGATATAGGCCTTATTTCGGCCATTTTGAATGAAATTGCGTCCTAAAACCATTCAACTGCTCTTTTAAAGTGATTTCAAGCCTTAGTTGCCTCTCACTAGGTAATAATGACATGTTTAAAGAAAGAATGAGTTGATTTGATAAGAAGTGTAGAAAATAGGCATACAAGTAGTGATATAGGCCTTATTCGGGCCATTTAGGTTGAAAATGCGTCTTAAAACACTTGACTTGTTCTTTTAATGTGATTTCAAGCTTTAGCTGCCTCTAACTAAGTAATATTGACATTTTATGAGGAAGAATGAGTTGATTTGGCAATAAATGTAGAAAATAGGTGAAGTAGTAGTCATATAGGCCTATGAATTAAATTTTTGCCTAACTTAAATTGTAAATGTATTTTTACATACATAACCTAAGTAATTAATTCTAGCTAACATCATTTTTGTTTAACCAAGGTTTGCAAGGTACAGAAAGGAGGTCTATTGACGAGCAAAGAGCTGAATGAAGTTCGAGACATGTTAGCGTCTTTCATCACATATAATTTAATTTGAACTTGTTAACTTATACATTAATTATTAGTATAGTTTTTAAATATAACACCTTTTAATTAATGAGTTGTAAAAGCTATATGACATTTCATTGTATCGCATTTACGGTTATTAATTAATATTTGTGTATTGTTGTTATTATTCCACTGTAAAAATTATTATATTATTAGTATTTTTAATAATAATATTATAATAATAATAATAATAATAATAATAATAATACGGGTAATAACTATTATTATTACTGTTATTATAATATATATTAATGGCAGAATTAATGCATGATGTGCAGGTTTTTAATTATTTTTAATTATAAAAAAAAAATTAAAAAACAAAACAGGTTTTTCCCACCGGTTTACACATTGAACCGGTGCCCAAAACAATTTTGAAAACTGGCGCGCTAACTTTTAGCACCGGTTCAATGTGTAAACCGGTGGGAAATCTCATGGTTTTGCCACCGGTTCACTCCAAAACTGGTGGGAAAAGTCTTCCAGGTATTTGCTAAATCGAATGTTTTTGCCACCGGTTCACTCCAAAATCGGTGGGAAAAGTTGTTTTGGCCACCGGTTTTGAACCGGTGGGAAATCTTTTGGGATTTAGCACCCCCCAAATCAAAACCGGTTCAAAACTGGTGGGGAATGTGTGGTTTGAACCGGTGGGGATTAGGGTTTTTCGCCTAGTGTTGCCTTGTTCTTGAACTCCCTTCTCCTTGCTCTCAAGGGCCTCTCGATCACTCCATAGGCGGTGGCACGGCTAAGTAGTTGCACCACCTCCTTTAAGGAGAGTGTCTCCTTTCTCTCAGCTATATGCACTCTAAGTGCATCATAGCCCGAGTGGATTGAAGCAAGCAAGATATGCCCCGCCATCTCATCCTCCAATGAGATTCCGATAAGCTGCATGTGTTTGAAGAGCCTAGTCATTCCAAGCACATGAGGTCGGAGGGGCATCCCGGGTCTCAATTTGGTATTGTAGACCCTTGACCAAAGCCGACGCCTTTCCTTAGCAAGACAACCCACATTCGGTGGTTTAATCTTCATGTTTGAGAGTGACCTAGTCAAATCAAACACGAGTCCATCATAGTTTCCATTATCACTCTTGGTGACTCTTATGTTGACAACGTCCTCAAGTCCTTTGAGGAACATGTCCGGAAAATAGAATAAGAGCTTTTCCTTCCAATCTTCCGGGATGGTATTGGAAATAAGTCGTGAGACTTTCTTGCAATCAAAAGACCATTTTTCATGAGCCTCATCGGTCATGATTCCCTTAGAGAAGAAGCTTGGAATGGGAGTGTCAAGAGTGTACTCCAAGGAACAATTCCAAAGAGGTTTCCTGAGTTCCTCCATCCACTCCTTGAAGTTGACCAAGTTAAGGCTAAAAGCCAACTTTTCGGGGAGTTCCGGGCACATAGAGTTGTTGTTTGAATTACTTGCAGACATGTTTCTACAATTGAAAGAATTTGAAATGAAAAACCATTCATAAACCAATAAGTTTGAAATTTAAAGCGTTCATGCAAATTTTCAATCTTATTGAGCATTTTATCCACGCATTAACATTAGTCCCTTTTAGGCAGGAATAAAATGATTCCAAGATCCCAAAAATCAAAAAGTGATTAAGCATGCTTTGGCTTGTCTTAACACTTAATATTTTAGGGTAAGCAATCCAATTACTAATAGCTCCAAGCTACTCTTGGTTTGATAAAATGTCGCATCTAATGCTTCCTTGGCATTTTATCTCCATTGCCACGACATCTAAGGACTCCTTACCGATATCGTTGAGCTTAACCAAGACAACTTGTATACCTAGTATACCTTACGTTCCTAGGGAAGTAGTGGTGCCTCGCTTTGGCATAGCCCATCACATACGCGCATTAGTTTGGTAAGTGTTGTTCTTGGAATGGCATATTTTAGCTCAATATTTTAGGGACCTAGGGTTTCTATGTTGGTTGATTTAAGTGAACTCAATTAATCATCGCAACATTTGAAATCCTAAACATGCACCTAACATATCATTCAAATATATAAGAACAATTATATATAGAAAACATGAAATAAGATGCATTTGGCAACTAGCATGACCCCTTGAAATCTTCAAATCTTCAAGGGTCTTCATCTTGGCTCGCCTTCATAGAAACGCCGTCTTGAGACATCTTCGCCAAATAAAAAAATACTAGCTACTAAGATTAGGATTAATCTAAATATTAAGGTACAAAAATACTCAACGGTACGCAGACCGTATTTAGATTTACAAAAATGCATAACGGATCGCAGTTCGTATTTACTATCCTAATTGGGCTCCACTAGTTGCCATTTTCACGAAACCTGTGAAATAATATATTTTCCATTCATCCATTCACTATATGTGAATGGCCCATGCTTTTACAACGAAAAACAAGTAACAATGCATAACGCGCGCGAACTAGTAACTAACTTAGGTGGTTAATCCAATTAACACGCCTAATTAAAACTAGCCAAGTTGTTTAACATTTTATGTGATTAAGACGCAATTATTTCATGCAATTAACGAAGCTTCCACTAAATTCCGCATCCAACTTAATTAATCCAATTAATTAAGCCGGTTAACCCAAATTTTGTCAAAATTAAAATTTTGCAAGAGCCGGAAAAATCAAGGTTTAACCTCGTTAAAATAATTAAATAAATTAAAACGGAAAAATTAAAATTTTGCAAGAGCGGAAAAACCAAGGTCTAACCTCGTTAAAATAATTAAATAAATTAAAACGGAAAAATTTTGCAAAATGATAGCCCAAGATTAAGCAAAATAGCCCACTTAAAACACGTGGGCTGCGCACCATGGCTGCTAGGCAGCCCTTGTGTTGCATCTAATGCTGGGTGCTAGCATGCTCGCCCAGCGTAGGACGCCATGCTAGCTAGCACCAGTAGCCCGCTACGCATGCTAGCTGCTCACTGGCGCTAGCAGTGGCTGCCTGGCTGGGGCTTGCTGCCTCGCTGCCCAGCAGCATGCACAAGCACCTCCAGCAGCTTATGGCCACGCACATAGCATCAGTGCACCACAGCCCCTCGCCACACAGCAGCAGCACCTCAAGGCACAACACCCCTGTGCGCACCATAGGAAGCCACATGTGGGCTGCGTAGGCAGCCCGACTAGCCTTGGTGGCGCTTGGGTGTTCTTGCCTCGATTTGCATGCCATTTCTCGGGATTTTAATCCCAATTTACGTGTGACATAAAATTAATCCTAAATTTATTTGAGAACCAATTTAGGGCAAAATGAAATAAAATAAGTCCAACTTAATTAAATTTGATTTTAATTGTGCACAAGCCTAAATCATCCAAAATTACCTTTGAAATAATTTAGGTCTCTCTTGATGATTTAAAATTGAAGGGCTACACCCATAATTAATTTAACCCAAATGTAAATTAATGATGAGTTTTGACAAAATAGGGAGTTGGAAAAATAAAACCTTTCATCCAATGAAAAATTTCCCAACAATAACTTGTGTAAAATTGAAAAAATTTACATCTTCCAATATGAAGATTAATCAAAATTCAATCACAAGTTTTGAACTTTAAGGACTTTAATCAACACAAAATGATTAAATTTAAGAATTGGTTCAACATGGACTTTAGCAATCAAAGTTCTAACCAAATAAACAATTAAAGGTTGAATCTTTGAAATTTTAGGGGCTTCAAAATTGCAAGTTCAATTCACCATAAACATTCACACTCAAAGCAATTTATTTGCAATAATGTGAAAAATACAAGTTTATGTGAAAAGTGAACACACCAAATTAAGCACCAATTATGACTTCATAAACATGCTTAATGAGTTTTATAATTGCAGTAGATTAGGGATGCAACCATACATTTAATCTACTTTCATCATGCAATAATTAATCAAGATTAAAAGATTTAAAAAAATTCGTCAAAAACGAAAAACCCCTCGAAAAACAAATTTCTGGATGGATTTTGGCTTCTGGACATTCCTACAAGGTTCATAAACGATTTAGAACATCGATTCCACCAAAAAATCACTATTTTTGAGTCGAAATCTGGGTTCGTCAACCAAATTTAAAAAAAAAATAAACGAGATTAAAATTAATTAAAACGAGCTTCTAATCCAATTAGAAAGCACAACTAGAAATTTAAATCCATTTTAAATCACCTTAATAAATTATTAGTCACAATAATTAAAGTGAGCGCGGCTCCGATACCGCTGTTGGGTTTCGTAGAGTCCGACTCTACACGGAAGGAAAACCCACCCAAGACCCGCACACTAAATAAAGCAACTAAGCATGCAATCACTAATTAAACAACAATTAAGAGAGATAAAGAAAAGACATTCTTACCCTTGTCGTGTGCTTCGCTTGAATCCCGAGCTCTTACTTGAACCCTGCAAATGCAAGGTCCCCGACGGCTTGTACCCACGAACCCGACCCGTACGATCCAAGTCCCGATGGTTAGTCGGGACCCGACCAATAAAAATTAGAGTTTTACGAACTTACGGTTTTCTCACTTTTCTTAAGGATATGCATTTTTAGTTCCACTCAAGTTTTCATCCCAAATCCCAAAACCTTGGTATTTATAGGGAAATGAACCTTGAATTCCCACTCTTGATCAATGTGGGATATTTGCAATTTTCCCATTTTATTTTAATTAAAACAAAATTAAAATTGCAAAGCAATCAATAAGTTACAAGTGGCACAAGGAAGAAGAGAGAATAGCTGAGGACCATTTCCGGGGGAGGGGGGGACCATAGCCTTGGTGCCCAGGGTAATGCCCACAACCCTTTGGTCCCCACTTGGCCAAAACCGACATCCTCCATGTAGCTGGCTGGCAGCCTGCCTTGGCTGCCAAGGCTGCCAGTTGGCGCCTAGCACCATATTATTGATCGGAAGTGGCCTCCACCTAGGCATTACGATCACTTGACCTTATTGAAGAATTAGCTATCCGATAATTCTGAACCCTCTATCGGAATAATACACTTGTTGGAAGGACACCATTCCTTATATATATATATATATATATATATATATATATATATATATATATATATATATATATGTGTGTGTGTGTGTGTGTGTGTGTGTGTGTGTGTGTGTGTGTGTGTGTGTGGAACCAAGTTATAATATGAACCAAGCCTAAAATGAGAGCTAGGAACTAATCTAGGCCCTTAGATCATGTTTATCGGACGGTCCACATGCTTCCCGTGTCACTAATGGCATTTTCGTAATATTTCAACTTTACAAAGTAGTTTCCAGTTTCATTTCTATAAAGTAAATGAAAACTTAGTAAAAGTAAATGAAATCAGTGAATGAATGAAATTTCAGTAAAAGTTTAAAAAGCAGGAAAAAAAAAATTAATAAACTGCAAAATTACAAAAATGTCATTAATGAGGGCGGGTGAAACGTGAGCCATCTGATGGAGTGCGATTAAAAGTTATATATATATATATATGTATATATATATGTATATATATATATATGTATATATATGTATATATAGGAATTATATTTTATGGTATATATAATTTAAGATTGTTTGACTTTAGAGTACTAAAATCATGGACTAATATATCGATCATTGTATTGTCCCTATAATGTTAACTCCATTCAAACACTCTTATTGCTTTGCCGCACCACTCTTTACTTCTGTAGTATCTCAATCTATCTTTCTTATAAATTAAATTTTTCTTATACCATTTTTATTACTTATTACCATTCCATTTTTTCACCCTTCTTTGTTCTCTCTACAATTCACAACTTGGATCATGAGTTATTATTGGTCTGCCCTATTACCAATTACCTTAGTCATGTCGGGTTAGGGTCATGGTAAATTTTAGTTAGGTTAATAATAGGTAGGGTTTAATTGGATCATGAGTAATTTTGGGACGGTTATTTTAATTGGGTAATGGGAAGTTTCAAATCGGGTAATTAAAGGTCGGGTAAATTAAAAAGAGGTGTTTTTTCGAGTCTAAATGGTTTCGGATAGATTTTGTTTCGGGCTGGATTGAATTCGGATTTTATATTATCGGTTTTTATTGGTTTCGAATTACATATGAGTCGATTCGAAGTTGGGTTTGGATCATAAATTACCGGATGGAGTCGGTTTTGATTAACGTCAGGTCGACTCCAGATCGAATTTGGATAAAAAAATACCTATATCCAACTAGTTTAAAAACAGTTCGATTTCAAATAAAGCTTTCGGATCGGATTAGTTTTTGACACCTCTATAACCATGTGGTCATGTGCGTTGTTATTGGTACTTCACCAATTGGCATAAAATTATTCCTGTATTATCAATTTGGTACTGGTGTGTGCCCAAATTTCTTGTAATCTTAAACCTTCCGACCCGCACTCCACATTCCTAATTAGTATTAACTTCCCATTATATTGGTCCCAAAAAAATATCCACTTATCCCTTTCTATATAAACACACCACCTTTCTTGCCCATTTTCTTCCTTCTAAAATCACCTCTCCTTTACACATACACAACTAAAAGTTCTCTTCATTCCAACTCCCCCTTTTCTATTACTCTACATTACACATAAAAAAAAAATTTAAAAAAAAAAAAAACCAACAATGTGTCCTCATGAGACCAAGATGATCTCCTCCACCTCAGATGGGCGGGCGGCCCTTCAACGTCGAAACACTCTTAAAAAAATCGCCCTAAAGACACCACCTCCTGCTCCTCCATCACCGCCCCCACGAAGTGCTAAATCGAGGCCATTATCCTCAGCCTCGCCGACCTCCCCTAAGCTGAGGTCGCCAAGGCCTCCCGCCGTGAAACGTGGGAATGAGAATAACAGCCTTAGCTCTAGCTCAGATAAGATCATACTCCCCAGAGCTCCACTCATGCGTTCCGTTAGTAGTTTGGAAAGAAAGAAGTCTAAGAAATGGGGTGTTAATAACAACAACGGTGTCACCCGTTACGGCATTGATCATATTGTCAGCGATATTGATCCATCTTTGATGCTACGATATTCGTCGTCTTTGATCACAGAGGCTCCTGGAAGTATAGCTGCTGTAAGAAGAGATCAGATTGCGCTACAACATGCTGAAAGAAAGATGAAAACTGCTCATTATGGAAGGTCTAAATCTGCTAAGTATGAGGCTAAAGTTTCACCATTAGTTGAATCTTTGAGGAAAATCAAGACTTCCGAAACACCTGTTCATGAGAGAAGATGCACTTCTGTTACTCCTAATTCTGGTAACAATTCCTCTCTTGTTTTCATATTTTTGTTTTTGAAAAATAGCTTGATGAAAATTATATTTAAGGAAAATGATCGCTACTATTTTCTACAGTTTGGTATTTATAAATGGTGTAAAACAGTAAAACAATTATTTCTCCATAAGTGGACAAGACTTTTCTAAACAATTAATTAATGTGCTACATTTTACTCCAAACCCCCGTGTTTGAGAAACTAGATATAATTATTTTCCATATTGATATTTTGTAAATATTATCATTATAATTAATTATAATAGAATATGATATTGATTATATCTCATTTCCCTAACACCTGACACCTTGATTTTCCTCTACTTTCATCCGATCCATCTTCTTCCAATTCCCTTCTTTTATCATCTTCCTCTAATTCTACGAATATAGAATTTGCGTGTAAGGTAAAATTATATTTACAACTGTGTTGTGCCTTAACAATTTTAATAATGATATATATTTTCCATTAAAATAAATGGTGTTTAATATATTGGTGGGTTTCATTTGGATTTTCCTCTTTCTTTTTTTTTGTTTTGAAACTAACAAATGAAAGTTGAAGACAACAAATGTTCTGCTTTTATTAGAAAAATTGGTTTTGGTTTGTATGGAAAACATATGATAAAACTTGTAGTAATGTTTACGTCAAAGGAACCAAACAAACTATCCTTATTTTACATCAATTTTAACAAGCAAGTAGTAATCTTCCTTGAGGAAATTGTCACGTTGTCCCAAAATACTATGTTATAATTTTCATACTACCTTTGTTAATTTTTAGGAAAAATGTAAACCCCCATCTTCCATTATAACATAGTATTAATTTCAAAAGGTGGGATTGTTTATGGAAGACCGACTAAAGGTGGGATTATTAGATTACAATTTTCTTAATTTTTAATTGCAACAAATAAATTTTTTATGTCTCACAAATAATACTCCTTTATTGGAATTAAAAATTAACGAAAGTAGTATTACATTTCTGGAAATAAATAAGTCATAATTTTTTATATAAAATGTCAAAACTATACAAGTATTTGGTAAGTTTAATTAAGCTACACACCAAAATAGTCCTTTAAGGGAGTCAAGAGTGGGGTAATAATTGCAAGAGGATAGATTGGTAAAGATGATTATGTAAAACAATTTGTGAATATTGACATATTGTACAAAATGAACAGAGGACAAGGTAATGAAGTACGAAGTAAACCTTTTCCTTTAATCCTTTTCAGTATTAGCCAATTTTCAAAGTTGTAATTAAATTGAAGGACACCAAGGCGTTTGTTATGATAAGTTCAAACCTAGAAATCTAATTTTTAAGCAATCCCTCCGAAGTATTAAGTTTTTTTTTTTTGTTTAGTTTTCATATATGGAAATTAAAAAATTTAGAACATTGCATAATTTGCCTTTAATATGATGCATGTGTAGTTGTAGTTTTATTTGCAAAGTGCACAACTTAATTTCTATGGATATAAATTAATAAGTGCTATTTTATACTCCGGTATAATAATGCGTGTATTATACTCCCTCTATTTCCCAATAATTGTAATATTAAGTGTTGTAAACAAATTTAGAAAACTTATAAGGTGGGGACCAAATGAAGAATTTTATAATATAAAGTATAGTAAGTAGAGATATATTTAATTGTCAATAGGAGAGAAAAATAATAAAAAAAAGTAGTGTAAGTGGGGTTGGTAGGAGTAATAAATAATATAAGTAAGTCCTTACCGAAAAAGGAAGTGTTGCAATTATTATGAAATGGATGTAAAAAAAAAAGTGTAGTGATTATTACAAAAAGGGTGGAGTAATAATTAAAACAAAACAAAACAAAACAAAAACAACAACAACAACACAAAATAAAAAAATAAAAAAATAAAAAAAAATAAACTCCTTTATAGACCAACATTGTGGGACATTCGAAAAGATTAAAGAAAAAAATATAATGAGAAGAATAAGTATGAATATGTCAATATCTAAGGTCGAAGTATTAATGAGGTTTGTTATGCATTTGTAGATGTATGATAAATACTAAAATATTGAAAAACACATGAAAGAGAGAGAAAGGAGGAGAGAAATGGGTAATTAGGACCACTTTTAAATGTATCACTGAAACCTTATATAATACTACTTTTGTTTTTTTAGTTGACACGTTTTGACTTTAACATTATTCACACTCCCCTTTGACCGTGTTTTGTGCTTTATACGTAATGAAAAATATAGCCATGTGGGATCTTATTTTCAAAAATATCAAATCTTCATAATTTTTTCTGATCGGTAATTAAAGATATGAATGGTTGAAGTTGTGCATTGGCAAACGTGACTAAAAAAACGTGTTAACTAAAAAGAAACGGAGGAAGTACCATTGACTATGTAGTGATACTATTTCTACACGTAATTATTATCAATGAATGAATATATAGTACCACTATATACATACATAGTACCACCGAATGCTCAATGGTACTATTTGATCATCTAATCGTACTATTGATCACCCAATGGTACTACTCTAAATTCAGAATATGCATTTACGTGTAATTACAGTATTGACCCTCGTTATGCATTTACTCATACCTCACTAACCTCTCTTTGGAAGGCCTCAAATATCTAGATTATTGGTTCCCTAAAAAAATAATAAAAAAAATCTAGATTATTTGTTTGTTTGTTTTTTTTTTAGCTTGAGCTTAACTAACAATTTTTTTTTCCATTTTTCTCTAAAACAGATGCTCTTTTTGTTGCTTATCATGACAAGGAATGGGGAGTACCAGTTCATGATGACAAGTAAGTGTCTGCCTCAATATTAATTATCTCTGTTTTTGTGTTTCTTCTAAAATTGTACATTAATTAATGATGATTGTAACAAAATTTATTGTGTCCTAATTTTTGGGTGACTTGCATTTAGGATGTTGTTTGAATTGTTAGTACTGAGCGGTGCACAAGTTGGCTCCGATTGGACATCCATCTTAAGGAGACGTCAAGATTTTAGGTGAGAGTTTCTTTCCTATCCCCTCCTTTTGTAAGTGTTATAATTTGCTTGATATATATGAACAAGTATATAGTTTTAGAAAGTTTACTTTATTACTCGTATAGTCGTATTATACAAAATAATAAAATGTAAATATACGAAATAATAAAATGTAAGTGCGAAAGTTGAGGTATTAAAAATATTATAAAATTAATAAAGAGTTGATTCGCTTAGTAAAATTTTTACCTTAGATCCCATAAGTTTGGGGTTCAAATCCTACCAAGTGAGGGTAGTTGGGGTAGGGATTCCCTTACCTTCCCTCTACTCCGAAATGTCTAGCCTATAAATGCTTGACCAAAATAACCGTGAAAATTGAGGTCTGGTCAGTCATCCTTACCTTAAAAAAATATTGTAAAATGATATATTGAGTTATATATATTTTATTGAAAAATAATTATGAGTTGATAAATCAACTATTCAAAAGTCGATACATATCTCATATTTGTAGTAGAATACTGGATAAAAGCCCGTGCGATGCACGTATTTTTAATACAAAAAAAAAAAAAAAAAAAAAAAAACTCCATATATTTCTTTGTTAGAATGTCATTAAGATTTTTTTTTATTATTATTATTTGATTTGTCTCGGGGTTTTCTATGTCCCTCGGGAGAGTTACAACACCAAGACTGGATTCCGGGCGCCTGTACCTGCAAAACAACGGAGACTCAGGTTGGGTGGAGTTTCGACTCCGATGATCAAGTTAGAACGTGTTCGGAATATGTAAAAAGTGCGGAAAGTAAAGTAGTATCTTCTCGGATTCCGAAATCGGGAAAATTCTCTAAGGTGAGAATTAATTACCTGCAATCACTGACTACTCTGATTTTTTCGTGTTCAATGAATCTGTGTTCCCTAGGTGGGAGCATCTCCCTTTTATAGGGTCTTGGGATTCGTGCCACTATCCTAGGTTACGGAAACCTAGGAATGATGGGCTGTCATGGGAATTGGACCTTGAAGGTTGTTGTTTTCCCTTGCTGACTTCGAGTGCCACTGTCAACTGGTGAGTGGCCCTTATTGGACCTGTCATGAGGTGACACGTGTCCCATTCTGATTGGGCCACGTGACATGGGTATTTTTACCCAAATCATTTGTCCGTCACAAGAGTGACGTGGCGTGCCACGTGACTCCTGTGACAAGTATCACATGTAGACGAGTGAACGGTGTTGAACGGTTCACCTTCTAGGGAAGTTAGGGTGATGCCCCTATTTCCAACCCCTTTATAAGTAAGGTTCCCCCTCCTTCCCTTCTCATTTTGGAACCTGTCTGAAAAAATCTCAGAGAGAGAAAGAGAAGATTTTTAGTGATGGAAACTCTAAATCCGCCTACATTTGACTTCACAAACTTTCCTATTATTTCGCTTGACACAGCCGGTCTACCGTCTGTGTAGCTCACAAACAAGAAAACATCTGAACCACTTGGTATTTTCCAGAACTGCCTCCCTTTTTCAAATAGATACAGCCGTTCTACCGTCTGTGCATCTCACAAACGGGAGAACATCTGAACCGCCAGGGTACCTTCCAGACAATTCTCTTGATTTCCAAGTTGTTACAACAGGTCATCCGTCTGTGCACCTAAGCTAGCAAACAGAACTTCCCAGAACCGTCTGGGTACTTTTCCAAACAATTCTCTTCTTCTCCAAGTGGGTACATCCGGTCAGCGCTTGACTCTTTCAGAAGCATCTTAGAGGTACCGTCTCTCCCCTTCACAACTCTTTCAAGCTTTTTCCATTTTTATCTATATTGCATTAAATAATGGATTCACCCACCACACACACGACACAGTGTAGGATAGTGGTCAGCCGGTCTCCTGGTACAACTGAGTCTAGGATTGGGGGTGTCGCCTGGGGTTGTTTGGACCACCCTTGCTCTTCCTCGAATTCGACCGTCTCTGTGCATGTGCAGGATAATATGGTTCGGATGAAGCGAACGACAATTGACCCATATTATAGATCAGACTGCTCAGCTGAGGCACCGGTTGACATAGAATATGACTATCCTTCGGGTGCACCTACACTCCGAGGGACGATATTTCAAAGGACTCTGATCAAGGAGACGGCGCTGAGGTCGTCCAATGATCCGACTCAGAAGAGTCGACCTCACAGCAGGCAGATGTCGAAACTGAGGAGGATGAGGCGTATAAGTGGCCGTCTATAACCAACCCCACTGAGGCGCATATGACTGCAAGGGATATAGTCACCCTAAGAGCAAGCTTCCCCGCCTTTGTAGAGAAATGCCCAGTGGGGGATAGGTGGGAAATAATTGTGCCGCCTGCAGAGGCGACAGTCGTCTGGGATGACGATATTAAACATGCCGACAATTATTTCGGCTGTTATGGGACAGCATTCAAAGCCGGCCTCCGGTTCCCCCTTCGTGATGCAATCAAAGCAATCTTAAAGGGTTATGATCTTGGCGTATGGCAACTCACCCCCAACTCCCGGGTGAACATCATTAGTTATATCGCCGCCTGCGAGATGCAGGACATAACACCCAGCTGGGAGGCATTTGCACATATGCACTACTTAAGTCGTGCCCTAGGTGGCTTGAAGGCGTGGTAAACTTTAACCACGCATCCGAAGTACATGATGACACTAAATAAACCGTCTAAGTGGAGCAACTGGAAAAGCAAGTTCTACATGGTTTCCTCTCCATCTAGACGTCTAAACCGTCTGCTCCGCCAGTACTATAAGGAGCCGGCTCTCTTGGGAAAAAAGTGTACCCTTCCGCGTGTCCCTGAGGAAGCTTAGGCAGAAATAATAGAGCCGGGATTTTTCAAGAGGACCACCATGCCTCTGGATGATGGCACTGAAATAATTGTACCCAAGAACTAGGTACACCATCCGGATTGGCTCAAGGATGAGGCTTTCCTGTCCGCCTATAGTCTTAGTACCTTTTTTTATAGACGTACGTTGACCACTTAATTGACACTTTAGTGCCGCCTCTATGGTTCTGTGATTTGTTTGGTATTTAACCAACCGGTTTTCCTTTTGCAAAAAAAGTTCTAGAAATGGTTAACTCTGCAAAGACGCCTGCCAGGTCAGCAACCCTGATCCGGAAGGATCAACTTGAAAAGAAAAGGGCCCAACTGGCGTCCAAGGATGATGGGGTAAGCTCTGGTTGTGTGCTTTAACTTGCAAACTTTTATTGTCATCAGACGACTTTTATCCGGCTGTGACCCTTGTGTTTGACTTTCAGGGTGGAAGTAAGAACGTTCCATGTTCTATCTCCAAGATGCTGCTCAAACGGAAGGCTGATGAACCTTCCAAAACTCCTTCCAAGGCAAGGAAAGCCCCGCCTGCCCAGACAGCTTCATCAAGGCCGCCTTTACAAGGCAGACTAACCTCTGCTTGCTGAATTTTGCAGGTAATCCTGAGAGTAGACGGGCTCAAAGCCCCATTTCAAAAGAAGCAAGAGGAGGTAAGAAATGCCAATAAACGGGCGGTTGATGCCCTTGACCTTGCTCAATACTGATGTACTATGAATGATGTTAAGACTAAAGCTCAAGAGATGAAACAGGAGGAGCTGGTTAAGGAGCTCACGGCTGCTGTGGAGACGGCCAACAAGGTGGTGTCTGACCTTGAGCTTGAGCTAAAAAATGCCTAATTAGATCTCAAGGCATTGGAAGCGGATGACCAAGAGAATACCAAGCTTAGGGCAGACGTTTCCCGGCTGAAGGATGAGTTGGCCCAGGTGTAGACTAATCGTAAGGCTAAGCTGGCGGCTGAGCAAGACTTGCTGGTGGATGAGAATGAGCGAGATTGTGAAGCTCCCATGAAAATAGCATGGAATCTCATCCATCCGGACTACGACTGGGAGTTCTTCAACTTAAGGTACAAGTATGCCACTGAGGTATACGATGCCCAGTCCCTCGGTCTTGAGGCGCTGGCTCCGTTTGAGAAATGGGCCGATATTCAGCCGTCTAATGAGGAGCATGAGGATGAGGAGCTCAATGAGCAAGAGGAAGAACAAGTGTCGGTTGACCTTGACCAAGCTCAACTAAGGCAACCTGAAGACGAGCTCCCATCCGGCCGGGACCAGCCGGTGCCTTCACCTCAGCAACAACAAACTAAAGCTTCTCTGTCTTTGTTTTCGGCCTGCGTGCCGAGTATTACAATGTAATTCCAACAACAATCTTTTTATTTTTCCAGACGTCGATCTGGTATGACAGTCTTCTTCTCCCGGTCTTTTTATGCCGGGTGCATTTGATGAAATTGCCGACTAGGTCGGTTTTTAGCAAAAAAAATTATTCTTGCTTTATGTATATGCTTGCAATCTTAGCAAACTTGTTGATGGCACTCGACACTTAACGAAACGGCTGCCTTTTGCCCCTGGACAGATGTGTGGTTGGGTTTAAGGTAGATTGATTGACCGGGGGAGCCTAGATACTTTAGAGAGTATGAAGGGTTCCTTGGTCAATCAATCACTTTCGTGATTGCCCCAAATCAAGCACACAGCCGTTCATCATACAGGCGGATTTTAATTGAACACCAAGACATTTCTCTTTTGTTGTTTGAGACTTTTCATAAATATACTCGAGCGTCTTTTTGCCCCTTTGGGAGGACTTCTTGAGTTTCGAGTTTAGTGTGGGGGTAATAATCTATGTGGGATTGACGGTCGGTTACTAGCTGGTGTCAATGAGACATGCGTTTTTGTTTATGCCGTTTTAAGTTCCCTTTTAGATTACTCAGGTCAAACGTTTATGAATTCACCCGGATGGGCTTCGCCGAATGACTAATCATGTTGGAACAGATAGATAATCATTCAATATTATCTGGCCATTTGCCTCATCATCCGGCCATTGGCCTCATCAGTTTATTTTAAACAAATCATGCTTAGCTGCTAAGTTTTCGGACTTAGCTTTTATTTATTTGTATTTTTCCGCCTGTATTGCCCCAGAGCAATATCAGGCGTTTAACAGTGTACCATTATAAGGTTCTATCCAACTTAGATAGTAACTGGATACCAGTTGTCTTATAACAAGCGGTGGTTTTTGGTTATCTAGGTTTCACCGGATCAAATCAAATGGTTGTGAGCGTATCTTAATTTAGACAGTCAGTAGGGCAGTTTGTTTCATAGTTTATAAAGCAATATACCACCCGGATGGGAGATGCTCTCTGCGACGAATTCACCCGCATGGGCGTCGTCGGATGTCTACTCATGTTGAAGCAGACGGGTAGATGTTTAATAGTATCCGGCCATTGGCCTCATTAGATCTTTCTCAACGAATGATGCTCAGCCGCTATGTTTTTGTACTTAGCTTATTTTTTTATTTTTTTTCAAAAAAAAAAATTAGCCATCTAAATTTCCCCTACCGGATCTTTCTCAACGAATGATGCTCGGCCGCTAAGTTTTTGTACTTCTCAGCTAGCCAGAAGTTAGAATGCGTCTTACTGGTAAGAAAATAAATGAGTTATTTTATCTAAATGAGATAATAGCCGGCTACCGGTTGTTATAGAACAGCTGGTAGTCGCTAACTATTTAGTTCTCATTAGATTAATTCAAACGACAGCGAGCTTATCTTAATCCAGACAGTCGGTAGGGTCGTTTGTCTACTCATGTTGGAGTAGATGTTACGTTTCAATAAGGTCGTCTGCACATTGCATAGACAATATATATACAGAACAATGAATATCGTTGGAAATAAAGAACAACTTTTCATTGATAAGACTTTATTTACAAAAATTTTGAAGTCTTAGAAGTAGTAATTTTTTAAGTTGTCTACATTCTAACTTCTGGCTAGCTGCCTACCGTCTGGTGTTTCCTGGCAGTAGGGGTCGCCTCTCACTTCTTTATAGATCCGGTAGGGGCCTTCCCAATTAGGAGTCAACTTTCCTTTCTCATTGGCTCTACTTGTTGCCTCCATTTTCCGTAACACAAAGTCCCCTACTTTCAAGGGCCGCTTGTGTACTCTTTGGTTGTAGGCTCTTGTCATTCTTAGACTATAAATCTCATGACGCAAGGCGGCATTGCCCCTGCGTTCCGGGAGTGAGTCTAATGCTAGCCGCATGGCCTCCCAGTTAGCCTCTTCGTCATACAACATGACTCGAAGAGTCGGCTCATAGTGTTCAATGGGCAAGACAGCTTCAGCACCATAAACCATGAGAAATGGGGTTTCACCGGTTGCCCCTTTTTTAGTTACTGTGATGGCCCATTGGACATGAGGCAATTCATCTGCCTAAAGACCGCCAGCTCTTTCAATTTTCTTCTTAATGTCGTCTGAGATAAGCTTGTTGAAGGCTTCAACCTGGCCGTTTGCTTGGGGACGGCTAACTGATGCAAAGCAATGAGAGATTCCTTGGTCTTCCAACAAATTCTTGAGAGCAGGCGTCTCAAATTGAGGGCCATTGTCAAAGACCATAGACATAGGTACCCCAAACCGGGTGATAATAAATTTCCAGATGAAGGAGATGACATCCTTTGTCTTAATGCTTTTGACCGCCTCTGCTTCTACCCATTTGGTGAAGTAGTCAACAGCAACTAGAACATATCGTCGTCTGCCTGTAGCAGGCGTATACAGACCTAGAATGTCCATGCCCCATTTGGTGAATGGTGCTGGGTTGTGAATGGCCGTCATATCAGTAGCTGAATGATGTATGAGTTTGCCGAATCTTTGACACTTATCACATTTTTTCACCAGTTCCATGGCGTCTGCCTCAAGAGTGGGCCAAAAGAAGCCTTGTCGCCTGACCCTTTTTGCTAGAGACCTGCTGCCTATTTGTGATGCACAAAAACCCGAGTGCAGGTCCTCTAGAACCTCTTGCCCCCTTTCTGGGGTGATGCATTTCAAAAGAGGTTGAAGATAACCCTACTTGAAGAGTTCTCCATTATGAATCTCGAAATTGGCAGCACGTTTTTTCATTGCAGCCGCTTCTAGGTATGCATCCGGTAAAGTGTCGTCTAGCAGATTGGCCAGGATGCCATCCATCCAAGTTGAACTCCGGTCTAGTATTCTAATGGTATCTTCTTCAGTACTTCGATTTTCCATTACTTACCAAGAGCGACCGAGGTATATCATAGGAGGCAGATGAAGCCAATTTGGAGAGAGCTTCCGGCTAGTTGTTCTTAGATCTGGGCACCTGACTTAAATGAAGATCATTAAGTGTCCCAGCCTCTTCTTTGACGGCCTACAAATACTTGATCATGGCCGGATCGGTGGCTTCATAGTCAGCATGGTACTGGCTAATGATCAATTGTGAATCAGAGCAAGCGTCAATCTTTCTTGCCCCTGCCGCCTTGCACATGCTGATGCCGGCTAGCAGGGCTTTATATTCCGCCTCATTATTTGAGGTTTGGAAGTTGAACCGTAGTGCATATTCATACTTGTCCCCTTCAGGAGACTGACATATAACGCCTGCACTACGGCCGTTCATTGGAGAGCTCCCGTCTACATATACTTTCCAAACTTGGTAATGATTCTCCGGCTCAGCCGGCCTTGTCATTTCGACAATGAAGTCGGCACGCCAGTCCCTTCACTACCTTCCTTGGTTCGAAAGAGATTTCAAGGCTTTGAATTTCAATAGCCTATTTGATCATTCGACTGGATGACTCCATAGTTGTCATTGGCCGTTTGAGGGGTTGGTCTATGTAGACCACAACCGGATGTGCCCGGAAGTAAGGTTTCAACTTCTTGACTTCCATGAAAAAAGCAAGGCCAAAATTTTCATTGATGAAATATACCGGAAGCTGGATGTCGTCCCTCTCAGCAAGGAGAACAACACTAAGAGCATGATCTAAGACGGCTAGGTACATATAGAACTCCTCCTTTGTTAGAGGGCTAACAAGCCTTTGCAAAGTGTGCAAGTGTTCTTTCAATTTCTAAAAGGCCGCCTCAGCATCATCCTCCCATTCAAACATAGTCTTCATTTTTATGGCATGAAAAAAAAGAGGCACTTGTCACCTGACCGGCTGAGCAATCTTCCCAATGCCACCAGATAACCGGTTAGTTATTGAACTTCTTTGACAGTGCGGGGTGACTTCATGTCAATGACCGCCTGTATCTTCTCTAGGTTGGCCTCTATTCCCCTTTGATCAATCAAAAATCCGAGAAACTTCCCAGACTCAACACTAAAGACACACTTCTTGGGATTGAGCATGACCTTGTGCCGCCTGAGTGTTGTGAAGGTTTCTCGGAGGTCAGGTGACACATTTCTTAGAAGGTAGCAGGCGCATTTTTCAAGCCAAACGGCATCACGGTATAGCAGAATAACCCCTAATCAGTAATGAATGTCACCTTCTCTTGATATATTTTCCACAAAGTAATGAAAGCCTGAATAGGCGTCCATAAAGCTCAACAAAGCATGGCCGTCTGTAGAGTCGACCAAACTTTTGATCTTGGGAAGTGGATAATCCTTCGAGCATGCCTTGTTCAAGTCTGTGTAATCAAATCTGGGAACAACATTTGCAACCAAATCTGGGAAGTAACATTGTCGAATGAACCCAACATCTAACAGTTTTTTTCACTTAAGCGGATGCCACCTGACTTCTCTCCTCGCCATGGTTTCTTTTCTTTTGCCTAACCGGCTTCTTTTTGGGATCCACGGCAAGTTTGTGAACAGCTAGATCCGGGCTGATGCCTGACATCTCTTCTACTTCAAAGGCAAAGATGCCTTTGAATTCATTCAATGATTGTGCAAGTTTGTACCCAAGTTTGCAAAGGAAGCCGTCCCAACCTTAATAGTATGCTCCGAACGTGTGTCGTCCAGAGCAATATCAATGTGTTCACCAGCCGACTGGGTACGGAGCTCATCTGATCGTTCCCCTGTCAGTGATTGCTATTGCTTCTCTTTTTTCACGGCCTCTAATTGGTCGGCCTTTCTCTTTTTGCCGGCTACTGTTGGAGCACGCGCGGCTTCCTTGACTTCATCAAGGTCTATTGGCTTCTCACTTTGGCCGGATGCGGCCACTGTGGGTTTGACGTCTGAGAGGTAGCACTCTCTAGCTGTCTTCTGGTCCCCATTCAGGGAGCCGACAGACTCGTCATCTTTCTCAAATTTCAGAAGCATAAGGGATTGAATGATGACAGCCTTGGATTCGTTCAAAGTAGGATGGCCTAATATCAGATTATAGGCAGTCAACTCTTCAACGACCAGGAACCGGACTACCATGTGGCGTCCTTCTCCCTTCTCCCCAAGTCGGATGGGTAGGTCGATTTGTCCTACCGGGTGCACAACTCCACCCCTAAAACCAACTAAGGGTTGAGATAACTTTTGTATATCTAGGCTTGTACTTCAGCTTTGCCAAGAACTTATGGCTGATGAGGTCAGACGAGCTTCCGGTGTCAATGAGGATCCGGCCTACCTTTTAGTTGGCCACCTTGCATTCAATGATAGTGGGGTCATCATGTGGTTTCCTGACGTTTCCCTTGTCTTTTTCAGTGATGCTAACATTAAGGAAGGTGTCCATAGACGCCTGGCCTTCATCCATTGAACTGACGTCCAGCCGCTTGACATGGTCCTTAGTGCCCCGGATGGTTGAGCCCCCTCCTGCAAAGCCGCCTGTTATTATATAGATTGGCTCTTCATCAGTGTCCGAACTATTAGCAGGTTGGGCATTCTTTTTGGACGGATGCCTATGGTTATTCCTTAGGGTTACCTTGGACTTCAATTTCAAATGTAGGATTTCAGCACCCCTTTATCAGCCAGACGGTCTAACTACCGCTTGAGACTATAGCAGTCGTCGGTGTCGTGGCCAATATCCTCATGGAAATTGCAATACTTGTTTTTGTTCCGATTTTTTACGGAACCTTTCATAGCAGCCGGTTTCTCAATGGTTACCCGGTCATTGATCTCCATGAAGATGGAGTAACAGTCCTTGTTAAACTCGTACTTTGGGACGTACGGTTTAAACTTTGTTTTCTTTTTCTAGGACGGTTGTTCAGAGTCGTCTGCCGCCCATATTCTCTTTTCACTCTCTTCTTTTTTAGCCGGCTGTGATTGCCGAATCTCTTTTTTGTCAGACTTTTTGAAGTCCGACTGTTTGTTGATGGAGTAGAGTTCGGTCGCCTGTATATAGGCTTCCGCCTCTATCAGAGCTTCTTGGAGGGTAGCAACCCTCTTTCTGACGAGGTCGAACTTAAAGGTCGACCTGTCTTTTAGACCCTTGAAGAAGTCTGTATAGGCCACTTCATCAAAAAGCCCTTGAATCTGGATTCTCACCAGATTGAACCACCTGGCATATGACCTTAGCCCTTCGTTATCCCCCTGTTGTACAACACCCAAGTCAAAACTTGTTTTCTTAGAAGGTATATTCATAGAGAAGTTAGAAGAAAACAAGTACGCAAGCGTCTGGAAGCTATTGATGCATCCGGCCGGCAAGTTGCCAAACCATCGTTGAGCGATGCCCTTCAATTTAGCCGGGAAGCATCGGCACCATGTGGCATCATCCAACCCTATTAAGTACGTACATGAGGTTGGTGTAGGCCATGAGGTGATCTTCTGAGTTGGTGGTACCATCATAAGTACCCACCATAACATTGTTAACCTTGGCCGGCTATGCCGCCTCGGTTATTTCCCTAGAGAACGCACAAGGTTGTTCCCTAAATTTTAGCAGACGGAGCTGCTAGTCCAAAGGTTGGACGTTTTGTGCCGCCTGACCCCCAATGAGGGCCGGTTGCATGTAAGGTTGTTCATACGGCATGTATGGCTGCTGAGGCACATACGGGACCGAATGGATCATTTGAGGGCCTATGTGGACGGACAGGCCGCCTGAATAAATCTCTCTTTGAGGTATTCTGGAAGCTTTCTAGGGAGGTCGATGATGAAGCCGACTCAGACTGTTGTTGGTTTCTCTAATGATCGATTAGGAACCGAGCATAAGAGTGTGACTTCTTTGAGCCATCCGGATAGGCATGCCGGATGGCCTTTCTCTTTTCACAGGGAGAAGGTTTCTTGGCCGACTGACCCTTGTTGGAGCCATCCTTCCTTTTGTTGATGAGGTCCTTTATTTCCCCTTCGAAACTTATCATGAATTTCATGAGTTCGTCCCATGTAACCGGGGTTGTGTATTCTGCCGACTTGGGTTGTCTAGACGGCTGTCCGGATGACTTACTAGGGCCAGCCTGATCATTGCCCCGTTCCATTTTTTCCTTGGGATGGGTAAGCCTGGTTCTGAGTGACCTATCAGCAGCCACATACGTTTTGACTTCAAAGTCGTCATCAGTGTCATGGTCCGAATAGACCTCAAATTCGGCCGTAGACCGTTTCTCATTAGGGGGCGGTACAAGTACTTGTGAAGCCATCTTAGAGGTACTCTCCCAACAGACAGCGCCAAATGTTTCCGGGTTTTATGTGTTCCTCGGGAGAGTTACAACACCAAGACTTGATTTTGGGCGCTTGTACCTGCAAAACAACGGATATTCCGGTTGGGTGGAGTTCCGCCTCTGACGATGAAGTTAGAACGTGTTCGAAAGACTTAAAAAGTGCGGAAAGTAAAGTAGTATCTTCTCGGATTCCGAGATCGAGAATATTCTCTGTAGTGAGAATTAATTATCTGCAATTACTGACTACTCTGGTTTTTTCGTGTTCAATGAATCTGTGTTCCCTAGGTGGGAGCATCTCCCTTTTATAGGGTGTTGGGATTCGTGCCACTATCTTAGGTTACGGAAACCTAGGAATGATGGGTTGTCACGGAAAATGGGCCTTAAAGGCCGTTGCTTTCCCTTGCTGACTTCTAGTGCCACGTGTCAACTGGTGAGTGACCCTTATTGGACCTGTCATGAGGTGACACGTGTCCAATTCTGATTGGGCCATGTGACATGGGTATTTTTACCCAAATCACGATTCATTTTACTATTAAATAGTTTCAGACAAAAAAAAAATAAAAGAAACTAAATTGCTATTGCATTCAAAATGTCTAAGTTTTAAGTTTATTTTAATGTAATTTATGATTCCTTATTGTTAGTTATGTGTTATTTTTTATTAAAAATAAATTTTTTTAATATGTTACGTCATTTGCAGGATTATCTTTTAAAAAGATAATATTTTTGTTTATAAATAATTTAAATCTTTAATCACTACTTATTGTCTTTTACATTTAAAATTAAATTTTCTATACTCATTGGTTAATTTTACTTATGTTGCGGTTATATTTTTTTATTCTAAAATAAAATACAAATATGTTTTTTAAATTGTTTAAAATAAGCCCTTGCTTATAGTGTTTAGTGTTTAAGAAAATATAATAATGATATCAATTATTAAGGATAAGGATTAGTTTTTTAAATATGATTTTTTTTTAGGATTATTTTTATTCATGCTCTAAATTATTTTTTTATATAAAAATAAAAATCCTACATAGTGCTCTAAAATATTAGGAAAAAAAACTCTCCTTTATGTATCTACTAGTTTTATGCTCGGGCGATGTCCAGATGATTGATTAAATTTTAGTATAAAATTTTTGCCTTGAATGTTAAATATGGTCATATAGATCTTTTTTACAATGCAAAATATTTAGACATACGATATCATATTGCTTACTTATATATAATAGTGTACTTTTAAAAAAATATATTAAATTTATCAAAAAGGATTATTCTAATAGTATAAAATATATAAGATTATGTTACTATTGACTTGAAATTATTTTTGTTGAACTTAAATTATATTACTGAACTGAAAGTATTTTTACCAAACTAAAATTATTTTTATTGATTAAAACTTACTTTTACTAATTCTCTATTAAATTTTTAAATAAATTAATTATATTATTAAGGAATCTTATTTTACAGAACATTTTTAAATGAATTTTAGATTGAAATATAAGTGAGTTATAGGATATTTATTAAAAGTTCTGATTAATTTTATCTTGAAAAGTTATCCAAAAAATGCTTACTTAGCATCATATGTGTCGCAATAATACCTGTTTGTCGCCTTCGTGGCGCGACACTTAGCGAAAAATTGGAATGTCAAGTGTCGTTGTCTCATGTCCTGATTGCGAAACCGGCTTTATTAATTAGTGATATAATACCACTTAGTTATAGGATATTTATTAGCGAAAAATTTCTTATCTATATGCCAAATCTTCAAACATATCATTAATACAAACAATATTATGTAAGAGGTGCATATCCTTTTGATTTAAGATATATTAACGTAGGATACTGTTGATTTTTGTAAGAGCGCAATATGTATTTTACAAATATAGAGAATTGCTAAAATGAGAATGAGAAAATGAGAAAACCACTTAAAAGTTGACACATGTCCCACTTCCTAATTTTTTTTAAAAACAAATATTCTTTTCTTATGCACTTTGTAATTTATATGGGACACGTGGTAGTTTTTAACTGGCTTTCTCATATTTTCATTTCTCATTCTAGCAAATCGCTATATATGTATGCACCATAAATGAAAGTGACTCAAGTAGCATGGTTAGAGTTTTTGGAAGAAATCAATTTAGAGCTAAACCTATTTTCATGTTATTGGATGATATATGTAGGATAAGTTGTAATTTTAATGCCTTTAATTGTGCTCATGTTTAACAGACAGGTAATACAGCTGCCTATGTGCCACTACGAATTTGCCCCGAAATCTTCAAACTTTGGCGGATCTTGACTTAATTTAATAATATCTACAACGTCATTAAAAAAACTTATAAAAATATAACAACTATAGTTGTGTATTTTATTATGCGACACTTTTGCTAAAACTGTGAGAGATTTTTGGGAAAAGTATTGCAATAATTTAAAAAATAAGAAAGTATTTTTTATAAATACTTTAGTAAAACTAATAAATTTATAAGATATTAAGTTATAATTAATTTTATACATATTAAATATATATTGAAACTTAATCGAAAATGAAATTTTAAATAATTTATTATCAATTTGAATTTCATTGATTTAGCATTATACGTGTCAATGTCTCATATTAATGCTTATTTGTCGTGTGTGACACTTGGTGAAAAGTTAACGAATTTATAAGATATTTATTGAAATTTATAATTTAATCTATAAATATTGGAATATTATTGAAAATAAAACCCTAAACTAAATATTTTATTCTAAAAATGTATCCAAATTTTATTGAAAATAAAACTCTTTACTAATTTTGTATGCTACAAAATCTATCCTATTTTTTATCCTCATAAAAAAATATATTCAAATAAATCCTATGTGTCATATTAATAATTAAATCTCGCCTACGTGGCGCTATACTTAATGATCTATGAAAAGTTAAAATACCAAGTGTCAGCTATCTCATAGCCTGCCTAAATGTTTAGCTTAATATATTAGTTATATATAATTAGATTGTTTAAAAAAAACAATTACCTTTACTTTCCAGGGATGCGTTTTCAGGATTTGATGCAAAAATAGTGGCCAACTTTACAGAAAAGCACATCATATCAATAACTACGCAATATAGCTTTGAGATAAGCAGAGTTCGAGCAGTTGTTGACAATGCCCAAGGAATCATCGAGGTAAATATATATTCCATCCATTCTATATACTGAGAAGTATTGTGACAATTATATTGAGATGGAGTAATTTACAAGGTATGGAATATGTATGAAATTAAGAATGAATCAATATGCATATAATAATCACATATACTAGGGTGTCAATTCGGGTAAACAGTTTGGGTTTGGGTTGGGTTAAATAGTTTTGGGTTATTACGGGTCGGTTTATAACGGGTTAAAATGATTAGCGGGTCGGTTTGAGTCGGTTTTGAAAATCATCGGGTCAGTTCGGTTTTTTATTCGTGTCGGGTTGTAGTTGGTTTGGGTCGTAATTTGTTTGGGTTGAACTGGGTCAGTTAGAAAACGAGTTTAGCCGGTTTAAAGTGGGTTTCGGTTCAAAACAGTTCGGGCTCTAATCGGGTCGAGTTGTAATTGGTTCAGATCATAATTAATTTGGGTTAAATCGGGTCAGTTTGAAAATGGGTCTCGGTTCAAAACAAATCTGGTGAAATCGGGGGTCTGGTCATTATCGGTTTAGGTCATAATCAGTTTGGATTGAACTTGGTAGGTTTGAAAACGGGTTTACTCAATTTGAACCGGGTTTCAGTCCAAATCTTATTGGGTTAAAATCGAAACTGATCATTATCGAGTCAAGTTAGTCGGATAATGGGTAGGAACGGGTTATGTTTTAATCAAGTTAAGTCATAAATAAGTTGGGTTTATCGAGTAGTGGGTTGAAACAGATCAGATCATAAATATATTGGGTTACGGTTTATGAACGACTCAGTCATAACGGGTTACCGGTCGTAAATGGTTCGGTCTGAATGGGTTACGGGTCGTAAACTGTTTGGTCTCAACGGGTTACAGTTTGAAACCGTTCGGTCATAACGGGTTACGAGTTATAAATGGTTCGGTCACAACGGGTTACGGGTTGGACCAGTTCAGGTTTATCGGATTTTTGTTTGGTTTAAACGGTTTTGGGTTTAAAATTGTGTCAGGTTACTATCGGGTTTAGACGTAATAGGTTCGGGTTGTTTTCAGTTTCGAGTTGTAACGATTTGGCTTGATAACGGGTCGGGTTAGTAACGGTTCACACAAATTCGGTTCAGTTCAGTTTCGGGTTAGAAAAAAATTGGGTCGGGTCGGTTTTCAAAAAACGAGTTTTTACGGTTCAATTCCTTCTCGGATCGATTCGAAATAATAGGGTTTAACGGTTCGGATGTACAGCTCTACATGTACAATGTGTCTAACAATACAGTCAACTGCGGGAGACCAGATTCAAAGGGATTTTTTTCCAAACTAATCTTTCTTAACAAAATATTTTGCAAAGTAGCACTGCAACCACCATGAGCCACCACATTAACCACCACGGGCCATCGCTTCTACCCCGTTTCTCATTATGGAGCCCAAATGTCTTGTACTTGATATATATCGGCCTAGAACGATCTATTTTGACTAACATAAGTCCGATTTGGACAAATAAGGAAATCAAACTTCAAACCACACACAGATTCATTCAAAAAACATTTATTATATTAATAATGTAAGTGTTATATACATCATTCTAGCAAATCCGGCTACAGCAAATAAATCAGATAATACTATCCCGACACATTTAATCGAGGTAATGGTTCTCTATTCTGTCTGTCGGCCCTCCGTCTGACATGACGCCGCCTGTAATGAGTAATGGTGGTGAATGGGTGTCAGGGTGGTGGGGGAGTCTGCTGGCTGGACGAAGGGTCGTCCTGGGTAGGCAGAACTGTGGATGATGTTATCCTCTGCGCCTCTGGGTGATGTAGGATCACCTCAAACGCTACTCTAGCCGAGCTCAAACTGTGAATGTACGGAGTGGCCATCATGACCGTCCCGCTGGTGAACGAGATAGCCGTGACCATTTCTCTGTAAGTTAGCCACGCCCTATCTCGCACCCGCTCGACCTAGGCTCTGGTGGGTCTGTCTGCAAGGGCGACTGATAGTGTATCAACCATCGCCACCATATCCGCTGCCTGCAGTAATCATCGATCAGTCAGTTGTATGATATAGAAATTTACAAATTGATGAAAATAAATAGAATAAAAGAAACTCACATATCCACTAATGATGTCATATGCTGGATGGTAATGTGTGGATGGTGGTGTGTAGCTGGGGTTGATGAAACGCCGTGTAATACGCCTGTACCAAACCATGTACGAATCGTGAGGATCCATAATGCCCTGCATCAGATCACCTCCAATTACGAACTCCAACCGTCGCTGCCATAGGTCAATGTAAAGTCTATGCTCCACTGACCAGTTTGTCTCCCCCTTTCCCCGACGGTCAACGACATGCAGGCGGATACTAGTGTCACACTGCTGGGGACAGGCTGGCGTAGTCCAAACTGTCGCATGACTCGGTCGGGTAGGTGACTCTCCACAACTTCGAAACATATCATGGGGGTCTTGGCACGCCACTCTGCCTGATGATCAAACAGATGAGCAAGCATGGAATCAACCAAGTCAGCTACATACGGATCCCATGTCACCTGCAACAACACATCAAAAGTAATACCATAAATAGGTTAGTGCACTGACAAGAATCATATTAAATAAATGTTTACAAATTCCTTTTAAGTTACCACCTGATCCTCGGTGAGTCAGTCAAGGGCGTCTCGGTAGTACGGAAGACCCCTCGCCGCATGCGCATGTGTCAATCTGGGGACCACCCACCTAATACCAAAAAATGTTTTAGTTCGTCAACTAGCATAATAAAACCTTCTAAAGTCTAAAGTAATAACAACTGAAATAAACCAGCAACCGTACGTCTCGCCAGGTGTAGGGAGCGGTGGAGCATCGTACGCCTGGTACTGCTTGTCCCAGTCCTGCTGCCCCTGACGATGTACAACAGGCCTACCTAGTCTGCCTACATGGATATGCTCCCAAGCCCATAACTGTAACACAAAAATACAAAATTAGGTTAAGTATAAACTAGGTAAGTAATAGACAAAATAGATTGTTGATAATTACGTGAGTTACTTGAAGCACAATCAAGGGACCTCCGATCTCGCCAGAACCACAGAGGGATGCTCTACACAGGTGGCGATACAACGTCGCCAAACAGGCACTACCTGTCAGGAATTTAAAGTGTGGTAGAAGAGAACCCTCTCCTTTGAAGGAGAGGCCGCGGCTTGAAAGCCACGGAAAGCCGCGCCAGCGGCATGGTGGCCGCGCCCGCGGCATGGGTGCGGCCAGGCATCTCCAGAAAGTTGGGTGAAATTTGTGATTTCCCTGTCCGCGCCCGCAAGCCATGAGGAGTTCCCGCTCCTAAAAGAGGAGCGCCCGCTCTTACTGGATGCCGCGTCGGCGACCCTGTATGCCGCGCCCGCGGGCCTAGCAGTTGTTGTTTCGTTTGTTCTTTTAATTGCGAAATTAAAAGAATAGACTCTGGTTTTTGCTTTCTCTGTTTTTTTTCCTCTCCAAGAATTCTTCTTCTTCACACTTTTCTCTAAGAAACTTGCAATCTCTTATAGAAAACTCTATCAATTAAGTTAAATCTTTGAGAATTTGATCATCTTGCTACAAATCTTAGTGCAAAGATTGTAGTGTTGTCTATTGTATCTCAAAGTGAATTTCCAGTTTCAACCCAAGCACCGTGGTGGGGGAAATAATCACTTTAGGAAAGTGTTTACACGCCTTAGGAAAGTATCCGGTATTGAACTCACGTGGTCCTTGGTATTCTCATGTTCTTGGTGGTTTCATAGGCTTGGAGTAGAGGCAAGTTTTTAATATCTTTCATATTAGTGTTTTCTTTGTAATTTCTGAATTACTTTGACATTGGTGTTTGGTTTGCAATACTTTGATTAGTATTGATTGTTGTATAATTAAACATTATTTATACAATGCTTAGGTTTTGTTCCACCATCTTTAAGTAATTCTTGTTGTGTAGAATTGCTGAAAACCTAACACTACCCCAGCTGTAGCCACGGATATGATCCCAGTCGTGGTCTAGCAGTTGTAGGTTAATAAGCTGCAGATGGCTCCTGCTCTTGTTGCCGAACAACACGCCCGAGAAAAGCAGGAACAAGTATGCCCGAGCATGTCTCTGAACCGTGGCGTCAGCAGCGTCCGCAGGCAGCACACAGAAAGTCACACGTATCCAGCTGGTCCTCAACCTGGACTCCTTGATCTCGTTCGGGACCTGGCTGGACCCCGAGAACCCGAGCTACCAAACCAACGGGATCGACTAACACATGTCCTGTCACCGCAGTCCCATGTATAGGAAGGCGCGTGAGTATCGCGACGTCCCGCAACATAACGGTCGCCTCCCCAACAGGTAGGTGGAAGAACTGCGTCTCCTGTCTCCACCTCTCCGCGAGCGCAGTGACAAGCGCTCGATCGATCTCCCTGAACGCCATCTAATGATTACCACCCAAGCCAGCCAACTCGACGTACGCAATAACGCGTTGATCGATAACCCAGTCCGCCATAACCCTGGTAGTGTAGTGCCTGCAAACCAGCAGCCTCGCTGGATCAACCTTATAAAAAATCGTACGAACGTAATTAATATCTAATAGTATATCATTTTAACATACATAAGTACATGAACTAACGGATGAAATATTACCGACTGGTCCCATATCTCAACGCTCCGATGTTTGTCCTGTCGTGTCAGGACAGAAGGGTCAACAGGTCCGGGTGTCCTATCTTGTTTGTCCATGAAATATGTTCATTAACAACGTTATACACCAATTATCAACACAATTACTAGATCATCAATTAAACATGAGCTGGACGAGTTAAAGGCATCGACGAAAAATTTCAAATGACAACATTCAAAATAGAAATGATCCAAATGTTACAAATGTTACAAACGTTACAAAATCAGATACAAAATAAATCTACTATTCTACTACATCAAATTACAGATACAAACTTAGGTCTTGGTCGGTGTAGATTGACACGTTGTTCGGTTGTGACCTTGCTGGTGACAGCGGCTGCATTTACTCGGGGGCCGGTGAGTCTTATCCATTTCATTGCGTATACGCTTTGACTTTGGCTGACCTTTTCCTCGTACCATGCTGCCGTTCGGAATGAGTTTAGGGCCGATGTACTGTGTCCAGGTCATCTCACAGGGGATAGGCCAGAGCTGTGGCGCATAGGTGTTCGTATAGGCCTCTGATTGCAGCACAGGTTCCACCCATGGCCGCTCTGATAGTGAATACGTCGCACAGACTGCTAGAACATGAGAACATGGGAGATAGAATATCCGGGGTTTGTTGCATGTACAAGTTCTCAACTCAAAGTTAACAGTATGTTTATGGCCTCCTATTCTACCAAGTCGCTCTCCCTTTTCTGTTGTTACTTGGTAAATATGCAATCGGCGGTTATACGCATCCACTCTGTGATATCTGGCTTTTGCGGTGTTCTTCTCCAGAATGGCGGTGACCTTGGGGGGTATGCAAGTCCCTGTTCAGACCTAGCCTTAGAAGACTCCCTTCTTAAAGTGAAATACCTATTAACTCTGTGGAAAGTTAACTCGACAAGGGACATGATCGGTAGAAACCGAGCTCCCTTCAACACATTGTTAAATGTTTTAGAGAAGTTTGTAGTACATATCCCATATCTGCGACCAGCGTCGTGAAACAGAGACCACATAGGAAACGTGACTTGAACAATATACTCCATGGCCTTGGTACATGCCTCAACAATGAAACACAGATCAGCTTGAAGTTTTCTTTTTTGCCTTTGGTACGCAGCAGCCTTGAACATATCTCTCATGTCATTGCTTCGCACGTGAGTCTTCAAGTTAGAAGCTATGTGGCGAACATAAAACCTGTGATAGGCTCGCGGCAAGATCCCAGGATGTCGATCAGATATAACACAGAGGTCATCTCGTTGCGTGACATGAACCCGAATGCAACCTAGAAACCAATACCAGCTGGAAGTGTTTTCCCCTTCTACCAACGTAAATGCTAGCGGAAATACTTGGAAGCTTGCATCCCCACTTGTAGCAACCGATAGTGTTCCTTTATTCTTCCCGTACAAGTGCTTCCCATCGATACAGATAACAAGCATATAATGTTTAAAACCGTCGATACAAGGACCGAAGGCTTAAAACACTCGTTCAAACACTTCCATGTTGCTAGAGTAAATACCATCCACCAGAGCTTTGTGTTTCCATACAACAACGGTTCCCGGGTTTGACTGTTGGAGTGCTTGCATGAAGTGCGGAAGTCTGCCGTAAGAACTCTCCCAATCCCCAAATATATCAGCTATAGCTTTGTCCTTGACATACCATGATCTTCGATACGGAACTTGGAAATGAAATTGCTTGGAGATGAGTTCCTGGATGAATTCAACTTCAAAGGACGGATCTTTCTGCACAAAGGACTTCACATACTCTGATATTATGGACAAATTCAAGTGTGGGTGATCAGTAGATAGTACTTTAGTGACATAGTTCTCCCGGTGCGGGCCTTTGTATTTGACTAGGGAAAAGCCACGCGAGTGCTCACTTGATTTGGTACCCCGTAGCGACCAACCACATTTCTTCTTGCACCGCAGATGAAGGACACTATCATTCGAGGTCACTGTGGTGTAGAATTGGTTCCTCTGTATAGAATACATCTTCACCATTTCTTGATGCATTTTCTTACTTTCAAAATACATGCCCTTCTAAAATTCTCCTCCGGGAACAAACGGTGTATGGCTACTTGATTCGGCCCAATACTGATCAAGTTCATAATTCTCGTTTATCTGACTAAACCAAGGTACGGGAGTTCTAACCATGGGCTCGCTAACTTCCATGTGTGCAGGTTCAACATCCATGTTCTGAAGTCCATCTTCCTCCTCTCCGCTCTCGGCCTCATCATTTGTTTCCGCATACACATCATACACAGACAATTCGTTATTCAAAATAGTTTCAAGATGATTTGGCATAGGTTGAGACGCTGATGCTTGAACATCATCTTGCATAGGCGAATAACTACGCAATTGCATTGGTGAAGGTGTGACGGTGTTTGATGTTGAAGGACAAGGTTGGCCGTACATTGTCACATATGCCCCCCCATGTACAGGTGAAGCTATATGAGAACTAAACGGCATGTTAAATTGATCGTCGTGCAGCATTCTACTGAAAGATCCCATCCCATATTCATTCGATGGAATGTCGTTTGAGGGCACTTGGAAGGACTCTGTATTGTAACTGGAAATATATGTAGATTGTTGTTTTGGCCGAGTACTTTGTTGGGTACATATAGGCACCATTTCTACATATATTTCAGTGGGAACACCCTTCATTGCAACAACGCTCCTCAAAGCTTTCAAATGTTTATTCGTAGAAACAGATAACACTTGAACCCCATTGCCAGTCTCAAACCTCATTTTAATGTTTAGTTCAACATTCCTTGGGTTTGAACCAATACTACTATGAACCTCGTTCATCAAATCATTGAAAGTCATATTCGGTTCAAGTGTTAGTGGTTCCATATTTCCTCCACTATACTCGACACGGGGTTCACCAAACAGAATTTCACCTCCTCACCGGCATAACAACACAGCATTTTGTGTAGCCATATTCTACATTACAACCAAAACACATTATACTTAAACGCACTAACTCATCCCTAAATCGCTATATATAAACAACAATGTACATACTTTTCAAATTACAACAACTTAGAAGCCCTAAATCACCATTATTAAACAACAATGTAGGTTATCACAATTACTCAAAAATTAACAATTATCAGCCATTAACAACAATTATCAACATTATCAACAATTATCTAAATTAACAATTCAACATTTTCAACAATTATCTACACTAACAATTCAACATTACCAACAATTATCAACACTAACAATTTAAAATTATCAACACTAATAATTCAATATTATCAATTCAATATTATCAACACTAACATTCACAAAAAAAAGCAACAATTATAAAAAAACCTAGATTATAAAAACCTAAGAGAAAGGGGGCAAGTACCTAATTCGACAAGGAAGTGAAGAAAGAGGGCGTCGGAGCAGTCGGCGGCCGGTGGTCGAAGGGAGACGCCGGTGGGAGGGGGATTTGGGTTGCGTGAGAGAGAGATTGAGTGAGGGAGAGATTGGGTGAGAGGAATGAAATGGGGGAGTTTGAGTTAGAGAGGAAGCTGCCTCTGTTTTACAGCAGCGATAGAAACGCTGACTAAGACAGCGTTTCATAAAACGCATAAAACGCTGCCTCAGTCAGCGTTTTACTACATATGAATTCTTTATTTTAAAACATTTTAAATATAACAAATTACGAAATTTTCTTAAAAAAAAGGGTCAACAGGGTAAAACGCTGTCCCAGACAGCGTTTTATGTTTTAATTTTTTTTTTAAAAAAAAACCAGGGTATAAAACGCTGTTTGAGACAGCGTTTTACCCTATAAGCTTAATTTGGTAAATAGTTTTGCCACGCATCCATTTTACAAATTTGTTTTTGTATAAAGCTTACTTTGGAAAAATATCGAATTTAAAGACTAGTTCGTCTATATGTGTTAAATATGTGTTCACTTTTTGCATTATTATCTAATTTTCTGATTCTATGATTCTATCTTTAATGTCTTGGATAACTCCTGACTTCCTGAGTATAGAGGCTAGCCTGCCAGGCTTCATAAGACAAACTACGTTGACTTTAAGTGTAGAACTACAATATAGCGTTTTACTAATATCTACTCACTTTTACGTTATTTATTTACCATTAATTTTATATCAAAATGTTGTGTAAGACGGTTGTACCTTAATTTTATTGCAAAACGTTAGTTTGAGGGTAAGTTTAATTATTTTTATGATAACTTTAACCTCTTAAATGGTAACTTTTAATTTGTCGTTGGTCTGAATTTAATTCTAATGTATAATTTCTTATAGATTCATGATTATATACTATAAAAGCTAATATGATCAATTTAATACATTATAAATTTTTTGTAAGATTAAATTTAGGAAAATTTGTCAGAAAGGTCCATTTAAGTAGGTCTTTTTATTGTAAAGATCTTTTTATAAAAAAAAGGTGGCACAAAAGGTCCTTTTATCACACTTAGGTTATGGAGAGGGTTCTTTGACTGGTTTCTGACCATTGACTTTTTTTTTCCGGCCAAAAAAAAAGTCACATGTGTTGTACATGACTACTTAGAATTCTTTTTTTCCCTTTTCCCCACTTTTCCCCCTTACCTGGTTTGATTTGTCATCAATTGCCTTCAATTTTAATTTGAGGGACTAGAATTGGAGTTTGATGAATTTTTTTTTTTTTTTCACAAAATAGTGTTCGCGTTGAGGTTGATGATGAAAAAATTAGGGTTTATTAAAGGGAAATGGGGGAAAAGGGGAAAGATGGATTTTTGGGTAAGGCACGTGAATTTTTTTGGCCGAAAAAAATTCAACTGTTGGAATTCGGTCAAAGGACCCTCGTCACAACCTAAGTGCGATAAAAGGACTTTTTGTGCCACCTTTTTTTATAAAAAGAACTTTACGACAAAAAAAACCTACTTAAAAGGACCTTTCTGACAAATTTTTCTAATATTTATTATTCAAAAATAATAACTTTTGTAGAATAAAGGGTAACTTTAAATAATTTTACAATAAATTAACGTACACTTATCTTTTTGAAAAATTTGTTATTTTTTTATTATTTTTTATTAACTACAAATGACTGTGCAGTCTTATTGTATTAAATAAATCTTTTATGTTCTATTTCTTTTTTCTGTATAACAAAAGCAGTCACATGATCTTCATAGTGCTTTTTCTTAATTTCGATTGATACAATAAAGCCTCATTATTGTATATGGAGAATTAAATGTCTAGAAAGTTACAATATATGGGAATTTTTATTGCGTAGTTTATTCCTGTCATGAAATGATAATATTATGAATATGAGGATTTGTTAGAACATGACAACTAATTTATGTAAGAGATACGTGGGCCTCGGGGTAGTACAAAGGAAAGAGGAAGTATGGCCTAATCAACATGGTGGCATGATATTCCTATATTTTTAATGCTTTATGCCTGAACAAGATATTTGATTTCTGCATGTTATCATTAAAGTTATGTTGCATGTGCAACTAAAACTAAACCTTTTTCCTTTGCCATTGTAAAATAAATAAATAAATAAATAAAACTAAACCTTAACATTCCATAATTAAATATTGAGAATATAAATATTCAGTTTTATAACAACTTACTCCTTCTATCCCATATTATGAAAATTTGTATTAATACTTGTCTAACAATATATTTTATGATAAAAAACAATTTTATTATATTAGTAAAACACAATAGTAAATTTAATGAGTAAATTGTGAAAAAAGTCCATCATATTAATTATTTATGAACGAAAGGAGTATTACGTAAACAAATCTGATTTTTCTACCAAATTGATTTGTTGAATTATAACATAGAATTTAAAATTTCCTAGAAAGTTGTCACTCTAAAATAATTTAAGCAAAATAATTTATGAACTACGTCTAGTCGTCTAGGATAACAAATCTTGGCATTTTAAGCAAAAATAATTTATGAATTACCAACCATGGTTTTTTGGTGAAAATAAATCACTAGTTGAATATAGATCTTGCTTGATCATCAGTTGATAGTATTAATTGATAGGTAAATTGTTAAGATATCAACATCATATTTAGTATTTCATCTCTTTTCTTAGCAAAATACTGTTACATACTTACATTATGCCATGTATTGTTTGATGTTCACAAATCATGAAGGAATCACGAGACTAGAGTCTTTATTTTGGCCCACTATATTTTAGCCTTTTAGGATAAGATATTGATAAAAGCGTATTTGGTAAGCTAATGCCATATAACATAGGTTCCCTGTCTACATTACAACGGTACAGCAGTTAGAATAACAGAATTTAATTATTCCGTTATGTATTCAATTATTACTCAACTTATATTATTGTATATATGTATTTTGATCTTGCAGATTAAAAAGGAATTCGGATCATTTGACAAGTATATTTGGGGATTTGTAAACAATAAACCAATTTCTCCTCAATACAAGTTTGCCTACAAAATTCCAGTCAAGACATCTAAATCCGAAAGTATAAGCAAAAACATGGTGAGACGAGGGTTTCGAACCGTCGGTCCATCAGCCGTTCAGTCCTTCATGCAAGTGGCCGGACTTACCAACGATCACTTGATCACTTGTTACAGACACCTCCAATGTACTGCACTGGCTTCTGTCATCTGTCATCCTGACCAATTATAATCCGTGAATGATCATTTTCTGCAGAGTATATGTAAAACTCTATACATGTAAGACGCTTGACGTAACGGACCTTGTAACTCCAAATGCTTGTGTGATATACATGTAATCAACTAACCCCAATTGTAGTGACAAATTAGTGCTTGTTAAATTAATTGTGACTTGTAATATGCTTAGTTTATTTTTATTTTTCCTGTTGTTGTGGGTTGGATGCATGATTTAATATTTGACAGCAAAATGTATGAGTGATTATGTTAGAGAATATATATGAGATTAATTAGAAGTGGAAATTGGGAGTAAAACAGGCCATGTGAAGGAAGGAGGCAGAGCATGTGTGAAGATGACAAATCTCTTTTGATAATACAAGAAGGCCATGTGACTAATCCACAATTTTGCATTATTTGAGTGCAGACTTCAACAGCCTGTGAATGAATAAAGAAAAGGTCGTAAGTGAGTGGAGAGGAGCGTTTATTTTGTGTATGTGGGACCATCTTGTTATTTGATCTTCACTTTTTTAAATTACTACTATTAATCACATTACAATTTCCTTATTACGTTATATATACTTTTTAGGAAAAAATACTTTATATAATCCAACATTTGATCCATTTTTCCAAAATAATCATACCCTTTTATTATTCTAAAATAATTCAAGCTTTTACCCCCATCTTTCTATATCAATCCCAACACGTCACTTTGCTTACGTATGAGGTGACCTTGCTTACATGTCATGTTTTTATTGGTTTGGTTTAGATTTTAATTTACATTTTTTCTAAAGAAAAAACCCACCTTTCTCTCTCCTCTCTAATCCTCCATGACCACCTCTAGCTCACCACTAACAGTAGCTGCCCCTTCCTTAAAACCACCTCCTTCACCCCAGAAACCCCGAAACAACCCATAACTAAGAACCTAGCCCTCGAAACCACCTCCTCCACCCCCGAAACCGCCTATCATAACCCGAAACAACCCATAACCAAAACCCTAGCCCCTGAAACCACCTCCTACACCCCTAAAACCACCACCCATAACCCCGTAACAACCCATAACTAAAACCCTAGCCCCCGAAATCACCTCCTCCATCCCCGAAACCATCTAAAACCCAACCCCCTCACTTTCTCTCGCGTCGAAAAACGCAAATTAAAGAGGTTTAATTTTTTTTTAAATTTTTTTTTTGGTGGGAGTAAGCCGATTTGGAAGTGGAGGAGGGAGGGGGTGGGACGGTTTTTGAAGGCGACAGGTTTGCTCGGGGAAGGGGGGCGAGAATTTTGTCGGCGGGAAGGGGCTAGAGTGATTGGGGGAGGAGGAAGAAAGGAGGGGGTGGAACTTTGGGTGGTGGGAATGAAGGAAGATGGTAGGAGGGAGGAGAGAGAAACGGATAACCGATTTTTTAGTTAATCGGTCATCTAGGTTCATTATGGGAAGATGGGTGTGAAAGATTGGATTATTTTGGAACAATCCAAAGGTGGAATTATTTTAGGAGAACGGAGCAAAGGTTGAATAATTTAAAAGTAATTTTTCCTACTTCTTATATACTTTTAGTTCTTTAATGATCTTTTGTAGGACCTTAGTAAATTTCTAACTTATTAAGCATAGCATATTTGGTGTGCTTTTCACTTTTTGTGTTTCCTTTCTTTGATTCTTGGTTGATTTTTTGGGCCTATCAGTGCAAAATTGCAAACAAGTGAAACAACTAACATTATTGTTAAGTCTTTCTTTAGTTTTACAAGACAACAATACCCTCATTATTGCATCTCTTTTTTATTTTAAGAAGGAAATGATTATCAAATATTAACAAACAAAAGGGTTCCTCATTGTAATTTTTTTAAAGTAGTGAATGATTAACAAAGCAAGCAATAAATGAAAATGTTGCAGTTGACTATTTTAGACTTTAAACAAAAATTATGGCTCGGGAAAAGTTAGAATGGGAATTTTAGCTTATTTTGAGACATAAAGTTAATAGAAAATTAACTGTGTTAGTCATTAATGGTGTTTAGTACAAATTTATCATTTGTAAGGTGTATATTGCTCATTCAAAACCTTTTAGGGGTACACGATGTATCTTGTGAATCCTTAGGGGTATATTGAAAGACTTCTCTTTTATTGTTAGTGTTTTCATTCTTTGATTACATTTCTAGTTCTAATACCAGCTTCTTTCATTGTTTACTTTAATTTTATGTGTTTTATTAAAAATGCATCACTTCTATATTTGGTAATTTTGTACTATATTTCTTTGTTTCTCTCTTTCTTAAAACTCACACAAAATATTTTATCATTCCTCTCTCTTACATGGTCCTCACTCTCTCTCACATGATATCTTTTTTATTGTCCACATTGTACTTTTTATGTGCTCCTTTTCCTCTTCACTATGTGCGCCCTCTCATAGGGTTGTGTGCCCGCGCAGTACACCTTTGTGCGCCCTCTCTGTGGTCGCTCAGCGCATCATGAGTCAACCTCTTCTCCTTAGCTTAGCATCAAGGTTTCCTACAAAACACAAACAAAAGAAACCAAGGTAGAATATAGACAAAAAGAGGGATAAAACTAAGAAAGAAAAGAAATTAAAGAAAGGAAACTAAATATAGAAAAGAGGGTACAAAAAAGCTACAAGCATGGGGAAAAACCATCAAAACGAACTCTTAATCGTGGCATAAATGCCACTCATCAACTTCCCCCATACTTGCTTCGTGCTTGTCCTCAAGCAAAGAAAGCTACAAGAAACAAAAACTAGCAAAGAAAGCCGAATTTTCTTTTAGCGCAAGCAACAAGCCATTTAAACCTCAAGATTTCCGACGAGGACGAGTTGTGATCTCGTGAGGGTTTCCAAAGAGCTTACCCCACAACTCTTGCAAAATTGTGTTTAAGACAAACCAAAGATGAGAGATAGCGAGAGATAAGGGAGAAGCAACAATCACACACAAATTATAATCGAATCAAGCTTTTAAAGCCAATAAGCATAAGTGAATGACAAGCTTTCTAAGTAGTAGAAGTGAGCACGCAAGGGGATACCAAGGGTTGATTGAAGGATAAATCATGCTAAGCGTAGAGAACTCTAACATGCACCAGTCCCCCCGCATTCCATACAATCTTACCACGTTCCCTCATCTAGTTTCAAATCCACCATTGGAAGTAGCATCTCATGACTCCTCGAAGGAGCCGGAACAAAGATAAAACAATACAAAACAAGGGAAACCCAACATCTTACCAAGTCATACTCTCTCCATAATCTAGCCCCCTCCTCCGACTAGTGACTCAACTAACCTAGGTAAAAACAACATTAAGAGGGTTGTAACCGTTTGCTAGGGGGTAAAGGTGTGGAAAAATTTAGAAATTGGTGCTAAGCCTAATTGTGATGCAAACGGTGATTAAGCCTCTATTCCAAAATCAAGCATTTCCCAATTTTCAAACAAGATATCTACAATCTTACATCAAATTGCCAAACACTTTGAGCTTTCATTTTCGTCTCTCATCTTTATTCATCAATTTTTTCTCTTTTCTTTTGAGCTTTTGGAAAATTTTGTTCTTTTTTTTTTTCTTCTTTTCTTTCTCAAATTTTATTCCATTGTCCTTGCTTTTTGTAACTATGGAAGACTTTTTCTAGGAATTACACTAGATTTTATTGAACAAACATTCACGAAATCAGAGCTTCACTTTCCATCTTAAACCGTTACCTTCCAATTTTTCAAATCAAAACCACAACAAACTTTCATGGCTCGAGCTTCACAATCCTATGGGTGAAAAATGAAACAAAAAGGCCATGGGCTTGTAATATGCTATAATTTAGGAGGAATAGGCTCAACATGGTTAGAAAAAGGGGAAAATGCAAATAAAATTACAAAATACAATAAAAATAAAAGTTAGTCCTAGAAAACAAAATAGTCACCGAATGAAGAACGCCTTTGTCATCCCTAGATTTAGTTCGGTTGCAATCTCGGGAAGCTAGACGACAAGTTCTCAATCTAAGCATGCCTTGGTAAGGATCATATGGCGCTCAAACAAGTAATGTTGGAGGCTTGAACAATGAAACTCACATCGGGTTACAAAAACTGTAGGACAATAGATACTCTAAGCGGAATTTCATGGATCATATTCATAAGCATCTAATAACCAAGATATATGCACAACACATAAAGAAAATTTAATATACCTTTGAAGCGTGATTCCACGTGTGATCGAGCAAGAACAATAGGAAAACAAGAACCCCAAGTGTGATTCCTCTACTTAGTCCATGAGCACAGATTGAACCTCCACTAATGCTAGTTAGTTGTGATTGAACCCTTTCAATCAACCCTCTATGGAGAGGAGAGGAAGGAACTAACCACGAACCACCACGACGAGCACCACGAGCCACCAGAGGGGGCCGGTCGTTCTGATTGGTGAAGAAGGGGAAGGACGTGCGTGAGTGAGTGAGAGAGAGAGATTAGGGTTTTGGGAATTTGGTTGCCCTACTTCACAATTCATTGACTGTTAATTATGGCTACTGTCAACCCTAGGCATGGACTATATTTATAGATCATATCTAAAAATAAGAGTCCATGTTAAGCTCAAATTCCTAACTCTATTCTAACTACTCTAGCCCAACACCTTACATGGTTTGTCATAGTTTCATGAGGCCCATTAATGGGCCTCACACTTGTTCAATCCAATACCCTTGTGTGTGATCTCATAGGATCCATTCTATTGGGCTTTGGACTATTTGACTAGCCCTAAGATCATTTATCATATCTAGCAACAAACAATGACGACCGAAAAGAATGAACTAATTATCTCCATAATAGTGATCCTTGATATATCTAGCAATTGCACTTGACGAAGACATAATTCCTTCAATCTCCCACTTGTTTGAGACAAGTGCGCAATGTTCAAATCCCTTAAGTCAATGTGTGTTGATCTGATAATATGATTTCATCTCATGTCGTGATCATATTAATCTACAAATCTTTTCTTGAATCTGAGTTAGAATTACAAAACAAATGATTACTATGTAATCCATTTGAACACGACCATGCGTTTTCTGAATTCTCCCTCTTCAAGGGGCCATGATACATTCCTAATTAAATAGGTAATCCAATCTCGTGGCAACAAAAGCTCCCACTCAACTTTTGAAGTAAATCAATCATTGAATGAAATCAATGTTCCACTCATGTCAAAGGAATCCACTAATATATCCGGAAGCTCTATACTTGAACTTCAAAGTAGGTCTATAACTCGATCATGCATCATTCATGCATATCCATGTGATTTATCGAGCATCTCTATACCCCTATAGCTCATGAAACTACGTTATCCAATCAATCTTACATGCTTATCCATTTGTTGAAATCATTTATGTCCAATTTATTGATTTCGAACTAGGAACTTTAAATAATGTATGAATTTAGTTCTCCTGTGGGGTTTCATTCACCTAGTCATCAACTTGATGAGCCCATCAATTCATAATTATTTTGGACATTTTATTTAATATCAAAAACCATAATTAAATACCAGAAATGATAAATTTCTGATTAAACATAATTCTGCAAATGAATGTATTACATATGAAATAAGTTTTCTCAAAATAAACAAAAATTATATACAAATTTGGATATTAGGAGTTTGGATTGAAGGGATTTGGATTCTCCTGCATGGGAGCATCTCCATCTATTAAGAAACTCAAAACTCATCAAATTATCATAAAAAATTATCATTAAAAATCTCAAATTACTATAAAAACCATCATCAAACATCATGAACTCATCACCAAAGACATCATCAATCTCATGGAAACAACAACCAACAAACATCATCATAGGCAGAAAATGTGAAAATAACTAACGAAAGCCAAGCATTCTCTACCACTCAAAGAAAAACAATCCCCCACACTAGCATGACACTATACCCCCCACACCATAGAAAACATCTTTATGTCTCTTATACCCCCCCCCCCACACTAGACAAAAGCAACGTCCTCGATGCGACACGAGAAAAACAAGGGAAAGGGAGTGACAAAGGGGAAAGAAAGCAAACAATAGGGGAGACTAGTGGCCACTAGGGCCAACTCCATCGCCATCCTCATCCTCTTCCGCATCATATGAAAAATCGGCTAGAGGGATGCCATGAGGATCCCAACCCCTAGTGTAACCGGGTGGCCAACCACAGTGACCTCTATAGAGGTCTTGTTGCCATTGAGGCAACTGGTCATAAGGAGGAGGCATCTCTTGAGGGGAGGGGTGAGTGAGATCCACATAGGGGTAATTAGGATCACCCCTATAATCGCACCCACCCGGGGCACTGTAATCATAGCCGGCCTCCGAGGGTAGTCCACTCGAGGGCCACCTTGGGAGGATGGCCCTTGCTAATAGGGCCAAGTCGGTCGATCTCCCGACCATTATCCTCAATAATCATCAAATAAGGCACTTGGGGGACTAAAAGTTCTTGAAAATGGGATGTAAGATGAAGGAATAGAAATTTATCGCTCACTTACACCACCAACCATTGAATCACAAGCTCTCTCATCCAATAAACTCTCATCTAAAGGGCTCTCTTATAACTCATCATCATTCAAATCAAGCTCATTATCAATCTCATCCTCATCATAAACTTCAAAACCTAAATGAGCTCTCATAAACTTCAAATCATCATTAAGGTTTAAAGGAAGCTCATCAAAGGGTTGAAGGTTAAACTTGGGAGGGAGCTCAAGATAAACATAATAATTAAACTCTACCTCTAAAAAGGCCTCACCATCCTTCATGGTGGAAAATGTAGAAGAAAATGGGTCATCAAAGGTGAAAGAGGAAGGCAATGGTTAAAGATTTGAGATAGGAGTAGGAGACTCAACCTCACTAAAAACTTCACTCTCATCTTCATAATCATCAGAAGTAAGCTCTACCTCCCCAAACTTCTCATATTAAACCTCATTTTCATCAAAATTATCTAAGCTCAAGGCCTCACCTCAAATAAACCATGGCTAGGACTCAAAGGAGACACGGTGGAATAAGATTGGTTTCCATAATTAAAAGATGGGGAAATGAAATCATAATCAGAGGAGATAAGCGGGGGAATCGACTCTTTAATTGGTTATAACTAAAAAAAATTTAATCCTACATGGCGTGTTAAGAAATTTTTATCCTACGTGGCTTTCTAAAAACTTGGGAAAAAAACTCCCCTTTATATATCCTCCGTTTTTTTTAGTTGACACGTTTTGATTTTAGCACTATTCACTCACTCTCCTTTGACCGTGTTTTGTGCTTTATACCTAATGAAAAATATAGTCATATGAAATCTTGTTAGATTCATCATGATATATATTTTCAAAATATCAACTTTTAAAAATTTTTGTTTATCAGTAATTAAAGATGTTAATGGTTGAAGTTGTGCATTGGCAAACGTGGCTTAAAAAACGTGCCAACTAAAAAGAAATGGAGGAAGTATTAGATATATATACTAGATGAAGCTTGTGCGATGCACGGTTTGTTTTTATTTTTTTAAAATATATATTTTTTATGTATGTGATAAAATTTGTAATTTTACTCGTTATACATAAACTATCATTTAATTAATTTATTTTAAAATATATGGTGAATTTCCTCTCATTCATAATATATATAAATAAAATTCCTAATATCAAAAGATAATTTTTTATATGATAAATTCAAATTTCAAAATCTCATTCGCTAATTTTGCTTATGTGGCATTTGAATTTTTTAATTCTAAAAGAAATTACAAATCTCTTATTTAATTAGCTATAACTAAAATTTATAATCTTACATGACTCGTTAAGAAATGATATTCGTATGTAGCTCTCTAAAAACTTGGGACAAAAATTCCTTTATATATATATATATATATATATATATATATATATATATATATATATATATAGGACCAGGTTATATTGAGAACCAATCCTATAATAAGAGCTAGGAACTAATCTGGACCGTCAGTTTTAAGAGAAGAGGCGCGCGATCTAACGGCCCAAATTAATTCAAGCACGAAAATTTCATGCGCCATTTTTTCTCTCTTTTCTCTCTCTCTCCTCCGCCATTTTCATCTGCTTAAAATCTTTGAAAAGCCACCATAACCGCAATTTTCAACTGCTTAATTACTCTATATAAGCACAATTCAAGTTCTACAATCTACATTTCTTCAGTTTCGAAACAAAAATCGCGAAAATTAGCGAAAATTAGGTATTATTTTGAAACTTTGAAGTTCATACACTTTTGTCTAATTTTGTTGCAATTTCTTACTTATTTATGTGTTTTTTGCTTGAATTTGTTTAATTTGAAGAAGCAGAAGTTGAATCGGAGTAGTTCGAAGTTCAATTTTGGTGTTTTGAAGTTCGATATCAGGTATTTTCGGAATTTTGTTTGTTTTTGTTCCAATTTCGTTTGATTTACTTTTAATTTCTGGTTAAATTTGTTGCAATTTATTTTAAAATTGATTAGAAGATAATTCAAAGTTGAATCAAAGGTTTTATTTATTTATTTATTTTTTTTTGCGAATTTTTCCATAAATTTAGATCGGTTTTTTTTTTTTTTTATAAATTTCGGTATAAATTTATATCAGATTTTTTTTTTAAAGAATATAGGTAAATATTTGAGTAAATTTGGTTCTATTGCTACTATTTTCGAGTAATTTTAATTAATTTTTGAGTAATTGTTGCTAATAGTTAAAAGAAATCAAATAAAAGCTGATATAAAATAATTAAAAGTCAACAAAATAAAATCATGAATTTAGAGTAGTTTCCTTTAAGTAATTTTGAGTGGTTTATTTTTAGAAGTAGATAGAAATTGGCTAAAAGTAACTTTAAACTGATTAAAAGTTAATGAATTATTGTATGATCTGTAGCTATTATGGCTTGTGTAAAAATCAGCAAATTGATGTGGTTGAAATGAGGATTGGTGCTTTTATTTTGAAATGTTGCATGTATAGAAATCATTTGTTATTGATGTTTTTATAATAACAAGAGTTGATTTGAAAGTATATATATCAGGCAGTGTAAAACCATTAAGTATAAATTGAGAAAGCATGATTCATTTTTGTTTTGAATTGCATGCAGATTAAAATGACAAAAACTACAAAGAAAAATGTTGCAAAAAAACCTCAAAAGAAATCTCCTGTGGCAAAGAAAGCTCCTACAGGGAAAAAAGCTGCTCCTGCTTCCAAGAAAGCTCCAAAGAAACCTGCAAATTCAAAGCAATCTCTAATTAAAGGTATATTATCTTGAAGTAAAAGATTCATTTTATAAAGTAAATTGAAACAGTTATAAAGTAAACCATTTGCCTTTATAAGTCTATGATATCAATATAAATATTATGATGCATACTACTACATGATTGGTCATAAAAGAAAATGATAAGTTTAATAAAGTAAATAAAAACTCTTATAAAGTAAATTTATATGTTTTTAAAGTTATTAACACATTTTATATGTATATACTCCTTGTATTAACATAAAACTCATTGTTAAACTTAACTGTATTAGGTGCTACACTTGAAAGGATTTCAAAAAAGCAAATACTGATAAAGACAAGGCTTAAGGAACTAGAACCTTCAGAAGGTTTATAAAAGTTTATTGTATTAGGATATAAAGTTAGATTGATATGTTGTGAATAAGGTTGTTTGTTCTTGAATATTTTAATTTTAAAAGTAAATGTTTTAATATCTTCTAGTTTAACAAATTATAAGAACCAAAAAAAGAACAAAAGCTGAAGTTAAAGATAGCAATTATGAACCAGAAGAAGATAAGAATGAAGAATTTGATGGATCATCAGAAGAAGACAAAAAAATTACAAAAGCTCATTTAAAGAAAAAAATGAAGCTTGACAGTTCAGATACAGAGGTACAAGAAGTTATAGAGGTTAAAGAAGGAAGTGACGATGATGATGGTAATCTGGACATCAAGAAAACACACTGCAGACCAAATGCACTATTTGATATGATCATGGATTTCAGTGAGAGACAGAGATTAGATGTCATAAGTGTTGGATTTGGAGGCTTGCTTGAACTAAAACTGACAAAAGTTTCAACAAAGATGCTTCCATGGCTTTGTCATCATTTCAATGAAAACAGCTGTATGCTCAAGATTGACATGATGAAGGAGTTCTCTATAAGTTCCTATGATGTTCAAGATATTTTCATGCTTTCAAATGTAACAGAGAACAAGCTGACTTATCAGTTAAGGAAGCAACCTATAGCAAACATGGTGATTCAAAAGGATGGAACAAGAAGCTAGGAATTCCAGATAGTGAGGACATCTTTGTGAATAATTTGGAGAACAAAATAAAGAGTCTAAAGGAAGGAGGGGATGATTTTAAAAGGTTCTTTGTGATATATGTTTACAGCACATTCTTGGCTCCTGTTGCAAACAGAGTGATAGATTACAAGATAATTAACTATGCAGACAATGTAAAAGAAATATGTAACCTAGATTGGTGTGGTTATGTACTCAATATCTTGTGCAAAGCAGTGGGGAGCTTCAAGAAAAACAAGCATAAAGAATCAAGAACAGGAATCATTAGATGTGTCCTGATTCTTCAGATTGTATACTTTCATTTAGAGGGCAGCCTAAACCAACAACATTGCCCTTGATCAAACATTGGACAGATGAGAAAGTAAGAAAAAGAATAGCAAGTGAAGCAAAAGCATCATTTGGTCAAGGAGAAATCTAGAAAAATGTGTATCCAGTTTGTAGAAAAGGAGGTCAACAATCATACTTAGGTGATGTTATTGAGATTGCATATAGTAATTTTGCTGACAGAGAGAGAAGATTAGTCTCTTTCAACCTTCCAAATGGTGTTATGACAGACAATGAGATACATGAGGCTGCACATGATGTGAGTATTTTTTCTAGCTCCAACTTGTATTATTCTATCTTGCCAAGATTTCTTGTATATTGACTTGTTCGGTTTTTTTATATTTACTTTGGTATGCGTTTTTCTTTTCTTCAGCTGCTTCTGCTCTCCCTCCTGCTGCTGCTATTCTATTTTGCTAGAACATTACTGCTTGCTATTGTTGAGTTTCGTAGTGTCCAACAATACGCGGAAGAGAAACCTTCCCAAGACCCGCCCACTAATTAAAGCAACTAATGCAATCAATAATTAAAAAACAAAAGAGAGAAAAGGAGAAAATACATTCTTACCCTTGACACGTGCTTCGCTCGCTGCACGAGCTCTTACTTGAAAGCTCGAGCCAAGCAAGTGCGAAGGCCTCCGACGGCTCGCAACCTCGACCCGACTCTAGCGGTCTTAATCCCGAAGGTTAGTCGGGACTTGACCAAATAAAACAAGAGTATTACGAACTTAAAGGTTTTCTCACTAATGATGAGATGCCTTATTGAGTTCAACTCAAGTGATTTTTCCCAAACCCAAAACTTGGGTATTTATTGGGAAAGGAGACTTGATCTCCCTTCTCCCATCAATGTGGGAGATTTGCATTTTTTCTCAATTTTATTTTAATCAAAAAGAAAATAAAATGCAAGGCAATAAACAAGCTCCAAGTGTCACATGGAGGGAGAAGGTTGGTGAGGACCACAAAAGGGGGGGACCAAAACACCTTGCTCCCCAAGCCAAACACCAATCAAATGGTCCCCTCCCTTTACCAGGCTGACCACGCCACATGGCTGGCTGGCAGCCTGCCTTGGCTGCCAAGGCTGCCAGCTGGCGCCTAGCACCAACGCTGGGCAGCCCAGTGACAAGCGCACTTTAGGGCACGCTTTAGAGCATATTTTAGGATGATTTTGGATGTATTTGGGGCCGCTTTGGCTGATTATTACCTTGTTATGCTTACGTTCCCCATATTACGTGCTTCACGGGTTTTCGGTTTGTTTTTGATGTGTTTTCAGGTAATATCAACCGAGTTTAATCGGATCCCGAGCCCTTGATGCGTAACCGAGCTAGCCTTGACCGGAGTCCGAGGAGTTAAGGAAGTTCAAGTGCCGTGCATTGATTACATAGCACAGGCAGCACGACCGTGTTACCATAGGCACACCCGTGCTGGCCTATAAGCAAGCAACCCCAGGCAAGGCAGCACGGCCGTGCAAGCCAATAGCACGGCCGTGTCAGTATCCACGCACCCGCACGGCCGTGAAGGCCATTAGCACGGCCGTGCCAGATGTTGCCCGTGCCCGTGTCAGCTTCAGTATGAGCCCCGTGCTAGAGCATATTCAGCACGACCGTGTCATTTTTAGCACGGCCGTGCCAGGAAGCTGCACGGCCGTGCCATATATAGCACGGCTGTGCCAATTTGAAGAAGAAACCCGATTTACTTACAGACAAGCTAGCACGGCCGTGCCAAATACAGCACGGCCGTGCTGATCCAGGGTTAACTGCGCGCTTGACTTCTCCGAATTAGAAGACGTATATAAGGCCCGACTTTAAGAGGATTCAGAGACAGTTTTAGAAATAGTTTTGAGAGCCTTTGTAGAGAGTTATTGGAGAACGTTCTTAGTATTAGAGATTCATTAGTTTTCTTAGAGAATTTCCTAGAGATTTTAGTTTTCTTGGATTGATTTGAAGCAAGATTTGCGAAGATTCTTTGTATTATTCATTGACGACGGATATCAAAGTTCTGAACTTTTCCATTGATTCGCATCAATACAATTGGTATTATTCATTCTTGTTTATTATTCCTTAATCAGAATTCATGTTTATATCTATTATGCTTTTGGAATTCATTATTGCTTTGATTATGAATATGTGTGAGTAGTCTCCTAGCTAGGGTTTCGGATGAAACCCGGCCTAGGTAATCTATGTAATTGAGGATTGATTTTGATAAACGGATTGTGATTAAATTGATTATATGCGATTGCATGTTAATTCATTATAATAGGAGTAGCTAACCTAGAATCTTGAATTTGATTGCATGATATCCTTGATTTGAACAAGAGATTGTGAATTGAGTATTTCATTATTGAATGTGGTTTGATTATGTATCGAGTAATGTTAAGTGCATGAGAAATCCAAGCTTAGTATTGCCCGTTGTCTTCCTATCACATGATATTGATCAGACATATAGTCTTTGCATATCCCGTTTGTCTCTGTGATTCCTTGTTGCGTAGTTACCGATGGTTTGGTGAATTCCCGTTCTCCCTAGTGTCTTAGTTTATTGATTTATTCCATCTTATTAGTAGTATTTTAGAACACCATTTTCCATTGATTTCGAACTACCTTAGGTTTAAGATTGATTTGCAATTACTCTCGTTCCTCGTGGACCGAACCTTTATTTGCCATTGTACTTGGTTATAGGGTGTTCGTATAAGTATTGTTTGATTGAGAGTTAGATTGTAGCGACCGATTTAACCCTTGTCACCCAGCCAGCCAGCACACGCATGCGTGCAGCAAGCAGGCCATGCATGCTTTGCTGCGATGATGTTGCTTGGTGCGTGCTGCTGTGCGAGAGGCGTGGCCAGGCGCTGCTACTTGGTGCTGCTACGCCTAGCAAGAACGCATAGCATACGCAAATACAGCACGCTGCTACGATGCGATGCAGGGTGTGCTTGTGCGAGGGCCAGCTACGCGTGGCTGGTGCTGTTGTGCTAGCTAGCACGCACAGCCACAACGCATGCATGCTAGGCATGCTGCCTGCGATGCTTGCGGTAGCAAGGTCTAGCAAGCGCTTGCGTGCTGCTGGCGTTGCGATGCATGCATGCTGGGATGCTATGTGCGAGGCACTAGCATGCTAGCACGCCTAACGCGCCAGCGATGCTGGCCATGCCTTACCAGCTAGCTAGCCAGCACTACTAGCATGCATGCACTGCTAGCAAGCCCAACATTGTGCGTGGTCTAACTTAGCCTAGCACTCGCATGGCTAGGCCAATGCAAGGCTACGACTTATGTCGTACTTGTCGCTTGTTTGATTTCTTGTCTCGTCGAACGACTCGACTTACGACGCACGATTTTGACCCTTTAAGCTCAATATCCGACGTCTTTGTTCGTAATACTCTAATGACTCATCTAGTCCTTCGGATTGATTCATCGTCTCGGATCGGTTATTCGATTAGGGTGCGACCCCAAAGGGTTCAGTCAAGATTAAGCCGTAATATTAATTATGCATTAATATTACTGATCGGAAGCGACCTCCACCTAGGCATTCCAATCACTTGACCTTACTGAAGAATTAGCTTGCTAATAATTCCAAACCTCTATCAGAATAATACACTTGCTGGAAGGACAACATTCCTTTCAATCTCCCACTTGTCCTTCCGGACAAGTGTGCTTTTAGTGTATAGCCCATTTCCTATGTCACTTAATGTCTCTTCATGAACTATAAGGTAAGATTTTTCGTCATCCTTATTACGTTCAGAAGTGTTTCTCGATTCCCGAGTCCGAATGTCAATAAGCAGATGATTTCTAAAATCCATCTGAGCACAACCATGCATTTTCACAGTCTTGCTCTTCGAGAGGCCTTGTAAACAACAAAGACATATTCCCTATTGTTAATAGGGGGGCATTCCCAGTCTTGCATTGTTAGCTTCCCTCACTAAGAGGACCTAGTCGCCCGAGTGTTGCCGTTATAATCCCCATTTACGGCAGATGTTTGACAACATCAAAAAAGACTAGTACTCAAACATGATAACTTACAATACTAATGGTCAAGGAAAAAGGTTCTTATAGCTATAATAAGAAATAAACTTATGACGATTTTATATCTCTTAAAGTATTCTCATAGGTCGATCCGGTACAATTCTAAACCAATACCTGTGCAAATGATTTATGAAAATCATTTTCTCGTTGCACAAGAAACGGTGCTATAAATCATACTACACACTAATCTCAAGTGGTCATTAATCATCCATCGTTTAAATGACCTTGATTAGGAATAATTTTCGATTGAAATATTCAATGTTCACTTAACAAGTGTTTCTTTATCCATGACATGGTCTTGATACCCTGTTTTGAATATTCTCATAAATCGAATGGATTAATTATTTAATTCTAAACCACAATTAAATAGAAATGGAGTAATAATAAATTTGCAAAAATGGAGTAATAATAAATTAAAACACATATACAGGGAAATCAAAGCCAATCTCCAACATGCTTGATTCCCATTGCATCAACGTTATTGTTGTGCTTCATTTGAGACAAAGGTTTAGTCAATGGATCAGCTACATTGTCGTCCGTTCCAATCTTACAAATTCTGATTTCACCCTCGGACTTCCATTCGCTTATCTTGTGAAATCGCCGCTTGACATGTTTGACCTTCTGATGGTCCCTTGGCTCCCTGGCCTGAGCAATACCTCCATTGTTATCACACTAGAGGTCTATTAGACCCTTGATGGGGGGTACAACATCAAGTTCATCAATGAACTTACGAATCCAAACTGTCTCCTTAGCTGCTTTCGAAGCTGCCAAGTATTTGGCTTTAGTTGTAAAATCTGCAGTGGTGCTTTGCTTAGCACTCTTCCAACTAAACGCTCCTCCATTTTGGCAGAATATGTACCCTGACTGCGACTTGGAGTCGTCTCTGTCAGTTTGGAAGCTTGTGTCAATATAACCAAAAACAACCAAATCATTACTACCACCATAGACCAGGAACTTATCCTTGTTCCTTTTCAGGTACTTTAGGATATTCTTGGCCGCAGTCCAATGCGCCTCTCCTGGGTCTGATTGGTATCGGTTCGTAGCACTTAAGGCATATAGTACATCCGGCCTAGTACATATCATGGCATATATGATCGATCCAATAAGCGAAGCATATGGAATCTAACTCATCCTCTCTTGCTCATCAGGTGTCTGTGGACAATACTTCTTGCTGAGAGTTATGCCATGTGACATGGGTAGGTGCCCTCTCTTGGCCCCTTCCATGTTGAATCGTGCTAGTACCTTATCAGTATAAGTACTTTGGCTCCATCCAATAATCCTTTTAGATCTATCCTTATAGATCTTGATGCCCAATATGTACTATGCCTCTCCCAAGTCCTTCATTGAAAAGCATTTTAGCTATCCCTTTACGGACTCTAATAGTTTAATGTTATTTCCAATGAGTATTATGTCATTGACATATAAAAGTAGGAATGCGATGTCACTCCCACTGCCCTTCTTGTAAACACAAGACTCATCTGGATTCTTAATAAAACCAAACTTGCTAATGGCTTCATCAAATCGCAGATTCCAACTTCTGCTTGCTTGCTTTAGTCCATAAATGGACTTCTTAAGCTTGCATACTTTCCCAGCATTGCTTGAATCGACAAAACCTTCCGGCTGTGTCATGTAAACAGTTTCTTCAAAAATCCCATTAAGGAAGGCAGTTTTGACATCCATTTGCCATATTTCATAATCATAATATGCGGTAATTGCTAGGATAATCCGGACGGACTTAAGAATGGCGACTGGCGAAAAAGTTTCATCATAATCAATCCCGTGAATTTGCTTGTAACCTTTTGCCACCAATCTATCTTTGTATATAGATACATTTCAATCTTTGTCTGTTTTCAACTTGAAAATCCATTTGCAACCGATAGGTATGTAACAATCAAGACATGGAGTCCATCTCGGATTTCATGGCCTCTTGCCATTTTGTAGAGTCTGGGCTCGTCATAGCTTTTTTTAAGTCGCTGGCTCATCTCCATCCATAACTAGGATGTCTTGATCTTCGGTTAAGACAATACCGAGGTATCTGTCTTGTTGAGATCTTGGTCGTTGCGACCTACGAAGGGTAATAGGTTGAGCATTTGCATTGTCGGTTTGACTCTGACCAATGTCATCAGCTGCTTCTAAAGCACTTTAATTGTCAGGTTGACTTTGTTGCTCGTCCTCTCGAACTTCATCGAGTTCGATTTTCCTCCCACTTGTCATTTTGGAAATGTGTTCCTTCTCCAAAAAGACACCATCACGAGCAACAAACACTTTGTTCTTAGATTTGTTGTAGAAGTAATACCGTTTGGTTTCTTTTGGATATCCCATAAAGAAACACTTGTCTGATTTTGGGTGAAGTTTGTCAGAAATTAATCTCTTGACATATTCTTCGCAACCCCAAATCTTAAGAAAAGACAACCGTGGAGGTTTCTTCATCCACAATTCATATGGAGTCTTTTCGACAGCTTTTGACGGAGCACGGTTCATTGTTAGTGCCGCGGTTAGAAGTGCGTGTTCCCAGAAAAAGATAGGAAGTTGACTAAGACCCATCATTGATCGGACCATGTCTAACAAGGTTCGATTCCTCCTTTCGGACACTCCGTTCCATTGTGGAGTTCCGGGAGGTGTCAATTCTGAAAGAATACCATTTTCTTTCAAGTGATCGACGAATTCGTGGCTTAAATACTCGCCACCTCGATCTGATCGAAGTGCTTTGATTTTCTTGCCAAGCTGATTTTCAACTTCACTCTGAAACTCTTTGAATTTCTCAAAAGATTCAGATTTGTTCGACATAAGGTAGACATAACCATATCTACTATAGTCGTCGGTGAAGGTAATGAAATATCGATAACCTTGCCTTACGAGTGTACTCATTGGTCCACATACGTCCGTATGTATTAGACCCAATAAGTCACTAGCCCTTTCCCCTAACTTGGAGAATGTTTGCTTTATCATCTTGCCTAATAAACATCCTTCGCAATTTTCAAACGACTCTAAGTCAAATGAGTCAAGAATACCTTCATGAAGAAGTTTCTTGATGCGCTTGATGTTAATGTGGCCAAGACGACAATGCCACAAGTAGGTTTGATTTGACTCAATGGTCTTAGCTCTTTTGGAGTTATCGTTAACATTATAAGCTTGTTTGTCTAACCATATGTAAAATATGCAATTTTCATAGAACATATAAGAAAGACATTCGAAACAACCATTGTCATAGTCTTGTGATCAATATAACCCGGAGTCCAACACCATAGATCAAAGTATGTTCAAAAGCGTGATAAACAAAGATTAGTTAATTATAAGCTTTAAACAAAATGTGCCTACAAGCACGGCCAAAAGACCATCTTTATCCTTCGCTCGTAGTGCACATCCACTTGTGAAGCCCTCTCACTTGGTCCTTGAAATGGGAGCATAAAGTGTGTTAAATACGGTATCCAATACCTATGAATAGCTTTCTACACAAGTGTTAATGAAGATACCTAAGGTAGATGAAACATTCCTCTCCTCTTCATCCTTTTGGAAGATCTTGCATTCCCTCTAGTAGTGGCCTTGCCCACCACAATAGAAGCATCGCATCTTCGCCTTGTTCTTGAACTCCCTCTTCCTTGCTCTTAAGGGCCTTTCGGTTGCTCCATAGGAGGTGGCTCGGTGAAGAAGCTGCACCACCTCTCTTAAAGAGCGTGTCTCCTTTCCCGCAGCTAGATGCACTCTAAATACATCATAGCCCGAGAGGAGTGAAGCAAGCAAGATATGACCCGCCATATCATCCTCCAATGAGATTCCGAGAAGCTCCATGTGTTTGAAGAGCCTAGTCATTCCAAGCACATGAGGTCGGAGGGGCATACCGGGTCTCAATTTGGTATTGTAGACCCTTGACCAAAGCCGCCGCCTCTCCTTAGCAAGACAACCTTCTTTCAGATGCTTTATCTTCGTGTTCGAGAGTGACCTAGTCACATCAAACACAAGTCCATCATAGTTGCCATTGAGACTCTTGGTGACTCTCACATTGACAATGTCCTCAAGTGCTTTGAGGAACATGTCCAGAAAGTAGAAGAAGATCTTTTCCTTCCAATCTTCTAGGATGGAATTAGCCATTAGTTGTGAGACTTTCTTGCTATTGGAAGACCACGCATCATGAGCCTCATCAATCATGATTCCCTTAGAGAAGAAGTTTGGAATGGGAGTATCAAGAGTGTACTCCAAGGAACAATTCCGAAGAGTTTTCCTGAGTTCCTCTTCCCATTCCTTGAAGTTCACCAAGTTAAGGCTAAAAGCCAACTTGTCAGGGAGTTCTGGGCACGTTGTTTGAGTTATTTGCAGAAATGTTTCTACAATTGAAAGAATTTAAAATGAAAAACCATTCATAGACCAATAAGTTTAAAATTTAAAGCATACATGCAAATTTTCAATCTTATTGAGCGTTTTATCCACGCATTAACATTATTCCCCTTTAGGCGAGAATAAAACGATTCCAAGATCCCATAAATCAAAAAGTGATTAAGCATGCTTTGGCTTGTCTTAACACTTAATATTTTAGGGTAAGCAATCCAATTGCTAATAGCTCTAAGCTACTCTTGGTTCGATAAAACGTCGTATATGATGCTTCCTTTACATTTTATCTCCATTGCCACGACATCTAAGGACTCCTTACTGATATCGTTGAGCTTAACCAAGACCAACTTGTATACCTAGTATACTTACGTTCCTAGGAAAGTAGTGATGCCTCGCTTTGGCGTAGCCCATCACTTAGCACATTAGTTCTGTAAGTGTTGTTCTTGGAATGGAAAATTTTAGCTCAATTTTATAGGGACCTAGGGTTTCTATGTTGGTTGATTTAAGCGAACTTAATTAATCATTGCAACATTTGAAATCCTTAACATGCACCTATCATATCATTCAATCATATATAAACACAATTATATATAGAAAGCATAAGTAAAAGATGCATTTGGTAACTAGCAATACCCCTTGAGTCTTCAAATCTTCAAGGGTCTTCAATGGATCCTCTTGGCTCTCTTCTTAGAAACGCCGTCTTTGAGACATCTCCACCAAATATGCAATTACTAGTTACTGCGACTAGGATTAATCTAAATATTAAGGTACAAAAATACGCAACGGTATGCAGACCGTATTATTTATACATAACGGATCGCAGTCCATATTTACTATCCTTAACGGGCCCCACTAGTTGCCATTTTCACAAAACCTGTGAAACAATATACATTCCATTCAAATCCATTAACTATTTGTGAATGGCCCATGCATTTTACAACGAAAAATAAGTAACAATGCATAACACGCGCAGACTAGTAACTAACTTAGGTGGTTAGTCCGATTAACGCGCCTAATTAAAACTAGTCAAAGTTGTTTAACATTTTATGTGATTGAGACGCAATTAGTTCAAGTAATTAACGAAGCTCCCACTAAATTCCGCATCCAACTTAATTAATCCAATTGATTAAGTCGGTTAACCCATATTTTGTCAAATTATTTTGCAAGTGCCGGAGGAACCGAGGCCTAGCCTCGTTAAAATAATTAAATAAAATAATTGAAATCGACCTAATTAACGCAAAAATTAGCCCACCAAATGTCGAGTGCCTAGCATCTAAGCCATGGGGCTAGGGTTGCTAGGCACCAACGCCATAGTTGTGTGTGCCGGCATGTCTGCCTAGTAGAGCACACTATGCTTGCTGGCACCAGCAGCATTGTAGCATGCTACGCATGCTTGCGTGCATGCTGGCGCTGGTAGCGTGTGGCTTGGCTTGCTGGGGCTCGCATGCCTTGCTGCCCAGCAGCACTTGTGGGCACCTTCCAACAGCCACGCAGCACACGCATCAAGCACGCAATAGTGTGCACCCAGCCCGCCACACAGCAGCAGCAACTCGAGGCATGAGCACCTCCATGCGCATCTAGGCAGCCACATGTGAGCTACGTGAGCAGCCCGACTAGGCGTGGGTGGCGCTTGGGCGATTTTGCCTCGATTTGCGTGCTTTTATCTCGGGATTTTAATCCCGATATATGTGTGACATAAAATTGATTCTAAATTAATTTTAGAATCAACATTGAGCAAGAATGAAAGTATAACAAATCTAACTTAAATAAATTCAATTTAAGTGAACAAATCAAGATTAATTCACGAACCTTTCTTTAAATTAATTTAGGTTCATCTTGATGCTACAAAATTGAAGGGCTATACTCAAAATTAATTTAACCAAACATAAATTAATAATGAGATTTGACAAAATTAAAGGGGGTTGGAAAAATTAACCCTTTCATCTAATGAAAATTTTCCAACATAACTTGTGTAACATTGAAAAATTACATCTTTCAATATGAAGATTAAATTTCAGTCACAAGTTTTGAAATTTTAGGACTTTAATCAACCAAAATGACTAAATCAAAAAATTAGTTCAACATGGAATTTAGCAAGCAAAGTTCCAACCAAATAAACAATTAAATATTGGATCTTTGATATTTTTAGGGACTTCAAAATTACAAATTCATCATAAACATTCGCACTTGAAGCAATTTATTTGCAAAAATGTGAAAATTTCAAGTTTATGTGAAAAATGAACTCACCAAATTAAGCACCAATTATGATTTCATAAACATGCTTAATAAGGTTTATAATTGCTATAGATTAGTGATGCAACCATACATTTAATCTACCTTTAACATGCCATCATTAATCAGGGTTTAAAGATTTAAAAATTTTCGTCAAAAAACGAAAAACCCCTCGAAAACCATGTTTCTGGGTGGATTTTGGCTTCTGGACAACCCTTAAAAGAATCAAAAACGATTTAGAACATCGATTCCACCCAAAAATCACTATTTTTAGTGGAAATCTGGGTTCGTAGCCAAAATTACTATTAATACGAGATTAAAACTAATTAAAAACGAGCTTCTAAACTAATTAGAAAGCAAAACCAGAATTTTAATCCATTTTAAATCGCCTCAATTTATTAGTTACAATAATTAAAATGAGCGCGGCTCCGATACCGGTGTTGAGTTTCGTAGTGTCTAACACTACACGGAAGAGAAACCCGCCCACTAATTAAAGCAACTAAACATGCAATCAAACAATTAAACAACAAAAGAGAGAGAAGGAGAAAGACATTCTTACCCGCAACGCGTGCTTCGCTCGCTTCACGAGCTCTTACTTGAAAGCTCTAGCCATGCAAGTGTGAAGGCCTCCGACGGCTCGCACCCTCGACCCAATCTGAGCGGTCTTAATCCCAATGGTATGACGGGACTTAACCAAATAAAACTAGAGTATTACGAAGTTAAAGGTTTTGTCACTAATGATGAGATGCCTTATTGAGTTTAACTCAAGTGATTTTTCCCAAATCAAAACTTGGGTATTTATTGGGAAAGGAGACTTGATCTCCCTTCTCCCATCAATGTGGGAGATTTGCATTTTTCCTCAATTTTATTTTAATCAAAAACAAAATAAAATGCAAGGCAATCAACAAGCTCCAAGTGTCACATGGAGGGAGAAGGTTGGTGAGGACCACCAAAATGGGGGCCCAAAACACCTTGCTCCCCAGGCCAAACACCAAGCAAATGGTCCCCTCCCTTGACTAGGCTAACCACACCACATGGCTGGCTGGCAGCCTCCCTTGGCTGCCAACTGGCGCCTAGCACCAGGCTGGGCAGCCCAGCCAGCCAGCACACGCATGCGTGCAGCAAGCAGGCCACACATGCGTTGTTCCGATGCTGCTGCTTGGTATGTGCTGCTGTGCGAGAGGCGTGGCCAGGCGCTGCTGCTTGTTGCTGCTATGCTAGCAAGCACGCATAGCATACGCACATACAACACGCTACTACAATGCGATGCAGGGTGTGCTTGTGCGAGGGCCAACTGCGAATGGCTGGTGCTGTTATGCTAGCAAGCACGCATAGCCACAGCGCATGCATGCTAGGCATGATGCCTGCGATGCTTGCGGTAGCAAGGCCCAACAAGCACTTGCATGCTGCTGGCCTTACGATGCTTGCGATCTGGGATGCTATGTGCGAGGCACTAGCATGCTAGCATTCCTAGCGCGCCAGCGATGTTGGCCATGCCACACCAGCTAGCTAGCCAGCGCTGCTAGCAAGCCCGGCATGGTGCGTGGCCTAGGCTACCCTAGCATTCGCATGGCTAGGCCGAGCGAGGCTACGGCTTAGCTCGTACTTGTCGCTTGTTTGATTTCTCGTCTCGTCGAATTCCAATTCGACTCGACTTACGACGCTTTAAGCTCGATATCCGACGTCTTTGTTCGTAATACTATTATGACTCATCTAATCCTTCGGATTGATTCGTTGTCTCAGATCGGTTATTCGATTGGGGTGCGACCCAAAGGGTTCAGTCAAGATTAAGCCGTAATATTAATTATGCATTAATATTACTGATCGAAAGCGGCCTCCACCTAGGCATTCTGATCACTTAACCTTGCTGAAGAATTAGTTTTCTAATAATTCTGAACCCTCTATCGGAATAGTACACTTGTTGGAAGGACACCATTCCTTTTAGCTAGGTGTGTTTGTAAGGCTTTAAGTAAAATAGCTTATAAGATTTTTAAGTGATAACCTTGAAAACAATAGTATAATTAGTAGCTTGCTTGTAGGAATTAGAATTAGTTACTGATAAACCCAAATTTACCATGGAAATTGGTCACAATTTCATATGTTATATTTATTTGTTCTGCTTCTAGTAATAATAATGTTTAGTAAATGTTAAACAAAAGTAAATAAAATACACTGCAAAGTAAATAAACTAACTTTAAAAGTAAATAGTATTATTTTTTAAGAGTATTGTAATAATAAATTTTTGTTATTTATTTGAAGGAAGTTAAAAAAAATCTACTTTTTTTGGCTAGAGATTCAACACTCTTTTCAATGTTACATGCCGAGCGTACAAACTGCATAATAGACAGGATTAAAAAGCAGAAATTGAATTGTTCTGCATCGGATTCTCAACTAGTTTTTGAAACACAAAAACTGATATAAGACCCTAAAGTGCAAAGGGCTATTGATGAAATAGTGAAGATTTACGATGATTTGACAGATGTATCTAATGTGTTGCTATCAACATGGGAGGAGCAGCATAAAAATCCTGAAACTAATCCAGATTATGATAGAGATAATCAAGATGGTGCAGATGCTACTTCAAATTTTATACATGATGCTATTAATCTGGATGATGAAAATGAAGAATCTGAAAACTAGGAGGAAAAGGAAGAGGACAAAAATGAAGAGGAGAAGGATGAAAATAAAGAAGAGAAGGAAGAAAACAAATAGGGGAAAGAGGAAGATGAGAAGGAGAAATAGAAGGATGAAAAGAAACAAGAGAAGGAAGCTGAAGTTAGTGTAGCAGTTGATGCAAATACTGCAAACCAACCAATTGATGGTGATGATATTGATGAAGAACCAAATGAAAACCTCACTAGTGTAGTTCGGTTGGTCACTAAGAGTATCCTAAAGGATACTGTTGTTCAAGAGAAGAAGCCAAATGTTACAAAGAAAGCAACAGAAAAAAAAATTGAAAGTAAGTTGTTAACAAAAGAAAGTAAATATTGTATAAAAGTAAATACAAATCAATTTATAAATAGATAGTCTTTGAAACTACATATGTTGTTTTATTTCAGGTGATGGGGATAAACAACTTTTTGCAGAAGAAACCATTGTGCTTAAGAACATTCACCAAGAGATATCTTCAAAGATAAACATCAATGTAGATTGTGGAGAAAAAGATGTTAAAGTTCATTTCATTTCAAAGTCGATGAGAAGCAACAAATCAAGAATGAATGAAATGCCAGAGTTGTATCAAGTAGTGGCTGATTACTGCTTTGTGAAGTGCAGTGCATTCAAACAGTAAGTTATGAATTTTTTTTTAATTTTAAAAATATTCTATCTACTTTAGTTAATATTTAATTAACTTTAAATAATATTTTATTTACTTTATAAACACTTAAATGTGCACAGTGAAGAGCTTGTGAAATATGAAGCTCCTCTCATGATAACGAGGGATGACACAATATCTCTAGCTCCACCCCCCCCTCCCCCCCCCCCCCCCCCCCCGTCAAATGATAAAATCCAATGTAGTTCAATGTTGGTCATTTCTTATGAATGATTTACGATTGAAAGAAGATCCATCATGCTTTTTCTTTAGCATTGACCACAATGTAAGCGTTAAATTAAATGTTTAGCTAAATACATAATTAATTGTATATTATCTAATTAAGTAACATGTTTTATGTCCTCATTAATACACAGAGACCTCTAGAGTTGTCTCTCATGTCACAAGATCCTTCCCAGCCAACTCCAAAAACAGATGAAAAAGAAATACCATCTCCTTCAACACACGCGGCAGAATTGAATCAGGCATGGTATGATTGGATGTGCCTTTGTGATGTAAAGGAGAAAATTATGACAGCTCAGTTGGTATGTTTTATTATTCATGTCAATTAAACTACATTGTAAGGCATTATGATTTTGAATTTGTAAACTAATAAGTGTAATTTTGATGACAGATCTTTGTTCCAATCTGTCCGAGTAACCACTATAGTTTGGTAGTGGTTAACTTGTTGAAAGAGACCATTCAATACTTGGATACTAGGAAGTATGATGACAGGAATAGGCCTTTCTACAAAATTCTTGCATCTCTTGTGGTAAGATTTTTTAATTTCTCAAAAGTAATTATTATTAATATAAAGTAAATGACATTACTATTAAAGTAAATAAGTTTGTATTAAAAGTATACATTATTATGCCTGTAAAAAGAATAAGATAAAATATAAAGTAAATGATGTTCTCATTAAAGTAATACATGTGTTATTTAAAGTAAACTATATTGTAAATTTGTTTTACTTATATATTGCTTTACAAATGTTATAGGTGGAGGAAATGTCAAACTTCCTGATGTAATCATGAAAAAGCTGATGAAATACTAGATTATGAGTTTGATGAAGTTAAGTTCAAGTGGAAAACACCAAAATATACTCTTGATTGTGGTGTTTTTATGATAATGCATATGTTGTGTTTTACTGGAGACCCTTTTGATTCTGACCTTGTTTTAGCAAATAGGAGAAAGGAGTATCGTGCTGAAATCTGTGCTGCACTTGCTTAAGCAGAGATAAACACTGAAAGAAAAATTCTTGTGGAAAAAGTTTCAAGGTTCAGAGTAGTTAGAAAACTTGAGCAGGAGAAAGAGGTGAAAGATATGATATATGTTTCTGATTTCTTGAAAACACACAAGTAATGGAAAACATGATCTTGAAATGTAACCAAGTGATTGACTACTTAGCAATCAATGATGATGAAAACTTCCAAACAAGAGGTATGTGTTATACTTGCAAATAAACTAATACTCCTGCTGCATTATATATTAAATTGTTTGGCATAAATATTTAAAATTTAATTTAACATTACAGCGAAGTAGTAGGTTGGTTTGGAGAATCAATTGGAATAATAAGGGAAGATTGTAACACTTTGCTCAATGAATGGAAAGCTTTAACTAATCTGATCACGCTTGGTCAAACCACCTCTATAACAATGAAAGGGAAAAAGAGAGGTCTGGAAATGACATGGTCAGATTCTTCTTTGGACTTGACTTCATGGTAAGTTTTTTACGTTTACTTTTATAATGTAAAACTATGCATTGTATAAATATGTGAAATAAACTTGGGATTTTTTTTGTAGGATGCTTTAATTATGTGTTTGAATGCACATGGGAAAGGGAGTAACAAGTCTGCAAAAACTATGGATTGATTGGACAAAATCACAACCATTGGACTTGGATGCAGTTGAATGTGAAAGATATAGAATAAATATTTAAAGTGGAAAAATATATGTTTAAAGTAATAAAAAACAACATTAAAGTAAATATGTGTAAATATTTGTTATGTGCAGGTATTTATACCTCTAAAGTAGGAAGATCATTATTTTCTTGCTTTCATAAACTTCAAAATGAAACAATTGATCATTTGGACAACACTTTATACGAGAGCACTAATGAATATGAGCCTATACAGAGTTTTATCTTAGAAACGGTAAAGCATAAATAAATTAACAAAATGTCATTAAATTCATTTTTCAATGTATCATATTACATTAATATTCATTCCATTACGGATCATACAAATGCAGAAGTTGTTTAAATAAAGAAAGCATCCAAACGTAAATGATATGTTGTCCTACAAGCTGAGAATAATTGAACTTCCATTCCAAAAAGAAAGACAAGAAAATTACTCAAGAAGCTATCTAATGCTGCTTATGAAGGTGTATGATGGTGTTAATGGATAGGATTGGGAACCATAAAAGAGATAAGTTACCATAGTTAATTCTGAAGTCCTTAAATTCTTTAAGTTATATGGATTACTTAGAGCATAATTTATTAAAACTAAAGTTAATCTTTTGTTTTTTTCAGGATTTTCAAAGATTGAGACACCATCATATAAAAACAGTACTTGACCTACTTCTCAATGATAACAATCAAATGCAAGAGAAACTGCTGACAAATGTTAAGGATTAGGAAGAGAAGAAAGCACAAAAAGCATGTGAAGAATTATAAATGTTTTTAATAGATTTGAATATATCATAGGCATTAGAGTACTTTAAGTTTTATAGTATTAATCCAAAACATTAGTTTGAAGGTTTAAGTAGTATGTTTGTATGAAGAATACATATTATATCTCTGAGTTGAAGTAGTAGAATTATTCTGTGTGAAAAATGGTGCTAGATGTAAAAGTAGAAGAAATCAATCAAAAGGTAAATGAAAATAATGTTAAAGTAACGGAAACTCAGTTAAAAGTAAAAGAAAAAAGTTTAGAAAATGAAGTCTTTCTGAAATATGGTGTTCGATTTTAAAGTAACGAAAAATACTGTTAAAGTAAAAGAAATTACTACAAAAGTAAATGAAATTATCATTAAAGTAAAAGGAACAAATTTAAGAGAAAAAAAGTTCAAAAAATAGTCAAAAATGAGATGTTTGATTTAAAAGTTAAAGGAATTAGTGTTAAAGTAAAAGACATGAAGTTAAAAATAAAAGAAAAAGTTTAACAAGTTTTGTTACCATGGGACCATGGGGGAGTATTAAAAAATAATGTTATAAATGTGGTCCCATGCTATTTTAAGAAATGTGTCAAGTATTTTAGGACGGATGAAAATGGAAATTTTGCCAAGTATTTTGGGACAAAGGGAGTAATATGGGATATTATCTTCAATTTTGTAAATAATAAGGACATTACATGATAATACAATTATATGATATATTATACATTGTGAAAGGCAGGAAAAAACAATATCATAAAGTAAATAAAATATTTCATAAAATTAAAGTATAATAGGTAAAAGTAAATAAACTGAACTTTATTTCTGCAGTACAATTACTTCAAGTAAATGTAAACATGTTACATACAAAAAAAAAAAAAATACCTAAAAAAAAGTAAAGTAAATAAATTTCTACTTCAATTAAATGAGAAAAGTACAAAGGTAAAATACCTAAAAAAAAGTACAAGTATAATACACCTCCACAAAAATAAAAAGTAAATCAAGTTAAATGTTAAAGTAAATAAATAACAAATTAAAGTAAATGGAACACATGTAAAAGTAAAATACCTGAAGAACTACTTGTTTGGACTAATGTCATGTGAAACACCAGATTGCCCACAAGCTCTACAGGTTCTGCCCTTTTTAGATTTTTCTTCAGAAGCTATTTCTTTTGCACTCTTCAACCGCTTTGAACTTTTGGAAAAACCTTTATTAAGACACTGATTTGGAAAACCTTTATTAAGACACTGATTTGGAGGCAAGATGTTTACATCTACTTCATTTGACCCAACCAATGCCAGAATATCAACATCTTTCACCTCTTTTGAACTAGTTGCATTTTCAAGATTATTCTTTGTCAACATCTGCTCCTCAAATGAAGATAAAATGTCCTAAAAAGCTCAAATAAATCATCCTCAGATTGCTCAGATAAACTCACACAACTGAAAATCTTGGACCACACATCACTCACCAATTGCTTCTTCTTATCATACTTAGAAGCATCATCCAGAACAGCATTTATGGCTGAAGCTTTCTTGAAAATGTCTTTTCTCCAACGATTCATGATATAAAGATCAGGAATTTAACGTATAGACTTGCCTTTCATAATAAACAGAATGTGTCTACATAAGATGCCTTGGCTCTCAAACATTTTACAAGTACAACTGCACTCATATGTGGCCAAGTCAAAATTTACATCAAAGTTTTTCCTTTTCTCATGATCAACAATTACTGAAAACTCCACACCATCTCCATACAGAGAACTACAACTTTCAACACCATATGACAAACAAGCTCCCTGGCATTCTTCTTGAAAAAATCATAAAAGATGACACGACTGTAAACAACAGCAGCATGCTTTTCCGAGTGTAAATGAGTAAGCAATTAAGGCTCAGATTTATTAAGCCTGTTGAACTCATCCTGTTCATGCCTTTGAGCATCAAGAGCAGTTTCATAACGGACAAAGAATTCAACACAAGTCACATGGGGGTTTATAAAATTACAAAAGAAACTGTTTTCACCTTCAGACTTAGAAGTAGAACGCAGTAACCCACCCATAAACAAGTCCCTGAAATATGCAGGGATCTAAAGATGCCTAATCTTCAACATGTATGCAAATCACTCATGATCTATAAGGTCAAATTCCTCCATAACACTTTTCCAGCAATCAACAAATACACTGGGATTAATTAATTTCTCTATCCCAAACTACTGCACTTAGCTTTTTCAAGAACTCGGTTTCTTTACAAAACTGAGTTCTAATCTTTTCAGATACCTTCCTCATTATGTGCCACATACATAACCTGTGTTTAGTCTTGGTAAAAACCTTTTGTATGGCAATACCCATTGAGGAGGGTCTTGATCAATGATTATGCAAGAGGGTTCTCTTCCCATACACTTCAAAAAAGTTTGAAATAGCCACACAAAAGATTCTCCATCTTCTTTAGATAATAAAGCAGCAAAAATGTAACACATCTCTTAAGATTATCAACTTCAGTAAAAGGGAAGAAAACCAATGGGTATTTATCCTAGGTAGAATCAAAAGATAAAGAGTCCCCAAACAATTGATAATCTCTTCTACCAATAGCATCAGCCCAAAAAAACATGTGTCAAGTGCCTGCTTTCATCAACACAGTAATCAAAATAATAACCCCCTTTACTGCTTTTCACTTTTTGTTCAAGGTTTTGAACAAACATTTCACCATCAGCATTAGAGATATAAACTTTCAAGTCCCTAGAATAATTTTTGAAGTCATTTTTACTGCCCCTGACATTTATAACCCACCACAAAGTTCTTTCATGATCCTATAAGACATAACAACCCCTATATTTAACTTTGAGTTGTCAAAAATATACTTCTTATGAGCAAAATTTAAACCGACTTCATATTTAGTAATTAACCTGCCTAGTAATAGGTGTGGAAAAAGGGTGAGAATGAGACTCATAAAAAGAGTAAACCATATACTGCCCACCATTACAAAACCTATATTTATTAATTACAGTAACTCCTTTACCATTACTAGAACCAACCTTATTCTTATCTACTTTAGTAGTACTAGAACAGACTTCAAATCCACACTCATTACCATATTTGTAATAAAAGGCAATACCATCTCCAAGACTATCAAATTTCATTCCAAGAATAGGTTTGTTTTCCAAAGAACAACCTGGGATATACTCTTTATCACCTCTAGAATTATAATATATCCTAGGAAGCACAGGCTGATGGGTATTTTAAAAATTCTTACATTCGTATCTTCATCAGTGATAGTAGCAGAACAATGCTCTACACTTTCAGTCATCTTCCTAAAAAGTAAATGAATCAAAGAAATAGGTTTGTTTTCCAAAGAACAACCTGGGATATACTCTTTATCACCTCTAGAATTATAATATATCCTAGGAAGCACAGGCTGATGGGTATTTTAAAAATTCTTACATTCATATCTTCATCAGTGATAGTAGCAGAACAATGCTCTACACTTTCAGTCATCTTCCTGAAAAGTAAATGAATCAAAGAAAAAAGTAAATTAACAATAACAAAAAGTAAACCATTTTAAAAAAGTATACTAATAAAAACTATTAGAGGTATACTAAAAAGTAAATGACTTAAAGCAAAAAGTAAATAAAAAAACTCAAAAAGTTAAACAAACTAAAAAAATGAAGTTATAAGGATTAAGCAAAATTAATAATGAAAAGTAAATGACTCAATGTAAAAAGTAAATTTAAAATCACAAGAAGTTCTACTACTTTATTAAGACCAGCCAGCCATATAGCAACTCTATACATAACCACTACCATGAATTGGGTAAGTAAGTGTAAAAGCTTTAAATCAAATAAAAAAAACCCTAAATCGTAAAAATAAAGCCCTAAATCAAACACTAAATCGTAGAAAAAAAATCAGAGAATAATTAATAAGGAAAAATAAACTAATCGGTAAAATTTACAATAAAAAACCCTAAATCGCAAAAATCGTAATGAAATAAACAAAAAAATCAAAATAAACAACGAAAATAAAAATAAAATCAAAAACACAAGAAAATTACCTCAATGAATGACAAAAATCGAAGAATACGAAGTAATTAAAGATCAAAATCGAAGAATTTGACAAATCAATGAGTGCAAGCGAAGAGTGCAGATCGCGAAAAATCGCCTTTGAGAGAATTCGAAGGTAGAGAGAGAAAATGCGGCGGCGCCTGGAAAAACAAGGGACGTCATTCTACTGCCGAAATTACGAAAATACCCTTAATGAAATTGAAAAAGGCGGGTGAAGCATGAGCCATTTGATTAAGAGCGATCAACAGTCACGATGAGTTCCTAGTTCCTATTATAGGACTTGGTTTTCACATGATCTTGATATATATATATATATATATATATATATATATATATATATATATATATTAGATTTCTCAATGTAGAATTTCGTTCAATAAATTACAAATAAAGGATAAAGTAATTTGTGTGAATAATGTAAAATTCTAAAAATTGTGATTAATAAAAAAACAAAATATTATTTAATAAATGATATAGTTGACACGACATTTTAGTCCATTTATATTTTAACTAGCCTTCTACTCTTGTGAGGCAACATTTTCCGCGCAACTGTTGCATGCTACTGCTTTGATTTTTTCCACGTGATTGCATTTACTTGTTTTTAAAGTTTTAAACCTCTTATTATGTATAATTATACTAAAACAAAGGGTTTTTAACCTAAAACTCGACACATGTCGCTCCCACAATGAAAATTTTTCCGCCTAATTACATAATATTATTTATAATAATTCTAAAATTTATTGCAATATATTAATGGCAATCTAACAAATCTCTTTAGTCTTGCTTATTATCACTAGTTGATCTCATGATAATGTACTTTAGTATGTTTTACAATTATCAAACTTATATTATTTTTTATGACGTAATATCTTATTTAGATATAATGGAATATATCCAAATGAAGCTTTAATGTAATATTTTGTTGAATATAATCAAATATTCATAATTATTTATACACTTATACATACTTACTAACTACATATTTAGAATAAATCATACATATATATTTGGACTAATGTATTCTCCATATATACCTTGAAAATTCTAGAATTACTACTATGAGTATTATTATGAAAGATCATGCATATAAAGTTTTATAATATTACATTTTTATGTATAATTTTATTAACGTTTTTTTTTTATTATTATTTAGGGTTAAACATTAGCAAGTTCACTAAGTTTGACTTTTTCAATATTATGAAATGAAGGCAATATCAAATACCTAAAATATATGCACAATACTTACATACTCACACACAAGCAAATTAAACATATTAAATGTATAATATTACCATCATTTTTTTTATACTACTCACTCATGGAGTATATCATAGTATTTATGGGGTCAAACTAAAAAAAATTGGTCATCGTTTGCTATAATCAGTTTAATGTATACTACGTATTATCCAAAAATCAAAATATCAAATTTACATTATTTACATACATTACATGCTTAAAATATTTAGTGAAATATTGACGTTGGAGACATCATCATTACATGATTAAAATAATATTTAGTGAAAGATTGACGTTGGAGACCTCATCATAAACGTAAGTAAATACAACGAAAAAGTACAGAGGTAGTATAAAACATATACTAAATTTTTTACCCAATTACTGGTTCATAATTTCAAGTAGAAAGGGATGGCAATTAGGTGGTGCAGGTACCCCTCCCCCATATCTGCATCTGCCAAATATTTTTATACCTGTGACCTACCCGTCACCCGCCACCCGCAACGGGTAAAATTTTAACACCCACACCCGCCTATGCTATAGACCCACACCCAATCCACCACCCGTATGGATGTCCACTACCCGACAATCTTCTATCCGCTAACCTAACAATATTTGTATGATAAATTTCCTTTATAACATGTCATTATGCTATCTCTAAATTGTTGTAAATACATAATTTAATAATATATTATACAAGTAAGTAGTCAATTGGTATAAAAGTTTTCTTTCATCATTACAAATACAAAAAGAATTATATGAAAAAAAAATTAGTGGTAGTAATAAGTTGACAGTTAACTGGCGGGTATGACATCAAATGCACCACTTACACGCTACCCAAGGTGGGTATGACTTTTGTACCCATATCCGCCTACTAACTCGTCAAAGTTGGACCCATACCCGCTCCAATTGGGACAAGTGCAGTATGAGACTCGCATCTTTATACCCAATTGTCATCCCTAATTTTAAGTCTATAGATAATTTAATAGGTAAAATAATAATTGAATAATTATGTAAATACTAGCGTTAAATCATGCTATGATATTTGTAGGAGCTATATATGTTAGAGCGTACCTTTTGATTTTCACTTCGTCATTATTATTAAAAAAATTGCTTTGTCAAATAAATTATACATATAAACTTATTATACTGTGCAATTGCACGGGTACTATACTACTTTGTAATCTTATTTTGTTGGTTTTGTCAAATATTCTATATAAGTTCTTGATTGCGTAGAGGTTAATATTTTACATGGGTAATATTTGATTTAATTCTCCTATGTTTTTTTTTGGAATAATGCAAAATACAGTGACTTTAGTTATATTTTAATTTTAATTTTATGAGGTTTCCTTTAACACATTATTGTGTTTTTTAAATTTTTATAAAATTTAGGAAACAAGAATTATTATTTTAGAATATTATTTTTTATTCATTATTTTTAAGCTTTGAGGTGAAAATTTGGGTATTTCAAAACAATCAAAAGTTAGACACCGACTTTTTACTCTGATCCTTCCTTGTCTTATATAGTAAAGATGTGTATCAAATGATCATACTCCCATGTTGTCTATAGTCAAATGTACCCAAAAATCAAGCCTACTGAAATATTATAAAAGTATAATAAATAAATCAAACATGTGGGAGTAGTAGATTAATATTATTGCAATAGACTAACGCACATCAAAAGATAATTAGTTGACAAAAGTAGGCCAAAATCAAATTGAACAAGTTGTAAACTTTTCATGTCCTTGAAAGTACAAAATAAAACTTCCTACACTCATATCCAACTCTTTATCAGGCACTACGTAACACAATCTAGAATCCCAACGCAGTAACTCGTTAAATTTTAATCGCCTTTCCTTTTCTTATATATTCACACAAATTCCAACTAAAATTTATATGAAAAAAAAACTATGTGCTACCTTTCACTTTCTAACAAAAGAGATAACTTCCAACTCTTTTTCTTTCTAATTTAAGCCTATCAACAAGAAAAATAACCTTATTTATATACATTTTTCGTCCATTTCACCTCCATCAATCATTCATTCTTAAAGATTGAAATCCTTATTGGTTTCATTAATTTTCTAGAATATATATATTTATTTCGTAAGATGTCTAGCATTCTTAAGAGAATCAACAAGAAGAACAAGAAGGCAATTAACACGACGATAAGGATGATGACAGCGACAACGACCCCATCATCTCCCGTGGCTTCACTTTCTTCGTGGTCACCATTTACTGATTATTTTGAAGAGAGTGATTCAAGGGATATTGAGAAAGTCTTCAGGTAAGTAGTGTTAATTTCAAATATGTACTACTAGCATTTTCTTAGTATAAAGACATCAATACCCTATCCTCTTGCTCTTTACAATAGCGACTTTTTGTTTTTAATGAAGTCTGAACATTAATTTATACGTATTGTTGTTTCCCTCGTTATCCTTGTGCAATTAACCACTTCTTCATTTCTTCAAGTATCATAGATTTCTATGTGTACATTATAATACTTTTATAAATAAATTTATATGTAGACTTTGCATTAAATTAGCTAAAGAAATAGGACTAAGAAATGCATAGAATCTTGTTTCACTTATTACGTTAGCACTAGTTCCTTATTAAGTGTCAAATTTGCTATTGATATATAAGCAAAAGTACATTCCTTCAACAAAAAATAAATAAAAATAAAAAAATAAAAAAAACTATTTCATAAGTTTCGTATTACTCGTGTTACATACTTCAAAAACTTAATAATTTATGAAAGCTACAACAAAAGCAAACAAAGAGACAAGTACTCCCTTCGTTCTTTGTGTTCTTTCCAATTTTTTTGACAGCTTTACTTATATACAAATTTAATCACTAATATGTAATATCTAAAAGTACATCTGAGTATAAATCATAAAAGTATGATTTTCAAAAAGTATTCAACAAGACGAATAAAAAAAAAATCCTATTTAACTACGTTTTCTCTATTCTTGTGTTATGAATAGTAGTGTTAAGATTTAAAATAAAAAGAATAATTAAGAGCCGTGAAAGTAGTTATTTACAATGAGATTAAACATTAGTTTTTATAGATTATAAAAAAAATCATTAATATAATACCCTTCAAAAACACTGCTAAACTTAGGCAACTTTTGTAGGATTTTAGGTACTCTAAGCGGAATTTCATGAATCATATTCATAGGCACCAAAACAGGATCTCATGCACATACAATTAAAGGATCACATAATAGTTTAGAATTAACCTTTGGAACGTGAATCCTCTTAGCAATCTTCTTCTCTACAGGAGATAAAGAGCCTCAAGTGTGACTCCTCTATTCGGTCCACCGGCTTGAATCAATGCTCCATCAATGCTAGTTGGACGGGAAAATCTTTCACCGTTCTTAGTGTAGAGAACCAGTTTATAGAGTGAGAATTTTGAGAGGAAAAAATATTATGTTGTTTTAGAAAACTGAATAATGCATTACGTTCTTTTTTTTAAACTGAATACTGTATATTTTATTTTCTAAAACCTCTAATTAATATAATCCCATAAAATTAATTAGGTTAGGTTTTCCTTTCCCCTTTTCCCTTGGCCGGCTAACCTAAGGCGCACTTTGGACTTCGGGTTTTTTATTGATCCAAACCTAATGTGTGACCTTGTAGGATCCATTTAGGTGTGCTTCAAGTTTATTTCTCACTAACCCAAAGTTCTATAGCATTCTCTAGCAAGACGTATAGACGACCCAAATAAAAAAATTATTATCTCCATAATACGATCCAAATTATACTTAGTGATTGCACTAGAGACGAGGACATATTTCCTTCAATCTCCCACTTGTCCGAGACAAGTGTGCAATATTCAAATTCTTTAAGTCTCTTAGTCTCTAATTTGATAGTATGATTACATCTCTATGTTATCCATACTAGCCTTCAAATTATTTCTTGAAAACCGAGTTTGAACTGCTAAACAAATGATCATCTTATGATCCATTTAAGTACGACCATGCATTTTCAATTCTTACTCTTCAAGAGGCTAAGATACCCATCATATCTAACATAGTAGGACCTATTCAATCTTTTGGCAACCAAAACTCCCACTAAACTTTTATCACAACTCGAGTGCTGCTTGTATAGTCCCCTTTTACGGCATGACGTTTGACAGCATCAAAGTCACACTAATCATTGAGCTAAGTAGTGTTCCACTCATGTGTTAAGAATCCACTAATATAATTGCGAAGTTTTAGAACTTCTAAGTTGGTATGTTCGATCATGTATCAACTATACATATCCATATGATTGACTAAACATTTCCATGTTCCCATAGCTTATGAAACAGCGTTGTCAATCAATCTTATATGCTAATCCTTTTATTAGGTCGTTTATGTCCAATTTAATGACTCAGATCAGGTACTTAAATATTCTATGAATTCAGTTCACTTATGAGGATTCATTCATCAAATCACGTATTTGACAAACCCATTAAATTCAATAAATATATTGGACATTTTATTTAATACTAAACTAAAATTAAATAAGAGAAAATTTCATTTCATATAAACATAAATTAGGAAAAACATGTCTTTACATTGTAAAAGGTTTCTCTAAACACAAAACAATTTAAAGCCATTCTAACACTTGCTTCAACCCTATAGCCTTAGCATGACTTTCATGCTTGGGTTAAGTTAGAGGTTTAGTAAGTGGATCAGGAACATTCTCATCCGTGTGAACTTTGCAGATCTTGACATCCTTCTTGTCAACTATCTCGCGAATCAGGTAATATTTCCTCATTACATGCTTGGATTTGTCATGCGATCTTGGTTCTTTTGCTTGTGCAATAGCGTCATTATTATCACAGAACAACTCAATCCCTTCTAGAGCACTAGGTACGATGCGTAGCTCTGTTATGAACTTCTTTATCCAAACAGCTTCCTTCTACTTCAACCGTCGCTAAATATTCTGATTCTGTCGTAGAGTCTGCTACAGTGCCTTGCTTTGAAACTTTTCCAACTCACTGCTCCTCCATTCAGACAAAAGATGTACCCTAATTGTGAGCAATAATCATCTCTGTCGGTTTGGAAGCTTGCATCAATATAGCCTTTAACAACCAACTTATCTACTCCTCCATAGACCAAGAACATTCCTTTAGTCCTTCTTAAGTACTTCAGGATACTCTTAGCCGCAGTCTAGTGTACTTCACCTGGATTTGCTTGGAACCTGCTACATACGCTCAGAGCATATGCAACATCTAGTCGAGTGCATATCATGGCATACATGATAGAACCTATGGCCGAGGCGTAAGGTATGCTACTGATCCGCTTCAACTCATTAGGCTCCGATGGGCACTAACTCTTGCTAAGCAAAATGTCATGCGATATGGGAATGAATTCTCTCTTAGAGTTTTCCATTCTAAACCTTGCAAGAACCTTATCTATATAAGTCTCTTGGCTTAGTCCAATCATCCTTTGAGACCAATCTATTTGGATTTTTATTCCCAATATGTACTCAGCTTCTCCAAGTTATTTCATGGAAAATCAACTTTTCTACCATTCCTTGACCGACTCAAGCATTGGTATGTCGTTTCCCATGAGTAGTATATATGTCATCTTCATACAAAACCAAGAAGACTAAACTTCTCCCACTAAATTTCTTGTAGACACAAGATTCTTCTTCACTTTTAAAGAAACCAAATTGTTTGATTGCCTCATCGAATCAAAGATTCTAGCTCCGAGAAGCTTGCTTTAATCCATAAATGGAGTTCTGAAGCTTGCACACTCTTTTAGGATTTTGTGGATCCTAAAAACCTTCAGGTTGTGTCATGTACACATCCTCCGTCAAGAACCCATTCAAGAAGGCGATTTTGACATCCATCTGCCAAATTTCATAATCGTAATATGCAGAAATCGCCAAAAGTATCAAAATCGATTTAAGCATTGCCACTGGAGAAAAGTTTTCATCGTAGTCTATACCATGAATTTGGTTGAATCCTTTTGCAACCAGTCTTGCTTTATAGATATAGACGTTTCCATCTTTGTCTATTTTTATTTTGAACACCCACTTGCATCCAATAGGTTTGACCCCATTAGGCAACTCGACTAAGGTCCAAACTTTATTCTCAAACATGGAGTCTATTTCGGATTTCATAGCCTCAAGCCATTTCTCATAGTCTGGGCTCGTCAAAGCTTGTCTGTAGGTAGTAGGTTCTAAATCCTCCAAAATCAATATTTCAGAGTCTTCAGTTAACAAGAAATCAACTAGATTCTTATTTGGAATCCTCGTTCTACTCAACCTACGTGGGGCTTGAGCATCAATAGAAATATTCACTTCAACATCTTGAAGATTTTCGCATGAATTAGATTCAATTGGGACGATAGGAGTTTTGCTTAGTGAATTAGCTTGCTCGGACACTTGACTTGTCATAGTAGAGTCATGCGCCCTCGCCTCTAACGCGGTTTGATACACATCCATTTGTTTCGTATCTCGAATTTCTTCGAGAACTATTTTACCCCCACTTATCTTTTTGGAAATAAACTCCTTTTTGAGAAAGACAATATCACGAGCAACAAACACTTTGTTCTCTTGACGATTATAAAAGTAGTAACCCCTTGTCTCCTTTGGGTATCCCACAAAGAGACATTTATCTGATTTGGGTGCATGTTTGTCGACAGTAACGTTTTACATAGACCTCATAACCCAGATTGTAAGAAAATATAAGTTTAGAACTTTTGCATTCCCCGTCTCATATTGAGTCTTTTCTACAACCTTTGACGGACCTCTATTTAGTGTGTGCGCAGCTGTTTCTAGAGCATATCCCCAAAAAGAAATTGGAAGATCAGTAAGACTCATCATTGATCGAACCATATCTAGTAAAGTTCGATTCCTCCCTTTAGACACACCATTTAATTATGGCGTCCCTGGCGGAGTCAATTGTGAAACTATTCCACAACCCTTTAGATGATTATCGAATTCTTGGGTCAAATATTCGCCACCAAGATCGGATCGTAATGCTTTTATTGTCTTACCAAGTTGATTTTGTACCTCATTATGGAACTCTTTGAACTTTTTCAAATGATTCCGACTTACGCTTCATTAAGTAGATATACCCATATCGACTTAAATAATTAGTGAAAGTAATGAAGTAACTAAACCCACCTCTTGCCTTTAAACTCATAGGCCCACAAACATCCGTATGTATGAGTGCCAAGAGGTCATTGGCTCTTTCACCTTTTCCAATAAATGGTGATTTTGTCATTTTCTCCATTAAGCATGATTCACATACATCAAAAAATTCATAATCGAATTATGTAAGGATTCCATCCTTTTGTAATTATTGGATGTGCATTTGGTTTATATGACCCATCCGGCAATGTCATAAATATGTTGGGTTTGAATCATTCGACTTTTGTTTCTTGATATCTATGTTATAGACTTGTATTGTCCTATCAAGCACATATAAACCATTAATCAATTTCGCACTAGCATAGAACATGTTATTATATGAAATTGAACAACATTTACTCTTAATCTCAAAACAAAAACCTTCATTATTCATAACTGAAACTGAAATAATGTTTTTAGTAATTGACGGAACGAAATAACAACTATTAAGTTCTAAAATTAATACAAACAGTAAATGTAGACTATAACTTCTGACGGCAAGTGCAGCAAATCTTGCTCCATTTCCGACGCGATGCTCCACCTCGCCCTTTGCTAGTTTTCAACTTATTTTTAGTCCCTGAACATCATTAACTATGTGAGAACCACAGCCGGTATCGAATACCCACAAAGAAGTAGAAGTCAAATTGATTTCTATAACATAAATACCGTGAAGTGGAAGCACTTGACTTCTTGTCCTCCAAGTATTTGGAGCAGTTTCTCTTCTAGTGACCTATCTTCTCACAATAGAAACATTTTCTTTCTACAGCAACTTTTGGCTTAGCAGTCAGCTTAGGCTTTTCAAAAGCAGTGACAACTTGCTTGCCTTTCTTCTTCTTGCCTGCCCCCGTCTTTTTGATACCCTTTCCCTTTTGAACCATCAAAACATCTTTCTTTGGTTCTTTAGGAATGTTCCATTCAGCATTGACTAGCACCCCATGTAATTCAGTCAAAGTCTTTTCAGACTCATTTATGTTAAAAGTCATCCTAAACTAATTAAAGCTATTAGGCAATGAGTGGAGAATGATATCAATAGCCAACTTTTGGCTATAAGGGAATCCTAGACGTTCCATGTTTTAAAAAAGACCCATCATTTTGAAAGCATGCTGGCGAACTGATTCACCAATTTCCATCTTACATTCCAAAATTTCCTTATTAGTCTCATATCTCTCAATCCTAGCCTATTTTCTTAAACATGGCCTTGATCTCTTGCATAATGGTGTAGGCATCCTTGGTCTCAAACACCTTTTGGAGGTCCGGTTCCATAGCCGCCACCATCAAGCAAGTGATTGGAGCTGACCTTTCATTAGCCTGCCTGGCATGACGTTTGTCAGCTTTAGATGATTCATCAGTCACAACTGGAAGTGGGTTTTCTAAGACATCCTCTCTACCCTCCGACCTCGAAACAAGTCTTAAGGTCCTTTCCTAATTGATGAAGTTTTCTCCGTTCAGCCTATCCTTCTCAAGGAAGGGACAGATGTTGAAAACTGAGTTTTTGTTGTTGTTTTGAGACATGTTATCTACAGACAGAAAAAGGAAAAGTTCAATTTATGTTTATAAAAAACCTAAAACATTCAATGGTTTCTAGGTTACTTAAGCACTCTATTCAATTTTAACGCCCCAATTTGAATAAGTGATTCCAAGATCCTATCAACATGCAGCATTAAGCAGACGGAGGCCTTTTCTTAAAGTTACATTTTCAAGGTAAGTAAACTCTTTACTAATTACAACATTTGTAATTATTGGTTAGATAGAAAAACATCTCATGCTTAACTTTCCCTTGCTTCAAAATCCAAAACGCTTTTGATGATTTTGTTGAGGTTAACCAAATTAAGTGTGCAAAATTCGCAATTTCACCTCACCACCCAAAATTAATAACGATACCCTGCGGGGGCATGACCTATTACTATTAATTAAAGGTTAATAAGTACTTTGTATTTGGAAAAGCGAACCTCAATATTAGCGGAACCTAAGTTCATTATGTTGTTATTAATTACTGAACTCTAGCACATTGATAACAAACATACAATAAACTTATAAGCATTTTAAGAATAATAATAAAATGCAAAATTAAATATGAGCTAGTATGGCCCCTAATTCTAAGAACTAAGCTTGATTAGGCACCTCCTTGGACTCTTCATGGATTTCCATCCACCTTCATCATGGGCCTTCTCATCATGGGCTCTTCTTTGGATTAATTAAGTATTTAAATAATTAAACTAATTCCAAATTAAAATAAATTACAAACATACTTAACGATGCGCAGATCGAATTTAAATTACAATAATACATAACGATATGCATATCGTATTTATAATTTAAATCTTGGGCCATACTAGTCATTTATAGCAATAATATATCATATTAACAAAAAAAATTCCACATAATAATATCGCATATTATACTTGCCAATAATCAAAATATCTAATATTCTTAATTATGTCAAGTGGATAAATCAATTAATTAGGAAATCCTAGGAAATAAATCATATTTAGATTAAGGAAATCCTAACCATCTAAAAAGATTCTATCCTAAAATTAAGCTAACAAACTAATTTTAATGATATTAAAAAATCAAATTATGTAATTATCTCATAATCAAGTCAAACAACCTTAATTAGGATTGCTTAAAATCTAACTAAAAATAAGTTTTTCAATATTATCTACAATTAAAACAAAAAATAAAATCAAGAATTAATTAAAACAAATATTATTTTTGGAAAAACAGGGGACTGAGCACACTGCCTAGCCACGTCACAACCACCTCAGCAGCCAGGCCGGATCCCAGTCACCGCAGCAGCTGGCCTCCATAGCCAAGCGGTCACCCAGACACAGCAGCACTGGTTGGTGCACCAAACAGAAGCCCGGCACACCAACTAGTGGGTGCAGAGCTCAAACCGTGCAATATTGCACGTTTCAGCCTCTGACCTTCTCCACATCGACGCGCCTACTACCCTCCGCCCCTACCGACCACTTGAGCAGCCACTTTGGCCCACCGGCAGGTGGTTCTGCCACCCAGTCGTGGCTGCTCCCACTCTACCATTAATTTCCTTTTTTTTTTAAGTAAATTAATTCTACATCTTTTGTAAAATTAATTAATTAGTCTAAATAAAATTAAACATAAACCCTTAATGCCTAATTTAGAAAATTAATCTAAAATCTCTATTTTAATTAATTTAAGGCTTTTCATATAAAATAATTCTCAATTCATATAAAACTATTTTACATGAATTAATTAATCATATCTAAACCAATTTTAATATATAAAAAATAGATTAAACTACATGAATTCAACATTTTAAAAATTCACAATTAAATCAATTCCAATCAATTTAAATCATATTAATAAGGTTATTCGATCCATAATTAAATTCCTCCCCTAAATCGAATTAAAATTAGCCTAATTCACATCAAAATAATCATATTATCGTGACCAATAAATTATATGCAAGGGTCTAACTGATACCAGTGTAGGATTTTAGGTACTCTAAGTGGAATTTCATGAATCATATTCATAGGCACCTAAACAGAATCTCATGCATATACAATTAAAGGATCACATAATAGTTTAGAATTAACCTTTGAAGCATGAATCCTCTTAGCAATCTTCTTCTCTACGTGAGATAAAGAGCCCGTGACTCCTCTATTTGGTCCACCGGTTTGAATCAATGCTCCACCAGTGCTAGTTGGACGGGAAAATCTTTTACCTTTCTTGGAGTAAAGAACCAGTTTATAGAGAGAGAATTTTGAAAGAAAAAATATTGCGTTGTTTTAGAAAACTGAATACTGTATTACGTTGCTTTTGAAAACTGAATACTGTATATTTTATTTTCTACAACCTCTAATTAATATAATCCCATTAGATTAATTAGGTTAGGTTTTCCTTTCCCTTTTTCCCTTTTTGGTCGGCTAACCTAAGGCCCACTTTGAGCTTTAGCTTTCTTTATTGATCCAAACCTAATATGTGACCTTGTAGGATCCGTTTAGGTGGACTTCAAGTTTATTTCCCACTAACCTAAAGTTCTATAGAATTCTCTAACAAGAAGTATATATGACCCAAATAAACAAATTATTATCTCCATAATACGATCCAAATTATAGTTAGTAATTGCACTAGAGTCGAGGACACATTTCCTTTAACTTTGCCCTTTAAAGTTTAAACTATCAAATTAACACAATAACAAACTAACAAAGATAGATAAGTTGGTTTATCTAGCTCTTGATATCCTAGTTGAATTCTTAGGTTCGACTTCCATTAAGACTTAATTTTGTTTTGTATATATACAAGAAAACAACAAGTGTTAAATTTGTTTCTTGATGTAGGGAGTAAACTAATTATGTATGTAAAAAAGATTAAATTGTGGAAATTTTATGTTTCTCAGATATATAGATGAGAATGGAGACGGAAAAATCTCCCCAGCCGAGCTACGAAAATGTGTGAAAGCAGTCGATACTCAACGACTATCAGTAGAAGAGGCGACAGCAGCCGTCGAGTGTTCAGATTTGGATGGCGATAGGTTGTTGAGCTTAGATGATTTTGGTAGGTTGATGCAAGGCAATGGACTATTGGAAGAGGAAAAGAGGGATGAGTTAAGAGAAGCATTTTTTATGTACAATGATAAGAAGAATGAGTTAGGGTTTATAACACCTAAGAGCTTAAAGAGAATGTTGACTCGACTTGGTGAGCCAAAGTCGATTCACAAATGTAAGGCTATGATTCGGGTGTATGATCTAAACGGAGATGGTGTTCTTTCATTTGAAGAATTTGCTATTATGATGCGTTAGAAGGAATAATTTTGTGGTTTTTTATTTTGTAATTGTTTGTATATTAGGTTATAAATTTTTATGTGTTCCAAATTAGAGGAAAAAATGTTTCGTCTTAGATAAATACTCATAATCAGTCACATGCATAAGATGATGTGAATATTAAGTGAGAGGGAACAATTTGTTTTAGGGAATACTATACAATAGACATGTTGATATTATAGACAATGTCAAATATGTACCCATGTTGGTTAACTAGCTTCCATTTACTTTGTTGATATATTACATGGTTGTACTTGTACATAATAAAATTCAATACGTTTTTGTATCTTAGTCATATGATATCGTGATTAGATTATTGAATAGTGTAGACACCTACTTTTGGCCTCCTGTCCCGATGAGAAGTGCGATGATGTTACAAAAACCCGTTCTTCATGCTAGTCCAATTACTAATTAGGCCTAAAACATGTTCATACATGTTTAATCTTGATTAATAACGGACCTAAATGCGTCATATGCAATGATTAGAACAAATGGATCATACATTGTTGAAATCCGAGCCAACATGAACATTTAAAGACACAATATCCTTTCAAGGCCTATCTAGTTGGATAGCGTTTTTAAAGAGCTTTCCAACGGTATATTATAAGCTCAATGCCGAGTTAAAACGAAGAAGTTATCATCAAAATACTAAACCGGGCCCTAAAACCGACACCCTTACACTCAAACAGCCATATCTTTTGATCCATAATAGATTTTAACCTATCTTTAATGGAATTAGAAATAAGACATTCAGAGCTTTCCAATGATATCTTATTTTCCTTAATCCGCCTTTACAATCCAAAGTTATGGAAATTCTAAAAACGCGTTTTTTGTATAAGGCAAACCGCACCGTGCCCAACTCTCTAAGTTGTGCGCGGTCCTAAAGTTGCGAACAACACTCCAGCCTCTAGAGCGACTCTGAGAGTTGCGCGCGCCACGTGACGTTGCGAATCTAAATCCCTAAACCTGATTCCTGCGCCTATAAATAAGGGTCTTCGCTTAAACCTAAATACACAAAAAAAATCAGAATTAAAACCCTAGCATTGTGAATACCCTAATCTCTCAAACCCTCTTACTATCATACTACTTTTTCTCCTCTCTTCCCAAATACTCTCCAACCCTAATTGATTCTACTGAAGCCTTGGAGGTAGGAAGAAGAAGGAAGGTCCATAAACATCCAAACAAAGATCTAGCAATCAAAGGAGAATAGTTAGTTTCCTAAGCACTTAGATAAATGACCTTTCTTTCTTATTTAAATAACTTCAATTAATTAATTAGTGTTGTTTGGTCACCTTAAATAAACTTTAATTAATCAATTTCACATAGTATTCTTGCATTAATTAAAGACTAGAATTGGAATAATTGATTGTTGTTTTATCACTTAAGTCAAGGCAAATATTGTTTATTTCTTGCTCATTTCACGAATTTGAATGACAAATAATAACGACAATCATTGCAATGTAATCTTTATGTGATTAACGCATGTAAATAAAATCAACTAACTTAGTTTTAGGTATCACGTTGCATATATTGTTTGTTGATGAAATTGTGAAAAAGGAAGAGCTAGTAAAAGCCGCACTTGGGCTAGAATAGCGATTCCCCCCTAAAGGGAACGTTCTTTTAGTACCCTCGCTCCCGAACTCATTTCTGGTAAAAGTAGACCAATTTGGGCATGGGTAAACTTATGATTCATGCTAAATATCCCTTGAACTCTGAAAGGAATAGTGTCCTTCCAACAAGTGTATTATTCTGATAGAGGGTTCAGAATTATTACAGAGCTAATTCTTCAGTAAGGTCAAGTGATCAGAATGCCTAGGTGGAGGCCGCTTCCGATCAGTAATATTAAGGTATAATTAATATTACAGCTTAATCTTAACTAAACCATTCGGGTCGAACCCAATCGAACAACCGATCCGAGACGACGAATTAATCTGAAGGATTCAATGAGTCGTCGGAGTTTTACGAACACTGATGTCGGATATCGAGCCTAGGGCGTCGAGACCGAGCGTCGCAAAATCACAAGCAACAAGTACGAGCATAACCGTAGCATCACATTGGCCTAGCCATGTGAGTGTAACGCTAGGCTAGTTCATCACAAGCCTAGGTACACCATGTGTGTGCTAGGCGCGCCATGTGTGCTAGGCACACCAGGAAGCTCATCGCAGCAGCATGCTTGCGTGTGTGCGTGCCTTCGCATGGCACAGTACTACCGCAGAATGCGTGCTTGGGTGCCTAGATGCCATCGCAGCCTTCGCATGGCATAACAGCACCATCGCACAGCCCTTCGCACAAGCACAGCACTATCGCATGGCTAGGCCAATGCGTATGTGCGTGTGCGTGTAGGCCATCGCAGCAAGCAGCGTGCAGCGTGCTGGCAGCCTCACACAGCAGCACCATGCCAGGCATCGCCCTGTGCATGTGCGAGTGCGAGTGCCAGGCAGTCAGCAGTCAGCAGCGAGGGCCTCGCCCACCACCCAGCACCTAGTATCATGCGTGGCTCGCTAGCAGCATGCATATGCTAGGCATGCTGGCTGGTGCGCGTGGCGTGCTGAGCAGTGATGCGGTGCATGCTACCTATGCTGGCTGGTGCATGCTAGCATGCTAACTGGCTGCCAGCCCAGCAGTCCTTGCTTGGTGCCGGTTTGAGTAGTAGGGACCAATGCTTGGAGCAAAGCCTTGGTGAGCAAGGCAATGGTCCCCCCCTTTGGTTTTGGTCCTTACCTAACTTATCCTCTCCTCTTGACACTTGTTGCATTGTGATTGCATTTGATTAATTATTTAATTTAGAATTAAATAAATTAATGCATTTGCACATGATCCCACATTGATCATGAAATGGGATTCAAGCCCCCATTCCCTATAAATACCCATTGAGTGCGATTTTGGAAAAACACACTTGAGTGGAACTATATAGGCATCTCCATTTTTTAGAATACCTTAAGTTCGTAAAACTACAAAGTTTATATTTTGTTCGGGTCCCGACTAACCTTCGGGACTTAGGACGATCGGGTCGGGTTCGAGGGTACGAACCGTCGGAGGCCTTGCATTTGCGAGGTTGAAGTAAGAGCTCGTTTAGCAAGCGAAGCACGCGTCTAGGGTATAATTCTTTATCCCTTCTTCTTTTAATTATGTATTAATTATGTTTGCATGCTTTAATTGCTTTAGTTATCGGGGCGGGTCTTGGGGGGTTTCTTTCCGCGTAGTGAGGGTCACTATGAAACCCTACAACAGTATCGGAGCCGCGCTCCTTTTAATTATTGCAATTATTTATTAATTAAGGTGTTTTTTTAAATGGATTTAATTTCTGGTTTTTCTTTTCTAAATGGATTAGAAGCTCGTTTTAATTAATTTTAAAACTCGTATTTTTCTCGTTTTGGCTGTCGAACCCAGATTTTGGCTAGAAAATAGTGTTTTTTGGGTGGAATCGACATTTTGAATTAGTTTCACCCATTTTTTTTAGGGTTTTTCCGTTTTCAACGAAAATTTTAAATCTTTTATGCCTTGATTAATGCAAGCATGTCAAGGGTAGATTAAATGCATTATTGCATCCCTAATCTACTGCAATTTAAATATCTTTTAAGCATGATTATGGAGTTATAATATGTGCTTAAGTTGGTTTGTTCTTTTTCACATAAACTTGCTTTTCACAATTATGCAAATAAATTGCATTAATGTGTGAATGTTTGTTGTGAATGTGTAATTTTAAGTTCCTAGTATGTTAAAGATCTAATCTTTAAATGTTTAAATGATTAGGAACTTTAACCCTAAATTCCATGTTGAACTAATTTTGGATTTTTTCATATTTGGCTGATTAAAATCCTTGAAGTTCAAATGCTTGTGAGTAAATATTGATTAATCTTCATATTGGAAGATGTAATCTTGTTATTTTAAACAAGTATGAAAGTTGAAAAATTTTATCATTAGATGATTAATTTATTTTTCCAACTCCCTATTTGTCAAATCCATTATTAATTTGCATATTGGTTAAATTAATTATGGACATAGCTCTTTCAATTTTAAGCCTCAAGAAAGACCTAAAATATTACAAAGTTATTTTGGAAATTTAGGCTTGTGCACCATTAAAATTGAATTTAATTAAGTTGGACTTATTTTATTTTCATTTTTCCCCTAAAGTAATTCTAAATTAAATTTAGATTAATTTTACGTTACACACAAATCGAGATTAAAATCCCGAGAAAAATGCACGCAAATTGAGGCAAAACCCAAAGCGTCACCAAGGCTAGCCGGGCTGCCCAGCAACCCGCATGTGGCTGCCTATGGTGCGCACAGGGGCTAAGCATTGATGTTGCGCTGCTGTGTGGCGAGGGATGCGAGGGGTTGATGTGTGGGCAGTGGCCTAGGCTGCTAAAGTGCTTGAGCACGCTGTTGGGCAGCATGGCAATAAGCCCCAGCCAGCCCGCCACTTGCTGGAAGGCTCCAGCATGCGGAGCATGCAAGGCAGGCTGCTGGTGCTAGCAGCGTGGCATGCTACGCTAGGCGCTGCATGCTAGCACCACGCACCAAGCACACCCCATGAGCTGCCTAGCAGCCATAGTGCGCAACCCACAAGGAATTGTGTGGGCTGTTTTTTTGCTTAATTTCGAGCTATGTATTTTGCGAAAATTTTGCCGTTTTAAAATATTTATGTAATTATTTTAATTAGGTTAGACCTCGATTTTTCTGGCTCTTGCAAAAAATTTTGATTTTGACAAATTTGGGTTAACCGGCTTAATTAATTGGATTAATTAAGTTGGATACGGAATTTAGTAAGAGCTTAGCTAATTACGTGAACAATTGCACCTTAGTAATACATAAAGTAGTAAACAACTTTGACTAGTTTTAATTAGGCGCGTTAATCGGATTAACCACCTAAGTTAGTTACTATTTTTGCGTGTTTACTTGTTTTATCTCGTAAAATGCATGGGCCATTCACAAATAGTGAATGGGTGAACGAAAGATTAATTCAAAACAGGTTTTGAGAAAAATGGCAACTAGTGGGACCCGACTAGGATAGAAAATATGGACTGCGTTCAGTTACGTATTTTTGTAAATCTAAATACGGTCTGCGTACCGTTAAGTATTTTTGTACTTTAGATTTATCTTAGTCGTAGTAGCTAGTAATTTTTTTTTGGCAAAGATGTCTCAAGACGGCATTTCGATGAAGACGAGCCAAGATGAAGGCCCTTGAAGATTTGAAGATTTCAAGGGGTCATGCTAGTTGCCAAATGCATCTATTTTTATGCCTTATATATATATTGTGTTGTTATATATATTTGAATGTTAGATGCATGTCTAGGATTTCAAATGTTGCGATGATTAGTTAAGTTCACTTAAATCAACCAACATAGAAACCCTAGGTCCCTTAAAATATTGAGCTAAAATTTGTCATTCCAAGAACAACACTTACCGAACTAATGCGCGTATGTGACGGACTACGCCAAAGCGTGGCATCACTACTTCCCTAGGAACGTAAGGTATACTAGGTATACAAGTTGTCTTGGTTAAGCTCAACAATATCAGTAAGGAGTCCTTAGATGTCGTTGCAAAAGAGATAAAATGTCAAGAATGCATTAGATGCGATGTTTTATCAAACCGAGAGTAGCTTAGAGCTATTAGCAATTAGATTGCTTACCTTAAGATATTTAATGTTAAGACAAGCCAAAACATGCTTAACCATTTCTTGATCTTTAGGATCTCAGAATCATTTTATTCTCGCCTAAAAGGGACAAATTATTAATGCGTGGATAAAATGCTCAATAAGATTGAATGTTTGCATGAACGCTTTTAAATTTCAAAATTATTGGTTAAATGAATGGTTTTTCATTTCAAATTCATTCAATTGTAGAACAATGTCTGCAAGTAACTCAAACAACAACCAATTCTCTTAACGCTCAATTCTCGACAAGGAGAAGTTGAGCGGGCCAAATTTTCTTAATTGGCAAAGAATTTGCGTATTGTTCTCATGCAAGAGCAAAAGGAATACGTCCTTGATGAGGAAATGCCAGACGCTCCAAATGAGGAGGTCACCCAGGCTACCCTTAACCGATGGCAAAGTGCCAATCGGGATGTCAAATGCATCATGTTGGCCACTATGTCTCCGGACCTTCAAAAGACCTTCTTTGAAAAGGAGACGGCTTTTGAGATCATTTCTGAGCTTCAGAATATGTTTCAAGAGCAGACCCAAACTAAAAGGTTCGAAACCCACAGGCAAATCCTTGAGATCAAGCTCAAGAAAGGAAGGCCGGTAAGCCCGCATGTTCTTAAAATTATTGGATTATTTGAGAACATGGAAAGGCTAGATGCTGGGTATTCAATCGAGATGGCAATTGACATCATTCTCCACTCGCTGCATAAAGGCTATGATCAGTTCAAAATGAACTATAATATGCATAGCATGGAGAAAACTCTCACCGAGCTTCATGGTATGTTGAAGCAAGCCGAGCAAACCCTCAAAGATGAGGGAAAGCATGATATGCTCATGGTGAGAATGGGCAAGCCATTTAAGCGCTCGGGCAAGAAGAAGAGCTTTAAAGGGAAAAATAAGAATTTTCCGCCTAAGTCAAACACTGCCAAGGGCAGCAAGGAGAAAAAAGTAGCCTCTTCCAAATCCGATTCTAAATGTTTCTACGGCAAGAAGAAGGGACATTGGAAACGGGACTGCCTCAAATTCAAGGAAGATAAGAAGAACGACACCGTTGCTTCTTCATCAGGTATTTTTGTTATAGACTTAAACTTCGCTAGCAAAACATCATGGGTATTAGATACCGGATGTGGCTCACACCTTTGTTCCAATGCTCAGGGACTAAGGATAAATAGGAGGCTAGAGAAGGGAGAGGTCGAGCTTCGGGTCGGCAATGGAGCAAGAATGTCTGCCGTCTCCGTTAGAACTCTCAATTTTTCTTTGCCCTCCGGGCTTGTTTTAGAACTTGACAATTGTTATCATGTTCCTAGAGTTACCAAAAACATTATTTTAATTTCGGTGTTGGACGCCAAAGGTTTAGAATTTCGAATTAAGATCAATAGTTTTTCATTTATTTTGATAATGTTTTATATGGTAAGGCATATTAAGAAAATGGTCTTTATGTGCTTTCTCTTGATAAACAAGTTTATAACATTGACAATACCGCCAAAAGGGCTAAGACCATCGAGTTTATAACATTGACAATACCGGCTTTTTCCAAATTCCTATCCATCAAAATGATCAAGAGAAAACTACTTTTACGTGTCCATATGGGACATTTGCATACTGAAGAATGCCATTCGGGTTATGCAATGCTCCCTCAACTTTCCAACGATGCATGACCTCCATTTTTTCCGAAATGCTTGAAAATGAAATTGAAGTTTTTATGGATGATTTTAGTGTTGGTGGCTCGTCTTTTGACACATGTCTTATTAACCTTGAAAAAGTTTTGAAAAGGTGTCAAGAGACGAGTTTAGTGTTGAATTGGGAAAAATGCCATTTTATGGTCGACGAAGGTATTGTCCTAGGCCATAAAGTATCAAAAAAGGGCATTGAAGTAGACTCGGCTAAGGTTTCGGTGATTGCTAAGTTGCCCCCTCCTACCTCCGTCATGGGAGTGAGAGCTTTTCTTGGGCATGCCGGTTTCTACCGGAGGTTTATCAAAAAAATTTCATCAATCGCCAAACCCTTAACCGAGTTACTCAGAAAGGATGTTGTGTTCAATTTTGATGAGGCTTGCCTTGAGGCATTCCAAAAGCTCAAGGAAGCCCTCATCTCCTCTCCTGTTGTGCAAGCTCCGGATTGGAGCTTGCCTTTTGAGCTAATGTGCGATGCAAGTGATTTTGCAGTAGGTGTCGTACTTGGGCAAAAGAAAGAAGGAAGATCTTGTGTAATCTACTATGCAAGTAGAACGCTCCACGAAGCTCAAAGGAATTATACCACGTCTCATTCGTTAGGTTCTTTCTCTCCATGACTTTGACATGGAGATGAGAGACAAAAAGGGAGCGGAAAATTATGTTGCCGATCATCTATCTAGGCTTCCTTTTGAGACTAAAGAAGATGTGCCTATCAATGAAGAAGTGGGTTTTGAGACTCTTATGGCCATTGCATCAACATCAAGCCCTTGGTATGCGGACATTGCCAATTACATAGCATGTGCTGTCGTTCCCCCGGAATTCTCCTCTCAACAAAAGAAAAAGTTTTTCAAGGAAGTGAGGAGGTATTTTTGGAACGACCCTTATTTATTCAAGCAATGTGGAGATGGGCTTTTCAGAAAATGTGTTCCGGATCATGAGATCAAAGGGGTGCTTGAGCATTGTCACTCATTTCCATGTGGTGGGCATGGAGGAGTAGAAAAGACCGTGGACAAGATTTCTCAATCTCTTCTTTGGTGGCCAACAATGCACAAGGATACCCACAAATTCATTCCTAGATGTGATAAGTGCCAAAGGAGTGGGGGCATAACCAAGCTTGATGAAATGCCTCAACAAAATATTTTGGAGGTTGAACCCTTTGACGTATGGGGGGTCGACTTTATGGGGCCTTTTGTTTCCTCTTGTGGAAATCTCTATATTTTGGTGGTGGTGGACTATGTGACCAAGTGGATCGAAGCTATACCCTCGCCCACCAATGACCACAAGGTTGTGCTCAAGCTTCTAAAAAAGATCATCTTCCCAAGATTCGGGGTTCCAAGAGTTCTTATTAGTGATGGTGGTTCTCACTTTGCAAAGAAACAACTTGAAGCTCTCCTCAAACGATATGGGGTTCATCATAAAATCGGCCTACCATACCACCCCCAAACTCAAGGGCAAGTTGAAGTATCAAATAGGGAGATCAAGAACCTTCTTGAGAGGATGGTAAACAAGTCTAAAAAAGATTGGTCTCTCAAGCTTGATGATACGCTTTGGGCTCTAAGGAAGGCTTACAAAACCCCGATTGGTACTACCCCTTACCGATTGGTCTATGGAAAAGCTTGCCATTTTCCGGTTGAGTTAGAGTACAAAGCTTGGTGGGCGATCAAAGAGCTCATTATGGATATGACCTTGGCGGGTGAGAAAAGGCTACTTAAGCTCAATGAACTTGAGGAGCTCCGCTATGATGCCTATGAGAACTCAAGACTCTACAAGGAGAGGACCAAGAGGTGTCACGACCAACATATAAGGAACAAGAGCTTTACGGTTGGGGACAAGGTGTTGTTGTTCAATTCTAGGCTCCGTTTGTTCCCCGGAAAGCTTAAGTCAAAATGGTCGGGGCCTTTCGCAATTTCGAAAACAACTCCTTATGGGTCTTTTGAGTTGGAAGCGGATGGGAATAAGTTCATGGTTAACGGCCACTGTTTGAAGCTCTACCATTGCAATGATCAAGTTGGCATGATTGAGTGCATGAGGCTCGATCCGCCGGACCCTAAGCCACTTTCTTGAAGATGATGTGAATGGTCAAGCTAATGACCTTATAAAGAAGCGCTTCTCGGGAGGCAACCCGAGTTCTCAACTCTTTTGATTTTGTGTTTCTTGTCTTTGATTATTTTTGAACGATTTTTCTTTAATCTCTTATTGTGTGTGTTTGTTCTTCCATTAGGTACTTTGATCTTTGGGATTTCAATCTATTAAGTTGAGTTTGGAGAGGAGAAGAAGAATGGAAGAATTGAAAGTGGAGATGCCAGGAGAAACCCTGGAGAGGGCGCGCACAGAAGACCCGCAGGCGCGGAGAAGGGGTTCTCAGTTTTTTTTTTTAAGAAGGTGGAGATGTTTGAGAGATGCCCGAGAGAGGGCGCGGACAGGAAACCCACGGGCGCGGCCAGGAATCTCCGCGGGCGCGCCTCCCACCTCCGCGGGCGTGGCTGGAAGCAGTTCAGAATGCCCGACCCGCGGGCGCGGCATACAAACCCGCGGGCGCGGAAAGGGTATGCCGCGGGCGCGGCCCTTCAGAACTACGACTTCTTCGTTTATTCTCAGCCATATGCCCGAGTTTCATTTCCCCCCCCCCCAAATCAGTTTTTTCCCTCTTTCTCTCTCTACTCCTTACTCCATTCCAAACCCTAACCCATCCTACCTCAATTTCTCTTCCCAAATCATCAAACTCCATCAAATTTCAACAATTTCCCTCATTTTCTTCACTTTTTCTCAACAAAATCTGATTTTTTTTCACTCTCAAAAACTCCAAATTCTCAATTCCTTCTCTTGTGTGGGATTTGCTCCAACCATTGAAGGGTGCTTGGAGTGGGCTTTCCTTCTTCTTCAAAGGCTAGTAGGAGTACTCCTTAGAACTCATTGTTGGTATAAATATCTCTTCTACTCTTTATTTCCTTTGAATTTGAAGTATATGCTTGTTTGAAAAAATTTTATATTTGTTTGAGAAAATTTCATGTTTGTGATTTTGCATGTTGAAATTATTGATGGTTGTACTCCTATTTTATACTCATTTATCATCTTGACCATTATTGATTTTTAAGTTGTTGTTTGTGATAATTGTTTCTCCATATAGATTTCTTTGTTGTGAGTTGTTCTTGATAATTACTTGGAGGTGTTCTTTGTGGTGTTTGGTTGAGTTTGAAAGTTGTCGCGGTTGATCTTGATGTGGCTTATTGAGGAGAATTTCTTGGTATTAGCATATTTGTGTGGTAAAAATGGTGTTTGGTTCAAAGAAAAGAAAAAGTGGGAAGGAACTTCAAGGTTCATCCTCCTCAAACCCCCAACAAAATGAACAAACACAAACCGCTCCACCACCTCTACCACCCCTCAAATTCCACAACAAAAACCATAAACCCATCTACAACAACCTCCTAAACAGGAAGTTGAGACCAACCAAGCATTACCACCATCCCACCGCCACCAAGCTTGGCATTGACGAGGATTGTTGGTTCCTGTTCAACAACCTCGGGCTTGGTTCCTTTGTGTCAAGTGCATGTCGAACCTACAAAGAGCCTACCCTAGAGTTTCTTGCTTCTTTCGAAAGCCATGCCGCAGGAGATAATGACCTCTCCATCTCCTTCCAACTCTTTAACAAAAAAGAAACCTTCACCCTCCGCCAGTTTAACCAACCACTGGATTTCAACCCCGATGCCGATATGTTCTTCCCCGAGCATGCAGGCCTCCATGCTTATGAGCCTCTTCATTTATGGAAGGTCATTTCAAGAATGGACGCTTTCAATTTCAAGTACTCTTTAGCGAGCCAGATCATGCACCCAGCCATTAGACTTCTGCATCGAATTCTCGGGTACATGGTGATTAGTGGATTTTTATCCACCAATCAGCATCCGACACGTGGACCAGCCAGATTTCGCCACGTAGGCCAATAGGAGCCTGCCACGTGTCATCATGAGATACGTCCTCCATGGACCAATTGTGATGTGACACGTGTCCATCATGCCAAATAGGTTAATCAGCCAACAAGGCCCAATCTTGGTGGGAAGCCTAGTCAGCCTTAGGTTTAACCTAAACCTAGTATTGGCACGCATTCCAAGTCATATAAATATGCCCATTAATCCTCATTAAGGGGGATTACGCACATTACACACTCTCACCTAGAGAGACCAAATTACATTTATTTCCGCATTAATTACTCCTTAATCAAGTACTAACTTGACCTTTGGAGGCGGATCTCCAATCATCCGGAGCATCCGTTTGTTTTGCAGGTAAAGGCGTCCGGTTCCAGTCTCGGAATTGTAACTCTCCCGTAGGACACAAAAAAAAACCCCGAAACATTTTGGCGCCGTTTGTGGGGAGAGTACTTTTGAGATGGCATCCACGTCTGTACCGACTCCTGAAGAGAGGCATCCCCTGGATGACCCTCAAGTTCAGTCGGACCATGATACTAAAGAAGAATTTGAAGTTGAAGCTCATACAGCTTCAGACGGGACCCTAAGGGCCCGGCGCACCCGTCATACTGAAAGGAGAGAACGGGAAGATCTTCAAACTGGACTCAATGACCCAGTCGGCGCACCGCCTGTTCAGCAGCAGCCGGCTGATGGGTCTGCTCCCATTACAAGGAACGAACTCATGACCTTCATGAGAGGTTTCAAGGGAGAGATTCAAGAGTTGCTCAACAGAAAAAACGCCTGCTCTGGCCAAGGAGCAGTCGGCTAAAAAACCTTCATCTTCAAGGAAGAGGAAGCCTGTTCAAGGGCGAGAGGTGACCCCTCATCCCAACTCTAGGAAGTGGGAGCCGCCTGCCCTTGATTTCACAAAGTACCGCTTTCCTACTCCAGGAAAGAGGAAACCCGTTCGTCATATTCAGGCGGACGGGTCGAAGAAAACCTACACAGATGCTCGGCTACTGCTCGAGCAGAAGAAGAATGACCGACTGTCAGAGTCGGCCTCTACTTCAGAATTCCAAGACAGTCTGCGCAATACCTCTATGCGGTATACTCAGTCACATCATGAGAGTCGAACAGGCCGTACCTCCCGTCAGTCCGGCTTTCATAGTGACCAGGCGGCACCAAACTTGCCATTTGTACTGCAACAACAATATTTCTTGCAGCAACCTCTGTTTGGAGGACATGCGGTAAATAATTTCCAACCTATGGACTGGCAGCTACGGTTGCTTAGACTTGGGGAACAACCGTCGGCTTTCTCCAAAGAAATTACAGAAGCCGCTCAGCCGGCCAAAGTGAAAAATGTGTTAGTAGGCGCCTATGATGGCACTACTAACCCAGAAGATCATTTGATGGCATTCACCAACCTGATGTATCTTCAAGGGTTGGATGATCCCACCTGGTGCAAGTGTTTTCCAGCGACTCTCAAAGGAATCGCCCAACAATGGTTCGGCAACCTGCCGACTGGTTGTGTGAATAACTTCAGGACGCTTGCTTACTTATTCACCTCCAACTTTGCCATGAACATACCTGCGAAGAAGATGACCCTTGATTTAGGGACGATTCAGCAGGGCGAGAAGGAGGGGCTTCGTTCTTACATCAGGCGGTTTAACCTGTTGCGAATACAGATTCAAGGTTTACCGGATGAGGTAGCCTACACTGACTTTTTCAGAGGCCTCAAAGACGGGTCGACCTTCAAGTTTGATTTAGTTCGAAAGAGGGTGGCGACTCTTCAAGAAGCCTTGATTGAAGCAGAAGCCTATATATAGGCAACTGATCTTTGCAGTACGGGAAAACAGTCGGACGGGAAAAGGTTCGACAAAAAAGAAGGACGACAGAAACAGTCGTCCAACAAAGATGAGAAAAAGAGAAAAGAGGTCTGGGCGGCTGATTCCTCTAAACAGCCGGCCCAGAAAAAGAAGATAGGGTTTAAACCATACTCCCCGAAGTATGCGTTTAATAAGGATAGCCAAGCTATCCTAAAAGAAATTAAGGGACGAATCTCAATTGAGAAGCCGGCTCCCATGAAGGGTTCTGCGAGCAACCGGAACTAAAAAAAATTTTGTGATTATCATGAAGATGTTGGTTATCAAACCAACGAATGCATCAGCCTCATGCGGTATCTGGACCGCCTGGCTGAACAAGGCGATCTTGACTCTTATGTAAAGAAATCTAAGGGGAGCTCTTCCTCAAAGAAGCAGTCGGCTCAAAAGAATCAACAAGTCGACAACTCTGATACGGATGATGCAGTCGTCTACACCATTGCAGGCGGCTTCTCAGGAGGCGGCCCCACTATTAGGGGCAACAAGGATAATATCAGGCGGCTAGAAGTCAATTCTGATTAGGGGATTTTGCTCCCACCAATCGGAATGCGCCACGTGGGCCAATCAGGTCCTGCCAAGTGTCCCCCAGTTGGACCTCTCATGGCTTGCCACGTGGCACACGGTTATTCGTCCACCTTGGACCTATTATGTCATGACACGTGGCATACTCCATGCCTAATGGAGAAGCCGGCCACCTAGGCCCAACTTCCAAGGGAAGCCCAATCAGCCCAAGGTTAACCTAAACCTAGGATTGGCACGTTTCCCGAGGTTATAAATACCTCCCTTAATCCTCATTAAGGGAGATTACAAACATTAAACACTCTCACCTAGAGAGACCCAATCACTTTAATTTCCGCATTAATTACTCCTTAAGCAAGTACTAAATTGACCGTCGGAGGCGGATCTCCAATCATCCGGAGCATCCGTTTGTTTTGCAGGTACAGGCGTCCGGTTCCAGTCTCGGAATTGTAACTCTCCCGCAGGACATCAGAAAACCCCGAAACATTTTGGCGCCGTCTGTGGGGAGAGTACTTCTGAGATGGCATCCATGTCTGTACCGACTCCTGAAGAGAGGCGTCCCCTAGACGACCCTCAAGTTCAGTCGGACCATGATACTGAGAATGAATTTGAAGTTGAAGCTCACACAGCTTCAGACGGGACCTTAAGGGCCCGACGCACCCATCATACCGAAAAGAGGGAACGGGAACATCTTCAAACTGGAAGTGAGCCAGCAGGCGCACCGCCTGTTCGGCAGCAGCCGACTGATGGGTCTGCTCCCATCACAAGGAACGAACTCATGACCTTCATGAGGGACTTCAAGGGAGAGATTCAAGAGTTGCTCAACAAGAAGCCTGCTCAGGCCAAGGAACAGTCGGCTAAGAAACCCTCCACTTCAGGGAAGAGGAAGCCAGTTCAAGGGCGAGAGGCGACCCCTCATCCTAAATCTAGGAAGTGGGAGCCGCCTGCCCTTGATTTCACAAAATACCGTTTTCCTACTCCAGGAAAGAGGAAACCTGTTCGTCATATTCAGGCGGACGGGTCGAAGAAAACATACACAAATGCTCGGTTATTGCTAGAACAGAAGAAGAGTGACCGATTGTCAGAGTCGGCCTCTACTTCAAACTTCCAAGACAGTCTGCGCAATACCTCGATGAGACATACTCAGTCGCATCATGAGAGTCAGTCAGGCGGTACCTCCCGTAAGTCCGGCTTTCACAGTGACCAGGCGGTACCAAACTTACCATTTGTACCGCAACAACAATATTTTTTGCAGCCACCTCTGTTTGGTGGGCATGCAGCAAAGAATGTCCAACCTATGGACTGACAGCTACGGTTGCTTAGACTTGGGGAACAGCCGTCGGCCTTCTCCAAGGAAATTGCTGAAGCCGCTCAGCCGGCCAAAGTGAAAAATGTATTAGTAGGCGACTATGACGGCACTACTAACCCAGAAGACCATTTGATGGCATTCACCAACCTGATGTACCTTCAAGGGTTGGATGATCCCACTTGGTGCAAGTGTTTCCCAGCGACTCTCAAAGGAATCGCACAACAATGGTTCGGCAACCTGCCGACTGGTTGCGTGAATAACATCAGGACGCTTGCTTACTTATTCACCTCCAACTTTGCCATGAACATCCCTACGAAGAAGACGACCCTTGATTTAGGAACGATTCAGCAGGGCGAGAAGGAGGGGCTTCGTTCTTACATCAGGCGGTTTAACCTAATGAGAATACAGATTCAAGGGTTACCGGATGAGGTAGCCTATACTGACTTTTTCAGAGGCCTCAAAGACGGATCGACATTCAAATTTGATTTGGTCCGAAAGAGGGTGGCGACTCTTCAAGAGGCCTTGATTGAAGCGGAAGCCTATATACAGGCGACTGATCTTTGCAGTACAAAACAGTCGGACGGGAAAAGGTTCGACAAAAAAGAAGGGCGACAGAAACAGTTGTCGAACAAAGATGAGAAGAAAAGGAAAGAGGTCTGGGCGGTTGATTCCTCTAAACAGCCGGCCCAGAAGAAGAAAAAAGAATTCAAACCATACTCCCCAAAGTATGCGTTTAACAAGGACAACCAAGCTATCCTAAAGGAAATCAAGGGACGGATCTCAATTGAGAAGCCGGTTCCCATGAAGGGTTCTGCAAGCAACAGGAACCAAGAAAAATTATGTGATTATCATGAAGATGTTGGTCATCACACCAACGAATGCATCAGTCTTATGCGGTATCTGGACCGCTTGGCTGAGCAAGGCGATCTTGACTCTTATGTCAAGAAATCCACGGGGAACGCTTCCTCGAAAAAGTTGGCCAAAAAGAGCCAACAAGCCGACAGCTCTGATACAGATGATGCAGTCGTCTACACCATTGCAGGCGGCTTTGCAGGAGGCGGTCCCACTATTAGGGGTAACAAAGACAATATCAGGCGGTTAGATGTAAATTCCGTTCACTAGGAGCGGTCCTCCAAATATTCATTTCCTGAGTTTGTCATCACCGAAGAAGATCTAGGAGGGGTAAGGGGGGCGCATGACGACCCTATCGTTATTGAGTGTAAAGTGGCCAACCAAAGAGTTGGCCGAATCCTTATAGATACTGGAAGCTCCTCAGATCTTATCAGTAGCAAATGTCTGTCAAAGTTAAAATATCAGACTGATTGCATACATCCGGCATCTCACCCTTTAGTAGGGTTTGGAGGAGGAGTCGTCCACCCAGTGGGAGGAGGAGTCGTCCACCCAGTGGGACGAGTGGATTTACCCATCCGCCTGGGTGAAAAAGGGGAAGGACGACACATGGTAGTCCGGTTCCTGGTAGTAGAAGAACTCTCGGCCTACAACATGATTCTAGGACGACCAACCCTGAATAATTCCAAGGTTGTTATAATCCCATCACTTATGTTGCTCAAGTTTGAGAGGGATAATGGAACAGTCGGGTCCCTAAGGGGAGATCAGAGGATGGCCCGAGAGTGCTATCTCTCGGATATTAAACCCACTGTTATGACCGCTGGATCAAGTGGTGGAAAAACAGACCTTGACAATGTTAAGGAGAGTGCGCCTGTTCAAGAAGCAGGCGACAAGAAGAGAAAGGTAGCCCAGACGGGGGCCGCAAGAAAAGACAGAAAATAGCAATCATTGGCAGAGGAGCGGTCGGACGAATTCCGCCCTCAGCCGGCTGGTGAGCATACGGATCTGATCTTAGACGACTCACGTCCTGACCGAACAGTCAAAGTTGGGACGACTACTCTGCGGATCCTGGGCGACGATTTGCACAAACTATTGAAAGAATACAAGGACATCTTTGCATTCGAAGTCCACGAAATTCCAGGCATTAGTCCTGACCTGGCGGTACATAAACTGGCTGTGGATCCGAAAAAGAAGCCGGTAAGGCAGAAAAAGCGGAACCATGGCGAAGAAAGAAGTCAGGCGGCAGCCGCCGAAGTCAAAAAACTACTTGATGCAGGGTTCATTCGGCAATGTTACTTCCCAGACTGGGTTGCAAATGTGGTGCTTGTTAAAAAGCCAAATGGCACCTAGCGAATGTGTGTAGACTACACAGACTTAAACAAGGCATGCCCCAAAGACAGTTACCCTCTGCCTAAAATTGATAACCTGGTCGACTCAACAGCCGGCCATGCTTTGATGAGCTTTATGGACGCCTACTCTGGTTTCCATCAAATTCCTTTATGGAAGAAAGATCAGGAGAAGACGGCCTTCGTCACTGATCAAGGGTTATACTGTTACACGGTTATGCCGTTCGGTCTTAAGAATGCCCCGGCCACCTTCCAGCGAATGATAAACACTGTGTTCTTTGATCAAATAGGGAGAAACGTCGAGGCATACATTGATGATATGATTGTCCAGTCTAAGCTTCAGACAGATCATCTGTCGGACCTCCGAGAAACTTTCGCCACACTCAGGCGGCACCATGTCATGCTCAATCCCAAGAAATGTGTATTTGGAGTTGAGTCTGGGAAATTTCTCGGATTCCTTATCAATCAGAGAGGAATAGAGGCGAACCCTGAGAAGGTACAGGTGGTCATCGATATGCAGTCGCCTCGTACCGTCCGAGAGGTTCAGAAGTTAACAAGTTGTCTGGCGGCCTTAGGAAGATTTCTAAGTCGATCAGGCGACAAATGCTTACACTTCTTCCAGGCCATTAAGAAGAAGGCAAGGTTTGAATTGGGGCCTGATGCTGAGGCGGCCTTCCAGAAATTGAAAGTTCACTTGCATTCCTTGCCAAGGCTGGTCAGCCCTTTGCCCAAAGAAGTACTCTACATGTACCTGGCCGTCTCTGATCATGCGTTAAGCGCTGTTCTTCTTGCTGAAAGAGACGGCTGTCAGCTCCCGGTCTACTTTGTAAGTCATCTATTGAAAAATGTCGAGTTGAGGTATCCCTTAGTGGAGAAATTTGGTCTTGCACTCTTCATGGCTGTTAAAAAATTGAAGCCCTACTGTTTGGCACATGCAGTCGTCGTGTATACAGATCAACCTATCAAGCGGCAACTGACCACCATGGAGTCGTCAGGCCGGATGATCAAATGGGCCATAGAAATTCAGAGCCTCGAAGTTACTTTCGAGCCTAGAAAAGCAGTGAAAGGGCAAGCCTTTGCTGACTTTATTGTTGAGATGACTCGCCCCCCTGATTCTCGAGATTCAGACCAAGTCTGGAAGGTATATGTGGATGGAAGCTCTACTTCAAATGGTTGTGGGGCAGGCGTCATATGTCAGTCGCCAGAAGGCGACAGGTACGAGTATGCTCTACGCTTCAGTTTTCAGGCCTTAAACAATGAGGCAGAATATAAAGCTTTACTAGTCGGAATCCGCATGTGCAAGGCTGCAGGGGGACGAAAAATAGACGCCTATTCCGATTCACAATTAATAGTGAGTCAGTATAATGGTAAATACGAAGCAACCCATCCGGCCATGGTCAAGTATTTACAGGCAGTCGGATCCCTTGAAGATTTTCATCTGACTTAAGTGCCGAGATCAGAAAACAACCAGGCGGATGCACTTTCAAAATTAGCATCATCCGCCTCTTGTGATACTCCTCGAACTGTTTTTTGGGAAGTGATGGAGAAGAGAAGCATCGAGAAAGACCCTATTGGAATCCTAGACAGAAGCTCAACCTGGATTGATCCATTCAGGGCATATCTGACCGATGGTGTCCTGCCGGATGATCATCACCAGGCGGCAGCGCTGAAAAAACGAGCAACAAGTTTTGAAATGATAAAGGGAGAACTTCACAAAAAGGGGTACCTTCAACCCTTCTTAAAGTGTGTTACTCCAGAAAAGGGGCGAGAGATACTAGACGATCTTCACTCTGGTTACTGTGCTTCCCATATAGGCGGTAGGACGCTTGCTCAACGGGCAAGGCGGCAGGGCTACTTTTTGCCTACTTTAGAAGCAGATGCAATGGAGATGGTGAAAAAATGTGACAAGTGCCAAAGGTTTGGCAAACTAATTCACCGTCCGGCTACTGATCTCACTACCATTCATAGCCCACTACCGTTTGCTAAGTGGGGCATGGATATTCTGGGTCCATATACGCCTGCTACAGGCGAAAGGAGGTACATACTTGTTGCAGTCGACTACTTCACTAAATGGGTGGAGGCGGAGGCTGTAAAGGGAATCAAGACGAAGGATGTAATTTCATTCATCTGGAAAAATGTCATCACTCGGTTCGGGGTTCCTATGTCTATGGTCTTTGATAATGGTCCCCAATTTGAGGCGCCTGTTCTCAAAAGCTGGTTGGGTGACCAAGGAATTGCACACTACTTTGCATCAGTCGGCCGTCCACAAGCAAACGGCCAGGTAGATGCTTTCAATAAAATCATCTCAGACGGTCTCAAGAAAAAGATTGAACGAGCAGGCGGCCTATGGGCGGATGAATTACCACATGTTCTCTGGGCCATTAGGACGACTGAAAAAGGGGCGACTGGAGAAACTCCATTCCTCCTAGCTTTTGGTGCGGAAGCTGTTCTTCCAATAGAACACTACGAGCCGACTCTTCGAGTAATGCTATATGACGAAGAGGCAAACTGGGAAGCCATGCGCCTGGCATTAGACTCACTCCCTGAAAGGAGGGGCAATGCTGTCTTGCGCCATGAAATTTACCGCCTGAGAATGACTAGATCATACAACAAAAAAGTACACAGGCGTCCACTCAAAGTGGGGGACTTTGTACTTAGAAAAATGGAAGCAGTTGGTAGGGCTAATGAGTCTGGCAAACTAACTCCCAACTGGGAAGGACCCTACTAAATCTATGAAGAGGTCAGGGACGGTACCTAATGTGTGGAAACACCAGACGGCCAACCATTGCCTCGAACTTGGAATGTAGATAATCTTAAGAAACATTTCTTTTGAATGATGTAAATAGTCGAGGACTGCTTAATAAACGTTTGATGTTTTATTCAATTCTGTACTAAGAGGGGCATGCCTACTGACAAACGGTCGGCTACTCTCCATGTTTAATTTTCATTTTTTCCTAAGAGGGGCACGCCGCTTGTTCCACACAATCGATTACTCTCCCAGAACACAGTTCACCAAGAACTATCAAAGGCTCATATGATCAGACCAGGCGCCAAGCCAACTGATCAAAATATAATAATTCAATTCGACCTGTCCCAACGTTATAGCAGGCGTCCGACGGCATCCATCCGGATGAAATTCGTCGCAGAGAGCAGCTCCCTTTTAGGTGGAACATTGCTCTATAAAATCATTACACGGCACCTATACGACTGTCTAACCAAGACAACCACGTAGCCGTTTCCCGGACAAGGATACCTCTCACTTAACAGACTAATCAGGTCAAACAAGTGTTCGCAGTAACCATCCGTGTCAACTGACCGACTGAACTACTTGGGATAAAAAACAGTTGGTATCTTATGAGTTAATAGCCAACAAACATTGGCAAATAAAGGGGAACAACCGGTACCCACCGCTTGATACCTCTACTACTCAGTCACTTGGCGACTAGGTAACAATCATGTTTACTTGGTCACTCCTTAAAAATTTAGTATGAACTAAAAAGGTGTTCATACAGCGCCTTGTTACACTAGATTAAAAGTGGCGGGGAACAGACCGCCTGGACCGACTAGAGTTTCCAGCTTAAAAACACAAACAAGGCAGGTAGGAAACCACCTTCCTACTTGGTTGAAAAAAATCCATTCCTTAAAGTGGCCGACTGATCGCTTAGCATGGAAACAAACAACCAGTCGTCCAGGGGCATAGGTAGTGTGACTAACTATCTCTCGTACCTGTCCGCAACTATCGGCCATGCAAAACAGTCGGTATAGTGTGAAATTGGATATCAGAATATTCGATACTTAAACAAATTTGAAACAAAACAAAAATGAAATATTTTGGCATAAAAAGAAGCCGGTCATTAAAGACCGGCCAAATATTCAGAACCCCGGCCCCCTGGCCGGGTAAATACAAACAAACGGCACGCAGGTCGTGGAAAGAAGACATATAGCTTAAGAAGGGGGCAGATCTTTAATATTAGCAGCTGCCGCCTGGTCAGCACTCTTCTTGCTTGACTCGGCTTCAGCTGCATCTTTCTTCGATGCATTACCCCTAAGCGGCACAAGCGCCACTATCGGTCCTCCTCCTCCAACGCCTCGTCCTCAGCAGCCGCCAGGATCTCTTGATTATATCTATCAGAACACCGGCGATACGTTTTTTCCCAGGAGGAATAGTCGGCATTGGGGAAGAGGCGGCCCCAGGTCATGCGCTGGATTTGAGCAGAGTCTTCCATCATCTCCCGGACAAGCTCTTTCTTTTCTTGCTCGGCCTTTTCCGAGAGCTCTTGAGTAAGACTCTTCTCCTGGGTCACCAGGCGTTCCTTTACGTTCGCCAAGGATTTCTCCAAGGTTTCGTATGAGGACATCTTTTGGCGAAGAGGTCTCAGCTCGGCCTTGAGATTGTTGATGGTCGCCTCCAGCTCGCTATTTCTCTTCTGGACCGCCTCTAACTGAGCCCGGATGGCAGAAGTAGCCTGCGCCTGATAATAAAGAATGTCAATTGTCAGAACCTCATTTTGGGCAATTTGAAACATTGCCTTATCACAGTCAGAGGCGGCCATAGCTTTTGCGGCCTTTACCTCTTTGTTCTTCCTGTCAAGCGGCTTACGGAGGTCGTTCACTCGGAGCAGGGCCTAAGTAAAAAGGGAACAAGCGTCAGTTTCCAAACAAAAAAAAAAAAAGGCGTCCTGGAATTCAAATACTGAAAAATATGCTAAGTATACCTCAGCAAGGACCCCTGCAATCCCGTCTAGGTCAAGGGTGCCGACACCCCTGACCGCCTCCCTTTCAGCTGGAGGAACGGCCTTGATCATAGACTTGGCCACCTCGACCAAGTCAGGCTCTTGAGGGCCGGCTACATCAAGCATAGACAAACTAATCAGACCTAGTAAAGAAGGGAGCAAGTCTAAAATTTACAAGGACAATTTCATACTTCTAGGTGGCCCAGCTGGAGTTTTAGAAGGAGTGGCCGGCTGCTTCTCAGCCGCTGCATGTTTCCTGGCAGAACCAGGTGAGCTCGCAATACTCGTCCTCCGGGTCTTGGAGTCCGGCTGTTGGGAAGAAGAAGCTCTTGGAGCTCCCGTCTAAAAAAAAAAAAAAAACACTCGGTCAGTATATGCATAAACCCAACTCCAAAAAAGAGAGTGAAGGGTTCGAAGCTCACCAAGGGTGCCCCCTTGTTGGGAGAGTCGGTTGAAGACTGTTGCATGATGGAGGCCCGCAACATGGCCGCCGCAGTCTTGGAGGCAGTAATTTTGCTCATGGCGTCCGCTGCAAAAACAAATAGCAAAGTTAATAAAAAGTCATCACAGAAATGCATGGAAAAACAGAGTATTCGACAGGTCGGCTACCTCTTGAGCACCGACTGCTGAGGCCACAGGCGGCCAAAAAGTACTCGTCGTAGAGCCATTTGAAGCTCGAGACGCAGTGCAGGGGTACTTGCTCTCGTACCCCTGAAGTAGAGTTCACCCTCGACTCTACTTTGAAGAGTCCTTTATCTAGGATCTCTTTCTTAGCCTTGGGGGGAACAGGCGGCATGCTGCGGCCGCCTGCAAGAAGGGGCGGATTCCTGTTCCACCTGTTGAAGCGCTTGTTTAGCTCTGTGTCTGAACTCTCAATGATAAGGAAGGTGCTCCGCCAGTCCTTCCATGTGTTTGCTTTACCTCTTGTCATGAGGTAGCCCCTATGGCTCGTCAATTGATACCAGCCGGTACCGCCTGCCTTAGGGGTCCGGTTGAGGTAGTTCATGTGGGCGAAAGCCTCGAAGTTCGGCTCCACCCCGTGCAGTTCGCACCCGGCCACATAGCCGAGTACGTTGACCCAGGAGTTCGGGGCTAACTGCCATAACCCCAACTCATACCCATCCAGGATCCGCTGAACAGCCGGATGCAGTGGGAAGCGCAGCCCAGCCTTGATTGCCGCCTCGTAGCAGCCAAATCAGGCGCCATCATAGCTAGTACCAGCTGGCCAGACGACTGTGTCCTCTGGATCCGGCACGAACACTAAAAAGCCGGGGCCCATTGTGTGGTTCGCAATAAAGCTCCCCACTTTCTCTTGCATGGCCGTTATCCGGCCCCGTGGGACAGTGCAGTAGTAGGGGGTATTTTGCTCTCGGTGAGAGGCGGATGGCTCCGCCCAATTGTCCCCCTTCTCAACTGCATGAGAAAGCCTCGCCTCTTGTAGGCGACTGTTTTTCTCTTTTGTGTCCAGAGAAGCATGGCCAGAAGAGTTACACTCGGATTCGTCCTCTGACGAGTCCGAAGAGGACGACTCCTCCCCTCTCCCAGAGGGGCCCGCCTCCTCTCCTTTAAAAGGAGCAGGAGAAAATGTAGACTTGTCAACTGTAAAATTGGAAGGGGTCACTTTGACTCCTCCCTCAGAACTTACGGCTTTCAAGCCACTTTGGTTCACTTCCACATCTGGCGCCTGGTCAGATGTTTCACTAATCGGCACCCTGTGGGAGGAGCCGTCTGAGTTCGAAATCCTAGCAGTTCTTTTTGGTCTGGCCATCATGTTCTACATAGACACAGAGACAGTCAGACTTTGTATAAAGGGCAAAGATGGGTCCGGAAAAGGGCAGGCGGCACTCCTAGTCCTAGATTCAGCCGTCCCCGGTGACCGGCTGATCACTAACCTAGGCCGTGTCGTGTGCTTCCGTGGTGCCATTTCAAAAAAAAGAATAAAATAAAGAGAAAATTAAGAGTAAGAGAACCGACGGTTACCTGAACGAGTGACGTTGATGAAGTTCTGAAAATCCTTTGCAGTCGGCTTGTCAGAGCAGGCGGTAGGCAGAAAGGGTCCAAAATGTCAGAGCAAGTTCAGGGGTCCGAATGTTCTCTCACAAAGTTCTCAAGTGTGAAAATGACCGAAGTCAACACTCCTTTATATAGGCGAAGTGAGAAGGCGAAGGGTCACTTCTAGAATTCAAAATTTTGGCGGGAGAATCTCTCGGCCTTTCGCCGAGTGACACCTGTAGCAGGTCGTCGCCTGTTACAGGGCGACACCTGTCACAGGTAACACGTGCCTAGTCACGTGCCACCTGTGAGGGGCAAATGATTAGGGGATTTTGCTCCCACCAATCGGAATGCGCCACGTGGGCCAATCAGGTTCTGCCAAGTGTCCCCCAGTTGGACCTCTCAGGGCTTGCCACGTGGCACACGCTTATTCGTCCACCCTGAACCTATTATGTCATGACACGTGGCATACTCCATGCCTAATGGAGAAGCCGGCCACCTAGGCCCAACTTCCGAGGGAAGCCCAATCAGCCCAAGGTTAACCTAAACCTAGGATTGGCACGTTTCCCGAGGTTATAAATACCTCCCTTAATCGTCATTAAGGGAGATTACGCACATTAAACACTCTCACCTAGAGAGACACAATCACTTTAATTTCCGCATTAATTACTCCTTAAGCAAGTACTAACTTGACCGTCGGAGGCGGATCTCCAATCATCTGGAGCATCCGTTTGTTTTGCAGGTACAGGCGTCCGGTTCCAGTCTTGGAATTGTAACTCTCCCACAGGACATCAGAAAACCCCGAAACAAATTCCGTTCACCAAGAACATCCCTCCAACTATTCATTTCCTAAAATCGTCATTACTGAAGAAGATTTAGGAGGGGTAAGGGGGCCGCATGACGACCCTATTGTTATTGAATGTAAAGTGGCCAACCAGAGAGTTGGCCGAATCCTCATAGATACCGGCAGCTCCTCAGATCTTATCAGCAGCAAATGTCTGTCAAAACTCAAATATCTAACTGATTGCATACATCCGGAATCCCACCCTCTAGTAGGGTTTGGAGGAGGAGTCGTCCACCCAATGGGACGAGTGGATTTACCCATCCGCCTGGGTGAAAAAGGGGAAGGTCGACACATGGTGGTCAGGTTCCTGGTAGTTGAGGAACTCACGGCCTACAACATAATTCTGGACGACCCACCCTGAATAATTCCAAGGCTGTTATAATCCCGTCCCTTATGCTGCTCAAATTTGAGCGGGACGATGGAACAGTCGGCTCCCTAAGGGGAAATCAGAAGATGGCCCGAGAATGCTATCTCTCGGATATCAAGCCCACTGTCATGGCCGCTGGGTCAAGTTGTGGAAAAACAGTCCTTGAAAATGTCAGGGAGAGCGCGCCTGTTCAAGAAGCAGGCGGCAAAAAGAGAAAGGCTGCCCAGATGGGGGCCGCACGAAAAGAGAAAAAATAGCAATCATTGGCAGAGGAGCGGTCGGATGAATTCCGCCCTCAGCCGGCTGGTGAGCATACGGACCTGATCCTAGACGACTTGCGTCCTGACCGAACAGTCAAGGTTGGGACGACTGCTCTGAGAGTCCTGGGTGACGACTTTCACAAACTTTTGAAAGAATACAAAGACATCTTTGCATTCGAAGTCCATGAAATGTCAGGCATTAGTCCTTACCTGGCGGTACATAAACTAGCCGTGGATCTGAAAAAGAAGCCAGTAAGGCAGAAGAAGCGGAACCATGGCGAAGAAAGAAGTCAGGCGGCAGCCGTCGAAGTTAAGAAATTACTTGATGCGGGGTTCATTCGGCAATATTACTTCCCAGACTGGGTTGCAAATGTAGTGCTTGTTAAAAAGCCGAATGGTACCTGGCGAATATGTGTAGACTACACAGATTTGAACAAAGCGTTCCCCAAGGACAGTTACCCTCTGCCTAAAATTGATCATCTGGTCGACTCAACACCCGGCCATGCTCTAATGAGCTTTATGGACGCCTACTCTGGTTCCCATCAAATTCCTTTATGGAAGAAAGATCAGGAGAAGACGACCTTCGTCACTGATCAAGGGTATATACGCTACACGTCATGTCGTTTGGTCTGAAGAATGCCCCGGCCACCTTTCAGCGAATGATAAAATACTGTGTTTCTTTGATCAGATTGGAGGAAACGTTGAAAGCATACATTGATGATATGATCGTTAAAGTCTAAGCTTCAAAATAGATCATCTGTCGGACCTCCGAGAAACTTTCACCACACTCAGGCGGCACCATGTCATGCTCAATCCCAAGAAATGTGTATTTGGAGTTGAGTCTGGGAAATTTCTCG